>NW_025422246.1:0-600000 GCF_011764305.1 Mustela putorius furo | reverse complement strand
CAGCAATTGCACTACTAGGTATTTACCCCAAAGATACAGATGTAGTGAAAAGAAGGAGCATATGCACCCCAATGCTCATAGCAGCAATATCCACAGTACCCAAACTGTGAAAGGAGCCAAGATGCCCTTCAACAGATGAATGAGCCAAAATGCCCTTCGACAGATGAATGAAAGAAGATGTGGTCCATATATACAATGGAATATTATTCAGCCATTAGAAAAAATGAAAACCCACAATTTGCACTGACACGGATGGAACTGGAGGGGATTATGCTGAAGGAAGTAAGTCAAACAGAGGAAGATAATTATCATATGGGTTCTCTCATATGTAGAACACAACTAAGAGCTTGGAGGACAACAGGGGAAGGGAGGAAAATTTGAAGGGGGCAAAATCACAGAAGGAGATGAACCATGAGAGACTTTGGACCCTAGAAAATGAACTGAAGGTCTCAGAAGGCAGGGGGTGGGGAAAGGAGGTAACAGGGTGATAGGTATTAAGGAGGACACATGTTGTGATGTTCAGTGGGTGTTATATGTAACTAATGAATCACTGAACACTACATCAAAAACTAATGATGTACTATACAGCAGCTAACTGAACATAATAAAAACTAAATATGACTATTATTATCTAAACCTCTTGATTTATGCTTGATATATCCCTGTTGTTGAGAATGTGCCAAGACATGTCAGTGAGTCAATGTGAGTAATCTCATTTAACATCTGATTTCAGGCTGATTAGAAGCCAGGCCCTCAGGCAGCAGGTTTTAAAATATGCAAATATCTATATTCCAATGATGATTCAATTGTAATTCCTGCTGACATCCAAATCTGGAGAACTTCAAGTGTCCTTGGATGATAGTTTTGAAAATCTGAGCTTTAGATGAATGTATAATCTTATTTCTGGGAAGTCTCATTGAGTTGTAATGCGGGTAAATACATGTGCAAGTATAGCTTCTCCCTGCTTATGTTCTCTTAGAGTATGTTGTTAGCCAATAGATGTGTGGGAAATCTGAAGCCTGTTGTCAGGCTAAAGCTCCAGGAGAAGTAAAGAGACCTTTTTCGTAGGAAGACTGGCGATGTGTTTCCATCTGCTGTCTGTGGAGTGCCCTGCATGTGGTGGACTGCCAAGGACTGTTCTTGTAATTGTTAACAGTTCTTGCCATCCCTCTTGACCAACAGGGTCAGATGATCAAGGGGAGTCCCCTGTATGAATTGTGTGTGTTCACTCACTGGCTTTAGCAAGGCATCATAGAGTGGAAAGGGTGGGGCATACTCACTGGCTTCAGAAAGACAGCTAGAAAATGTGTTGGCTGCTCACATTCAGGGGCTTCAGAAATGCAATGAGATGGTGCCTTATCTGTACATACACTGGGAGCAGGAGACTGCCACTACTACAAATGCACACCAGTCCCAGCCAAGGGAAGTCAGTTTCACAATCACCTACACTCACAGATTTTAGCTAGGGAACAGGAGAACTCCTCAACCATTCATATTCTCCCATTCCAGCCAAGGAGTGAGGATGCACTGAAACTGCCTCATGCTCCCTGGCCTCAACTATGCCACCACCATTTGCTCCCATGAATCCAGCAAGGCAGTGGGAGAGTGCCACAGCTCAGCTCACCAGAGTGTACTAGCAGACTATGTGAACCATGCAACAATGATGTCCACCAACACCTCTGTCTCTGGGGAGCATCTCAACTGCCCCCACCAACTCCAGCTAATGCCCTAGATCAGTAAATTAATTTCCTTCACATATAGTCTAGGCACATTTCAAATACCTTTGTTTTTGTTTTTGTTTTTGTTTGTGTTTGTGTTTTGGTTTTGGTTTTGTTTGTTTGTTTGTTGGCTTGTGTCTCGGGATGAGCAAGACCATAATTCTTTTTATTAACATATAATGTATTATTTGCCCCAGGGGTACAGTCTGTGAATCATCAGGCTTGGACCACTTTTTTTAATCCATTCTTCTTTTGAATATCATCTCAACTCCTTCCACTGTTTTACTATTGTGGACATTGCTTCTATGAACATTGTAGTGCATATGGCCCTTCTTTTCACTATATTTGTATTTTGGGGGTAAATACCCAATAGTGCAATTACTGGGACATAAGGTAACTCTGCCTCCTTTTGAAGTGTCCTTTCCCAGCTTTGGTATCAGGGGTGATTTTGGCCTCATGAAATGAGTTTGAAAGTGTTCCCTTCTCTTCAATTTTTTAAAGAGTAGAGAAGGATTGATATCAATGCTTTAAATATTTGATAGAACACACCAGTGAAATTACCTGGTTCTGAATTTTCCTTTTTGGAGGAGTTTTGATTACTAGTTTAATTTCCTCTCTCATTGTTATTCTACTTATATTTTCTATTTATTCATGATTCAGATCTGGTAGCCTATATATTTCTGGGAATTTCCTCACTTCTAGGTTGTCAAATTTGCTGTATGATTTTTATACTAATCTTTTGTGATCTTTTGTATTTCTGTGATACCAGTTGTAATATCCCTTATCTTACCTATAAATTTATTTATTTAAGTCCTCTCTTATTTTTTTGGTTTAGTTAAAGATTTGCCAATGTTATCTTTGTTTTTGAAGAACCAATTCAATTTTGTTAATCTTTATTGTGTTTTCCATTTTCGATTTTCCTTATATCTGCTCTAATCTTTATTATTTCTTCCTTTCTGCTAATTTTGGACCTAGTTTGTTTCTCTTTTTCTAGTTCCTTGAAGTGCATAATGTTATATTGTTTATCTGAGATCTTCCTTTTTTCTTGAGGTATGTGTTTATGACTATAAACTTCCTTCTTAAAACTGTCTTCTCTGCATCCCATAAGTTTTGATATGTTGTGTTTCCATTTTTATTTGTCTCAATATTTTATAATTTTAATTAAATTTAATAATTTTTTTTAAATTTTTAATTTAATTTCCCTTTTGATTTCTGTTTTGACCCATTGGTTGTCCAGCCTTGTGTTGTTTAATTTCTATGTATTTGTGAAGTTTGCTATCTCTCCTCTTGTTTATTTATATCAGCAAATGTGTTTTGATTTTGTTTTGCCTCATTTGTTTTGTTTTTTAAATGAGGGAATGCCTCTCTGGAATATGGTATCTTTAAGTCCAAATCACTGCCAGTGTCAGATCTTAACTTTTCCCTTCTGCAATATTCATTTCCCCAAAAATAAAAGTGGACAAGTCATACAATAGCAGGTTCAAATCTAGTTTATGGGCAAGAGAAGAAATACAATAATGATCTTTGAGTGAGATATACTTGGCACTTAGCAGCACAGTGTCATTCCTTGCACAGGATGTTTAAGCTCTATGAACATCAGCTATATATTCTAGAAAAAAAAAAGAAAAAATTAATTATTACTTTTATGGTCTGGAGGAAGATGAGATATAAGATCATGCATATAAAGTTCCCACAGTGTCTGGTATATATATTCTATTCAATAAATTGCAGTAATTTTTATCAATATTACTAATTTTGGTTTTATAATTTTGTCAATGTTACCTCAGAAAACACCAGTCAAGTAGACTTAATCTGGTGCTAATCTGGTGCTAGGGAAGACATGAACACTACTCATCTTCATCTATTCATCTTAACTTATTCTTAACCTTAAGAATCTTAACTCATTCTTAACCTACCCAAAGCACAACTCAAAGTTCCCATGGCTTTTACCCACCTGTTCCTCCAGCTCTCTCCTTTTCAGTATATTGAAACTTCTTTCAGTTGATCAGGCTAAAAACATTAGAGTCATCACTATATCTCATATGTATTAAATATATAAGCAAATCCTATTGACTCTAACATTGTAAAACAGAATATCCAAAGTTCAAACATTTCTCCCTGCCATTCACATACTACCCATGATCTAAGCTACCATCATCTCTCCCTTGGTGTATTGTAATAACTTTTTAACTGTATTTCTACTCTTTCTTTACCCCTCAAAATTTATTCCTAATACATCATCCTGAGTGATCCTATTATAACCTAGGCCACATCATATCAGTCCTCTGCTCAAGGCTCTCTAATGACTTCCCATCTCATTCAAACTGAAGGCCAAAGTTCTTTTTTTTTTTTTTTTAAAGATTTTATTTATTATTTATTTACTTGAGAGAGAGACAGTGAGAGAGAGCATGAATGAGGAGAAGGTCAGAGAGAGAAGCAGACTCCCCACGGAGCTGGGAGCCCAATGCGGGACTCGATCCCGGGACTCCAGGATCATGACCTAAGCCGAAGGCAGTCGTCCAACCAACTGAGCCACCCAGGCGTCCCCCAAAGTTCTTACCTAGCATACAAGAAACTGCATGATTTGACTTCTGTAACTTCTCTGACCCCATCTCCTACCATCTCTCCCCATTCACTCTGGCCAAGCCACAGGCACTCTGAACATGCCATTTCCTCTGCTTGGAATCATCTTCCCTGCAATATCCACATGGCTCACTTTTCCCTTTCTTTTATAACTCTGTTCAAACATTACCTCCTGAAACAGGACTATGCAAAATAGTAACACCCTCTCCAGCACTCTCCATCCCTATTATACTATTTTCTCTGACATATTCTATATTATTTATTGTCAAATTCCCTTGACTAAAATTTAGCTTCCAGAAGGCATTTTCCCCCACTAATCTCCAGTTCTGAACAAATAAATTAAAACATTACTGAGTGCCTGGCATGTTACAAACACTGGATCAAGTACCAGGGCTACAGATAACACATGAACTCTAACCTTGAGCTCACAAACTAAAGTAAGATGAAGGCCCTCAAAGATATAATATAAATCCACAATTCCTATTAGAATCTATAATACAGATATTCATCAGGTGCTATGGCAGTTTAGAGGACAGAACTTAACTTCATGACAAGAAAGTCTTCATCAGGAAAGTGATACTACAGCTAGAATTTGAGCTGAATCTTGAAGGACAAAGAAGAAAAATGTGTAAAATTTACAAAGTTCCATTCACTGGGGAGGAGCTACTGATGCTTTTGAAAGTTATTCAGATTCCGTCCTTCAGGCATGGATTATGTGCTGCCTGTCAGCATGTCTTCTTTGGATAAGGAACAGAACAGTGATAAACATTTAGAGTGAAACCCTTTTGCAACTCACCACATTTGGGTAAAATTGTCAGGGTATCCTTTCTCTAGAGATTTGGCAGGAATAACTATGACTTATTTACTTTCACAGAACCATTCTTTTACAAAAGAGACCATTTTCCACTCCTACCCAACCATGACTCCAAAAGATTAAAGAAGAAAATGCAGATGTATTTTCATGTTTGACATAATATAAAGAGGTTTCTCTTTAAATCAATGATATAGCATGTGTCTGTTTGATCATTTCACAGCAACTTGTGGAGTCTTTGTATCCATTTATACACCAAACTGATTCCCTCTGGTAATGTACCAAATGAGATAAAAATAGGTCAGTTGTCTAACTCTGCATTAAGTCTAGGTTGTGAAGGTTTTATTAAACTGACAAGTCAGTTCAGAAATACAGAGGAAAAAAACCCAAAACTTAAATCTAGCATAGTTGATGTGGAAATACAGCTAATAAGAGAATTGGATTTAGTGTCATATGGTGAGATGTTGTGAACTTCTCAAACACCCTTCACTGAACAAATGTGAATTGAGTAACAGTTATGTGCAAGGCATTGTAATGAGGGGAAAAGATAACTAATTGTACAAAAAATTGTATAAAACTATTGTACAAAAATTGTATTTTTAAAAAATCTTCTTATACTAGATCATACTTTTGTGTGGGTTAATGGGGTGTCATTGGTAGAGTTGGGCAGTGCAAATAAGTCACTTTCTTATGTCACCTAACTCTAATGAGTTTTAATATCAAAATGTGTCTTTTTAAATCTCTGTCATATCTATTTTTTTCAATGTCCCTCTAGGTTCTTATGCTTGAATTAATGAAAATGTCTTATAACTGTTTTCTCTGCCTCCAGTTTGACCTGCTTCCACATATGCCTAAGGGATCTCTGAGTAATGTCATTCTTCGTGTTTCTTCTATGTTTTCTGTTAATCACCAATATCAATCTGCCTGACTTCCATAACCTTCCATAAATAGATCATTCCAATGGGAAGCCTCCTTTCTATCTAGCTATTTGCTTCCCTCTTCTAGGGACAGAGTCTGCTCCTTTCTGTTCACACAAGTTACTTCAGCTAGAATTTTCACAATAATCCAGAAATAGAAGTTTCAGAACCATGGTGGAGAGGAATACAAGGAAGTGAATATAATGAAATGAGAGATGTGGAGGTTTAGAGTAGAATACAAAATTGCAGATGCATATCACATGTGCATGAGCATTCTGTCTCCAGAGTTGGATTATTCTTTTTTAATAATAGTATACCCACCTCAGAGATTTGTTGTGAGAATTCAATGAGGTAGTAGAGGTAAAAACTCTTAAATCAGTTTCTGGATCATAGTTATGCTCAATAAGATGATGATGGTTCCAGGGAAAATTGAAGAGTAGGACCCAAGTTTCACCTATCCCATGGTCACCACTAGAGAAGACTCACAGGAGTGTAAATAACTCACAAAATGACACTAAGATCGACAGAATAAACTCCACAACTAAAAGAGAAGAGGCCACATTGAAAAGGTTATGAAGGGAAGAAATGCATTTTAAAGCTAAAGAAACTCACAGGACTGTAGGGGCGGGGGGAAGGAATGCTACAGGCATGGAAATTTTAGAGAAACTGACCCCCAAACCCAAGGACACCAAAAAGAGGAAGACAAATACCCATAACATTTTCTTTGAAAACCAAAGGGGCTGAATTACATTAATTCTTACATCCAGTTGGACTTAAAACCTAAAATTTTAAAAAATATAGTGAACTCAGCTCTAGGAAAGCTGGAAGGACTAGAGGAAACTGAGTGCCCACTCTTTTTTTTTTATAAACATATATATATTTTTTTAATTTTTTATTTTTTATAAACATATATTTTATCCCCAGGGGTACAGGTCTGTGAATCGCCAGGTTTACACACTTCACAGCACTCACCAAAGCACATACCCTCCCCAATGTCCATAACCTCACCCCCCTTCTCCCAACTCCCCTCCCCCAGCAACCCTCAGTTTGTTTTGTGAGATTAAGAGTCACTTATGGTTTGTCTCCCTCCCAATCCCATCTTGTTTCATTGATTCTTCTTCTACTCACTTAAGCCCCCATGTTGCATCACCACTTCCTCAAATCAGGGAGATCATATGATAGTTGTCTTTCTCTGCTTGACTTATTTCGCTAAGCATGATATGCTCTAGTTCCATCCATGTTGTCGCAAATGGCAAGATTTCATTTCTTTTGATGGCTGCATAGTATTCCATTGTGTATATATACCACATCTTCTTTATCCATTCATCTGTTGATGGACATCTAGGTTCTTTCCATAGTTTGTGAGTGCCCACTCTTAAAGGGACAATACAACAAACAGCCCTCAGAGATATACCATATAAGTTTCAGTTTAAAAGATGACTGGGGCATGTGGGAAGAAGTTACTTACTCAACTCAGAGCCTGTCCCAGAAGGACAGAATCTTGGGGGAATTCCTCCAGGGACAAAGGAACTGGCAGGTGTCATCTCCTTTGTGGACCCCTCCTCCAGGGTAAACACACAGGCACTTGAGGGACTGAATATCTTACTTGCTAGCACATTCACCCCCATCCCCCGCCAACACCTCCAGAATGCTCACTTTAGTCCCAACACTGCATGACCTTTCCTGCAAATGACTCAAATGCACAAAACTTGCTAGCACTACCCCCCATGCTGCACCACCTGCCCTGTGCTTCTGTGGAGCTCAATTGGCCACTGCAATCCCAGCACTGCAGGCCCCCTCCTGGAGCACATAAAACTTGTTAGCACTGCCACACCTCTGCACCACCCCTTCACTGTGCCTCTGAGTATCCACCATTTCCAATACAATCTTGGCCAGAGTCCATACAGGGTTATACAACAGGCCTGACAGTATACTAGCAGTCCCTAAAATGTTGAGCAGCACTCCAAAGTGACTCCTGCTTGGAAGAGAGGGGAAAATAAAGACACACACCAATCAGACAGGCACCAGCAATGGACTGGAGGTAGACAACTGGTTTGACTTTAAGTCCCACCCACAAAAGAAAGCTTCTCAGGGGACAACTCAGGGGATGCAGTTTGGTGCTACTGCATCTCTGGAAAATACATGTTTTAACTCAACTCAAGACCAAAGCATCCCTAGATTAGCTCATTAGAATCACAGGAACCAAACACTGTCCACAGCAGGCAAAGATAGCTATTGCAGATGACCAGATTGAAAGAAAAATCAGATCACCACAACAGCAGGGCACACACTATAGGAGACACATCTGAAGTGTCAGGTTCTGGTGAACAGGTGGAACTACATGGCAGAGCACTTTAGTACCTCTTCTTAATAAGGTCACTACTTTCCAGTTAAAGAGACATAACTGAAAGACCATGAATGAAAGTATAAAAAATAAGTATATCTGAAAAAACTTTAATACACACACACACACACACACACACACACACACAATCCCGTTATTCATAAAATAAAAGAATGTAAATTATGGGACCAAATATATAAAACTTGGCAGAGAGAGGAGTAAAGAATGGGTTCAAACTTAAATGACAATCAACTTAATATAGTCTGCTATATGCAGATGTTATCTGCAAACCTAACAGTAACCACAAAGCAAAAAACCAGTAATAGAGATGGATAAGATGGTACCATTGCAGGGCTCTCTGCCCATTAAGTTCAGATTCTACTCTGCCCTGTTTCTTGGTATGGGCAATAGAGTCAAGTGCTACAGTTACTTAAAAACTCAGGCAAAAGAGGAAAGGAGGATAACAGGTGAAGGAGCAGGATGAACAGAAATAAACTGAGAGAGAACTGCCAAAAGCCCAAGATGGCAGCATACTAACATGAGCGTACTTTTCTCTGGAACAGTGTGGATAAATAAAACTTTCTGTGTTGTGTGAAAACAAACAGTAATATATATGTAAAGAATAAAGACAAAGGAATTCAAGCACATCACTAAATAACACCATGAAACTATGAAAGAGAGCAAAGGAAGAAAGTACCAGAGGAAAACTACAGAAACAACAACAACAAAAGTAACAGAATGGCAATAAATACATACTTATCAATAATTACTTTGAATGTACGTGGAAGAAACATCCAAATCTAATCCAGATATGGGGTGATGAAGTAGATTTTTAAAAAATCCATCTGCTGTCTATAAGAGACTGATTTCAGACCCCAAAACACATACAGATTGAAAGTGAGGGTATAGAGTAATGTTTTTCGTGCAAATGGATATCAAAAAAAGCCAGGGTAGCAATATTTATATTTATATATAAAAAAGACTTTAAAACAAAGTCTGTAGCATGAGACAAAGAAGGACACTACATAATAATAAAGGGGAAAATCTAACAAGAAGATATAACAATTGTAAATATTTATACACTCAATATGAGAACACCCAAGTACATAATACAACAAATAACAAATGTAAGGAAACTACTCTATAGCAATACAATAATAGTAAGGGACTTTAACACCCTCCAATGTATGCATTGATGGACAGATCATCCAAATAGAAAACCAACAAGAAAACAGTGGCTTTGAATGACACACTAGACCAAATAGATCTCACAAACATGTTCAGAACACTGCATCCTAAAACAGCAACATACATTCTTTTCAAGTGCACATGGGACATTATCCAGAATAGACCCATATGAAGCAAAAAAACATGCTTCAACAAGTTTGAAAAGGTGGATGTCATAGCTTGCATTTTTATGACCACAACACTATGAAACTAGGAAACAACGACAAGAAAAAATATGGAAAAAGCACATATACTATACGTGGAGGTTAAATAACATGTTCTTAAGCAATGAATGGGTCAACCAAGGAATCAAAGAACAAATCAGAAATTACAAGGACACAAAAGAACATGAAACACAAAGATCCAAAATATTGAGATGCAGCAAAAGCTGTTCCAAGAAGTTTATAACAATACAATTCTACTGTAAGAAGGAAGGAAAATCTCAAATAAACAAACTTACATGTAAAAAAAAAAAACCTAGAAAAAGAAGAATAAATAAAGCCTCAAAACAGCAGAAGGAAAGAAATAAAAAAGATTAGAGCAGAGCTAAGTGATATAGAAACAAAACAAAACAACAAACAAAACAGTAATACAGATCAAATAAACCAGGAGCTGGTTCTCTGAAAAGATTTTAAAAATTGATAAAGCTATAGACAGACTCACTGAGAAAAAGAAAGAACTCAAATACAAAAGTAAAGTCACCAATGAAAGAGGAAAATAACAACCAAAACCATAGAAAGAGAAATAATTATAAAATAATATTATGAGAAATTAATATGTCAACATATTGGACAACCTTGAAGAAATGGATAAATTCCTACAAACAACCAACCAAAACTGAAACAGAAATACATAGAAAAACTTAAGAAATCATTAACCAGCAAGGAAATTGAATGAGTAATTCAAAACTCCCAACAAACAAAACTTCAGGACCAGACAGCTGCACAGGTGAATATCACTAACATTTAAAGAAGTTTTAATACCTATACTCCTCAAACTATTCCAGAAAGTAAGAGGAAGGAAAACATCTAAATTCATTCCATGAGGCCAGCATTACCCTGATACCAAAATCAGATAAAGACACCACCAAAAAAAAAGAGAAATACAGGCCAATATTTCTGATGAACATAAATGCAAAAATCATCAAAAATAGGGAAAAAATCAAATACAACAATACATTAAAAAAAATATTCACCACAATGAAGTGAAATTTAATCCTGAGTGTCAAAAGTGGTTGAATGTTCACAGATCAATCAATGTGATACATAATATCAATAAGAGAAAGAATGAAAACCATATGAGCTCTTCAATAGGTGCAAAAGCATATGACAAAGTAAGCATCAATTCATAATAAATAATTTTATTCATAATAAAAACCACAAACAAAATAAATGTAGTGGGAACATACTTCAACATAGTTCAGGCTTTATGTGAGAAAACCACAGTGAACACCATACTCAATGGGGAAAAACAAAGAATTTTTCCTGTAAGGTCAAGACATGACAATAATGTCCACTATCAACACTTTCATTAAATACAGTATTGGAAATCCTACACACAGCAATCAGAAAACAAATAAAATAAAATAATAAAATAAAATAAAATGCATTCAAATTGATATGGATGAAGTAAAACTTCCACTATTTGCAAGTGACATGATACTATGCATAGAAGACCCCAAAGGCTCCACCAAAGAAAACTGCTATAAGTGATAAATGAATTCAGTAAAGTTTCACAATACAAAATCAATGTACAGAAATCTGTTGCATTACTACATACTAATAATGAAGCAGCATAAAGAGAAATTAAAAAAAGATACCATTTTCAATAGCACCAAAAATAATAAAATACCTGGGAATAAACCTAGCCAAAGAGGTGAAGGACCTGTACTTTGCAAACTATAAAATACTAATGAACGAAATTGAAGATGACCTCAAAAAATGGAAAGATATTCCAAGCACATGGATAGGAAGAATAGACATTATTAAAATATCTCTATTACCTAAAGGAATCTAACGATTTAATTTAATCCCTGTCAAAATATCAACAGCATTTTGCATAGAGATAGGATAATCCTAAAATGTGTATGAAACCATAAAAGAACCTGAATAACTGAAGCAGTCTTAAAAAAACTAAAACAAACAAATGAACAAACAAATAAAAACCCCACAATGCTGGAAGTATCACAATACTAGACTTCAAGTTATACTATAAAAATGTAATAGCCAAACAGTATTGTACTGGCATGGAAATAGACACATAGAACACTGGAACAAAATAGAAAACCTAGAAATAACCCACAATTATATGGTCAAAATATTCAAAAAAAGAGGAAAGAATATTGAATGGGAAAGGGTCTTTTCAATAAATCATGTTGGGAAATCTGGTCATCTACATGAAAAAGAATGAAACTGGCCCAGGTTCTTACATTATACACAAAACTAAATTCAAAGTGGATCAAAGACCTAGATATAAGACCTGAGACCATAAAAATCCTGGAAGAGAACATATGCAGTAATTTCTCAGACATCAGATGTAGCTGATTGTTCTAGATACGTCTCATGAAACAAGAGAAACAAAAGCAAAAATAAACTATCGGGACCACATCAAAGCAAAGTGCTTCTGCACAGTGAAGGAAAAACCAAAACTAAAAGTCAACCCATGGCATGGGAGTAGATATTTGCAAATTATATATTTGATTAAAGATTTAATATCCAACAGCAAGTCTAGGTGCCAGCTTTCTGCTTTGTGTTGCCATGAACTTCAAATTGCAGCACAGTCTTATGGCCTCTTTCCTGGCAGGGGCCCAGAAACAAGCAGAAGATTGGTGAGAAGCCCCTCTCTTCCCCTGGGAGGAAGAGTGTGTGTCCACACCACAGAAATTCATAAAATTTGGAGTTTTGAAACTCAGTTGCATGCCTGAGATAAAAACACTTGGTCATGGGCTGGGTGAACACAAAGTTCTGATGGAAACAGGGGAGACAAGAGTGATTGACTGCTTTTCTGTAAGGGCTCACTGAAAAGGGGGGGATACAAATTTTCAGCTCCAGAGATAGAGAGGGGAACAAAATCATATCCATCCTGCCCATCAATGCTGACAGCACTCAGAGAGCAAAACAGAGTCCCATAGTGGAGTCCTGAGAGCTTACACCAAGCACAACCACTCAACTGCACTGGACATGCATTTGAACTAGGACAAGAACACCTAAGAACCAACACAACAGAGCCTTCCCCCAGAAGACCAACACAAGAAACATTTTTTAGTACATTACTTTTATTTTTATTTATTTTATATTATTTTTATTATGTTCAGTTAGCCACTGTATATACATTGTTAGTTTTTGATGTAGTGTTCAATGATTCATCAGTTACACATAACACCCAGTGAACATCACTACACATGCCCTCCTTGATAACCACCCCCCTGTTACCCTCAGAAGAGGGTACACCCCTACACCCTTCTCCCTGAGACTCTCAGTTCATTTATCAGAGTCCATAGTCTCTCATAATTCATCTCCTTCCTTGATTTCTCCCCATTCAGATTTCCCTCCCTTCCCCTGTAATCCTCCAAGCTATTGCTTATGTTCCACATATAAGTGAAACCATATGATAATTGTCTTTCTCTGCTTGACTTACTTAACTTAGCAAAATTCTCTCCAGTTCCATCCATGTCAAGGCAAATGGTAGGTATTCATTGTTTATGATGGCTGAATAATATTCCATTGGATATATGGGCCATATCTTTATCCATTCATCTGTTGAAAGGCATTTCAGCTCCTTCTATGGTTCGGCTATTGTGGACATTGCAGCTATGAACACTGGGATGCATGTGCCCCTTCTTTTCACAGCATCTGTATCTTTGGGGTAAATACCTACTAGATAAATTGCTGGGTCATATAGTAGCCTTATTTTCAACTTTTTGGGGAACTTCCATGCTATTTTCCAGAGTGGCTATACCAGCTTGCATTCCCACCAACAGTGTAAGAGGGTTCTCCTTTCTCCACATCCACGCCAACATTTGCTGTTTCCTGTTTGTTAATTTTTGCCATTCTAACCGTGTAAGGTGGTATCTCATTGTGGTTTTGATTTGCATTTTCCTGATGGCTAATGATGTTGTGCGTTTTTTCATGTGTTTGTTAGCAATTTGTATGTCTTCTTTGGAGAAGTGTCTGGAAATTTCTTCTGCCAATTTTTTGACTGGGTTATTTGTTTTTTGACTGCTGAGTTTGAGAAGTTCTTTATAGATCTTGGGTATCAGATCTTTATCTGTAATGTCCTTTGCAAATATCTTCTCCCATTCTGTGGGTTGCCCCTTGTTTTGTTGACTCTTTCCTTGCTGTGCAGAGCTTTTTATCTTGATGAAAACACAAAGGTTCATTTTTGCTTTTGTACCCCTTACCTTTAGAGACATGTCTTGAAAGAAGTTACTGTGGCTGATGTCAAAAAGGTTACTACCTATGTTCTCCTCTAGGATTTTGATGGATTCCTGTCTCACATTGAGGTATTTCATCCATTTTCAGATTGTCTTTGTGGGGAATGGTCCAGTTTCATTCTTCTACATGTAGCTATAGCTATCAAATTTTCCCAGTACCACTTATTGAAGAGACTGTCTTTTTTCCATTGGATATTTTTTTCTGATTCGTCAAAGAGTTGAAGGTCCATTCCTGGAGTCTGTATTCTGTTCCATTGGTCTATGTGTCTGTTTTTGTGCCAATGCCATGCTGTCTTGGTGATCACAGCCTTGTAATAGAGCTTGAAGTCAGGCAACGTCATGCTCCCAGCTTTGTTTTTCTTTTTCATCATTCCCTTGGTGATTTGGGGTCTTTTCTGGTTCCACACAAAGTTTAAGAGTGTCTGCTCCAGCTCCTTGAAAAATGCCAGTGAAATTTTAATAGTGAAACATTGAAGCATAGATTGCTCTGGTTAGGATCGACATTTTAACAATGTTTATTTTTCCAATCCATGAAAATGGAATGTTTTTCCATCTTTTAGTGTTTTCCTCACTTTCTTTCATAAGTGTTCTGTAGTTTCTAGGGTATAAATACTTTACTTCTTTGGTTAGGTTTATTTCTAATTATCTTGTGTTTTTTGTTGCTATTGTGAATGAAACTGATTCCTTAATTTCTCTTTCTACAGTTACGTTTGTGAGTGTATAGAAAAGAAACTGATTTATGTGCATTGATATTGTATCCTGCTAAAATGCTGAATTGCTGTATGACTTCTAGTAATTTGGGAGTGGAGTCTTTTGGGTTTCCCATATAAAGTGTCTTGTCTTCTGCAAAGAGATAATTTGACTTCTTTGCCTATTTGAATAACTTTTATTTCTTTTTGTTGTCTGATTGTTGTTACTGGGACTTCTAGTACAATGTTGAACAATAGTGATGAGAGTGGGCATCCTTGTTGTGTTCCTGATCTTAATAGAAAAGCTTGAAGCTTTCCCCCATTGATAATGATACTCGCCATGGGTTATTCATAGATGATTTTTATGAAGTGGAGGAACATTCCCTCTATCCCTATACTCTGAAGAGTTTTAATCAGGAACAGATGTCACGTTTTGTCAAATGATTTTTCTGCATCAATTGAGAGGATCATATAGTTCTTGTCTTTTCTTTTGTTAATGTGTTCTGTTGCATTGATTGATTTGTGAATGTTGAACCACCCTTGCATCCCAGGAATACATCCCACTTGGTCATGTTGAATAATCCTTTCCATGTACTGTTGGATTCTATTAGCTAGGATCTTGGTAAGTATTTTGGTATCCATGTTCATCAGGGATATTTGTCTATATTTCTCCTTTTTGATGAGGTCTTTGACTAGTTTGGGGATCAGGGTGATGCTGGCCTCATGGAAGGAGTTTGGAAGTTTTCCTTCTGTTTTTATTTTCTGAAACAGCTCCAGGAGAATAGGTATTATTTCTTCTTTACTATTTGATAGAATTCCCCTGATGCCATCTGGCCCTAGACTTGTTTTTTGGGGAGGTTTTCGATTACTGCTCCAATTCCGTTACTGGTTATTGGTCTATTCAGATTGTCTGTTTCTTCCTTTTACAGTCTCAGTAATTTGTAAGTTTCCAGAAAGGTATTCATTTCTTCCAGGTTGCTTCATTTGTTGGCATATAGTTGTTGGTAATAATTCCTAATAGTTGTTTATATTTTCTTGGTGTTAATCATGATCTCAAAATGAGTCTCTTGTAGACAGCATATGGATGGGTGGGTCCTGTATATGTACCCAATCTGCAAGCCTGTGCCATTCATTTCATGTGAGCATTTAGGCCTTTCATGTTGAGAGTTACTACTGAAAGATACATATTTATTGCTGTTCTATTGTCTGTACAGTCCCTGTTTCTTTGGATTGTCTCTGTAAATTTCTGGTATATACTAGTCTTGGGGTCCTTCTTTTATAGAATCCCTCTTAGTATTTCTTGCAGGGCTTGCTTGGTCGTCACATATTCGTCCAGTTTCTGTTAATCCTAGAAGCTATTTATCTCTCCATCCATTCTGAATGACAGCATTGCTGGAAAGATTCTTGGCTGTATGTTTTTCTTATTTAGTACCCTGAACATGTCTTGCCAGCCCTTTCTGGCTTGCCAAGTCTCTGTGAATAAGTCTGATGTAATTCTGATGTTCCTCCCTCTGTATGTAAGGAACCTCTTCCCCATAACTGCCCTTAAAATGGTTTCCTTGGTTCTACAATTCATGAGTTTTACTATTACATGCCAGGGCACTGGTCTGTTCTCCTTGATCTTGGAAGAGGTTCTCCTTGCCTCTTGGAAAGAAATTATTGTTTCATCCCCCAGATTAGGGAAGTTTTCAGCTACAATTTGCTCAAATATATGTTCTAGTTCTCTCTCCACCCCCTCAGGGATCCCAAGAATTCTGACACTGGAAGGTTTCATGGCATTGTTAATTTCTCTAAGTATGTTCTCATGGATTTTAAGCTGTTTGTTCCAGGCCTCCTGCTGTTTCTTCCTTCCTATCAGTTTATCTTCTAGATCACTAATTTGTTCTTCTGCCACATTTTCCCTGGCTGTTAGAGTATCCAATTTAGATTGTATCTCATTCATATTATTTTACCTGATCATTTGGCCTGACTAACTCTCATTTCTGCCCTTAAAGATTCTATATTGCTGCTACTGGTTTTCTCAAGTCTGGCTATTGAATTCATAACTGGTATCCTGAAGTCTATCCCTGACATATTGCTTATATCCATATCCATTATGTCTGTGGGAAAGGCCATTGTCTCTGGTTGTTTTCTTTGTTGGGAGTTCCTCCAAAACATCAATCACAATACAGCCAAGATGCTCCATGGGAAAATCTGGAGTGGTTGGAATACACCACCAAAATACTAAGCCAAAATGAAACCCAAGAATAAAATTTATGAAATGAAAAAAAATTAAAAATTAAAGATAAAATTTTTAAAAAGGGGGGTAAAGGGAGGGTGTATTTTTTTCTCTTTGTCAGAGGCACTGCTTCCCAGAGTTACAAGGAATATATAGTTGGTACACATAAAAAGGGTGTACTGAAAAGGGAAAAAAAGACTACATTGAAGCTTATATGTATAAAAATATATATACAGGTGTGTAAACGTACAAGTTAAAAAGCTGCATTAAACATTTAGTTGAAAGTGAAAAAGGTAAAAAGGAAAAAAAAACAAAGAAACATGAGAAAGAGAAAAAAAGTTGTATCTGAGATATACACAAGCCCTGAGGCAACACCTGGAGCTCAATATACTATTTTGTCCTGGTGTTGGGGATTTATGGTTTTATGGGGACCCTAGTGTTGCTGTCCTCTTGTTCTTCTAGCTTATCATCTGGGGGAACAGCCTGCCATGCTGTTTTTCAGACAACCCTACTTGAGCAGAGTTGCCCTGCCCCTTATCAGGGGACTGGACTCTATGGAAACTGGTTTTTTGAGCTTTTTTTCTCTGGCAATTTTTTATGCCTTTTTGGAGGGTCAGAGCAAAAGAAAATGACTGC
Source organism: Mustela putorius furo (assembly GCF_011764305.1). Taxonomy (NCBI): domain Eukaryota; kingdom Metazoa; phylum Chordata; class Mammalia; order Carnivora; family Mustelidae; genus Mustela; species Mustela putorius. The sequence goes on along the minus strand of NW_025422246.1, from coordinate 582,425 downwards.
ACCCAGACCTCTGCCCCAGGGCAGAGAAATCACAGTATTCTCTTCACCGAACCCTCCAAAACACAGTTTCCCTTTCTATAAGTGCTGCTGAAAACCACAGCCACCCATGGGCAGTGCACAGCCCCAGTGACCTTCTCAGTGGTCAACTCAGACCCCCACTTGTCTCTGTCTTTTCTGCTTCTAAAACCCAGGTTTTGTCCTGGGTCCAGGGCAGCAGTGGAGTGTAGGGGGGTGGCCGGCCCTGTTTACAGGCATGTGCCCCCCTCAGCTCCTGGATCCAGTTTGAGCACTGTTATCAGTCCCCTCCCATCCTGACACTACTGCTTTTCAAGTTATCACTGGTCCAGCACAGAACACCTTTGTGCTCTGGTCCTGTATCACTTTCCAGGGGCCAGTAGGGTGGCCCCTCCCTCTTCTCTTTATCTTCTGATATCTGCTCACAGAATCACAACTCCATCCTTCATACCTCAAAACCTTGGATTTTTTGCTTGTGAAGAACCAGATATATATTCCTACACCTCAGGGAGATTTCGTGGCTTTTCAGAATGGTCTGGTAGATATTCAGCTATATTCAGCTAAATTCATGGGACCAGTTGAATCAGGGTCCCCTACTCCTCCACCATCTTGCCCCACATCAAATCTTATCTCACTTTCACCAAGTTAACAGAACACAGAAAGCTACAAAGTTTCAGTGCTTGGGGAAAACAGAATATAACATTATTTGCATATTTAATATGTAGTGCTTAGTATTGTTTTTTCAGTAGCTTTTTAATTTTTTAATCATTTTTATTCCTTTTTTATCTTTATGTACACTTTATATATATTTTTGTTTCCTTCCATTATATTTAAGCTTATTATATATCTGTATATGTATACATATGTGTATATATGTATATACATATATGTGTTTTTATTTCTTTCTTCTTTTGAAACCTAGTTTTGTGTTTTTTTTTTTTTTTGGTTTGTTTGTTTTGTTTTTGTTTTTGTTTTTGTTTTTTAAACAAGTGGACCAAAGCACATCCAGGAATGAGTTTTTTCATTTGTTTTCTGTTGTTGTTCTTACTGTTGTTCTGGATTTCTGGGTTTTTTTTTTTTCCTCTTTTTTTCTGGACGAAATGACAAGACAGAGAAATTCATCCCCAAAAGAAAGAATAAGAGGTAATATTGTCAGGGATTTAATCAATACAGATAAGAATAAGATGTCTGAACCAAAATTGAACAATTATAGAAATACAAACTGGGCTTGAAAAACTCATAGTAAACACTAGAAAATCCTTTACTGTACAAATTAAAAAAAAAAAGTCTTGCCAAGGAAAAATTACAAATGCTATTACCAAAATTCTGTCCCAAGAGGAGGACATAAAAATGAGGATGAATGAGGCAGAAGAGTGAGGCAGTGATATAGAAGGTAAAATGATGAAAAATAAGGAAGCTGAAAAGAAGAGGTAAAGAAAGCTATTAGATGACGAAGGTAGACTGAGGAAGCTCAGCATTCCATAAAGCAAAATATCATTATTATAGGAGTCCCAGAAGATGAGGAACAGGAGAAAGGGGCAGAAGTTTATCTGAACAAATTATAGTGGAGAGCTTCCCTAATCTGGGGAAGGAAACAGGCATTCAAGTTCAGGAGGCACAGAGAACCCCATCAAAATCAACAAAAATAAATAAACACCTTGACATATTATGGAAAAGCCTGCAAATTGCAACCATAAAGAGAAAATCCTGAAAGCAGCTCAGGACAAGAGGAGCTTAACTGCAAGGGCAGACACATAGAGCTGGCAGCAGACCTGTCCACAGAGCTTTAGCAGACTAAAAAGAACTGGCATGACATTTTTGACATGCTAAATGGGAAAATATTCAACCAAGAATACTCTATCCATCAATGTCATTCAGAATAGAAGGAGAGGTAAAGTTTCCAAGAAGGAACAAAAACTACAGGAATTTGTGGACACTAAACCAACTCTGCAAAAAATATTAAAGGGGGTCCTTTGAGCAGAGAGAGAGTCCAAAAGTAACAAAGATCAGAAAGGAACACCATTAAGCCAGGGATGTCCCCCACTGTAGATAACTTTTAAAAATCTGCATTTTGTGCTCCACTGCTTATATTTTGCAGTAACCTCCCTAAGTCAACTCCCTCCCTGCTGCCTATTCTCCAATATATCGCCCTGGATTCAAGTCTATCCACCTCCCTCATTTCAGAAAGTGGTTGCTTTTCTATTTATAAAATTGCAGCATTTCTTTTTTCAGATCTCCAGTTGACTTAGCTGGTAATCAGAATGATTTGATAACTCTCTAGCTGAATTCCAGGGACAGAGGAACTTAAGGTCCCCTACTCCTCTGCCATCTTCACTCCTCCTTTGCAGTTGGTAGTTCGATACACATTGCATCAGATTTGTAGATTTCTTTGGATATAGACTTTGTAACAACATTTGCTTTTCCAACCCATTAGCATGGAATGTCTCCCCATTTTTTTGTGTCCTCAAGTACTTCTTCAGTGTTTTATAGTTTTCAGAGTACAGTCATTCACCTCTTTGTTTAGGTTTCTTCATAGGTGTTATATGGTGTTTGGTTCAGTTCTAAATGGGATGGATTTCTTGATTTCTCTTTATGGAAATGCAACAAATTTCTGTATGTTGATTTTGTATCCTGTGACTTTATTGATTATTTTTTTCATTTCTAGCAGGGTTTTTTGGTGAAGCTTTTGGGTTTTCCATATAGAGTATCGTCATATTAAATAGTGAAAGTTTGACTTCTTCCTTGTCAATTTGGATGCCTTTTATTTCTTATTTTTGTCTGATTGCTGTAGCTAGGACATTCAGTATTATGTTAAATAATAGTGGTGTGGGGCACCTGGGTGGCTCAGTCATTAAGCATCTACCTTTGGCTCAGGTCATGATCCCAGGATCCTGGAATGGAGCCCCACAGTGGGCTCCCTGCTCAGTGGGGAGCCTGTTTCTCCCTCTCCTGCTCACCCTGTTTATATTCCTACTCTTATTGAATCTTTCTGTCAAATAAATAAATAAAATCTTTTTAAAAAGTGGTGATAGTGGACATCCTTGTCTTGTTTCTGACCTGGTAGGAAAATCTTTCAGTATTTCCCCACTGAGGATGATGTCTTCCATGGGTTGTTCATATACGGACTTTATTATGTTGAGGTATGTTACCTCTAAGTCTTATTGTTGAGGGTTTTAAAAATTATTATTATGAATGGATGTTCTGCTTTGTCAATTTTTTTTCTGTGTCCATTGAAATGTCCATTCTTTCATTAATGTGTTGTCTGATGATTCATTCGTGAATACTGAACCACCCTTGCAGCCCAGGAATTAATCCTATTTGATTGTAGTGAATGATTTTTTTTTAAAGGTATTGTGGGCTTCAGCTTGTTAGTATTTGTTGAGGCTTTTGCTTCTATTTTCATCAGGGATATTGGCCTATAGTTCTCTCTTTTAATGTAGTTTTTATCTGGACCAGTATCAGTGTAATGCTGACCTCATAGAATGAATTCAGGTGTTTTCCTTCCCTTTCTACTTTTCAGAATAGTTTGAAAAGAATATGTATTAACTCTACTTTAAATGTTTGGTAGAATTCCCCTGTGAAGACATCTGGCCCTGGACTTTAGTTTGTTGGGATTTTTTTTTTTTTTGATTTCTGATTCAATATTCTTGCCAGTTATTAGTCTGTTCTAATTTTCTATCTCTTCCTGTTTCAGTTTTGGTAGCTTATATGTTTCAAGGAACTCATCAATTTCTTCCAGGTTGTCCAATTTGTCAGCTTAGAGTTTTTCATAATATTCTCTTACAAGTCTTAATTTATTTTATTTTTGTGGTATTGGTTGTAAGTTCTTCTCTCTCATTTGTGATTTTATTTATTTTGGTCCTTTCTCTTTTCCTTCTGCTAAGTATGAGTAGACACTTTTCAATTTTATTATTTTTTCAAAGATCCAGCTCCTGGTTTCATTGATCTATTGTTGTTTATTTTAGTTTTAATGTCATTTATCTCTTCTCTATTTTTTATTATTTCCTTCCTTCTTCTAGTTTTATGCTTCATTTGTTGTTCTTTTCTGAACTTCTTTAGGTGTAGGCTTAAGTAGTTTATTTGATATTTTTCTTGCTTCTTGAGGTAGGCCTGTATTGCTAAATAATTCCATCTCGGGACTTCTATTGTTGTATCCCAAAGCTTTAGGACCATGATGTTTTCATTTGCATTTGTTTCCATATATTTTTAAAAAATTTCTTCTTTGATTTCCTTGTTGGCTCAGATGTTTTGTTAGTTATCTAGTTGTGTTCATAGGACAAGGTGAATCTAGGGTCCTCCTCCTTTGCTGCCATCTTCCAAACTCTTCTGCTCTCCTTTGTTAATACTAAAATATCTTTTATTCCTGTTAAAAATGTGTGACACTTATGTCAAGCAAAATTTATTATAGTATAAATGTATTTATCTGTCTTGTTTTTACACTTAACATTATTACATAAATATTTTTCATGGTCACTGAGAATTATTGAAAAACTTAAATTTTAATATTTAAGTATCATATATTATATATATATATATATATATATATATATACTATAATTTAGCTTTCCTATATTTTCTGTTTAGATTATTTCTGCTTTTCATTGTTATATTTAAATATGGGATGACCTTTGCCAAATCTCTGATTTTCTGGTAATAAAGATATTTATACTCACATTTGCACTTTTTACCTGGTTATCAGTATGGGAAAGCACCTTGGCCTCTGTGAAATAACATCCCTAACCTGGGAGTCCTTATCATTTTGCTCTGATTAACCAAGAAAACCAGCAGTAGAGTGTATGGATTAACAGGGATGCTTATAGGAGAGAAAAAGAAGTAATATATTTGAGAGGCCATGACATGGAAGGAATAGCCTTGTTTTGTGTTTCTCCAGAGGTCAGTCCCAGGACTAATAGGTAGAATTTTTAAGGAGGCATTTTATAGTTCAAAATAATTAAAGCTTATTTTTGTATACTGCTTACTCTGCATCAAACACAGTTCCAAATATGTTGCATGTCGATCTACTATGTTAAACATAATCCTCTGAATATCCTATGACATAGGTACAATTATTATTCCTATATTATACAGAAACCAAACCTCAGATATGTTAAATAACTTGTCCAAAGTCACACGGCTAGTAAATGGTAAAGCCAATATGTGCACCCAGCCATTATGTGTCTAAAGTATGCCATTCTACAAACTTTTATTGGGTACTTATCATACAATAAGCACTATGCTGAGAGTTAAAAGTATAAAGATGATTGGAACTACTGATGATTGAACTCCAGACTTTAAGGAACTGACAGTCAAATGTATGAGACTGCCATATAAAAGGATAGGTATACTATAATGTGGTCAGCTTCATGACAGAAATATATCAAAGTGCTATAAGGACTAGAAAAGGTCCCCTCTGCCCAAAATGGAAGTTCAAGGAAAACTTCCTGTTGAAGTAGTTTCAGAAAGAGTATAAAATTTCATTTGGGCCCAGTGGACAACTTCTTTGTACTATTAGTGATTCTGCCATAGGAACAAGGAGGAGGAGGAAGGCATGCTATATATTTATTGATTCATGGGTTAAAACTTCTCTAAGCCAAGGTGACTAATAAAGGAACTCCTAAATTGGGAGGAGAATTGCATTCAGTCTTTGTTTCCTAAAGTTTAATTACTTATATTTCACCTTCATGACTTTATCTATGTGTCACTTGTACTATTACATATTTAATATGGTTCCTTAAATAAACTGATTTATTTTACTAAATTTATCTTTTTTACTAAAATTATAATTTATAATAATTTACTAATTTATTTTACTAAAATTATCTAAAGTAGCACCTCCATCCATGTCACTGCAAATGACAAGATTTCATTCTTTTATGGCTGAGTAATATTTCATTGTATAAATGTACCTCATCTTCTTTACCCACTTATTAGTTGATGACACTTGGGCTGTTTCCACACTTTGGCTCTTGCAGATAATGCTGCTCTAAACAGACAGGAAACAACATGTGTTGGAGGGGATGTGGAGAAAGGAGAACCCTCTTCCTCTGTTGGTGGGAATGCAAGTTGGTGCAGCCTCTTTGGAAAACAGTGTGGAGATTCCTCAAGAAATTAAAAATAGAACTTCCCTATGACCCTGCCATTGCACTCCTGGGTATTTACCCCAAAGATACAGATGTAGTGAAAAGAAGGGCCATCTGCACCCCAATGTTTATAGCAGCAATGGCCACGGTCGCCAAACTGTGGAAAGAACCAAGATGCCCTTCAACAGACAAATGGATAAGGAAGATGTGGTCCATATACACTATGGAATATTATGCCTCCATCAGAAAGGATGAATACCCAACTTTTGTATCAACATGGACGGGACTGGAAGAGATTATGCTGAGTGAAATAAGTCAAGCAGAGAGAGTCAATTATCATATGGTTTCACATATTTGTGGAGCATAAGAAACAACATGGAGGACATGGGGAGATGGAGGAAGGGAGTTGAGGGAAATTGGAAGGGGAGATGAACCATTAGAGACTATGGACTCTGAAAAACAATCTGAGCATTTTGAAGAGGTGTGGAGTGGGAGGTTGGGGGAACCATGTGGTGGGTATTAGAGAGGGCACGGATTTCATGGGGCTCTGGGTGTGGTGCAAAAACAATGAATACTGTTACACTGAAAAGAAATAATTAATTTAAAAAAATAATTAAAAAAATTTTAAAGTCTTTCAATGAAACAAGATGGGATTAGGAGGGAGACAAACCATAAGTGACTCTTAATCTCACAAAACAAACTGAGGGTTGCTGGGGGGAGGGGGTTTGGGAGAAGGGGGTGGGATTATGGACATTGGGGAGGGTATGTGCTTTGGTAAGTGCTGTGAAGTGTGTAAACCTGGTGATTCACAGACCTGTACCCCTGGGGATAAAAATATATGTTTATAAAAAATAAAAAATTATAAAAAATAAAATTTTAAAGTCTTAAAAATAAATAAATAATAGCACTATCATAAATAGAAAGTAAGTTTACTTTCTATAAATAGAAGACAAGAATTAAAATAAATGCATACTATTAGAAAATACTTATCTGTGCACCAAGATAATCCTTATTCCACTATTAGTATGCATACCACATGTTGAAAAATGCTAGATGATATAAGCTCTTCAGGCCCTTCCCACAACATTTGGTCCTTAGGTGAATATCTCTTGTATCCAATGTCTTATTTTCAGCATATTTGTGTGTATTCTCTTCACTTTGTGTATATTGTTTCAACCTGTTGTTCACATTGTCTAATAATTTCAGATTTGTGTTTTGACCATGTAAATAGGTGTAATTGAGTATATTCCCATTATACACTAATTGGACTTTCTTCCCAGATCAAATCATTTATCTCACCTTAAGAAGTGAATTACTACTGCTAATCTCTCTGCCTTAGTGTTTTAAATTCACAGCTAGCCTGAGGTATTGTCATTGTAGCTTCATGGCTAAATGTTCCAGCTATAGTTGTGAGATTGACCTGAAGGGAAGGACTACTAAATCACAGAAGCAGAGGAAGGAAAGAATAAGGGTGCAGCATTTCATTATGTGTATTAGTGGAAAGATTTTAAGAAAGCACCAAAGACACAATGCCCTACCTCTTTCTTTTTTCCATTTTATTTTCTGAGGGAATTGATGAGACTACAATGGGCAGAAGGGTGAAAACCAATCTCCCATTGGTTTGGATAGCAGTGGGAAATGGACACAGCTCCTCTGTTAGGGATGTGAGAGCTGCTTGTGATAATGCAAGGATGATAAGCACGAACCTGTCTTTTGGTGACCTGCAGGGCCTGATGATTAAGTAGCCCAGTGATTAAGAAGTCTCTGTTCTCAAAAAAAAAAAAAAAGTTCATGTTTTCTTTACACATTTCCTTAGACAATCATATATTTATCTGTTTAATATGAAGCAAGAATGCAAATATTTTTCTTTCACACTAAATACGATCCTTCCCTGACTCAGGAATATACATTTTGGGAAGCAGGCCAAGCATGTTATTCTTTTCCTGCAGATGAGGCTGAGACTCCCGGTTTTTCTGGTTTGGCTTGTTTGCTAATTATAAAGCCTCTTCTCTCCTCTAGGTGATATCATCTAGATCTAGTGCAAAAAATCCATGTATACACACCTCCTAGCCCCAACACACACACACACACACACACACACACACACACACACACAACTAGTCAAGGTCTTTGCTCATAAAATTATCAGCCTGAGTACAACCAAACTTGTGAAAGTTAGCAGGCCTGCTAAAGCTTGCCTGGGATGGTGCTCTGCCAGGAGAATTTCATACCCTGTTCATTTGCTGCATGCCCATTGGCCATTCCTAAGCTGAATTTAAGCACATCTCTGAATGTCTCAATTAAGCAGTTTAGCTATTAATTTTTATAAGTTGGTTTATTCATATATGCAAGGATGGGAGTTATGGGAAACATGGAGACATGTTCCCAATACCAATGGCCAGAAAGAGATGCCATGGCTAGTAGATTTAAGAGCTGCCATTGCTAAGAATAATGATTATCCCTTATTGAATGCTTTCTTTCTTTATGCTGGCCACTGTGCTTTGTAGGCTATAATCTCATCAGCAGCAGCTCCAGGTTTTGTGAGGCTGGAAGCTTATATAACCTTGGAGACCCTCTTTAAGAAAAACACAATGGTCCATCCCAGAATCTTGAAAAGAGCTCATTCAAATGAGGGGTCCTGAAGCTCAAGCTTCATTAATTTCACTGTAAAGCCACTTCTGCATCTCATTTAATCATTTTAACAACTCTGAGAAAGAAGTACTGGTACTAGCAGTATACCTTTAAAAAAGATAGACAAGGAAATTGACTTATATAAAAGTACAGTCACTTACTCAAGGTTTTATAGCTTGTAAGTTGTCATCGTTTTTCTCTCACAATCACCTTTTGGTTTTCTCCTCCTCATCTAACTAGATTCCTTCTCCAAAATATCGTTTATCTTTTTCTGGCAATAAACTTAGCACTGTCCTCTGGCATGTGTGGGGAACTTAATACTTGTTCAAGGTTAGCAGAAGGGTAAAAACTCTCCTAGCTGAGCCCTCAGGAGGAAGTTCCCTCTGGGGAACTGCAGAGCAAGAATAAAGTGGGTGAGGAGGACAATTTTGTTCCTGTAAGGTTTTCCGACGAAATAAACACACCAGGCGAAGTGGGTGTAAGGCAAGGTTTATTAAAGGTTCTCTCCGGTGAAGTTTCAGGGCCCAGGTGAAGGGGAGCCAAGAAAGTTGCACCGGGAGGAGGTGGGCACCCTCAGGCGAGGTTCCGCAACTCTGGAAAGCAGAGTGGGGGAAGTCGCGCCCAAGGCAGGGAGGAGGGGGCTTTTAAGGGGTCTTGGGGAAAGCTCAGGGGTCTTTTGGCAAGTTTCCCTTATTTGGATATCCCGCCTGCTCATCGGGATCCCATTGGTCCACAGGAGCCTGGGGCAGGGATCTCAGATTCCTGCTTGGGCCTTTGTTCTCCTGTCCGAGCTCAGGTCTTGTGGCGGGAACTTTTGCCATGTTGGTCCTTTGTTCTCCTGTCTGAGCTCAAGTCTTGTGGCGGGAACTTTCGCCATCTTTGGTAGCCCTTCCTGCCAGCCCAACATTCCGACCTTTTGCTTAATATAATGGTGTCAGGGGCGTCCACTCGGTTCTGGCTACTTCCTGCTGACAGGGGGCATCGTCATAGGGGTAGTCGGAAGTGGGCAGGCGAGAGTAGGGCTGGAGGAGGAGTTGATTGACGGATACTCGGGCAAGTTCTTGTAGGCGACCCTGCAAGTACCGGAAAAGACAGGGAGAAACTGAGATTAGAAGGAGGATTATGCATACAGGTCCCGCCAGAGGGAGCAGCCAGGTTACCCAGTTGTAGGGGTCCAGGCCCCAGGAGGACGTGTCTCGCCACCGTGCTTGGATCCGATCCCTGAGTTCTTTGATCTTGGAAGTAACTATACCTGATTGGTTAACAAAATAACAACATTTTTCATTTAAGAATAGGCAGGTCCCCCCTTTTTCGGCAGTCAGAAGGTCTAAGGCCCATCGGTTCTGTAGAGCTAAGGCTGCCAGGCTGGTGACTTGGGTCTGTAGGGCTGTGAGGGAGTCAGCAACCCATTCCATATCATCATTCAGGGCTTGGGAGAGTTTGTAATAAAAGTCTATGGAGGTTCCTATCCCTGCTGTTCCAGCTGCCACCCCTATGGCTACTCCTGCCCCTATTATGAATGGGAAGAAGACGGCCCTTTCTTCACGGTGTTGGGGGAATAGGATGGACAGCAGCTGGGATTCAGAGTAAATGGTGGTAGAAGGAGATAGTAGGATGAATATACAGCCGAGGGAGTCATTAGTGGTCAGGCAGCGATAGATTCCCTGAGGGCACGAGAGAAATATTCCCAAGGGAGTACAATACGGGAGGGAAGAGTTAGTGATGTTGGCAGCTGCAGTGGTAAGGGGGGAGGACACATTAATAATAGGTATGTTTTCCCCAATGGGGCCAATATGAACCGTACTATTTGTGGTCGTGGAGTTGGGGAGTGGCCAATCCATAGGGAGGGGTATCCCTACAATGTTAGAACATATTGAAAAAGGAAAACAGATCCAGCAGTCACTGTCACCGTTTTTCAACACATTTCGCCATAGGTTGTAACTAGAGTTCAGGAGGGCCACTGTCAGTTGTTCATTGGTAGGGGATTTTTGGATGCTACCGAGATTAATGCCCTTATAGACCAGGTCGTTGGGGGGTTGGAGTCGTTTAGTCAGGTCCATGACTGCTGTTTTAATGTGCTCATGGCTAGCCTGGTCCTGGACACCCCCCCCCCATCGGAGAGGCCGACCTGACCCAGATAGGTCCAGCAAACTTTTCCAGACCTGGGGTAGATGTTGCAGGGGGCAATACCTCGTTTGGCTGTCACAAGGTCAGAGACCCAATAGGTTTTCTGGTCATACGTACAGGTTGTCGGTTCCTTTCCCCGGTAGCAGGTTGCAGGCATATAAGTAAAGGCTGAAAAATAGCGAGAAGTACCTGAACCCCTCATGCATCTAGACTCACATGATTCCACCTGGCTTGTCTGGATTAGAAGGAATATGAGAAGGGGCCCTAACCAAGCGGAGTTTGGTGGGGCCTGCCATCTGGGAAGTCTAATTAGTCTCTGTGGGTGCCCGTTTGAGATTGTTGATATGTACCCATGCAGAGTGCCCCAACAGTTTTGCAGCAGTTGGGGTGGTAAGGACGACTGTATAAGGCCCAGTCCACCGAGTTTGTAAGGAGTCTGGCCGCAAGCTTTTGAGGAGGACCTGGTCCCCAGGGGATAGATCTCGTATACCCCCTTAAGAAGCATGGTCGCTAGGGGCTGGGATGACAGTGTTGGCGTGAGCCCTTAAGAGAGCTGGGAGGAGAGTAAGGTAAGGTAGATAGGATAAAAGAGGTGGGGAAATGGCCGGAAGGCTATGATTTATAAGAAAGGGCCGGCCGTACAGTAATTCGAATGGGCTTAAGCCCGAAGGCCCACGGGGCGTAGCCCGGAGTCTGGTGAGAGCCAGGGGCAGAAGTGTGGGCCAGGAAAGACGGGTCTCTAGGGTAAGTTTGGTGAGTTGGGCTTTGAGCAACCCGTTGGCCTTTTCTACCTTACCCGATGACTGTGGGTGGTATGGGATGTGAAATTTCCAGGTTATGTTGAGGCTCTCCGCTACCTGTTGGGTTACACTGGAGATGAAGGCAGGACCGTTGTCTGACTGGAGGGTCCGGAGCAATCCAAACCTCGGGATGATGTGCTCTATGAGTATTGTAGCCACTACGTCTGCTGTTTCCCGAGCCGTAGGGTATGCCTCCATCCAACCTGTGAACGTATCAACCAAGGTTAATAGGTAGCGAAAGGTTTTATGGCGAGGCATGTGAGTGAAGTCCAGTTGCCAGTCTTCCCCTGGCTGATGCCCTCGGAGCTGAAGGTTAGGCCCCGGTCTGCGGATTCCTCCTTGTGAATTCACAGCGGAACAGGTTTTGCAAACCCTGTGGACAACTTCAATTACTTTAGATAAGGAAGGATGATAGAACAATGGCTGAAGAAATTGGTGGAGAGCCTTTGGGCCAATATGGAGGGATCGGTGGATGTCAGTAATTAGGGTGTGCGCCAGATTGCCTAGCAGGGCAATCCTGCCCTGAATATAGATTCACCCCTTATCTCCAATTTTTCCTTCCCGTGCCTGGAGGGCTTGTGTTTCCTCTGTAGAGTAGGAAGGCTGGTGAGGGGTGTTAAGAAAGAGGATAGGAGACGCAGGGGTATTTAGGGCCGTTTGTCTGGCCACTGAGTCTGCCCTGTTGTTGCCTAGGGAAACCAGATCCCTGGTTGTTTGGTGGCCTCGACAGTGGACAATTGCTACTTCAGTGGGCAGACTAAGGGCCTCAAGCAACTTGGCAATGAGGGGCCCATTAGCTATAGGGGTGCCCTTGGTAGTTAGGAACCCCCGTTCTTGCCAAAGAGCAGAGTGTGTGTGAGTTATGAGGTAGGCATATTTAGAGTCAGTGTAAATGATGACTTGTTGTCCCTTCGACAGGTGTAATGCCCTGGTGAGAGCTATGAGTTCAGCCTTCTGGGAAGTGGTTCCAATTGGGAGGGGAGCTGTCTCTAATACCGCATCCATAGTGACCACAGCATAAGCAGCGTGCCTCTGGCCATCTGAGGCCAGGAGGGAGCTGCCATCTACAAAGAGCACGCGGTCAGGGTTGGATAGTGGTTGATCAGAGAGACCGGGATGGTAGCCCTTCCTGCCAGCCCAACAGTTCCCATTAGATTTGAACTATGCATTGGTTTTAGTTACAATTTTGTTGTTCCATGAACAACAGTAGTTAAGAATTCAGACTTTTCTGGTGATATATTGCTTGACTTCCTCTTGTCCTCAGACCAGCTCCATCCTGCTGAGCCCCTTGATTCCCCTCACTAGCCCCATCCTTCCTCAGTTTACCCTATTCTGCTAATAGGGTAAACTTCCTTCAGTTTACCCTGTATTTTTCTCAACCACAGCTTCCTAAGCCTTCTTTGGTGCTTTTGTTTTACTATAAGCTGGGAGGGTGGAGTCCACTTTCTGAGGCATTTCCTCCTCTCTCCAGCCCTCAGACTGGGCTCCACCCTAGTAGTTTGTCAGCTGGCTCCCCCCCCCCGCACCCCAAAAAGGAAGGAGAAGCAGGAGGATAAGAGGAGGGAAAAGCAAGAAGAGCATCTTGTGGGCCCTTACACATGGGGTATCTGCATATCTCTTAGCTGTTATTCATTAGGTTCCTTGCTTAATTTAACTCTTATATTCCTCATCTGATTCTTTGGGTATAGAGGAAAGCACAGGCTGTTACTTTAAGCATACATTCTCCCTAAGGCTTAGGATGGGATGGAAGGATTTGAAGATATTGCAAGTCACTATTTGGTTTATTTTTTAAGACATCTAATCCAAAAGAGAGCCTGTGGTACTTCCTAGGAGAGGGAAACTGATCACAACTTCTAGTTCTTCATACCTCCTCTCCCACATCCTTTCCTGTGACTTATACAACACCAGCCACATGGCAATTACTGACATGTCAAGAGGCAAAGTATAAATGCAAAGTTTTGCCTTTGCCCTTAACTATGGTCATGAGGTACACAGCTCCCTGTGAGCTATCTTTGAGTCCTAATTTGAGACAGAAGCCAGTTCTAAAAGACTAGAGGGAAATATGGACTAATGTGCTATTTGGTAAACTAAGTATTCCTTTATTGGAGGATCTTGCAAAGACAAATGTTCTTCTCTCTCCTCCTAATAGCATGGTTCTTGATATAACAAAAATATCTGCAATACCCATTTTGTTGACTAAATGGATAGAAGAATGGATAGGGAAAAGTATTGGGTTTGTTTTCCAAGTTTCAATAACTTGTGTTTTACAAAAACTGAATTTGCCATCTGAGGTTTTAGTTTTCCTCACAAATAAAGTTGAGGCAGTATTACTAAAAAGCAAACAAAAAGCTTGGGCTTAAAATAAATTATAGAAAGATTGTTAAGAATATAAACTATTTAGCTATCTGCAAATTAATATGGCTTATTGAGAAGTTTTTCCAGATTCCACAAGGAACTCTTTATGACCCTGAGGCACACCTACCTTAAACTGGGAATTTTATTGGCTACTCTGAAATTTTTCTTCAGTTATATGCTGATTTTCATCTGCACATCACAAAAATGCATGAATTCTTGCTATAAACAGTTCAATGTCCTTTCATGCACTTGAATCTAAAAGAAAACTTTCTAGTGTTGCTGAAAATATCATTAGTTGGAGTAGTAGGAATCCTACGTCAAGAACTCCCCAAATTTTATACAATGAGATACTAAATCTCCATGGGATAAAGTGATTAATTTTTATTTTATTTTATTTTTAAAAATATTTTACTTATTTATTTGACACAGAAAGAGAGAAATCACAAGTAGGCAGAGAGGCAGACAGAGAGAGAGGGGGAAGCAGGCTCCCCACTGAGCAGAGAACCAGATGTGGGGCTCAATCCCAGGACTCTGAGATCATGACCTGAGCCAAAGGCAGAGGCTTAACCCACTGAACCACCCAGGTGCCCAAGTGATTAATTTTTAAAGAATGTGTGTGGAGAGTTGTACATTTGTCTACATGGTTCCATGTCAAAACATCTTACCTTGTAAGCTAAGCAGATGGTGGAAAAATACGGTATAGCAAGATAGGAAGTTCTTTATGAAACCCCTACCACAGGGATATTCTTTTGTTCAATAGGGATATGTTTCATTCAACAAGGCCATATTCATGTTACTTAATCTCTGTCCCTTAGTTTCCTCATCTGTAAAATGGGGATAGTAACAGTACCTACCTATAGGTGGTGAGAAGGATTCAATGACTATATGTGTATATAAAATATATATGTTTATACATGTCTACATATACATGTATGAGAGAAAGCGAGAGAGAGACTATGCTTAGAATAGAGCTTGGAACACAGTTAAACCTCAATAACTATTATTATTGTGAATAATAACACTGGGTACCCAGGTTATGGAAATGATGATGCCTAACCTCAGGAACTTTATAGTCTACTAGAGGGAGGCAATTATATCAACAAATATGTGCCATGAGGTAGAGAAGAGCACAGAAGCAGCAATGGTTAGTTTTGCATGAAGGAATTAAGAAAGGAAAGGAGATGATCTTCAATTAGTCCTTTCAAGGAGGTGGATAGAAATCTTAGGCCATTTCAGACAAAGAAAGCAAGAGGTAGGTAGATTCCAGATCACAGCAAATTAAAGATAAGTCTCAGTGTGCTGCTTTAGATGTCAAGGTGCATGTTGATTCCATTCAAGTAGTTAGCAGGTGAACTATAGCGGGGAGAACAGAGAATTTGGGACACACTAAAAGAAGATAAGATGATTAGAAGACGTTCAGGTAGAAATATTAAGCAAATGGGCATATATGTGTTGGGAAGTCCTGGGCCCTGAATCTCAGTTTCCTTGTTTGAAAAAAAAAAACAAACGTGGAGAGTGTAATACTACTTACTTTCCAGGGTTGTTATCAGAAATAAATGAGAAATGGGATGCCTGGGTAGCTCAGTTGGTTAAGCTTCTGCCTTCAGCTTAGGTCATGATCCCAGGGTCCTGGGATGAGTCCCACATCTGTTTCCTTGCTCAGCGGGGAGCCTGCTTCTCCCTCTTCTTCTGCCTGCCACTCCCCCTGCTTATATGCGCTTTCTCTCTCTCTCTCTCTCTTTTTCCCTAATAAATAAATAAAATAATAAATAAATCTTAGAGGAAAAAAAAAAGGAAAGAAATGAGAAATGATGAATGTAAAAGTACATGGCCCAGTGACTTGCCCATATTAGGTGCTGAATACACAGTAGCTATCATTATTTATTCTGTTCCTCTACTCTCTCCCTACCTACCTCTGCTTTGTTTCTTGTCTCTCTGCTCTTCCCTCACCTTTAAAAGAATTGTGGTGGAGAGGAGGCACTGAAAAGAGCCTGTGGTTACTTGTGACTTCCTGGCCTCCTATTAAAATGAGCTAGAGAAGGGCTTTCAGGCAAGGACACAGAAATCCTAGAAATGTGGCTGTTATCCTATGGATTCAGCTCTATAGGGATCTTGACCAATGCTTGGCTGAGAGGCAGTCTCAGGGGGTTGAGAACTCTAAGAGGTCTAGTTATCTGAGATACTAAAAGAGTTTTCTGTTTCCCAATTCTTCAATTCTTCCTTCTCCACCCACTCTTTCACCCTCACCCTCATCCCTTTTCTGGTATGAGAGAATACTCCAGCTACCTTCTCCTTTGCTCTTATTTTTCTCTCTTGGAAGATACTGTAACCTCTCTGTCCTTGCTGTTGTCATACTGTTACCCCGCTCGGGAGGGGTAATTATCGCTTACAGTTGCCAGCTTTCTTGCTCTTCCCCTACCCCATTCCTCTCTTCCTAGAGAACCCCCACCCCAAATCCCCGCAAACCTTTTTCCTTTTTCCCCAGGTGAGTTAGCTTAACCAGAAAGGAAGGAGGTGACTAAGCAGTGTGCTTGTAAGCCTCTTTCTGGGACCGATTAGGAAGTGAAATTGATTCTAGTTATACCCACTGCTTCTAGAGATTCAGGCGGGCGCCAAGCGCAAGGCCAGAGCTCCCAGGGCAGCGCCCCGCCCCCCTCCCTTCCTCTTCTCAGCCCCGCCCTTCTCCACCTTCTCGCATTTTTTTTTTTTTTTTTTAGTGTAAGGATGGACTTTATTTTTTTAAAAAAGTCTTTTGAGGACTACAAATTACAAAGTAAAAGCAGATCACTATGTAGAAACCTAGTGAATACATTTTGCCTGTGCATGAAAACTTTATCAAAATTATTCATTTAACAATTTCACCCCATTCACAATGGTCTGTTATAACGCTCTTCTTCATAAGGTTATATATTACACGTTATTCCCTCAAATTCTTGGCTCATGAGAATGGCACCTTTGAAAGGGGCAATTTCCATTCAGTCTCTGGTGGCATTATTCCAAGTTTGTTTCTTTCATCAAGAGAAAAAAAAAAAACTCTCAAAATGTTCACTTTTAACATGAAGTTTCTCCACCAAAGTGGTCGTATTTTGTTTTCTAATGACTATAACCTTCTCGCATTTCACTCTCCTATAGCTGCCTGCCTGTCCCATTTAAGGATCTCTACCCTCGCGACAGTCGCACCTCTCTCCTTTGGGTCTAGCTGGACTAGAGACAGAATCACCCCATTCATTCAGGTCGCCCAGCGAGCACTTTAGGTTCTGACCTTCTTGAGCACGAGGTCCCTAATGGGACAATTGAGATGCCTTTAAGGAACCTCGCTGCAGAGAACCCGCACGAATTGTTACCGTTTTTCGCTGAAGCCTCTCCCCTGAGCTGGGTGTACTCTTGTATGTTTCAACCAAACATAGACATTTGCTATCCGCCCCCCCCCCCCCGGGCTTTTGGCATCAACTACCACGGTAAAGGATCTCCCTGAAGTATCTTCTCGAGGATTCCTGTTTTGAAAGAGTCCTTCTCTGCCTCAACTTTGCATTCAAGTAGTATTTGGCTCCTACCCCAGTCCTCTTTCAAAGGGTTTGCGGAGTTCAGAGATGGGTGGAGAGTGGGCTCGGCCCGAACTGAATTAGCAGAGGTGAAAGGGAAACGGGGGATCCTCAGCCTTGGCCACTTGGATCTGGCGAACTCACTTTATTTTTAGCCAAGGAAAATATCTGCATTGGAAGCAGGGGGAAGATTCTTTTTAGGAAAACTGCTTTGCTACCCTACCCCCATGCCCCGAGTTTGGGGTTGAATGCTTGAGGGCTTTGTCTCTCTCTGGCTCGCTCGCTCGCTCGCTCCACCCCCCCCCCCCAGGGTAGTCCAGCTGTGTCTGAATTGATTCCCTCTGCTCTGACCCTCCTCCCCATTTTCCGGCCAGGAGAAAAAGTGAAGGTGGGGGTTCAGGAAAGAGAAGGCAAGAGCTAGTCCCCCGGTGAGCTGACAGGGGCGGGTGTCAGGGAAACAGCTGTCCTGCGACCAGCTCAGGAGCACTAGCCTCCCAGAGGACAGCCTGAGCTCCGGACACTTCAGGAGTCACCAGCTAGCGACATGAACGGTTAAGTGACTCCAGGGTTAGAACTCACGCACTCCTTCCTGTCTCCTGGATCTTAATTCTACCCCGCATCCCCATACCTCTTTAGGTTTTAGCAACTGGGAGGAGGATTGGGGAACGAAGGATATGAACACTATATGGAATCAAATGAAACTCAATGAAGAAATGACTTTGTTAAAGGGCCGAGCAAAGAGGGGCTAGGAGGGGGAGAAGCACTTTGAGGGAGACTCGAGGTAGAAATGAGTGGGGAGCAAGAGTGGATGGATTTGTCCAATTTAATCCGTCCCTGGCTCAGCGCTCTCATTCCTCTTTAAAGAGAGGTTTGTATTTGACTTAACCCTACACAGCCAAGTTGCAGCCGGAGATAATAGAGTTCAGAAGGTCGAAGCTCCTAAGTAACGCCCCTAAACAGTAGCGGGTACCTAGAGATGCTTCAAAAAGGAAAGAGGAGAGGGCAGGGGCTTAAGTTTCTAGCAGAGGCTACCGGGAATACTGAGTGGGGCGCGGGGTTGGCTGGGGGCTTGGATGCAGCCCCTGGGTTGGAGCTGCTTTGGGTGTGCGGCTCTTTAATGAGGGGCTGAGCTTGGTTAGAGGAGGAGCCTAGATCCTGCCCAGACTCTTTAAGACTGGACCAAGGAGTTGCTTTCTCTAAGTAGGAGACTGTACAACCTCAGCTGTACTGCTGAGGTTGCTGTTACAAATCGACTTGCAATAGTCACTAGGAAGAGCTGTTCTTTTTATGTTTTTTTTTTAATTATTATTCTAAGGATTTGAAGAAATATAAATCGCAAAATAAATAAAATTTATTCTTTGGGGAAAAAAAATCCTAACAGTCAAGGGATCGGCCCCCTGGGGTGCCTGGATGGTTCATTTGGTTAAGTGGGTGCCTTCCACTCAGGTCATGATCCTGGAGTCCTAGAATGGAGGCTGGCATGGGGCTTCTGCTGGGCAGGGGAGTCTGCTTCTCCCTCTGACCCTCCCCCTTCTCATGCTCTCTCTCTCTCAAATAAATAAATAAAATCGTTTTTTAAAAAGGGGGAAAGGCCCCCTATTTCCTCTGGTATTGCCTTTATTATAAAGGAAAATATTTATTAAGCACCTATCTAAGGTCACTCAGTGATAATAACAGGACCAAGGGAATAATCTCTACATTTGAGTTTAATACTGATAGAGACTGTGATAGTTTTGGGTAACAGACAGATCTGATTTGAAATCCATTTACCACTGCTTACTAGCTGCATGACCCTAGACACTGCTTTTCTCCTCTAGAGAATGCATATTGATAATCATTTTATCTCAAAAGATATTTGAGTAGATTAAATAACATAGTGTATGTGACAGAGCCTGCATGTACCTCTTAGTCTTACTTCATTTTCCTATGCAGTTTGAGACGCTTTCTCTGGAGCACTACTGATAGAATTAGTGTTTCCCGGGGTTTTTGTTTGTTTGTTTTGTTTTGTTTTGTTTTACTAACATATCATGTATTATTTGCTTCAGGGGTACAGGTCTGTGAATCATCAGTCTTACACAATCCACAGCACTCACCCTAGCACATACCCTCCCCAATGTCCATAACCCAGCCATCCTATGCCTCCCCCCACCCAGCAATCCTCTGTTTCCTTGTTTTAAAAACTTGCAGATGGGATGAAAGGAGACCTCAGAAGATTGACTTAGTTTGCCCTAAGGCTGCAACTAGAGCACAGATTTTATTTGCTTCTGATTTAACATTGTTTCCACTGGACTTTATTTTTATTTATTTTTGAGAGAGAGAGAGAGAGCTTGAACACAAGCAAGGGGAGGGGCAGAGAGAGACACAGACTCCCCACTGAGCAGGGAGCCAATGTGGGATTCAATCCCAGGACCCTGGGATCATGAGGCTTAACCAACTGAGCCACCCAGGTGCCCCCCACTGGGCTTCAGTAACTTTGAGAGAAAGGGCCACTAGCCTGCCTTTCACCCTCATTCTTCTGGCAACTTAATCAGGATGATATAAGTAACAGGACCCTTGGACAGCAGAATCCAGTAACTTACAAATGACCTCTTTCCATTCTTCAGAATTTAGAGGGAACTCTTGTATATGAGGGTTGTTAATCTTTGGTGACTGTTGGGGACACAGAGAATGGGCTGGGAATAGTGTCTTCAGGTTAGCTTGGAGGACAAACAGCAGATAACAGGAAGGAGAGAAATATAAACTGAAGTAAAAGTGACGTGTACATCTCAAGACCAAACTGGTTAACTAATGGCTCTACTTTCAGAGCTCTGGAGAGCTTTAGATCCCTCTTATTTAGGCATTCAGGATACATTGGAAAGAAAATTGGTTAAAAAATGTGAACTAGATCACCACTACCACTTTCTTCCCCACATCTTTTTAGTATATGCATTTCTGAGATGGGGCCCTTGTTGGTTCAGCTAATTGAATTTCAGTAACCAAGCAAACCAAGCCTGGTCCAGTCATCAATTCTCTCTCCAGATTGTATGTCTGATGGTGGGAAAGATCAACCATTTATTCTTTATCTTTCTGGCAGGGGCATCATTATTATTTGACACATTTATATATTCACCCTTGTCTTGAGTCAGTTGTAGTCTATTACTTCGTTTTAATGACCAATGAGAAGATTGCTTTTGGCTATGTAATTCATTTGGCAAATATGTGTTGGCATACTATGTGTCAGGCACTATAAAGTTTGTTAAAAATTCATTGTCTATTCCTTGTTAAATATCTTAATGTCTTAAGTCTTAAATGTCTATAGTGTCTTTTTAACCTGCTCCCTCCCATTTAAACCACAGTTTTCCTTCAGGTCCTATTTTAGTCCTTGGCCCCCACATTAAGCCTTCCTTATCTCCTCAGCTGTTCATTAGACAAGGTACATCACTGTTCTGTTCAGTTGATATTTACCATAAATGAACTTATAATGTACTTATATTCATCACCTTTTCCCTAAAACAATATTTATATTATTCCTTCAGTTACTAATCCAAAATCAAATGCCATTCATATGAAACTTTACCTGATCCTTGCATATAGAAATAAACTCGTTTGAGTTTCCATATCACTTTACCTGCATTATCTGAAATGTGCACTACTCTCTTCCCTGTATTATGGTCACTTGTGTACATGTCTGAGCCTCTACCCCCTTTTCAGACAGAAAAAGGACCAGTACTATGATTGTATCTTCAAAACACCCAATTATCTTTCCAGTGTAAGCACTTGGTACATATTTTTAGATAATCTCCTAAGATTTAGCTACAAAAAGTCATGTTTTTGTCAATGAAGGAAATTTTGATTGGGATTACTGATCTAGATGATCATCTAGTACAATCACCATCTTATTACTAAGTACAGTGGGAATGAGTAACTGTCATACCAAGTTCAACCAGTTTACAAAAAAGTAAACTTGAAAGTATGAGAACTAAGAGGCTTAAACAACAGAAACTTATTTTCTTACAGTTCTGGAGGCTGGAAGTCTGAGATCAAGGTGCCAGCATGAACAGGTTCTGGTAAGAACACTTTTTCTGGCATGTGGAAGGCTGTGTTTGCCTTGTATGCTCATGTAACCTTTTCTCTGTGCTTCTGGAGAAAAAGAGTGAGCTCTCTGGTGTCTTTTCATATAAGGACCATAATCCCATTCGATGAGGGCCCTACCCTTATGGCCTCTTTTAACCTTAATTACTTCCATGAAGGCCCTGTCTTCAAATATAGTCACATTTGGGGTTAGGGCTTCAACATATGAATTTGGGGGTGAGGGACACAATTCAGTCTATAGCACCAGTATGTCAGTTTGCTCAGACCCATATTTTGAAAAGAAAAGATTGATTACCAGAATTTCAAAACCATATTTTAATTAAACTCAGAATTTCAGCTTATCTTGAATAATCAGAAGATACTACACCAACATTCCCTCTTGTCAACAGTTATATGGAGTTGATGAACTACTCCCTCCCTCCCCTTTTGGATAGGACATGTATTCTCAGTTCATCATATTCTCCATCTGGCTTAGGTAACCTTAATTAACCTGCCTGACTCCTATACATATTGAGTTTGTGACACTTTTGTAAGCTCTTACCATGATACAAATATAATATTCTAATAGCTTCTAATTCTACCTTGATTGTTATTGCCTTCTATATTCTGTAGACTGCTGACAGGCTATCTTCCTTAAAACACATTTAAAAAATTATGCCATTATCCTTCACTTTGCAGCCATTTACTGGATGCCTACAGAATTCTAGGCATCATGCTAGAAGCTATAGTTAGAGTTGTGAATAATTTAGATGGGACCCTTGCCTTCACAGAATGCATAGTCTACTTACTCTTCTCTCATTGGATTTCCTTTCTGTCTTTTCTTGACCAATTCTAGATCCTTAAGGCATCTCGCCACAGGTCATTTCTTTGGAATTTTTTCTTACTAGTCCACTTTTAGCTGTCTCCTCTTCTAATTGCTACTTGTGGCCTAAAATCATAATCCAGCACTGCACCATCTATTATCTTGTGACATTTGGTTGCTATTGTTTTATTCTTAGTTTTATCTTATCACATAGATCTGGAATCTTAAATCTCTCTTATTTTCTAAAATAAGAAAAGCATGTACTGTATAAAAAGAGTACCCTTTAATCAGCTCGAGCTTATTTTCTCTCATTCTAGTATAGACTCCATGTTGTAAGGTCTCCCAACTTTTTCAGAAAAGCAATAAACGGATTTACAAAAAAGAAATCTGCTTTGAAAGGTTATTAGCTAATTTTATTTTAATTTTATCATCACTGTGAGATTAAGTCAGCACCTACTATGGGCTTCCAATTTTCTCTGTCTGACCTAGAGTGCAAATTCCCTGAGGGTAGAGACCAAGTAGGGACCAGTTAGAAATCTACCATTATCTGCTTTTCCCTCTTATACACATAGTGTCTTTTATAGTGTTGGGTATTTAGTAGGTTCTCTGTAAAGATTTAATATTATCAGTAAGTTACTCTATAAGTCAACTATAAACTCCAATAATAATATAACAGTTCTGCTGTCTCCAAATTCCTAATGTGTGCCTTTAAAGATAACTGTCAGGACAGCCTTTTCTCTACTTCCTTTTTCCCCAAATGTAACCGTGCAAATTCCTTGACCTAGCTCCATTTTTTTTTAATTAAAAAAATTGGGGGTGCCTGGGTGGCTCAGTGGGTTAAGCTGCTGCCTTCAGCTCAGGTCATGATCTCAGGATCCTGGGATTGAGTCCTGCATCAGGTTCTCTGCTCAGTGGGGAGCCTGCTTCCCTCTCTCTCTCTCTGCCTGCCTCTTTGCCTACTTGTGATCTCTCTCTGTCAAATAAATAAAATCTTTTTTTTTTAAATTTGATCCTTTATTCCTCTGTAGTATCTTTCATTTTTCTGCAGTTCTCATCCATTTTATTTCCTTTGAAATACAAACTCACAAACGAGATACAGTATCTTTAGGAAAATCTTCAAATTGTTGAGCATAGAGTTAACTTTTAATTATTGGGGTCTGATTATCCTAGCTTTCAATTATCTTGTTGTTTCATCTTAAATTAGACTGAAATGTATGACATGAATCTATTTTCTTGTTTTTTTTAAGTAGTTCTGATAAATATACACTTTACCATTTCTCTAGTTTTTGTAACTAATTCTAGATTCTATTGTAGCCTTGAAAAATAATAGTAATCAATATGTAGCCTTGAAAAATAATAATATGTCACCTTGATCATTATTTGTTCCTTTATTAACCTGATGTCTTGTACTATGAATGAGATGGTCCAGAACTCTTCTAGAACTTCTTAACTTGGTAGTTCTGAGCCCAGGCAGTGAGTGGAAAGGCTATTCAAGACATAAAGTCTCTACCCTTAAGCATTTGTTGTGCTAACCACGGACAAGGAACAGTGTATTTTTGTACATTGTCTTTGGTTGCTTCAGTGGCACCATGTTTAATTTGTTGGAGGAGACTGTTGCTTGAAATCATGGTGTACTTAAGTGAATTGCATGAGATTTTAGATGATACTGTAAAGCAGTGAGCTTATACTACTGTGGCTCTTTGTTATTTTTCTAAACTGATGCCTTAATGCCATATTGGAGCTTTGTATTCCTAAAGGTTTTGTCTGATGGTTAACATCATGATTAGTGGGAATACTTCAATACTTTTCACAAATGTTTAATGGCAGAGCTCACTGCTAAGGTATAAAATCATCTCCATTATTATGATCTTCAACATCATCAAACTATTCCAAAGTGCAGGATAGTAGCAAGTACTTCAAGGGTAAAAAAAAAACTTTGGTATCAGACATCATCCCTAGATTCAAATTCCAGTAATTTACCAGCTGTGTGACCTTGGGTTTACTTACTCTCTCTGAGCCTCTATTTCCTCATGTGTATAATGGAATCAACAATAGTACTTACCCCACGGGGATTGTGAAGATTAAATATGTCCTATTGGAAATGCCATAGGAATGAAATACTATGATATCTGGGATTTGCCTGGAAATACCCATTGAGTTGGGGAAGAATAGGTGGGGGTACAGATGAAACAAGATTTTTCATGAGCTGAAAATTACTGAAGCTTGTAATAGGTATATGAGGGATCATCTTTACTTTTGTATACATTTGAAATTATATGTAATAAAAATATTTTTTTAATGCTGTGGGAGTTTCACTCAAGTTTACTTAATGGTTTGTGGAGAACTTAATTTTTTTCTTGAATTCAATTTCACAGATTAAGCAGAAACATGGAAAGATATTCTAGATCTTCATTGTATGTTTTTATCATAGAACCATATATCATAACTGGAAGACAGCTGAAAAGCGCTAAGTGGTTTACTCAAAATGGCAGTGTTAGACAACAATGGAGCCCGGACTACCTCCCAGGTTTCCCAGCTCCTACTTAAAGGATTTTCCCTTTTTTTTTCACATTGCCTTCTTTAATTATAGTATTTTTAATATATACTCTGTCAGTTTATTGCATATAAGAGTAATTATTGTTTAAAAATAAATTTATCTTTTGATGGGGGTACAGGACAAGGAGCCTAGTTCTAAAACTCTGAGGCTATATTTATACAATATACTTTTTTATTAATATATAATATATTATTTGCTTCAGGGATATAAGTCTGTGATTCATCAGTCTTAACAATTCACAGCACTCACCATAGCACACTTTTAAAGGCCCAGTGAACTGCCTGCTGAGATGCCACATGCGGAGGTTCTTTGAGTCTGGGCTTTCCAAGGGTTCCTGTGGTGATAGGTGTGACCCTATTTGGGGGAAATGAGGATCTTGGAGTCTTCTTTTATTAGGTAGATTTTTTCCAGCAACCACATACTCTCCATTATATGATCTGCTTCAGTCAGGAGCTGGGGGATCTCACTGGCTCTCAGGCCAAAGAGAATTATACCTTCATTATAGTTCTAGACTGCTGCAGTTCAAATCTCAGCTCTGCCATTTTACTAGCTGGGTGATTTGGGGTTAATCTACTTTATCTCTCTGTGCTTCAGTTTCCCCAGTTTAAAAATGAAAAAATCATGTTCCCATTCAGAATTATGAAGATTAAATGAGCTATTACAAGTATTTGTTCTTAGGATAATACCTGGTACATAGTAGGTACTTAGTGAATGTTGGCAATTTTTGTTCTTTTATCACCATTCTATCGTTAATGTCATGCTGCAAAGTAGCCTGAAGGTTTTTACAGAGGTCCACCCCAAAAGTACTTCCTATTCCCCTGGAAGATATACAAATAAACTGTGTGAAAATATATGTGTATTGTAGTTGCTCTTTAGTTATCTTTTTCTAATATTAAAGACACAAGTAATACTTTCAAAAAACTACTTATAATTTCAAAACTCTAAAATACTGATTCTCAATTTTTCAATAGTTCCAGCATTTCCTTTAGTTCAGAGGTTGAAAGGGAAGGATATCTGCTCAAGATCTTCCAAAATGATTGGTTTGTTGCCTTTAAACCTCTTCTTTTAGCAGACAGTTGTATTTTAAAAAAGAAAGGAACGCTTGCCAGACCTATGATATTGGAAAGTAATGAGGGAGCACTGTAATTTGAGTCAGATGATAAGAATTGTAGTTCTGATTCTATGACTTCTAAACTATGTAACCTTGGGCCTCCAAATTCATTATCTATGAAATGGGAATGACATACAATAACTCTGTCCTTACTAGAAAGCTATGTAGATAAATAAGAAGAATTATTATATGTATTCTCCAAATGTTCTGTCTTGTTTAGATACTAGATACATTCTTAAAAAATTTTTTTTTAATTTTTTTAATTTCTTTTTGGTGTACCAGAATTCATTGTTTATGCACCACACCCAGTGCTCCATGCAATACGTGCCCTCCATAACACCCATCACCAGGTTCATCTAACTTCCCACCCCTTCAAAACCCTCAGATTGTTTTTCAGCATCCATAGTCTCTGATAGCTCATCTCCCCCTCCAATTTCCCTCAACTCCCTCTTCCTCTCCATCTCCCCATATCGTCCGAGTTATTTCTTATGCTCCACTAATAAGTGAAACCATATGATAATTAACTCTCTCTGCTTGACTTATTTCACTCAGCATAATCTCTTCCAGTCCCGTCCATGTTGATACAAAAGTTGGGTATTCACCCTTTCTGATGGAGGCCTTATACTCCATAGTGTGTATGGACCACATCTTCCTTATCCATTTGTCTGTTGAAGGGCATCTTGGTTCTTTCCACAGTTTGGCGACCGTGGCCATTGCTGCTATAAACATTGGGGTACAGATGGCCCTTCTTTTCACTACCTCTGTATCTTTGGGGTAAATACCCAGGAGTGCAATGGCAGGGTCATAGGGAAGTTCTATTTTTAATTTCTTGAGGAATCTCCACACTGTTTTCCAAAGAGGCTGCACCAACTTGCATTCCCACCAACAGTGGAAGAGGGCTCCCCTTTCTCCACATCCCCTCCAACACATGTTGTTTCCTGTCTGTTTAGAGCAGCATTATCTGAAAGAGCCAAAGTGTGGAAACAGCCCAAGTGTCATCAACTAATAAAACATTGGGGTACAGATGGCCCTTCTTTTCACTACCTCTGTATCTTTGAGGTAAATACCCAGTACTGAAATTGTGGGGTCATAGGAAAGGTCTATTTTTAATTTTTTGAGGAATCTCCACACTGTTCTCCGAAGTGGCTGCACCAACTTGGATTCCCACCAACAGTGGAAGAGGGTTCCCCTTTTTCCACATCCTCTCCAAAACATGTTGTTTCCTGTCTTGTTAATTTTGGCCATTCTAACTGGTGTAAGGTGGTATCTCAATGTGGTTTTGATGTGAATCTCCCTGATGGCTAGTGATGATGAACATTTTTTCATGTGTCTGATAGCCATTCGTATGTCTTCATTGAAGAAGTGTCTGTTCATATCTTCTGCTCATTTTTGGACATGATTATCTGTATTGTGTGTGTTGAGTTTGAGAAGTTCTTTATAGATACTGGATATCAGCCTTTTGTCTATACTATCATTTATGAATATCTTCTCCCATTCCGTAGGTTGCCTCTTTGTTTTGTTGACTGTTTCCTTTGCTGTGCAGAAGCTTTTGATCTTGATGAAGTCCAAAAAAACCATTTTCGCTTTTTTTTACTTTGCTTTTGGAGATATATCTTGAAAGAAGTTGCTGTGGCTGATATCGAAGAGATTACTGCCTATGTTCTACTCTAGGATTCTGATGGATTCCTGCCTCACGTTGAGGTCTTTTATCCACTTCAAGTTTTAATTTTGTGTACGTTGTAAGAGAATGGACAAGTTTCATTTTCTACATATAGCTGTCCAATTTTCCCAGCACCATTTATTGAAGAGACTGTCTTTTTTCCACTGTATATTCCCAGGTATCTAATGGTTCGTGGTGCTATAGTAAATGGAATCGATTCTCTGATTTCCCTTTCTGTATTTTCATTGTTATTGTATAAGAAAGCAACTGATTTCTCTACATTGACTTTGTATCCTGCCACAATACTAAATTGCTGTATGAGTTGTAGTAGTTTGGGGGTGGAGTCTTTTCAGTTTTCCATATAAAGTATCATGTCATCTGTGAAAAGAGAGAGTTTGACTTCTTCATTGCCAATTTGGATATCTTTTATTTCTCATTGTTGTCTGATTACTGTTGATAGGACTTCTAATACTATGTTGAACAAGAGTGGTGAGAGTGGGCATCCTTGTTGTGTTCCTGATCTTAACGGGAAGGCTGTGAGCTCTTTCCCATTGAGGATGATATTCGCTGTAGGTTTTTCATAGATTTTATGAAGTTCAGGAATGTTCCCTCTATCCCTATACTTTGAAGTGTTTAATCAGGAATGGATGCTGGTTTTTGTCAAATGCTTTTTCTGCATCAATTGAGAGGACCATGTGGTTCTTCTCTCTTCTCTTATTGATTTGCTCTATCACATTGATTGGTTTGCGAATGTTGAACCATCCTTGCAACCTACCTGGTCATGGTGGATAATCTTTTAAATGTGCTGTTGGATCCTATTTGCTAGGATCTTGTTGAGAATCTTAGCATCCATATTCACCAGTGATATTGGTCTGAAATTCCCCGTTTTGGTAGGGTCTTTGCCGGGTTTGGGGAACAGGGTAATGCTGGCTTCATAAAAAAGAGTCTGGAAGTTTTCCTTCTGCTTCAATTTTTTGAAATAGCTTCAGGAGAATAGGTTTTATTTCTTCTATGAAACTTTGGCATAATTCCCCCAGAATCCATCAGGTCCTGGGCGCTTGTGTTTTGGGAGGTTTTTGATCACTGCTTCAATCTCGTTATTACATATTGGTCTATTCATGTTGTCAGTTTCTTCCTGTTTCAATTTAGGGAGTTTATAGTTTTCCAGGAATGCGTCCATTTCATCTAGGTTGCTAAGCTTATTGGCATATAACTGTTGATAATAACTTCTGATGATTGTTTCTACTTCCTTGGTGTTAGTTGTGATCTCTCCCTTTTCATTCATAATTTTATGAATTTGGGCTTTCTCTCTTTTCTTTGGATTATTGTGGTCAATGGTTTATCAATCTTATTGATTCTTTAAAAAAACAGCTTCTAGTTTCATTGATACATTCTACTGTATCTCCGGTTTCTACCTCATTGATCTCTGCTGTAATCTTGATGATTTCCCTTCTTATGTGTGGAGTTGGTTTGATTTGTTGTTGATTCTCCAGTTCTTTAAGGTGTAGAGACATCTGGTGTATTCTGGATTTTTCAGTGTTTTTGAGGGAGGCTTGGATGGCTTTGTATTTCCCCCTTAGGACCGCCTTTGCTGTATCCCATAGGTTTTGGACTGAAGTGTCTTCATTCTCATTGGTTTCCATGAATTGTTTCAGTTCTTCTTTGATCTCCTGGTTGATCCAAGCATTCTTAAGCAAGGTGGCCTTTAGCTTCCAGGTGTTTGAGCTCCTTCTGAACTTTTCCTTGTGATTGAGCTCCAATTTCAAAGCATTGTGATCTGAGAATATGCAGGGAATAATCTCACTAGCCCTCAGGGAGATTCAAATTAGAACCACATTGAGATATCACCTTACACCGGTTAGAATGGCCAAAATTAACAAAACAGGAAACAACATGTGTTGGAGAGGATGTGGAGAAAGGGGAACCCTCTTACACTGTTGGTGGGAATGCAAGTTGGTGCAGCCTCTTTGGAGAACAGTGTGGAGATTCCTCAAGAAATTAAAAATAGTACTTCCTATGACCCTGCAATTGCACTCCTGGGTATTTACCCCAAAGATACAGATGTAGTGAAAAGAAAGGCCATCTGTACCCCAATGTTTATAGCAGCAATGGCCACTGTCGCCAGACTGTGGAAAGAACCAAGATGCCCTTCAATGGACAAATGGATAAGGAAGATGTGTTCCATATACACTATGGAGTATTATGCCTCCATCAGAAAGGATGAATACCCAATTTTTGTATCAACATGGATGGGACTGGAAGAGATTATGCTGAGTGAAATAAGTAAAGCAGAGAGAGTCAATTTTCATATGGTTTCACTTATTTGTGGAGCATAACAAATAGCATGGAGGACAAGGGGTGTTATAGAGGAGAAGGGAGTTGAGGTAAATTGGAAGGCGAGATGAATCATGAGAGACTATGGACTCTGAAAAACAATCTGAATGAAGGGTTTGAAGTGGTGGGGGCGGGGGGAGGTTGGTTTACCAGGTGGTGGGTATTATAGAGGGCTCGGATTGCATGGAGCACTGGGTGTGGTGAATAAATAATGAATACTGTTTTTCTGAAAATAAATTAATTAATAATAAAAAAAGTAGATGACAAGAGAAAAATAAATCAAGAAAGAAAGAAAGAAAGAAAAGAACCTCGTCAAAATGAACCCCACATATAAGATTTATATGCTACCAGGACAAAAACAAAGACACAGAAACAGTGACATAAGAGAAAGCTGGGAAAGTGGTTATAAATTCTCAGTGTGGGGGAGGAAGGTTATTTTGATTCTTCCTAGATGTATCTTCTGTCTTTGTTAAAGGGCTCAACTTCTCTGAGATAAAGGGTGTTTAAAACTGGTTTGCCTATAGGAGTAGCATTGATTGGGGAAAGTGGATTACCTTGAAGCTTATCTCTATATGAATATAAAAAAAAATTTAAAAACCATAAAAAAATAGAAAAACAAAAGAAAAACACAGGTTATGTATCAAAAAATTTCAGGTTAAAAGGTTATTATGGAATTTGATGTTCTGAACATCTCATTGTGATGGTAAATAGGTTAAAAAGTTATATATATATATATATATATATATATATATAAAAGAACCAGAAAAGTGGGAACGAATTAAAGATAAAAGTTGTATCTATGAAGTAGTGGTGGTTGTCCTCTTGTCTTTTTTTTTTTTTTTTTTTTTGGCTGGTTTTATGGGGGAGGGGCCTGCTGTGTGGATTTTCACACAGTGTTGGTAGAGTTAAGTCCTGCTGCCCCCATCAAGGGTCTGGGCTCTGAGGAAACCTGTTTTTCAGGCTTTTGTTCTCTGGAGGGTTTTTTTGTTTTTTTGTTTGTTTGTTTGTTTTCTCTTGCCTTGGCAGCTTTTGATGGGTTTTGGAGGTTTAGAGGAAAGCAAACTGCACCCAGACCTCCCTCTCAGAGAGAAGCCTCAGTTTCTTCCCTTCTGGGTGCTCCAGAGCACATAAATTTCCCCTCTGCCACTGGCAGAGCACGTTCCCAATCATGGTCTCTGGGGTCAGAGGAACTCCAGCTTGTACCCAAAACCACAAGAAATACTAGCTGCAGCTGTCTGGGCAGGTCCAGACCACCAGAGAGATCCCAAGCAGAGATAGTGCTCTGAGATCTTCCTGCTGGCTGGGGCTTGGAGTGCTCAGACTCTCCTAGAGAGAACCCGCTGGCTGGTACCTGCATGCACCTCTCTCAGGGAAGAGTGTAGGGCTCAATAGCTACTCAGACTCTGGTCAAGCAGCATGCACGCGTTCAGAGTGCAAAAGGCTGTGGTTCTGCTGGCTGGTGAGGCTCCCTCAGATGCTTTCAGGAGAGCCTGCGGCTCAAGGACTAAGACCTGGCTTCTTCACCGCACTTTCTGTTGCTCAGAGCCAGCGGTGGCTGTCCTGAGTTGGCAGCCTTAAGTCCCTGTCCCTAACCGCCAGATTCCCCCAATTTCCCCCTATGATCCTTTGCTCTTTTTGAGTGCTTTCAACAAGACTCCCAGTTAATGCTGGTCTCCAATCACAAGGCACTCTCATATTGGGGTATTACTTTTTAATGGGTCACTTCTGGTGGCTCCCTTTTGTTTGTCTTCCAATATCAGTCTGATATTCGCTTTACCTGCCCACTGGCATCTTCTGCCCCTGTAGAGATCCAGAAGTATATAATTTTAATCTCAGGCTTATTTCATGGGTTATCAGAGTTCTTTGGTAGGTAATCAGTTCACTTTAGGGGACAGGTTGAAACGGTGCCTCCTCCCTACTTCTCTGCCATTTTGTCTCCCTAGATACTACGTATCTCTTAAGTCTCTTAGAGTCCCCCGTGTTTTGCTTGATTTTGAAGTTGTACACCCCAATGATACTTCCTTGATTTCCACCTTGAAGGTTTAACTGCTCACTTTTATCCCTAAACATTTTTTTTTCCCTCTTAGGGCTAACTGGAGAGTGAGATATGGTCTATTAGCAAGCCATCTATTCCTCTACCTTAAACAATCTGTTCATTTTCATAAAACAAATAGATGATTGGGGAAAATGCCACTTTGGTAACAAAATAAAACTGGGAATGTGACAAAGATAAAGTAATCATATCAAATTTCTGTGATTATTGTCCCTGGAATGTGGTTTGTGATGTTCTGCATATATGAGACATTGACCTGCTGTGGATGAGGCTCAGTCCTCCCTATCTCCTCCTCTGTTTCCCCTTCTAGTATTCCCTTCAGAGAAGGACCAAAAAGTCCAGCTTCCAGGCACAGATGCTTAGAGAGCCAATCTAGGCAGAAAGATGGTTACTATCTCAAGTAGATTATTTGTATTTCTGAAGCCCTCCTGACTGTATAACTCACATCTCAGTGGCTCAGGACATACCTTAAAGGACATTTCCCCACCACTTTCTTCACAGCTTCTGTGCAACTGTCTGGTCCCAGACACAGAGCAGAAGCTCCAACTGTAGACAAAAGCAAAAGACTTAAAAAGTCCATATATATATATATATATATATATATATATATATATATATACACACACATACATACATACTGAGCTTTCTTTAAGACCATTCTGTAGGTCCAAATCTCCTACAATTTCAAGTTTTGGCTGACCAAATATTATTTTTTTAAGGAAGAGGTTAGACAGCTTTCCCTGTATATTCCCCAACATTTAAAATGTTGTCCAGAGTTATCTATGAGTTACCTATTGGCTATTCCAATTTGGCTGTTCTTCAAGTGAGAGGATACTAAGCAGAAATTGCTTACATTTCTAATTTTCGGCTATCTCCCTTATGTCATTTGACTAAAATATTGACAGTACGGGTGGAACAATATGTATTACCCAGACTCCTTGATTATTGCTATTAAACAATATTGGTATTATTTACTATTATAATATCTGCTAAATAACCCTCCTTACTCCCACTATCATTAATTCATTGGACATTAATTAGCACATTGGACACAAATAGCACATTAATTAGCAGAGGAGATACTCTGCTAAAATATACAAGGGAAGGTAGGTAATAGTCACTAATTAACTACTGAGGAACTCACCTGATGGTCAGGGAAACAGAAAATGCCTCTTTGTGCCTGGAAGTGTTGTAAATACTTGAATACATATCAACTTGATAAGTCCTTATGACAATTCTATAAGGTATTCCCATTTTGTAGATGGGGAAACAGACACAGGAAGGTGGAAAAAACTTGTCCAAAGTCTTATTGTTAGGAAATTACAGAGGCAGGAGTCACCTGGGTGGCTCAGTCCATTAAGCATGGGACTCTTCACTCTTGATTTCAGGGCTATGGGATTGAACCCTACTTGGGACAGTATGCTCAGCAGGGAATCTGCTCAAGATTCTCTCTCTCCATCTCCCTCTGCCCTCTCCCTGCCTTTCTCTAAAATGAATAAATAAAATCTTAAAAAAAAAGTTACAGAGCCAGGATGTGACTCTAGGCACTCACTCTAGAGTCCATGCCTTTTTACCATACTTAGGTAGCAATGTGGAATATGGCTAGAAGGAGAAGTGACTAGATGATGAAGGGCTACTTTTAAAAGATATTTATGTTGTTGAATTAATTGCAATGGATAACCAGTTGGTTGAAGATGATGAGAATAAAGTCAAAGGTAAATGACTCTCAAGTTTTTAGACTGAGACTAGGTTGATGGTGGTGGTAAAAACTGAGATTCCATATATGAGATACGGGTGCCTGGGTGGCTTAGTTGGTTAAGCAACTGCCTTCAGCTCAGGCCATGATCCTGGAGTCTCAGTATTGAGTCCATCATTGGACTCCCTGCTTAGTGGGGAGTCTGCTTCTCCCTCTGACCCTCTCCTCTCATACTCTCTCTCTCTCTTTCATTATCTCTCTTAAATAAATAAAATAAAATCTTTTAAATGAAGAAGGATAAAAAAAAAAAAGAAACCTAAATGTTCAGATGTGGAGAGGTTTGTGAGCACACTGTGTAGGAAAAACTTGCTTGATGCCGACAAGATGAACTTACAGGCTAAGGCTAAAGATTCTGGCCATCAACAATAATAACGGTAGTGATGATAAAATAGCTAAGTATACTGAGAACTTTTTATATGACAAAAACTGGTTTGAGTGTATCTCCAGGTGTTAATTCAAAGAATCATCCTATTAACCCAATTAAATCAGTACTATCACCACCACCCTGACCCTGGCAGGTGAAAAGTCTGTGGTTTATAGGGAATAAATATCTTGTCAAAGTCATTCTGCTTCCTCAGCCCTGTTGTTTTATAAGCCATAGAAATTAAAAAAGACCAGATAGGAGATGGTTTTTGTAAGTTGGTCTGGCTAAAATTGATGAGATCTAGTGAAAGGATATGTGACTGGAAAGAACCAAAATCACTCCACTCTCTCCTACAAATGTTTCTGGCAGCAACCAAACAAACTCTTCTGGCTCCATGGTGCCCCCCATCACACCCTCTTTTTCCAGCCTTGAAATCAGAAAAAGCTGCCCTCTCTGGCTCCTCATACTTCGTAGTTAATTATACTTCAAACATCTCTTATACACAATGTCTCCAATTTTCTTTCATTCTTTCTCATTCTTGTCCTGTTCCTGTACTTGGGAAAACACACTTCCTCATTTTCCTTTTCTGTCATTCATCAAAAACTTTCAGATATGTTTTTGAACACCTATCATGTGCCAGGTACTGTTCTAACCCCTTAAATACATCAGTAGAAAAAATATCAAAGATGAAAATTTCTGCCTGCAAAGAGCTTTGAGTCTAATGGAAACTGGATTTTTCTGTGTCTGATTTCTGTGCTTATTCCTTAATACTCTTCTTACTTGGGGCACCTAGGTGGCTCAGTTCGTTAAGCATATGCCTTCCACTCAGGTCATGATCACAGGGTCCTGGAATGGAGCCCCGGATTGGGCTCCCTGCTCATCAGGAAGCCTGCTTCTCTCTCTCCTGCTCACCCTGCTTGTGCACTCTCTCTGCCAAATAAATAAATAAAAATAAATAATTAAAAAAATATATGCTTTTTCCTCCATCAACGCTGACCTAACCCTCCAAAAGGCTTCATAGAAGGCTTAGGACTCTGCAGAAAACAGTGAAATCTTTTAATTCTAGATGGAGATGTTGAGGCTTACATAAAAAGACCTTGGCAAAGATTATAGGATATAACCCCTGGGCATCTAACTCTCAGATCAGTCCTCTCTGCTATACTTGCTGACTCTATGTCTGGTTGATTCAGATCCCAAACTGATAACAATGTACCTTACATAACCTCTGACATGCAGTCATTATGCAATAAATATTTGGTAAATTATGGATGTAAATGTGATTTGTTTTATCCATACACTTGGATGAAAGAAAAGAAAATTCATGTGTTTTGAGATAAAATTTAGGCTATTTTATTTTTTATTTTATTTTTCCAAATGTTTATTTAAATTATAGTTAGTTAACATACAGTGTAATACTGGCTCAGGAGCAGAATTCAGTGGTTCATCAATTACATACAATGTCCAGTGCTCATGATTACAAGTGCCCTCCTCAATACCTATCTAACCCATCTGCCACCCACCTCCCTCCATAAACCTTCGGTTTGTTCTCTATTACAAAGATCCTCTTATGGTTTGTTTCCCTCTCTCTTTTTTCCCCTCCCATAGGTTCAGCTGTTTTATTTCTTAAATTCCACATATGAGTGAAGTCATGGTATTTGTCTTTCAATGACTAATTTATTTCTCTTAGCATAACACACTCTAGCTAAATTGGAACTATTTTAATGTGTCAACATTCTCCAACTTCTTCAGTAGTGGCACAAAAGTTTAACTCATCATCTTTTTTTTTTTAAGATTATTTATTTATTTATTTGACAGAGAGAGATCACAAGTAGGCAGAGAGGCAGGCAGAGAGAGAGAGAGGAGGAAGCAGGCTCCCTGCAGAGCAGAGAGCCCGATGTGGGGCTCAATCCTAGGACCCTGGGATCATGACCTGAGCCGAAGGCAGAGGCTTTAACCCACTGAGCCACCCAGGCACCCCGTAACTCATCATCTTAATAGGATATTCTTTGTATGTTATTGCCATCAAATTAGGACTGGTTTCCTCAATTCCTGACATTCAAAAAGTAAAGGAATTATTTTGAGGTTTATTTTTTGCTTTTTTGTGCAACTATATTATAATTTTGTATTTTTGCTCATTGTGTGTTTGTTGTATTTTAACTTCATTAGATATTAAATGGTTATTATGAAGTGACCTATAAAATGAATATTTTATGGGTGAATATATTTGACATCAAAAACAATTAACTGATTTATAGACTACCTTTTGAAACACAATCAGGTCTTAAATGAAGAAACTAACAGTAATTGATTTGGAGACACTTAGAATAATCCAAAATTTGACCAACTAAATTATAAGCAATCTGTGGATTAATCTTCCTTGCCCTATATTTTCCTCTTTAGTGAGATTAAACTGTAGATAGATCAAAGGAAATCTGGTTAAATAAGTGCTGGTTGGTGCTTCTGGTAGGAATGGTTATGATGGTTTATGTAGGGCAGCATAATGAGGCCACCAAGTCTCCCTTTTTATAGAAAGACAAATGAACAGGGAAATAGAGGACTGTTCATATTAACCCCATCTAGCTTGTGTATTTAAGAGAGATAGACAGGAAATACTTCCTTAGAGAGATTTAGTGCTAATGTGTTTAGAAGCTCATTAGGGTAAATATCCACAGAGGATCTTGTAGGTAGGGCTGGTTGGAGTGGTTGGAAGAAGCAGATTCTCATGTATATAAGAATTGTAGTGGGGGGCAGCTAATATTGTTGGGGACAAGCCAGGGCCATCTTGATGAGTAGAATATACAAATTAGAATGTTGTCCAAACACTGACTTCTCAATATCTAGTAAGTGTTGAAAAAGTGATGTTCATTGAATGCAAACAGGTATAACCAAGGGTAAATGGCATACTGTATGCATATGGTGGATTAATCTTATTCTAACATTGTGTGTCCCTTGTCTTTTTTCCAGATATGGATCAACTCATAAACAACTTGGAAGTCCAACTTAATTCAGAAGTTGGCTCAATGAATGTCTTCAAACAGGTCAGTTATCAGGAAAATTAGATACTAATATTGAGCTTTAACAGTGCTGAGTGCCTGGTAAATCATTGTAGAGCTAAAGGTCATTTTTTATTTCTAACAACATGTTAGGAACTGAAAGGGAGTGAAGGAAGGAAGGTTTCTAGGAAGTTCCTGGGTTTCAACTGTGAAACCCAGGCCAGAATAGATCTGGCCCAAAAGAAGTATATCCCCTGGGGTCAAGTGTATAGAGGCAAGTTAGACACTTGGTAGACAATAGCAATCATTTACCTAACACTGTTCCACATTTAAGGCACTCTGAAGATTAAATACATTGTCTTCTTTAATCTTCATTATATCTCTGTTGGATACTGTATTAAGGTTCTCCAAAGAAACAGAACCAGCAGAATGTATATGTCTCAGTCTCTCCCTCTCTCTCTCTCCCCCTCCTATCTATCTAGCTGTCGATCATCATCTATCATCTATCTACATATACATACATACATACATATATATACTATATACTATATATAGTATATATAGTATATACTATATATATATAGGTATAAATAACAATATATGTATCACATATATACATATATATTTATGTATATATTTTATTTTATATATAAAATATATATCTATCTACCTAGCTATTGAGAGAGAGAGAGATTCTAAGGAATTGGCTCACATGACTGTAGAATTCTAATGAATATAAAATTTAATAGGGGGTAGGCTGGAAGATTGGAGAGCCAGGGAAGAGTTGCAGTTTCAAGGGCAGTTGGGTAGAAGAGTTCTTTCCTGCTTGAAGGAGCTCAGCCTTTGTCTATTAAGGCCTCCAAGTGATGGAATGAGGCCAACCCACATTATGCAGGGTAAACTGCTTTACTCAAAGTCCAGTGACTTAAATGTTAATTTCACCCAAAAACATCTTCACATAAACATTCAGAATAATGTTTGACCAAATAGCTGAGCACTGTGAGTCTCCCAAATTGATACAAAATTAATCATCACAGATAGGTATTATTAATATTCCCATCCTACAGATAAGAATATTATAACTTTGGGCACACCCCAGAACAAGGATTTCTTTTCTTAAACAGGCAAGCAGTTTGTGTTAGATGTAGAAGTCTGATTTTGCTCAGGTTTAAGTTTTAAAGTCATTCCATGAGTAAAATGCAAATACTGTCAAAATTACCCTTGAAAATCCTTTAAACTGTCTATAAAGTTGAGTATGAAATTTTGTGTATCCAGTAACTATCTGTTTCTCTTTTTTAAAAAGATTTTATTTATTTGAGAGAGAGAGAAAGTGCACAAAGAGCGGGAGGGGCAGAGGGAGAGGGAAAAGCAGACTCCCCACTGAGCCTGATCCCAGGACACTGGAATCATGACCTGAGCCCAACCAGACACTTAACCAACTGAGCCACCCAGGCGCCCGTTGTTTCTTTATTTAAGTCACCAGATTAAGCATCTGGCTTACATTTAAGAGTCATATTTTACCAAAAATAGTTTTTAACCATTAAATGTTTTGCCTTTGGTGTACAATTGAATTTAAGTTTCATGAAAACATGCACATAAGGGGGATTTTCCTTTGTATTGTGTTAATGCCAAACCCAACTTAGTATTTTATTTACCTTACTTTTAGCTGTTGCCATTTAAGGACTATTCATACATTAACACTTGCTAATTGTTGTAAAACATCTGTTGGTTTCTGGTATAAGTCATCATTAATAATAAAAAGCAGCTGAGTATAAGGGTTAGACAAAAGCCTATTGGACATGTAATAAAAAAATATTCATTGAAATATTGTGAAGCACGCATAGCTACCTTATTTTGAAATCTCGGTACACCTAAGTACAAATCCAAAATTATTATTATTTTTAATTTAATTTTATTTTTTTCAGTGTTCCAAGATTTATTGTTTATGCGCCACACTGAGTGCTCCATGCAATATGTGCCCTCCTTAATACCCCACCACCAAGCTCACCCAACCCCTTCCCCCCTCCCCTCCAAAACCCTCAGTTTGTTTCTCAGAGTCCACAGTCTTCCATGGTTCATCTCCCCCTCCAATTTCCCCCAACTCACTTCTCCTCTCCAACTCCCAATGTCCATGCATTGTTTAAGTATACTAAGTTTCCAAAGTTTGAAGACACTTTGAAATTGGTTCAATGTGTAGAAAATTCTGGATAATAGATAATCTAAGAACTTTTTTGTTTCTTGACTTCTCCAAGCTATCTTGTTTTTAGTAAAGCTAGGTTTAGTAAAGTAATTTTGTGCTTTCATGGCCACAGAACACTGGCCATGTCCCAGGGAACAAAGGCTCAGAACTTGTGTTCTATAAAAACACAATGTTGGCAACATCCTCATGGGCAGAAACCTACTGGTTTGGCTCATTATATGATTTGTTTATGTCATGAGATGGGATTAGTGTGGCTGTCTAGTTCAGTACACAAATGCTGCTCAACAGTCTTTGAATTCCTTTATCACCATATACAATATAATGAATACACTTGGTTGTCAGTGCTTTTTGTTCTTAGTTTATGATTATTTCATAGAAATAGGATTTATTGAACAACATGTATGATCAATTTTAGGACTCATACTGTATCATACATTTCTCCCCCCTCCAGTTTAATATTGTTAACATTTTACACATACTGTCACATAATTGCAGGTATTTACACGCTCTTTCTCTACCCCTTCCAACTCCCTGTGTCTCTTTCTCTCTCATTTTTTTTTACCTTTGAAAGTAATTTGCATTGAGAAACTTCACCCATAAGTAATTAAACATGCATCACCCACAAATGATACTCCCATGGGTAATTACATCAACCATATTATACCCAAGTAATTAACAGTATTTTATAATATTATTTAATTGGGTAATGTATTTCTAAAACATTCTCAGTGACACCTTTTCCCACAACATTCTTTCTGCCTGTAATATCCTTCAATAAGCCTGTCTAATTTACCAAATCCCAGCTTTTCTTAGGGCCCAAATTTTAATTCCATCTGTTTCATAAAATTTCCACTGATAACTCTTCTTACTAATCTTTAGTGCACTTGAATCCCTGGAATGCTTGATTATCTGTACCAGTTACTTATATGGCTCTCCTTATTACTTATTCTCTAGTCATCAACTACTTTATGTAAATATCTTTTACAATGATATTTTTCTGTCTCTGAAACTTGTTATTATGTGCTATGCATACAATTTTTGACATATTCTTATTATGAATATTATATGCTTACTTTTAGATTAGTGCAGTTAAAAATAAATAAATACATATATTCTGGGTTTGATGTGGGGTATTGGTTTCCTAGGGTTGCTGCAAGAAAGTACCATTAATTGGGTGGCTGAAAACAAGACAAATGTATTATTTCATGGTTCTAGAGTCCAGAAGTCCAAAATTATATCATTGCCATGATCCTTTCCAAGGTTCTAGGGGAGAATCTGTTTCTTGTCTCTTCCACCTTCTGGTGGATGTGGGTGCTCCTTGGTTTGTAGACTCAGCACTCCAGTATTTACCTACATCTTCACATCATTTTCTCCTCTGTGTCTCTGTGTGTGTCTCTGCTCTGTGTACCTGTTTAAGGACACTTGTCATTAAATTTAGGGCCCACCCAAATAACCCAGGATTATCTCCTCAAGATCATTAATTTAATTATATCTTCAAAGACTGTTTCCAAATAAAATAATATTCATAGGTTTGGGGGATAAGGATGTGGACATATATTTTGGGGGAACATCATCCAGTCCAGTACTATGTGTTATACATATATTTCTAACATACAGTAAATAACACAGCACCCCAAAACAATCTTAGATGCTTTGAGGAAGAAAAAGTGCTTTGCTATATTATAGTTTAAATTTTTCATAGTTTCATGCTAGGTAATTTTTCCATATTTTCATACTAGGTAATAATCAAATGCCTAATGAGTCAATATATGCACATACATACATACATTTATGCATAAAAGGCACATGTATACATTTCTAATATTATTTTGCCTGGATGCAGCTGCCACTAGCTTGATGCTATCTCCCAAGCCTGTAGGATTGCCTAATTCATTAGTTTGTACAAACAGATGAATTCATTTATCTCATAGTGTTACATTTCCAGATGCTATTAAGATGGTGGTGATGTAAAATTTGAAATCCCACTAGGTTTAGTTTAGCTCTACTTTTAATAATACTCAACTCCAATCACCTCTCCTTTCTCTGAATACATAAATACCTGATGTCCTCATTGGAGATGGATTGGAGATTCAGAAAGTAAAACTGACTTTTTGACTTAAACAATGAATGTGCACATATGTGTCTTGATATACATACTCATCCACCCAGGCATGAAAATGATTAGTTTAAACCTAGAGCAAAGCTAGAGGGGACCTATGTACAGAAGCAGCTTTCCTTTTTCTATTTAGGAGACTAGGTTTTATCTTAACTACCATAAAAATACTCTTTTCTCTCTTTTACACCTGTTTTGCTGTCTGGAGTATTTTGTTCTTTCATTTTATTTCTAGTCTTGCCTTCCCACTTTCAAGCTCTAAATCAGAGCTGTTTTATTTTATTTTTTTATATTTAAATTTGTGAATTTGTGACAACAAATTACATTTTCAGAAAACTCTTTCAAAATAGAAAAGAAAGTAGCATACGTCTACTCTGCATTTTTACACCCAGTATTATTTTTCCCCAAGTGTCCATCGACCAGTGGATGAATAAAGAAGAAGCAGTACACATAAATACAATTAAATATTATTCAACCATAGAAAAAATGGAAGCTTACCATTTACAATGACATGGATGGAGCTAGAAAAGTATGCTAAACAAAGTAAGTCAGTCAGAGAAAGACAAACACCATATGATTTCACTCATATGTGGAATTTAAGAAACAAAAAAAGATCAGAGGGGGAAAAAAAGAGAGAGGCATGGGGTGCTTGGGTGGCTCAGTAAGTTAAGCCTCTGCTTTTGTCTCAGGTCATGGTCTCAGGGTCCTGTGTTAGAGCCCCACATTAGGCTCTCTGCTCAGCAATGAGCCTGCTTCCCCCTCTCTCTCTGTCTCTCTGCCTAATTGTGATCTCTCTGTCAGATAAGTAAATAAAATCTTAAAGAGAGAGAGAGAGAAAGAGAAAGAGAGACAAACCAAGAAACAGACTGTTAATTACAGAGAACAAACTGATGGTAACCAGAGGGTAGGTGTGTGGGGGATGGGTTAAATAGGTGATGGGGATTAAGGAATGCACTTGTTGTGAGTGCACTGGGTGTTGTATGAAAGTGTTGAATCACTAACTCCTACAACTGAAACCAATATCATACTGTATGCTAACTGGATTTAAATAAGAACTTGGAAAAAATTAAAATGAAAAAAAAGAATTATTTTAGACAGTTGATTCCCATGACCCTTGACCTCCCAAGGCATTCTACCTATCTTCAACAAATGCTCAAGAGCTTATATATTTTGAGTTGGCTACTTTTTCCCCCCTGGATTTCTTTCTAAAATTGAGGATCCCAGGTTTATCAACCATTTTTGATGATATATCAATAAATAACTTTTTTGTCAACTCAAATTGACTTAAAATCTGGTTAGGATTCTGGACATTTTAGAAGGACTGTGGAAATAATAAAAAAAAATTCCTCTTTGAACCCCCAGACATGTCTGTGTTTTTTTCCATACCCAACCTTCTTCATAGACTCAGAAATTTGAGGAAGCTGCAGCCTGAAGTTCTAAAATAGCAAATGGGTAAATTAGCTATTCTCTTTCTTTGAAAAGTAATAGTGACTAACTACAAAACACTTAAAAACTGAAGCCATCACACAATGTTGAAGAAGAACATAGGTTATTTAAAGAGAAAAATCTGATGGCTCAGCTTTAAATTAATCCTTACATGAACTATTAAAACTGTGATAATTATATTCAATATGAGGAAAAGGAAGCCATTTTTAGTCATCTCAGTAAGAATTTTTAAAAATCACCAAAACCCTAGGGCTAAAAATTCATTTACTCCTTACATTATGTCTCTTCAGAATTCTTAAGTATAGTATGTCATGAGCAAGGAGAAGGCAAAGCAGGTGGTGTTTGGATTTTTTTGTTTAATAATAGGTGTAATTATATTCAAAATATGAAAGAAATTAGAATGTATATTAGAATTACTACTAAAATTATTTGACCATACAGAAAGAAAATTCTCAGTGCACACAAAAATTATTCACAATCATAATGTGTAGATATGAAGTACTTGTCCTATTATGTCTTCATGCTACAAAGCGAGAAACAGTAAATTCAACCTTCAGAGCTGCTTTTGAGCATAGTTTTTCTTGAGGAAACTTCCTTGCATAATATAGCATTCACAAATCAGAAAATCCTTCCACAGACTGGATTCACATAGGTATAACAGGTACACTTGAAAGTGAAAGAAAAGAAATACGTGATGATATATTGTGAAGAACTTACTGTTAAAACAGGAAAAAAAAAAAACAGGGGTTCCTGGGTTGTTCAGTCGATTAAATGTATGACTCTTGATGTTGGCTCAAGGTCATGATCTCAAGGAATTAAGCCTCGTGTTGGGCTTTGTGTTCAGTGTGGAATCTGCTTGTCCCTCTCCCTCTGCTCCTCCTCCACTCACACACTCTCTCTCAAACAAACAAAATATTAAAAATAACAATAATAAAACCAGAAAACCCAAACAACTCACCTTCCAACATTACTTTCAAATTCTTATAATGATGACAGAAGAGGAGAATTATTGAAGCCCTATTATGGAAAAGACCACAAGGCAGTCTACACAACTCTACACAAGCACAACTCATGACAGGTGCTGAAACAAGGTCTTGCAATGTCTTACCTCATCAAGGCAATAAGAATGGCATAAATGAAAGTAACCTAAGTCAGAATGAAAGATGGCAGAGGAATAGGGGGCCCTATTTCAACAGGTTCCCTAAACTGAGTTGGACATCTAAAAGACCACTCAAAACCTACAAAATTAGCCTGAGATGTAAGAGGATATATCTGGATTCCCACAAACAGAATATCTCTGGTGGTTGGTTTTAAGGTATGAACTGGGGAGCCATGATTCTAAAGATATCAGAAGATAAATGGAAGGGGGAGGGAGCCTCTGAGATCCTTTACTGCTAGCGTGCAAAATACACCCATGCAGTGGACTGGGAAAAGATTCATAGACCAGTAGTGGTGGGGAAAGGTCTTGAGGGCAGCTCCCTAGACCAAAACCTGGAGCTATGGAGGCATGCGTGTGAATGGGGTGGGGGAGGTAGTGGCTGGCGGTTTTAAAAGCACAAAGTGAAGAGACAAGCCTTGACCTGAAAGTGAGGGCTGGGAGTGCTTCTGTGGGGTGCACAACTCAGGGCTCTGCAGATTATAGCAGCACAGAAAAAAATGGAGACAATGTGGCCTGGGGAGCTCACTAGAGCTCTGTGATCTCTCTGTTCTGAGGCAGAAGTTTTGAAACAATCACTTCTGCTCTAACTCTTGAAAGAGATGAAGAAAGCCTCCAGAACAAAAGTCCCCCCAAAATGGTTTTCATTAAGCCCATCCTTCCCCCACAGAGGACAAGGAAACTCTGCTCAAAAAGGGTTGCCCGAGTAACAGTGC
This sequence comes from Mustela putorius furo, assembly GCF_011764305.1. NCBI lineage: Eukaryota > Metazoa > Chordata > Mammalia > Carnivora > Mustelidae > Mustela > Mustela putorius. The sequence goes on along the minus strand of NW_025422246.1, from coordinate 537,543 downwards.
TGCAGATCCTTCCCCCAGAAGAAAAGCTGGAAAAACAAGAGGGCAACAACCCTAAGGTCCCTCTAAAAAAGGTGCATCTTGCTTGGGTTTTGATCACTAATTGAGACTCTGTACATTCTTTCAACCACCCCTCAACAGAATGATTAAGAGGAGGAACCCCCAACACAGGAAAAATTCAGAGACTGTGACTGCTGCCACAGAACTAATGGATATGAATATAAGCAAGACATTGGAAATATACCTTCAGGGTAACAGTTATGCAGACAATAGCTAGGTTGGAGAGAACTATTAATGGCAACATAGATTTTCTAAGGGCAGAAATGAAGGCTGAACTGGCAGAACTTAAAAACACTATCAATGAGATACAATATAATCTAGATACTCTAACAGCTGGGTAAAGGAGGCAGAAGAACAAATTAATGATCAAGAAACAAAATGATAGAAAATGAGGAAAAGGAGGAGGCCTGGGACAAACAGCTTAGGCTCCATTAAGACAGACTTAGAGAAATAAATGACACCATGAAATGTTCCAATGTTAGAATTATTGGGAACCCTGAAGGGGTGAAGAGAGAGAGAGGACTAGATGGTATATTTGAGCAAATTTTAACTGATGACCTCCCTAATCAGGGAATGAAACAAACATTCCTATCTTAGAGACACAGCAGACCCCTCCCAAGATCAAGGAGAACAGACAAATGCCCTGGCATGAAATAGTAAAACATGTGAATCATAGAACCAAGAAGAACAACTTAAGAGCAGTTACAGGAAAGAGATTCCTTACATACAGAGAGAGGAACATCTGAATAACATCAGACCTGTCCACAGAGACTTGGCAAGCTGGAAAGGGCTGGCAAGACATATTCAGGGCACTAAGTGAGAAGAACATGGAGCCAAGAACACTATATCCACCAAGGCTGTCATCCAGAACAGATAGAGAGATAAAGAGCTTCCAGGACAGGCAGAGACTGAAAGAATATGTGACTACTAAGTCAGCACTACAAGAAATATTAAGGGAGGTTCTATAAAAGGAGAAAGATCCCCACGAGTGATATAGAACAGAAAGTAATAGACACAATCTATAGAAACAAAGACCTCACAGTCAACATAACGACACTAAAATCTTATTTTTCAATAATCACTCTCAACACGAATGGCCTAACTGCTCCCATAACATAGCACAGGGTAGCAGACAGGATAAAAAGACAATACTCATCCATATGCTGCCTGTAAGAGACCCATTTTGAACTAAAAGTTATATCCAGAATGAAAGCAAAGCAATGGAGCACCATCATTCATCCCAACGGACTACAAAAGAAAGCTGGGGTAGCAATTCTCATATCAGGCTAATTCAATTTTAAGCTAAAGACTAGTCAGAGATACAGAGGACACTGTTATTATTATTCAACTGTCTATCCACCAAAAAGATCTAACAATTGTAAATATCTATGTCTGCAACATGGGAGCAGCCAACTACATAAGTCAACTGTTAACCAAAATAGAGACATATTAATAAGAATAAACCAATAGTAGGAGACCTCAACTCTCCACTCTCAGCAATAGACAGATCATCTAAGCAGAAAATCAACAAAGAAACAAGAGCTTTAGGGGCACCGGGTGGCTCAGTGGGTTACTCCTCTGCCTTCGGCTCAGGTCATGATCTCAGGGTCCTGGGATCAAGCCCCACATCGGACTCTGCTCAGTGGGGAGCCTGCTTCCCCCTCTCTCTCTGCCTGCCTCTCTGCCTACTTGTGATCTTGTGATCTCTCCCTCTGTCAAATAAATAAATAAAGTATTAAAAAAAAGAAAAAAAGAAACAAGAGATTTAGATACTAAGTATGGCATGTATTTCATGGAGTACTAGGTGGGGTGCATGAAAAATGAATCTTGGAACACTGAAAAAATTAAATTAAATTAAATTAAAAAAATAAATGACACACTGGACCAGATGGACCTCATAGATATATACTGAACATTCCACCCTAAAACAACAGAATACTCATTCTTCTTGAGTGCACTTGGAACTTTCTCCAGAGTAGACCACATACTGGGTAACAAATCATGTCTTAACTAATATCAAAAGACTGAGATTATCCCGCTGCATATACTGAGACCACATTGCTTTGAAACTGGAACTCAATCACAAGAAGTTTGAAAGAAATTCAAACACTTGGATGTTAAAGACCATCCTGCTTAAGAATGTTTGGATCAACCAGGAAATTAAGGAACTTAAACAATTCATGGAAACAAATGAGAATGAAAACACATCAGTCCAAAACCCATGGGATATGGCAAAAGCTGTCCTAAGGGGGAAATACAAAGTCATCCAAGTCTCACTCAAAAAAATAGAAAAATTTCCATTACATAAATTAAATTTACACCATAAATAACTGGAAAAAGAGCAACAAATAAAGTCTGAGCCACACATGAGAAGAGAAATAATTAAGATTAGAGCAGAGATCAATGAATTCGAAAGCAGAACTACAGTAGAGCAGACCAAAAAAAATAGAAGCTGGTTCTTTGAAAGAATTAAAAAGATAGGTGCACCCGGGTGGCTCAGTGGGTTAAAGCCTCTACCTTTGGCTCCGGTCATGATCCCAGGGTCCTGGGATGGAGCCCCGTATACAGCATTCTGCTCAGCGGGGAGCCTGCTTACCCCTCCTTCTCTCTGCCTACTTGTAATCTCTGTCTGACAAATAAAAAATAAAATATTTTAAAAATAAAAAAAGAATTAATAAGATTGATAAACCACTGGCATGACTTATTCACAAGACAAAAGAAAGGACCCAGATTAATAAAATTATGAATAAAAAGGTAGAGATCATGCCTAACACCAAGGAAATGAAAACAGTCATCAGAAATTATTATCAACAACTATATGCCCATAAATTAATCAACCTGGAAGAAATTGATGCCTTCCTGGAAACCTATAAAGTACCAAGACTGAATCAGGAAGAAATTGACAAGTTGAATAGACCAATAACCAGTAACAACATTGAAGCAGTGATCAAAAACCTCCGGAAAAACAAGAGTCCAGGACTTCATGGAATCCCTAGAGAATTCTACCAAACATTCAGGAAAGAACTTATTTCTATTTTCCTGAAGCAGTTTCAAAAAGGAGAAACAGAAGGAAAACTTCCAAACTCGTTCTGTGAGGCCAGATTTACCGTGATCCCAAAACCAGGCAAAGACCCTATCAAAAAGGAGAATTTCAGACCAATATCCCTGATGAATATGGATGCCAAAATTCTCAACAGGATCCTAGCTAATAGGATCCAACTGTACATTAAAAGGATTATCCACCATAACCAGCTGGGATTTATCCCTGAGATGCAAGGGTGGTTCAATATTCACAAATCAATCAATGTGATAGAACACATTAATAAGAGGAGATAGAAGAACCACATAGACCTCTCAGTTGATGCCGAAAAAGCATGTGACAAACTACGGAATCCTTTCCTGATTAAAAATCTTCAAAGTATAGGGATAAAGGGAACATTCCTTAATTTCATAAAATCCATCTATGAAAAACCCAGAGTAAATATCATTCTCAATGGGAAAAAGTTGAGACCCTTAAGGTCAGGAACAGGAAAAGGATGACCACACTTGCCACTATTGTTCATCATAGTTTTAGAAGTCCTAGAAACAGCAATCAGAAAACAAAAAGAAATAAAAGGTATTCAAATTGGCAGTGAAGAAGTCAAAAATCTCTCTTTTCACAGATGACATGAGACTTTATGTGTAAAACCCAAAAGATTGCAGCCTCAAATTAGTAGAACTCAAACATCAATTCAGTAATATGACAGGATACTAAATAATGCACAGAAATCAGTTGGTTTCCTACACACTAACAATATAACTGTAGAAAGAGAGAGAGAGAATAAATTCCATTTACAATAGCACCAAAACCCATAAGATACCTTGGAATAAATCTAACCAAAGAGGTAAAGGAACTGTACTTGAGGAACTACAGAACAGTAATGAAAGAAATTGAAAAAGACACAAAAAGATGGAAAAACATTCCATGCTCATGGATTGGAAGAATAAATATTGTTAAAATTTCTATGCTGCCAAGAGCAATCTATACTTTCAACACCATCCCAATTAAAATACCAATGACATTTTTCAAAGTGCTGGAACAAACAAACCTAAAATTTGTATGGAATGAGAAAAGACCCTGAATCACCAAGGAAATGTTGAAAAAGAAAAACAAAGCTGGGGGCATCACATTGACTGATTTCAAGCTATATTACAAAGCTGTGATCACAAAATGGCATGATATTGGCACAAAAACAGATACATAGATCAATGAAACAGAATAGAGAGCCCATATATGGATCCTCAACTCTGTGGTCAAATAATCTTTGACAAAGCAGGAAAAAATATCTAGTGGAAAAAAGACAATTTCTTCAATAAATGGTTCCAGGAAAATTTGACAGCTATGAATAGAAGAATGAAAATCCACCATTCTCTTACACCTTACACAAAGATAAACTCAAAATGGATGAAAGATCTCAACGTGAGGCAGGAATCTATCAAAATCCTAGATGAGAACATAGGCTTAGGTCCCATAAGTTTTGTTTTGTTTGTTTTGTTTTACTTCAAATTCAATTAATTAACATATAATGTATTATTTGTTTCAGGGGTACAGTTCTTTGATTCATCAGTCTTATATAATATGCAATGCCCATTACAACACATACCCACCCCAGTATCCATCACCCAGTTACCCCATCCACTTACCCCATCCCCTCCAACAACTCTCAGTTTGTTTCCTAAGATTATGAGTCTCTTATGGTTTATCTCCCTAATTTCATCTTGTTTCCTTTTTCCTCTTTTCCTCTGAGATCCTCTGCCTTGTTTCTTAAATTCCAACATATCAGTGAGATCATATGATGATTGTCTTTCTCCAATTGACTTACTTCACTTAGCATAATGCACTCTACTTCCAGCCATATAATCACAAATGGCAAGATTTCATGCTTTTTGATGGCTGAGTGATAACAATTATACACACACACAAATGCACGCACACACACACACACACACACACACACACACCACGTCTTCTTTATCCATTCATCTGCCAATGGACATCTGGGCTTTTTCCATAGTTTGGCTATTGTGGACGTTGCTGCTATAAACATTGGGATGCAGGTGCCCCTTTGGATCACTACATCTCTACCTTCGTGGTAAATACCCAGTAGTGCAATTGCTGTGTCATAGGGTAGCTCTATTTTCAACTTTTTGACAAGTTTCCATACTGTTTTCCATAGGGCTGTAACAGCTTACAATCCCACCAGCAGTGTAGGAGGGTTTCTCTGCATCCTCAACAACATATGTTGCTTCCTGTTTTGTTTATTTTAGCCATTCTGACTTGTGTAGAGGTGGTACCTCATTGTGGTTTTGATTTGTATTTCCCTGATTTCAAATGATGCTGAGCACTTTTTCAAGTGTCTGTTGGCCATTTGTATGTCTTCTTTGCAGAAAACTTTTAGTTTATTTTCATGTATGATATATGAAAGTAGTGCAGTTTCATTCTTCTAAATGAGTCCATCCAATTTTCCCAGCACCATTTATTGAAGAGACTGTCTTTTCTCCATTAAATATTCTTTTCTGCTTTGTCAAGGATTAGTTGACCTTAGAGTTCAGAGTCCATTTCTGGGTTCTCTCTTCTGTTCCATTGAGCTATGCATCTGTTTTTCTGCCAGTACTATATTGTCTTTATGATTACAGTTTTGTAATACATCTTGAAATCCAGAATTTTGATGCCTCCAGCTTTGATTTTCATTTTATTTTATTTTATTTTTATATTTTAGAGAGAGGGCAAAAGCACAAGCAGGGGGAGAAATAGAGGGAGAGGGTGAAGCAGACTCCCCACTGAGCAGGGAGCCCAACATGGGGCTGGATCTCAGGACCCTGAGATCAAGACCTGAGCCAAAGGCAGACACTTAACCAACTGAGTGTCTCAGGCACCCCTCAGCCTTAGTTTTCCATTTTAACATTCTTTGGGTTTGGGGTCTATTCTGGTTCCACCTACATTTTAGAATTGTTTGCTCCAGCTCTGTGAAAAATGCTAGTGTTATTTTGATAGGGATTTCATGGAATGTATAGATCGCCTTGGGTAGTATAGGAATTTTAAGAATGTTCTTCCACGGGGCGCCTGGGTGGCTTAGTGGGTGAAAGTCTCTGCCTTCGGCTCAGATCATGATCTCAGGGTCCTGGGATCAAGTCCCATATCAGGCTCTCTGCTTAGAAGGGAACCTGCTTCCCCCTCTCTCTCTGCCTGCTTCTCTGCCTGCTTGTGATCTCTGTCTGCCAAATAAATAAATAAATAAATAAATCTTAAAAAAATGTTTTTCCATTTATTTGTCTTTTCCTCAATTTCCTTTGTAAGTGTTCCAAGGCTTTCAGATTATAGATCATTTGGCACTTTGGTTAGGTTTCTTCCTATCTATTTTACAAATCTGGGTACAGCAGGATCAATTCCTTGATTTCTCTTCCTTCAGCTTCATTTTGGTGCATACAAATGCAAAAGACTTCTGTGCATTGATTTTATCCTGCAACATTGCTGAATTACTGCATCAGTTATAGAAATTCTTTTTGGTGGAGTGTTTGGGGTTTTCTACAAAGAGAATCCCCTTGTCTGGAAAGATTGAAAGGTTAACTTCTTCTTTGCCAATTTTGGTGTCCTCTCTCTCTCTCTCTCTCCTCTTTTTTCCTTTTTGCTGTCTGATTGCTGAGGCTATGACTTCCAGGGCTATGTTGAACAATAGTGGTGAGAGTGGACATCCCTCTCATGTTCCTAACCTTACAAGAAAAGCTGTCAGGTTTTCCCCATTGAGGATATTAGCTGTGGGTCTCTCGTATATGGCTTTTATGATTGTGAGGTATGTTCCTTATTTTCCTACATCATGGAGTTTTGTTTTATTTTTTAATCAAGAAACTATGCTGTATTTTGTCTGATCCTTTTTTTTTCTTCTATTGAAGGACCATGTGGTTCTTATATTTCTTTATTAATGTGGTTTATCACAATGATTGATTTGTGGATTTTGAACCACCCCTGCAGACCAGGAATAAATCCCACTTGGTCATGGTGAGTAATTCCTTTAATGTACTGTTGGATCTGATTAGCTAACATCTTGCTGAAAATTTTTGCTTCCATGTTCGTCAAGGATATTGTTCTATAATTCTCCTTTCAGTGAGATCTGTGTCTGGTTTGGTATCAGTCACTTCTTGGCCTTTTGGCTAAAATCAAGAGTGGCTTTGGAATCAAGGCAATGCTGGCCTCATAAAATGAGTTTGGAAGTTTTCATTCTATTTCTACTTTTTGACACAGTTTCAGAAGAATAGGCATTAATTATTCTTTAGATGTTTGGTAGACTTCTTTAGAGCATTGTGGTCTGAAAATATGCAGGGAATGATCCCAATCTTTTGATACCGGTTGAGTCCTGATTTAGGACCCAGGATGTGATCTATTCTGGAGAATGTTCCATGTGCACTAGAAAAGAATGTGTAGACTTCTTTTTTTAAATTAACATATAATGTATTATTTGCTCCGGGGTACAGGTCTGTGAATCATCAGGCTTACACATTTTATAGCACTCACCATAGAACATACCTTCTCCAATGACCATAACCCAGCCATCCTCTCCCTACCCCCCAACCCACTGCAACCATCAGTTTGTTTTATGAGATTAAGAGTCTGTTATGGTTTGTCTCCCTCCTGGTCGCATCTTGTTTCATTTTTTCCTTCCCTACCCCCAACAACCTCCCACCCTGCCTCTCAATTTCTTCATATCAGAGAGATCATATAATTGCCTTTCTCTGATTGACTCATTTTGCTAACCATAACACCCTCTAGTTCCATCCACATCATTGCAAATGACAAGATTTTTTTTCTGTTGACGGCTGTATAGTATTCCGTGTGTGTGTGTGTGTGTGTGTGTGTATCACTTCCTCTTTGTCTATTCATCTGTTGATGGACATCTAGGTTCTTTCCTTAGTTTGGCTATTGTGGACATTGCTGCTAGAAACATTCGGGTGCAGATGCCCCTTTGGATTACTACGTTTGTATCTTTAGTGTAAATACCCCATAGTGTGATTGCTGGGTCATAGGGTAGCTCTATTTTCAACTCTTTGAGGAACCTCCATTTTTTCCCAGAGTTGTTGCACCAGCTTACATTCCCACCAATAGTGTAGGAGGGTTCCCCTTTCTCCACATCCTCACCAACATCTGTCATTTCCTGACTTGTTAATTTTAGCCATTCTGATTGGAGTGAGGTGGTATCTCAGTGTGGTTTTTATTTGTATTGCCCTGATGCCAAGTGATGTTGAACATTTTTTCATGTGTCTGTTGGCCATCTGGATGTCTTCTTTGCAGAAATGTTTGTTCATGTCTTCTGCCCATTTCTTGATTGAACTATTTATTCTTTAGATGTTTGGTAGACTTCTGGATGGCTAGGAGGCCATCCAGCCCTGGTCTCTTATTTGTTGGGAGATTTTTGAATACTGATTCAATTTATTTGCTGGTTATGTGTCTGTTCAGGTTTTCTATTACTTCCCATTTCAGTTTTGATAGTTTATGTGTTTCTAGGAATGCATCCATTTCTTCCAGATTCCTTAATTTGTTGTCATATAATTGCTCGTAATACCGTCTTATGGTTGCTTTTATTTCTGTGGTGTTGGTTGTGATCTCTCATCTTTCATTGATTTTATTTTTTTCTTTTTGATAAGTTTGGATAGGGGGTTATCAATCTTATTAATTTTCCACACCTCCTAACTTCCAAAATATAGTTGCTTTTCTATTTGTGGAATCGTAGCATTTCTTTTCTCAGATCTCTGATTTAGCAGGTGTTTGGAATGATTTGTGAGCTCTAGCTGAATTCCAGTGACCAGATAAACTTAGGGTCCCCTACTCCTCTTCCATCTGAACTCCTTTCTTTCCATATATTTTTAAATTTTCTTCTTTACTTTCCTGGTTAACCCATTCATTCCCTGGTCAGATGTTCTTTCACCTCCATGTATTTGTGATTTTTGCAAACTTTGTCCTTGTGATTTCCTTCAAGTTTCATAGTGTTGTGGTTTGACGGTATGAATGATCAGAATCACTTTTTAGCTGTTGAGACCTGATTTACGACCCAGTATGTGATCTATTCTGGAGAATGTTCCATGTGTACTCAAAAAGAATGTGTGGGGCACCTGGTGGCCCAATCAGTTAAGTGTCTGACTCATTATTTCAGCTTAGGTCTTAATCTCAGGGTCATGAGTTCAAGCACCATGTGGGGCTCTATTCTGGGCATGTAACCTACTTAAAAAATAAAGAATGTGATTCAGGATGAAATGTTGAGAATATATCCCTAATGTTCATCTGGTCTAGTGTATCTTTCAAAACCATTGTTTCTTATTGATTTCCTGTTTAGATTATCTTTCCATTGCTTTAAGTGAGGTGTTAAAGTCCCTTATTCTTATTGTGTTATCAATGAGTTTCTTTATGTTTGTTATTATTCATTTATATATTTAAGTGCTCCAAGCTGAGTGCATGAATATTTGCAACTGTTAGATCACCTATTGGATATACCCCTTTATTATGATATAGTGCCCTCCTCTATATTTATAGTCTTTGGTTTAAAATCTATTTTGTCTCAGGACCCATGAGTGACTCAGTCAGTTAAGCATCTGCCTTTGGCTCAGGTTATAACCCCAGAGTCCTGAGATCAAGTCCCACATCAGGCTCCTTGCTCAGTGGGGAGCCTGCTTCTCCCTCTGCCTGCTGCTCCTCCTGCTTATGTGCTCTCTCTCACACACAAATAAATAAATAAAATCTTTAAAATATAATATAAAATCTAATTTGATATAATTATGGCTACTAGAGGATTTTTTTATTTTAAAAATATACTTATTTATTTCTTCATTTATTTTAGAGAGCGAGAGAGTATTCATGCATGCACAAGTGGGGTGGGTGGGTGGAGAATTCCTAAAGCATACTCCCCACCCAGCCCAGATCCTGACTTGGGGCTTGACTTCACAAACCATAAGATCATGACCTGAGCCGAAAGAACGACTTAACTGACTGAGTCACCCAGGCATCCCTACTCCAGGCTTCTTTTGACATCCATTAATATCTCACAGACATCCATGCTCTCACTTCCAATCTTCATGTGTCGTTAGGTCTAAAATGAATCTTTTAGGCAGCATATAGACAGGTCCTGATTTGTTTGTTTGTAATTTTATTTTATTTTTTCAGTGTTCCAATATTCATTGTTTATGTACTACACCCATTGCTCCATGCAATATATGCACTCTTTAATACCCACCACCAGAATCACCTAACCCCTCCCCCTCTCCCCTCCAAAACCCTCAATTAATTCCCCAGAGTCCACAGTCTCTCATGGTTCATCTCCTCCTCCAATTTCCCTCAATTCACTTTTCCTTGTTTGTTTATCCCTTCTAATACCCTATGTCTTTGGATTGAAGCATTTAGTCCATTTATATTCAGAGTGATTATTGATAGATATGTATTTATTGCCATTGTATTACACATAAAGTCATTGTTTCTGGAAATTTTCTCTGGTCCTCTCTAGTCTTTGTTGCTCTTGGCCTTTATATGCCACCCAAAAAGTCTCCTTTAATATTTATTGCAGGGCTTGTTTAATGTTCATGAATTCCTTTAGTTTTTGTTTGTCTGGGAAACTCTCTACCTCTCCTTCTACTCTAAATGACATCCTTGCTGAATAAAATATTCTTGACTGCATACTTTTCCCATTCAGCAGGTTGCATATATCATGCTATTTTCTTCTGGCTGGCTAAGTTTCTGTTGATAGACCTGCTGAGAACCTGATTTTTCTTCCTTTGTATTTTAGGGATTTCTTTTCACTTGCTGTTTTCAGGATTTTTTCCTTATATGTGGATTTTTCAAATTATATTACCATATGTCTTGCTATTCTCCTGTTTTCTTTTATTCTGATGGGAGTTCTCTGTGCCTACCAGATTTGGATGTCTGTTTTCTTCCCAGATTAGGGTAGTTTTCGGCAACACTTTGTTCAAATGTATCTTCAGCCCTGTTTTCCCTTTCCTTCTTCTGATATTCCTTCAATAAGAATGTTATGCTTAATGGAGGTGCTGAATTTGATACATCTACTTTTGTGATCCTATATTTTTCTCTCCCTTTTCTTTTTGGCTTCATTAGTTTCCATAATTTTATCTTCTTCTTTTTTTTAAATATATTTTTTTAAGATTTTATTTATTTATTTGACAGAGAGAGATCACAAGTAGACGGAGAGGCAGGCAGAGAGAGAGACAGAGAGAGGGAAGCAGGCTTCCTGCCGAGCAGAGAGCCCGATGCGGGACTCGATCCCAGGACCCTGAGATCATGACCTGAGCCGAAGGCAGCGGCTTAACCCACTGAGCCACCCAGGCGCCCCATAATTTTATCTTCTATATCACTTATTCCTTTCTCTACTTCCTCAATTCTTGTGATCGTTGCATAGAGCTGGTTTTGCATATTGGTTATAGCACTTTTTGTTTTGGTCTGACTAGATTTTTAGATCTTTTATGTCTGTGATAAAGAACACCCTGGTGTTTCTATGTTCTTCTCAAGCCCAGCTAGTATCTTTGTGATTGTTGTTTTAAATTCTGGTTCAGATATATTACTTATATCTGTTTTTATTAGATCCCTTGCCATACCTATTCTTGTTTTCTTTTGGGGCGAGATCCTCTGTCTAGGCATCTTGTCTAGGTCTCTGTCATCTGTGTGTTATGAAAGCTTGTTATGTTTCCTGCTATTGAAAGTAATGGCTATATTAAGAAAAGGTCCTATACTGTCTAGGGCCTGGCGCTTTAGGAAATGTTTCTGGTATATGCTGATTTACTCTGCTGTTTACTATTAGCTGCTGTTTCCCATGGGTCCGTCCTCTGCAGAGTTTCTCCATATCTGCTGTGGGGAGTGTTTGGACCTTGTCCAATGTATGGTGAGTTTTAACTAGGTGTTCTCTAGTCTGCATGTTAAAAGAACCTAGATCCTGGGGGGAGGAGAAAGATGGCAGAGGAGTGGGAGACCTAAATTTCATCTGGTCCTAGGAATTCAACTATATAGTTATAAAACCATTTTGAACACCTACAAACTCAATAGGAGATCAAAAAAAGAATAGCAGCAATTCTATGAACAGAAAAGAGACCACTTTCCAGAGGTACGATGTGCAAAGAAGTGAATCCAGGGGGATATATGGGAAGAAAGACCATGGGGGTGGGAAACTTGTCAGCCAGCTCCCCACAAGTGACAGAACAGCAGAGCACAAAGTCAGAACTTTTAGAAGTCTGCTCCCCAGGATGTGGCTTCAGTGGCTAAGGTGGGGGTGGGGAGCAGTGAAACCCTTGATGGGACAGTGTAGTCTCAGGAACCCCAGAGTCAAAGAAAGACTGAGGGTTCCTGAGTGTTGCAGAGCTCCCAAGTATCAGAGAGGGGTAGCCGGCTATACAGACAGAGTTGAGGAGTGAGCTCTCAGCTCAGAGTTTCCATAAACCATGATATCCAGCACAATCAGGCCACTGTTCTTCAACCAGGGACTCCACAAGTGGCAGATCCAGGGATACCCCTCCCCACTTCCTCCCCTGGGAGAAGCAGCGTGGGAGGGCATTGCAGGAATCTGCTGGGTTTGGAAACACCAAATGGGGCCATGTGCCAAAAATAGAAACACTCAGTTACAGGATGGGTGAGCATGGAGTGCAGCCAGAGACCAGAGAAAAAGGCGTCATTGATGACTTTTCTCTGAGGTCTAACTGAGAAGTGGGACCCTGAGTTCTCAGCTCCTCTGGGGCTGGAGATGGGAGGCTGCCATTTCATTCTCATCCTCCAAAGCTGTAAGGAAATCTTTCAGGTAACTAAAGCTACTACTCAGAGCAAACCCAAGCAGATTACTTAGCCTGTCCCTGGCAAGGGTGGTGCAATTACACCTCAAGCAAAGACATTTGAGGATCAAAGCAACAAGCCCCTCCCCCAGAAGATCAGTAAGAGCATCCAGCCAAGAACAAATTTACCAAATTTACAAATTAGAACTGCAAAACTCCACTAGGAGAATACAGCACATAGAATTCATGGCTTTTTCCTCCCATGATTCTTTAGTCTTTCAAAGTTAAATTTTTAAAATTTTCTTTATTTTTTCTTTTCCTAATTATTTTTGAATTTTTCCTCTTCCTATTTTAATCAACATCTTACCAATACCTGTTTTAAAATCTTTTTTAATTTTCATTTTTACTGTCATGCTCTGTCCCTTCATTGTATTTAACCATGGGGGGTATATATATTTGTTTTTCATTCATTCTTTCTTCCTTTCATTAAAATTTAGAAATACATTATCTTCTCACAGACCAAATATACCCTAAATCTAGTGTATGGCTTTGTTTTAGTCTCCCGCCTAATCACATTCTCTCCTTTTAATTTTTTTTTTAATTTTTCCTTTCTTTTTTCAGCCAACTTCTTACCTTATCAATTCTTCTTTTATAATTTTTTTCATTTTCTTCTTTACAGTTCTATTCTGTCCCTTCATCGTATTTACCCTTATTTTTGTGTACATATGGTTTTTTTCTTTAAAATTTTGGGAGCTGATTTCTTCTAACAGACCAAAATACATCAAAAAACAAATGTGTGGCTCTCTTCTATTCACCAGTCTGATCATTTTCTTTTGTTTTTGTTTTTGTTTTTTCTTTCTTTTCCCCCCAGTTGTGGGTCTCTTTTGATTCATTTAGTGTTTCTTTTTCTGGGATTGTTGTTACCCTTTTAGCATTTTGTTCTCTCATGCATCTCTTCTTCTCTGGACAAATGACAAAACAGAAAAACTCATCTCAAGAAAAAACAAAAACAAAAACAACAAAAACGAAAACACACTCAAAAAAACCAAAACAAACAAAAACAAGAGACAGTACCAACTGCAAGGGACCTAATCAATATGGACATTAGTAAGGTGTCAGAACTAGAGTGCAGAATGATGATTATAAACATACTAGCTTTGCTTGAAAAAAGCATAGAAGATACTAGAGAGTATATTTCTGAAAAAAGAAAAGAACTAAAATCTAACCAAGTTGAAATAAAAAAGGCTATTAATGAGGTGCAATAAAAAATGGATGCTCTTACTGCTAGGACAAATGAGGCAGAGGAGTCAATTTGTGACACAGAGGACCAAGTGATGGAGACTAAACATGCGAAGAAAAAGAGAAATAAATAACTACTGGATCATTAGGGGAGAATTTGAGAGATAAGTGATACCATAAGATGAAACAATAGAATAGCCGGGATCCCAGAAGAAGAAGTAAAAGAGAGATGAACAGAAGGTATATTGGAGCAAATTATAGCAGAGAACTTCCCTAACTTGGGAAAGGAAACAGGTATCAAAATCCAAGAGGCACAGAGTACACCTCTCAAAAAAAAGGGGGGTCAACACCCTATCATAGTAAAACAGAACAGAAGGTGTTCTGTTCTCAGAGACAAAGAGAGACAAGTCTCAGAGACAAAGAGAGAATCCTAAAAGCAGCTCATGACAAGGGATATGTAACCTACAATGGTAGAAACATTAGACTGGCAGAGATCAATCTACAGAGACCTGGAAGGTCAGAAAGGACTGGCATAATATATTCAGGGCACTAAATGAGAAAAATATGCAGCCAAGAGTACTATATCTAGCTAGGCTGTCATTGAAAATACAAGGAGAGATAAAAAGCTTCCAGGACAATTAAAAACAAAAAGAATTTGCAAACACCAAACCAGCTCTACAGGAAATATTGAAAGGGTTCCTCTAAGCAAAGAGAGAGCCCAAAAGTAACATAGGCCAGAAAGAAACAGAGACAATATACAGTAACAGACACCTCACAGGCAATACAATGTCACTAACTTCATATCTTTCCATAGTTACCTTGAATGTCAATGGGCTAAATGCCCCAGTCAGAAGACACAGGGTATCAGAATAGATTAAAAATCAAGATCCATCAATATGCTGTCTGTAAGAAACTCATTTTATACCCAAAGACACCTCCAGATTTAATGTGAGAGGGTGGAAAACAATTTATCACGCTAATGCACATCAGAAGAATGCTGGGGGTGCCAATCTTTGTATTACACAAATTAGATTTTAAGACAAAGGCAATAATAAGAGATGAGGAAGTATATTATATCATATTTAATGAATCTATCCATCAAGAAGATCTAACAGTTTTAAATATCTATGCCCCTAACATGGGAGCAGCCAATTATATAAGCCAATTAATAATAAAATCAAAGAAACTCATTGACAATAACACAATAATAGTAGGGGACTTTAACACCTCCCTCACTGAAATAGACAGATCATCTAACCAAAAGATCAACAGGAAATAAAGGCTTTAAATGACACACTGGACCAGACGGACATCAGAGATATATTCAGAACATTCCATTGTAAGGCAACAGAATACACATTGCAACATTGTTCAGAAAAGATCACATCCTGGATCACAAATCAGGTCTCAACTGGAACCAAAAGATTGGGGTCATTCCCTGCATGTTTTCAGGCCACAATGCTTTAAAACTAGAAGTCAAGCACAAGAAAAAAGGTGGAAAAAACTCAAATACATGGAGGCTAAAGAGCATCTTACTAAAGAATGAATGGGTCAACCAGGAAATTAAAGAAGAATTTAAAAAAAAAAATCATGGACACAAATGAAAATGAAAACACAACTGTTCAAAATCTTTGGGATGCAGCAAAGTCGGTCCTAAAAGGAAAGTATATAGCATTACAGGCTTTTCTCAAGAAACAAGAAGAGTCTCAAGTACAAAACCTAACCCTACATCTAAAGGAGCTGGAGAAGGAATAGCAAACAAAACCTAAACTGAGCAGGCAAGAGAAATAATAAAGATCAGAGCAGAAATCAATGAAATAGAAGCTAAACAAACAAATAATAGAACAGATCAATCAAACTAGACACTAGCTCTTTGAAAGAGTTAATAAGGTTCATAAACCTCTGGACAAACTTATCAAAAAGAGAAAAGAGAGATAGATAGAACTCCAATAAAGAAAATCATGAATGCAAGAGATCACAAACAACACCAAAAATACAATTATAAGAATGTATTATGAACAACCATATGCCAGCAAATTAGACAATCCTTTTAGAAAAATAAATGGATTCATTCCTAGAAACATATAACCTAAAACTGAACCAGGAAGAAATAGAAAACATGAACAGACTTATAACCCATAAGGGAAGTAATCAAATATCTCCCAACAAAAAAGAGCCCAGGGCCAATGCTTCTCAGGAGAATTCTACCAAACATTTAAAGAAGAATTAATACCTATTCTCCTGAATTGTTCCAAAAAAAAAAAAAATAGAAATGCAAGGAAAACTTCTAAACACATTTTATAAGGCCAGGATTACCTTGATCCCAAAACTAGACAAAGACCCCACTAAAATGGAGAATTACAGACCAGCATCACTGATGAACATGGATGCAAAAATTTTCACCAAAATACTAGTCAATAGGATCCAACAGTACATTAAAAGGATCATTTACCACGGTGAAGTGGGATTTATTCCTGGGCTGCAAGATTGGTTCAACATCCACAAATCAATCAATGTCATATGATACATTAATAAAAGAAAGAACAAGAACCATATGATACTCTCAATAGATGCTGAAAAAGCATTTGACAAAGTACCGTATGCTTTCTTGATCACAACTCTTCACAGTGTAGGGATAGAGAGTGCATACCTCAATATCATAAAACCCATCTATTTAAAAAACCCAGTGTATATCTTTCTCAATGGAGGAAAGCTGAGAGCTTTCCCCCTAAGGTCAAGAACATGGCAGTGATGTCAACTATCACCACTGCTATTCAAGAGAGTAGGACAACTCCTAGCCTCAGCAATCAGACAACAAAAAGAAATAAAATTATCTGAATCAACAAAGAAGTCAAGCTATCACTCTTTGTAGATGATATGGTACTTTATGTGGAAAACCCAAAAGACTCCAACCCAAAACTGCTAGAACTCATACAGGAATTCAGGAAAGTGTCAGTATATAAAATTAATGCATTCTATACACCACCACCAAGACAGAAAAAGGAGAAATTAAGGATTTGATCCCATTTATAATTGTACCTAGAACCATAAGATATGGTGCTCTGTTTCTCTCTCTCTCTCTCTCTCTCTCTCTTTGTGTCTCCCCTCTCTGTGATCAGGGTTCCACCCCCTCCACAGCACTGATGATTCTTTTCTCAAACAAATCATGTCTCTGCATCTCCCACCTTTGTGACATAGCCTCTTTTCTCCCTCTAGTTGTGTAGTTTGTTCTCTCAGTCCTGAAATCGGTTTCCTGGGAGTTCAAAATGATTTGATATTTACCTAGCTGTATTTAAGGGACCAGGAAAGCTTAGGGTCCTAATACTATGTTGTCATCTTTACCTCCCCCTTGGTATCTTTCTTATTAACTCTTTAAATGTTTGGCAGAATTAACCTCTGAACTCCCTGTTTCTGGGTTTTTGTTTGTTGTGAGTTTTTTGAGTACTTATTCAATTTCTTTGCTGGTTATTGATCAGTTCAAATTTTCTATTTCTTCCTCTTTCAGTCTTGGTAGTTTTTATGTTTCTAGGAATCTGCCCATCTCTTCCAGGTTGTCCAATTTGTTACCACATAGTTTTTCATAATATTCTCTCATGATGGTTTGTATGTCTATGGTGTTATTTGTTATTTCTCCTCTATCATTTGTGATTCTGTTCATTTGACTTTTCGCTTTTTTCTTGATAAGTCTGGCTAGAGATTCAAGTTTATCTTTTTTTTTTTTTTTTCAAATAACGACCTCCAAGTTTCATTGTTCTGTTCCGTTTTTCTGCTCTAATCTTTATTATTTCCTTCTTTCTCCTGGTTTCAGGTTTTGTTTGCTTTCTGTCTTCTAGCTTCTTAAGGTGTAAGGTCAGCTGTTGGTTTGAGATTTTTCATGCTTTTTGAGGTAGGCCTGTACTGCTGTAAACTTCCTTTTATAACAGATTTGCTACATCTCAAGAGCTTTGGACCATTGTTTTTGATTGACATTTCTTTTAAATTATATTTTATTTTTTCAGAGTTCCAGGATTAATTGTTTATGCACGGCACCCAGGGCTCCATGCAATACATGCCCTCCTTATTACCCACCACCAGGCCCACCTAACTCCCACCCCCTCACCTCCAAAATGCTCAGTTTGTTTCTCAGTGTCCACAGACTCTCATGGTGCCTCACACACTCTGATATCCCCCAATTCACTTTTCTTTTCCTTCTCCTACTTTCCTGGGTGTTATTCCTATTGCTCCACAAGTAAGAAAAGCCATATGATAATTGACTTTCTCTGCTTGACTTATTTCACTCAGCATAATCACCTCCAGTCTTGTCCATGTTGATACAAAATGTGGGTATTCATCCTTTCTGGTGGAGGCATAATATTCCATTCTATGTATGGGTCATATCTTCTTTATCCACTCGTATGTTGAAGGGAATCATGGCTCTTTCCACAGTTTGATGATTGTGGACATTGCTGCTATGAACATTGGGGTACATGTGGACCTTCTTTTCATGATATCTGTATCTTTGGGGTAAATACCCAGTAGCGCAATTAAAGGGTCATAGCATAGCTCTATTTTTAATTTTTGAGGAATCTCCACACTACTTTCCAAAGTGGCTGTACCAACTTGCATTCCCACCAACACTGTAAGAGGGTTCCCCTTATTCTACATCCTCTCCAACACACGTTGTTTACTGACTTGTTAATCTTTGCCATTCTAACTGGTGTAAGGTGGTATCTTAATGTGATTTTGATTTGATTTTGATTTGGCTAATGTTGAACATTTTTTCATGTGTCTGTTACCCACTTGTATGTCTTCTTTGGAGAAGTGTCTGTTCGTGTCTTCTGCCCATTTTTTGACATGATTATCTGTCTTTTGAGTTTTGAGTTTGAGGAGTTTTTTATAGATCTTGGGTATCAGCCCTTTGTCTGTACTGTCATTTGAAAATATCTTCTGTGGGTTTCCTCTTTGTTTTGTTGACTGTTTCCTTTGCTGTGTAGAAGCTTTTGATCTTGATGAAGTCCCAAAAATGCATTTTCACTTCTGTTTCCTTTTCCTTTGGAGACATGTCTTGAAAGAAGTTGCTGTGGCTGATGTCGAAGAGGTTACTGCCTATGTTCTCCTCTAGGATTCTGATGGATTCCTGCCTCACATTGAGGTCTTTTATCCATTTTGAGTTTATCTTTGTATCTGGTGTAAGAGAATGGCCAAGTTTCATTCTGCTATACATAGCTCTCTAATTTTCCCAGCACCGTTTATTGAAGAGACAGTCTTCTCTCCACTAGATATTTTTTCCTGCTTTGTCAAAGATTATTTGACCATAGAGTTGTGAGTCCATATCTGGGCTTTGTGCCAGTCCCATGCTGTCTTGGTGTGATCACAGCTTTGTAGTCAAGCTTGAAATCGGGCAACATGATGCCCCCAGTTTTGTTATTCTTTTTCAATATTTCCTTAGCAATTCAGGCTCTCTTCTGGTTCCATAAAAATTTTAGGATTGTTTGTTCCAGGATTTTGAAAAATATCACTGGTATTTTGATCAGGGTGGCATAGAAAGTATGGATTTCTCTAGGCAGTATAGACATTTGAACAAGGCTTATTCTTCCAATCCATGAGCATGGAATGCTTTTCCATATTTTTGTTTCTTCTTCAATTTCTTTCATGAGTGTTCTACAGTTCCTTGAGTACAGATCCTTTACCTTTTTGGTTAGGTTTATTCCCAGGTATCTTATTGTTCTTGTTGCTATAGTAAATGGAATCTATTCTCTGATTTCCCTTTATATATTTTCATTCTTATTGTATAAGAAAACAACTGATTTCTGTACATTGATTTTGTATCCTACCACATCACTGAAATTCTGTATGAGTTCTAGTAGTTTGAGGGTGGAGTGTTTTCAGTTTTCCATATAAAGTATCATGTCATTTGTGAAGAGAGAAAGTGTGACTTCTTCTTTGCCAATTTGAATATCTTTACTTTCTTTTTGTTGTCTGATTGCTATTGATAGGATGTCTATTACTATGTTGAACAACAGTGGTGAGAGTGGGCACCCTTGTCATGTTCCTGATCTCAAAGGGAACGCTGTCAGCTTTTCCCCATTGAGGATGATATTCACTGTGGGTTTTTCATAGATAGATTTTATGAAGCTGAGGAATGTTTCCTCTATCCCTATACTCTGAAGAGTTTTATTAAGAACGGATCCATGCTCTATTTTGTCAAATGCTTTTTCTGCATCTACTGAGAGGACCATGTTGTTCTTCTATCTTCTCCTATTGATTTGTTCTATCACATTGTTTGATTTGCAAATGTTGAAACACCCTTGAATCCCAGGGATAAATCCTACCTGGTCATAATGTACTGATGGATCCTATTTGCTAGGATCTTGTTGAGAATCTTGACATCCATATTCATCAGGGATGAATTGGTCTGAAGTTCTCCTTTTTGATGGAATCTTTGCCAGATATGGGGATCATCATAATTCTGGCTTCATTACAAGAGTCTGGAAGTTTCCTTTCTGTTTCTATATTTTGAAACAGCTTCAGAAAGTATTATTTCTTCTTTGAATATAATGGTAGGATTCCCCAGGGTATCCAACAGGTCCTGGGCTCTTGTTTTTGGGGTGGTTTTTGGTCACAGCTTCAAACTTGTTACTAGATATTACTCTATTCAAATTGTCAGTTTCTCCATTTCTGACTTAGAAGTTTATAAGTTTCCAGGAATGCAACCACTTTTTCTAGGTTGCTTAACTTATTGGCATATAACTGTTGATAATAATTTCTGATGATTTTTTCTACTTCCTTGGCATTAGTCTCAATCTCTCCCCTTTCATTCATAATTTTATTAATTTAGGTCCTCTCTTTATCTCTCTCTCTCTCTCTCCTTTTTTTTTTTTGATTAGTTTGGCCAGTAGTTTATCAATCTTATAGATTCTTTCAAAGGACCAGCTTCTAGTTTCATTAATGTGTTCTACTGTATCTCTAGTTTCTAACTCATTGATTTCTGCTCTAATCTTGATTATTTCCCACCTTGTGCATGGGGTTGGCTTAATTTGTTGTTCATTTTCTAGTTTTTTAATGTGTAAAGAGAGGTAGGGTGTTCTGGATTTTTCAATTTTTTTGAGGGAATCTTGGATGGCTATGTATTTGCCTCTTAGGACTGGCTTTGCTGTATCCCATAGGTTTTGGACCAATGTGTCTTCATTTTCATTGGTTTCCATGAATTGTTTAAGTTCCTTGTTTTCCTGGTTGATTCAATCATTAAGCATGGTGGTCTTTAGGTTCCAAGTGTTTGAATTCCTTCCAAACTTCTCTTGTGGTTGAGTTCTAGTTTCAAAGCATTGTAGTAAGAGAATACGCGGGGAATAATCTCAATCTTTTGGTATTGGTTAAGCCCTGATTTGTGACCCAGTACATTGTCTATTCTGGAGAATGTTCCTTGTGCACTTGAGAAGAATGAGTATTCTGTTGGTTTAGGGTGGAATGTTCTGTATATATCTATGAGGTCCATCTGGTCCAATCTGTCATTCAAAGCTCTTGTTTCTTTATTGATTTTCTCTTTGGATGATCTGTCTGTTACTGAGAGTGGCATGTTAAGATCCCTTACAATTAATGTATTCATATCAATATTACTCTTTATTTTGATTAACAGTTGGCTTATGTAGTTGGCTGCTCCCATATTGGGGGCATACATATTTATAATTGTTAGATCTTCTTGGTGAATAGTCCCATTAACAATAATGTAGTGTCCTTATGTATCTCTGACTACAGTCTTTAGTTTAAAATTTAATTTATCTGACCTGAGAATTGCTACCTCAGCTTTCATTTGAGGCCCACTGGTATGAAATATCCCTTTAAATCTCTTCACTTTCATTCGGATGTATCTTTAGGTTCCAAATGTGTGTCTTGTAGACAGCATATGGATGGGTCCTGTCATTTTATCCAATGTGCAACCCTGTGCCATTTTATGGGAATATTTAGGCCATTAATGTTGAGAATGATTATTGAAAGATAAGTTTTTATTGACATCATGTTGCCTGAAGTTGCTGTTTCCATAGATTGTCACTGTAAATTTCTGTTCTTTGTTATTCCTGGGTTCTTTCTTCTTTTATAGAATCTCCCTTATTATTTTTTGTAGGGCTGTCTTGGTGGTCAAATACTCTTTTAAACCTTGCCAGTCTTGGAAGCTCTTTATCTCCCTAGCCATTTTCAATGTCAACCTTGCTGGATCAAGTATTCTTGGCTGCATGTTCTTCTCATTTATTGCCCTGAATATGTCTTGCTAGCCCTTTCTGGCTTGTCAGGTTTCTGTGAACAGGTCTGACATTATTCTGATGGACCTTTCTCTGTACCTAAGGAATCTGTTACCCCTAGCTGCCCTCAGAAGCTCTTGTCTAAAATTATGATGCATCAGTTTCACAGTTAAGTGCCTCAACATCTTTCTAGATTCCTTAATCTTGGGGGTTGTGCTTTCTGCCTCTAGGACATGAACGCTTGTACCATTTTCCAAATTGGGGAGATTTTAATCCAGCATTTGTTCAACTATATCTTCTAGTCACTTCTCACCCACTCAGGGATCCCAATAATTCTGACATTGGAAAGTTTCATAGTGTCATTTATTTCCCTCATTCTGTTTTCATGGCTTCTAAACTGTTTGATGTAGGCCTTCTCCTGATCCTTTTTCTCTATCAGTTTGTCCTCTAGATCACTAGTTCTATCTTCTGCCTCAGTTACCTTATCTCTTAGATCAGATTGGATATCATTGATAGCACTTTTAACTTCTGCCATGTTGGCTCCTACTTCCACCCTCAGAGATTCTTTGTTGTCACTAATGGGTTTCTCTAACCTAGCCATTGACTGGATAATTGTTACCCTGAAGTCCCTTTCTGACATACTGTTTATGTCCATGTCCAGTAGTTCTCTGGCAGAAGGCAGAGTCTCTAAATTTTTCCTGTTGGGTGTTCCTTATTCTAGTCATTTTGGTGATAGGTTGTTGAGGGGATGTATAGCCAAATATATCAACCATGATCCAGGGAAGGTGCACCCCGGAAAGTTTTGGAATGATGGAAGTCACCACCAAATAGAAAGAAAAAATTTAAAAAGAGAGAAAAAGAGAAAAAAAAAGAGAGAACCCAGCCGACATGAACCCCCAAAGTAAGATTTATGAGGTATGTAAAGAAAAATAAACAAACAAAATGACCAACCAAAGAAAATGACAAGAAAAAAAATGAAGAACCCAGCCAAAATGAACCCCAAGAATAAGATTTATATATAAGAACAAAAGCGAATACACAGAAACACTGATAGAAGAAGATGGGAGGGTGGAAGGTTATTTTGGTTCTTCCTGGGCATATCTTGATGTCTTTGTTAAAGGACTCAACTTTTCAGAGATATGAGGAAATTAAAACTGATTTATATATAAAAGTAGTATTGAATAGGGAAAGAGGGTTACCTGCAGCATATATCTACATGTATATTAACCAAAAAGAAAAAAAAAAAAAGAAAAGAAAAGAAAAAGAAACCCAGGTATATGTATGAAAAAGTTCAAGTTAAAAAGTTATTATGGAATATGTTGTATTGAAACCTCTTGTAATGGTAAATAGGTTAAAAAAATTAAAAGAACAAGAAATGTGAGAACGAATTTAAAAAGTTGTATTTATGAAATATACAGGTTTTAGGGCAATGCAGGAAGCTTAATAGCTTAATATGTTATTTTCCCCTGATTCTGGGGTTTTACAGTTTCATAGGAACCCTGTGGTTGTTTTCCTCTTGTTCTTTGGCTTGCCTTCTGGGAGAGAGGCCTGCTGCACTGTTTTACTGTCAGTCTTGCTTGGATTGAGTTGTCCTGCAGGTTATCAAGGGGCTGCAGTCTGTGAAAACCAGTTTTTCGGGGTTTTGTTCTCTGGAGGTTTTTGTTCTTTGGCGGCTTTTTGTGGCTTTTCAGGGGGTCAGAGTAAAGAAAGAATCTGTCTGCACCCAGACCTCCTCCTCAGATAGAACCCTCAGACTGTTCTCCTCAATGTCCAGAACACATAGACGCCCCCTCTGCAAACTCCGCTGAACAGCGCAACCTCCCACAGGCAGTGTGCACACCCAGCCTTGTATCAGTATTTGCCCGGTTCCCCCACTTGTCTCTGCACCCCTATGCAGCTAAAACCAAGAGCAATATTGTTCCAGGGAGCCTGCCTCTGGTGGCTGCTTTTGCTGGGACTGCTGACTGGTTCTCTCAGTCACAGAGTGGTAGCATTCAGGCCCTCAGCCAGTCGCAGAAGGCCATGTTCCTAGACACTGCCAGCTAGCTCCCACACCAGGCTCTCTCAGGTGTGGGCAGAAGGGGAGTGCTCCTAGTGGAGCAGTGGTTCAAGCAGCAGAAAGCCACAAGCTCAGGGACCATGGACTGGAAACTCCACCAGACTTTCTCTGGAAGGGGTGGTCGCCGGTAGTGGCCGTCCAGGGTCTGTGGGCTTAAGATCTTTTGCTCTTTTTGAGTGCTTTAACCTCACTCCAAGTTAATGCTGGTCCCCAATCACAGGGCACTTTCATATTGTTGTATTATTTTCTAATGGGTCACTTCTGGTGGTTCCCTCCCCCTTCTGTTATTCTCCAGTAACAGTCAGAGCATTCCCACTCTGCTTTACCTCTCCACGGATGTCTTCTGCCACCATGGAGATCCAGAATGTATAATCTTACACCCCAGGCTGATTTCATGGGTGTTCAGAGTGTTCTGGTAGATATTTAGCTTATTCTAGGGGACCAGTTGGAACAGGGTCTTCTACTTCTCTGCCATCTTGCCCCTCTTCTCTCTCCGTTTTTCATTTTCTTATACTTTTTAATTTCTTCTTTGATTTCCTGGTTGACCCATTAATTGTTTAGTGACATGTTACTTGACCTCCATATATCTATGCTCTTTCCATATTTTTTCTTGTATTTGTCTTACAGATTCATAACGTTGTGGTCAGAAAAGTCACATAATATGTCATTGAACTTCTTGGATTTATTGAGGTTTATTTTGCGGTCTATTATATTTTCTATTCTGGATAATGTTCCATGTGCATTTCAAAAAGATGTGTATTCTATTTTTTGAATATATGTTATGAATATATCTGTTAAGTCCTTCTGTTCCAATTTGTTATTTCAAAGCCATTATTTTGTTGTTGATTTTCTTTTTAGATGATGTGTCCATTGTTGTAAATGGGGTGTTAAACGCCCCTGCCAGTATTGTATTATTATCAATTAGGTCCTTTATGTTTGTTATTAATTTTTATATATATATGGGTGCTCCTATACTGGGTGCATAAATATTTACAATTGTTTTATGTTCTTGTTTCATTGTCCTCCTTATTATTGTGCAGTGTCATTTTTTGTCTCTTGTTACAGTGTCTGTTTTAACATCTAGCTTTTCCAATATAAATATTGCTACTACAAGTTTCTTTTGACATCCATCTGTGTGACAGATATTCCTCAGTTCTCACACTTTTAATCTGACAATGTCTTTAGTTCTAAAATTAGTCTCCTTGTAGACAGCATGTAGATAGGTCTTTTTTTTTTTTAATATCCATTCTATGACCATATTTATTTTTTCCTACTGGAGCATTTACTCCATTTACATTCAATCCAGTCAGTGATAGATATGTGGTTTATTGTCATTTTATTATTTGTTATGTTGTTATTTCTGAAGATTTTCTCTCTGATCCTTCTATCTGTCTCTCTCTCTCTCACTCATCCTTTTCTGTATTTATGTAGTGGTGTATTTGGATTTCTTTCTCTCTCTTCTTTGCATACTTAGTCTTTTTGTTGTATGGGTATCATTAAATTTGTATATAACCATTTCTGCATATAGCAATCTATGTGAAGTTGATGGTTGTTTACATTTGAACCCACTCTTTACTCTTCTCCTCTCCATGTTTAAGGTAAATTTTGTTAGATTTTTTTCATACTTTCTTTTCTGAGTTCCTTGACGTTTTTTTTTTTTTTTAACAGAAATACTCATTTTTACTGCTTTTATGTTGGCTACCTCCAGCCTGTCACTTGTAGTGCCCTGCTGTGTGTCCTTTGTTTCCCAGGGCTTGGCACATCTGGGAGTGCACATGCAGAACACATGTGTTCTGCATGTGCACTGCTGTTTTGTCTGAGCTGCTTTATCCTTCAGGCCAATAGTTCCAGAGGCTGTCTTTCCCTGTTGTGAGAAGTATTTGGTCCTGGGATGAATGTGACATATTTTAAGTAGGTGTACTCTGGTCTACTTGTGAAATGAGAGCTGTCATCACCACGACTAGAACCAAGGCTTTGCAAATCTTCTGGGTTGGGGGACACAGTATAAGCAAGGATTTGTGCCTGTCTTCTAGAGAAGTGGGCCTTGACAGGGCAAGACTGGGAGAGGATGATTTCTGGAGCATGTGGCTTTGGTGTAACAAGTTAGGCAGTGAGCATTGGTCCTGGACTTGTTCTTTCAGGTGGCCCTGTACTTTTGCTGAGAAGGTGTGGGAAATGGCTCTAGCCAGTTCCTTTGCTCCCAGAGGGTCTCTCCATGAATGCTGCCTCTGTGGAATGCACTCTGAAATGAGCAAGTAACCTCCCTACTCTGTGCCTCAGGTGCTCCTCAGGTCACTGTCTCCATGCTCTATTTCCACAAGTTGTTTCCTTGCCTTCTCTCCAAGAGCAATACAATGCTATCCAGATCGCTGACCTTTTTTTTTTTTTTTAAAGATTTTATTTATTTATTTGTCAGAGAGAGAGCGAGTGAGAGCGAGCACAGGCAGACAGAGTGGAAGGCAGAGTCAGAGGGAGAAGCAGGCTCCCTGTGGAGCAAGGAGCCCAATGTGGGACTCGATCCCAGGACGTGGGATCATGACCTGAGCCACCAAGGCGTCCCAAGATCGCTGACCTTTAAAACTCTGCGATTTAAGTTCCACCTGTTGTCAGGAGTCTTAAAATTCAGCCCCTCTCACTTTCCATGCCAATTGTTATTTGTGCACTCCATGTGTGTTAGTCTGTCTCTCACCCTCCTCCATGACTGTGGCTCCCTCCTCACTGCAGCCACCGCAATCCATTTCTCTCTCAAACCACATGTCCAGTCTTCTACCTTCTTTGATGTGGCCTTTTCTCTACTTTTAGTCATGGAGTTTGTTCTGCTAGTCTTCAGATCAATTTCTTGATTACTTTGGATGATTTGGTAGTTATCTAGTTGTATCCATGGAGCAAGGAGAGTCTAGGGTCCTCCTACTCCTGCCATCTTCCAACAATCTATATTAAATCTATAAACATTAATAATAATTCTTAAATATCATCCAATATCCTGTCAATATTCAATTTTTTCCAATTGTCTCATAAATGTGTCACCAATATTTTCCCTCTTACTTTCTTTTTGGTCTCTGTATGCACTTATTTTTTCTTCAATTTTTCCTTCATTGAGGAGCTAGTTAATTCCCACAAAAATAACTCTGCACATGTCACTCTGGTCTTTGAAATAATTATATTTTATAGCACAGCCTTTCCTCAAACTCAACTTTCCATCATATTCCTAATATGCAAAAATAAAGGATAGTTTTATTTTGTTTAAGGGATGCATTATTGGGCATCTTTCATAATTTAAAACTCCTATAATCCCTCTGGAAAACAGCATGGAGGCTCCTCAAAAAGTTGAAAATAGAGCTACCCTATGACCCAGCAATTGCACTACTGGGTATTTACACTAAAGACACAAATATAGTGATCAGAAAGGGCACGTGCACCCAAATGTTTATAGCAGCAATGTCCACAATAGCCAAACTATGGAAAGAACCTATATGTCCATCAAGATGAATGGATAAAGAAGATGTGGTACACACACACACACACACACACACACAGGAATACTATGCAGCCATTAAAAATGAAATCTTGACATTTGCAATGACATGTATGGAACTAGTGGGTATTATGCTGAACAAAATAAGGCAATCAGAGAAAGACAATTATCATGTGGTCTCTATGATATGAGGAATTTGAGAGGCAGGGAGGGGGGTGGTTTGTGAGGGGATAGGGGAGGAAAAAATGAAACAAGATGGGATCAGGAGGGATACAAACCATAAGAGACTCTAAATCTCACAAAACAAACTGAGGGTTAATGAGGGGGAGAAGGGTAGAGAGAGGGTGGTTGGGTTTTGGACATTGGGAAGTGTATGTGCTATGGTGAGTGCTGTGAAAT
Source organism: Mustela putorius furo (assembly GCF_011764305.1). Lineage (NCBI taxonomy): Eukaryota > Metazoa > Chordata > Mammalia > Carnivora > Mustelidae > Mustela > Mustela putorius. Next base: position 509,312 of record NW_025422246.1, on the reverse strand, counting down.
GCGTAAGCCTGATGATTCGCAGACCTGTACCCCTGGGGCAAATAATACATTATATGTTAATAAAAACAATTAAAAAAATAAAACTCCTATAACCCAAATCTAATTATGATAGAGAATGAAGCCTTGTTTTGTTAACAGGATAAAATAGTACCATTATTTCCAAGACTATCTTCAAGGTCCAGGGTGTTGTTTGACAATAGCATACACAATTCACAGTATCATTAACCTTTACATTAGTGGAATTTTTAGGAATTTTTAACTAGGTTGAGGTACTATGGGTTTTTAAAAAGTATGTTACCTATAAAATGGTCATTTAATTCATACTTTTAAATTTAAAGTTGGATGTTTTTGTTTTGCATATAATACAACTGACAATACTGTATCATTATTCCCTAAGCATATTGTCTGTTGCTATATCTCTATAGACAGCAATATATATCTTACCCCTTCTCTGCCTAAAGAATTCTTATCAATTCTCTAAGATCCATATATAATAGCTCTATCTCCTTGAAGCCTTCTCTCTTCTTGTCTAGACAGAATTTATTTTTCTTTTTTCTTCTTCTAAAATGCCCCGCTTTATATCTCTGCTGCATCACTTATTATGGTGTGACTATTAAGCTATTCATATTATTCTATCATTATAGTTAGTATGTTAGTATGCACTTCATGGGTAAACTCTTGCATTTGCCCTCACTGGGCTTAGCACAGTACTTACAGTTGATATGCAAAAAAATGTTGACTTTAAGTAATGTTATATGGTTATTATAAAGATTAAATGAAATAATTTGCCTGATGCAGTGCCTGGTTAGTACCAGTGTTCAGTAAAGTTTCCCTTCTTTTTTCTTCATACTCCAGCCTCACTTCTCTCAAATCCCTATGTATTCTGTCCATGAGAAGAAAATACAGATTTCTTGTTTTCATGGTTCACATGTCTCTTCTTCAGGGTACTGACTATTTTGCACCTTTCATTCATTCATTTATTTAAGGTCACTGGCTCTATTTATATCAGAGATCCTCCTCAGTCAGCAAACAGAGAGAAGATGACGTCTGCACCATTCCTGGATGCCAATCCTATGGAGAACTCATCACTAATTAGTGACATCAAGATTGAGCCCCCAGAAGAACTTCTGGATAATGATTTCAACCTGCCCCAGATGGAACCAGTTGACCTCTCTTTTCACAAGCCCAAGGCTTCTCTCCAGCCTGCCAACCTGCTGCAAGCTCCAGTACACTCTACCAAGCCACAGCCTGCTCTCCAGACACTTTTAGTGTCCACTTCAACATCTAACACAGTCACGTCAGCAAATACCCCTACAGTTCTGACTTCAGGCTCTATCCTGTCCTCCTCTCAGAGCACTGGTGGCCAGCAGATCTTACATGTGATTCACACCATGCCTTCAGTCAGGCTACCAAATAAATTGAGTGGTCTGAAGACTATCCCACTTGTGGTACAGTCACTGCCCATGGTATATACTACTTTGCTTGCAGATGGGGACCCTGCAGCCATTACAGTCCCACTCATTGGAGGAGATGGTAAAAATTCTGGATCAGGTAAGCTTCAGTGTGCCTCTTTCTGGACCTTGACTTCCTCCATCTATTCTCTTTTGGAAATGTCCTATTTCCTATCTCTTTTCACCCCTTTTAATTATTTGTGCACACAGCTTCAAGAATATTTATAAATACTATTTTTTATCATGTCTCTTCAGTGCTTAAGTATGTGCAATGAGCAGTGGGTGTGGTGCATAAACAATGAATCTTGGAACACTGAAAAAAATTAAATTAAATTAAAATTAAAAAAAAAAAAGAATGTGCAATGATGCTCTTTTGTTTAGTCCAGGCCTCTCAAATTGGGGCATATATATAATTGAGTGAAATACTATGTATCTTCCTGGAACCTGTGTGTTATTTGATAATAAGTAATTTAAAGCATTTTATATTTTAAAAATATGATTTTTATTAGAGAAAAATGTACAATTTGAGTAACCTTTTAAGATAAAGCTGCAATGCCAAAAATAGTTTTAAGCTTGTTAAGGCACACACCCTGGGACATTCTAAGAAAATGTGCTTATCTGTCTATGCCACTAGGAATGCTTTTGTGGAAAAGTTGAGAACATTTCTGTCCCTACATAAGTAGCCATGCTTACCACCTGCCTCTCCCAATACCATATCTTTTCTCTTCCCTACAGGTAAAATAGTTTTCTTTGAAATATTGCCATCTTCCCTGTGCTCCCCTCCATTTGGCATCTATCACACTCCATTTTACTTTTTTTATTTGCCTGTGTTACATGTATATGGACATTCTTCCCAAATGAATTATAAATTTCTCAAGGACAAAATCTCTTATTTCCTTTTGTGCATCTTCAGAGAAGTTAACACAATGGTAGATAGTAGTTGTCATGCAACAAATAATTTGATAAACAAACTTTAAAATATGTACAGGAGAGAGTTCATATGCTATAATCTTCCTTTTTATTTAATCTTAAAAATAAGTTCAGAATTCAGAAAGGAATAAATTAAGTCCCTCTTTCACCACTATCTCCCAGCCACCCAGTTCCCATCATGGAGATGTGTCTACTTTAGTTTGTCATTGGAAAGGATCAAAGACAATTGTATGATGTGGTTCAAAATCTTTAGCTTCACCACAGCTGTAGAATTAAAATCAGTTTTGTATGTTGTGCCTTAGGAAGGACATTGGGAAATTGGAATATAATCAAAAGAGAGAGTTAGGATGGTGAGAGATTTCAAATACATGTCTAAAAAGGAGCTGATAAATATTTAGCATGAATTTAAAAGACAAAGGGAGATATGTGGATGGAAATGACTAAAAATGAGATCTTAGCTCAGTATAAAAAACACTTTCTAACACTTTTCTCATTGAAATTTAATGCCTTGTAATCATTCCATCATCACCAAATGTAGGAGACTGAAAAACAACATACTAAGCATCGAACTGTTGAGACTCTGTAGTATTTTCTCTGAATAAAAATGATAATCTAGGGCACCTGGGTGGCTCAGTGGGTTAAGCCTCTGCCTTTGGCTCAGGTTATGATCCCAGGGTCCTGGGATTGAGCCCCACATCAGGCTTTCTGCTCAGCAGGGAACCTGCTTCCCCCCTCCACCTGTGCCTCCTTCTCTGCCTACTTGTGATCTCTTTCTCTCTGTAAATAAATAAATAAAATCTTTTAAAAAATAATCTACTAGTGGTTAATTGTGATAATGCTAAGTGTTTATGACAAAGTCTTGTCTTTGAGATTTCCCTGAGGGGTTAATTAAAATTTCAGTATCAGTTCCCATATAGAAAGAGAAAGACGAACAAAAAGGAAATGAGAAAATACAATTCCCTGAGAATTTGCTGATATCAAGGTAGTGATAACACTAAGCAATAATTTTACAGGGCTTTGAATTGCCCCCATAATATCCCTCAGTCATCCAGAGCCACTCTGAATAAACAAAATAAGTTTCAAATATTTCAGTGTAATTTTAAACTAAAACCATTAGCCCAATAGTCTCCAAAATGGATGCTTACACCTTGGTTGGGATGTGGGTGAATGAGGAATGCACACAAAACAGTCGGAGCACAAAAAGAAAGTATCAACGTTTCTACTTCTATTTTCTCACCCTTTACATGTTACTTTTATTTTTCACAATGTATACAAAATTTTAGTATACTAGGACATTTGTAACATATGTGCACACATGTATGCAGAGACACACATACACAGAAATGTATGCTTAAAACATTTTAGTGTACATACAATCAGAGTATGGAGATAACTGCAATAGCAAAATGTTCCACTCCCCCCACCACAACCTTATCGCCATGCTTAAGCTTCTCCTATATAGAAATTTTGAAGCTTTAACTAGATATAGGAGACAGGTGACCATTTGATTGAGTTTTGGTGGGGATCTGAAACAACAGTGATTGACAATAAATATTTGTGGGCTTCTCCCAAAATAGCTGAAAGGGAAAGATGCCAATATGAGTCAAGCACCTACTAGGTAGTAGGTATGTGTTTCATCTAATTAACCCATTTCCATTTGGGGGCACAAAAACCAAAAGAGATATCCTCATTTCTGAAGTGAACCTAGGCATTGATCTTTGGACAGTCAGTAAACTATTTAGAAAGTTCAACTCAACAAACACAAATTGAGCCAGACATGTCAGGACACCCTTGTTGTGGAGGCTAGAGATAGAAAATTAAATCATACTCAGGCCCTATCCTACTTAACTCAGCTATCCTAGAGAAGCTCATTCCAGTGGTACCAGAATGCTCCTATTACCTTCCCTCAAAGGAATTTTAGCTATGCTGAAAATTTTAAATGTTCTTCTCTTCATTTCATAAAAACACACTTCTTTCATCCTTGACTTTTCTTTGTTTCTCTATCTTGTTGCTACTTCTCATTGTGGGGCAAACTGGGAATCCTGAAAATGATCACAGAGGCATATATATTTGTAGCCCACACTGCTCTTTTTCTTTACATTTAGTTAAAATTGACACCACCTCCTTGTCTTCACTGGATATCCCAAGTGACAGTGAGGAGAGTGCAATTGAGAGTGGATTTTCGGCTTTACAAGGTATTCAGGGACTACAGCAAGAGTGAGTAGCTTTTGTCTTTATTTCAGGTCTGTCTTTATAATCATGTGTGTGTCTGTGGCAGAAGTGAAACAAATTCTCAGACACAATAGTAAGCATTTAAGGATAACAAAATATAGGTAGATCAGTGAAAAGATGGTGGAGGAGTAGGGGACCCTATATCAACCGGTCTGCTGAATTGAGATGTATATCTACCAGACCATTCTGAATAACCACAAAATCAGCCTGAGATATAACAAGATAGATCTGGATCTTTACAAACAGAATATCTCCAGTGGTCAGTCTTGAGGTATGAAGTGGGAGCCATGATTCCACTGGCAGATATCAGAAGATAAATGGAAGGGGGAGGGAGCTGCCATAAGCACTGGTGCCAGGAAGGTGAAATAACACAGGAACAAAAATGTGTCCCACAGTGGAGACTGGGCACAGATTTAAAAACCATTAGCAGAGGGGAAAGAACTTTAGGACAGCCCCAAAGACTGAAACCTGGAGCTATAGGAGCACACGTGTGAACTGGAAACAGCTTGCAGTTTTAAAAGCACAAAGGACAGAGATATGCCCAGCCCTGAGTGTGAGGGGTGGAGTTCAGCTCTTGGGTGCACAACCCAGAATCCTGTGGATATAGCAGCACAGACAGAAATGGAAAGAGTGTAACCTGTAGAGCTCAGTGAAGATCAGACTGCAATCTCTCTGTTCTGAGACACAGGTTTGTATATGGTCACTTTTTTTTTTTTAAGGTTTTATTTATTCATTCGACAGACAGAGATCACAAGTAGGCAGAGAGGAAGGCAAAGAAAGAGAGAGGAGGAAGCAGGCTCCCCATGGAGCAGAGCCTGATGCCGTACTCAATCCCAGGACCCCGAGATCATAACCTGAGTCAAAGGCAGAGTCCCTAACCCACTGAACCACCCAGGTGCCCCTGTATATGGTCACTTCTGCTCTGACTCTTGGAAGTGATGCAGAAAGCCACCAAGGAAAACCACCAGAGAACAAAAGCCCCCCAAAACCAGTTTATACTGCTCCACAGGGGGCAGGGCAATTCTGCTCAAATAGGAATGTCTGAGTAACAGTGTAGCAGGCCCTTCCTCCAGAAGATAGGGTGGAAGAACAAGAAGCCAACAACCCTATGAGCCCTATAAAACATGTGCATCTTGCTTGGATTGTGGTCAATGATTTGGACTCTGTACATTCTCCCAACCACCCTTCAACAGAAGGACTAAAAGGAGGAACCCCCCAAAAAGGAAGAACCAGAGACTGTGACCTCTGCCACGGAACAAATGGATATGGATATAACCAAGATGTCAGAAATAGACTTCAGAGTAACAATTATGAAGTCAATATCTAGGCTTGAGAAAAATATTAATGACAATATAGAATCTCTAAGGGCAGATGTGAGATCTGATCAGGTTGAATTTAAAAATGCTGTTAATGAAATTGGGTCTATAGTGGATACGCAGACTGCTAGGGTAAACAAGGCATAAGAATGAGTTAGTGAGATAGAGAGTAAGATGATAGAAAAGAAGGAAACCAAGTAGGCATAAGAAAAACAAATTAAAAACCAAGGAATCAAAATGAAAATGATTAGTGACTTAATGAAACATTCCAGTATCAGGATTATTGGGATCCCTGAGGGGTTGGAGAGAGAGGGAGGTCTAGAAGATTTATTTGAGCAAGTCTAGCCGAGAACTTCCCTAATCTGGGGAAGGAAACAAGCATTTGTGTCCAAGAGGCAAGAGAGGACCCCATTCAAGATCAGTGAGAACAGAGCAATGCCACATCATATCATAGTACAATTTGTAAATTATAGATCCAAGGAAACAATCTGAAAGTGGCAAGGGGGAGGAGATTTCTTATATACAGAGAGAAGAACATCAGAATAAAGTCAGACCTATCCACAGAGACATGGCAAGCCAGAAAGGGCTGGCAAGACATATTCAGTTTACTAAATGAGAAGAACAACAGCTAAGGACACTTTATCCAGCAAGACTGCCATTCAGAGTGGAGGGAGAGACAAGGAGCTTCCAAGACTGGGAGACACTGAGAGAATATGTGACTGCCAAGCTGGCCCTGCAAGAAATATTAAGGGGAGTTCTACAAAAGGAGAAAGACCTCAAGAGTGACATAGAACAGAAATTTACTCTCTATAGAAACAAAGACTTATCACAGGTAACATGACAACAATAAAATAATATTTTTCATTAATCACTCTCAATGAATGGCTGAAATGCTCCCACGAAAAAACACAAGGTGGTAGATTGCATTAAAAGACATGACCCAACCATATGCTGTCTACAAGAGATTAATTTTGAACCTAAAGACACATCCATACTGAAAGTGAAAGGATGGAGAACCATATTTCATGCCAACAGATGGCAAAAGAAAGCCGGGGTACCAATTCTCATGTCAGACAAATTAGATTTTAGGCTAAAGACTGTGGTTAGAAATATAGAAGGACACTATATCATTCTTAAAGGGTATAAACAAAAAAAGGATCTAAAAATTGTAAATATCTATGCTCCCAGCATGGCAGCAGCCAACTACATAAGCCAACTGTTAACCAAAATGAAGAGACATACTGATAATAGTATGTTAATAGTAGGAGACCTCAAAACTCCATTCTTAGTAATGGACAGACCATTTGAGCAGAAAATTAACAAAGAAACAAGAACTTTGAATGACACACTGGATGAGATGGACCTCATAGGTAAATATAGAATATTCCACGCTAAAACAACAGAATATTTATTCTTCTCAAACACACATGGAACTCTGTCCATAATAGACTACATTCTGGGTCACAAATCAGGTCTCAACTGATAACAAAATACTGCAATAATTGCCTACATATTCTCAGACTACAATGCTTTGAAACTGGAACTCAATCATAAGAAGAAGTTTGAAAGAAATTCAAACTCTGAGAAGCTAAAAACCATCCTGCTCAGGAATGTTTGGGTCAACCAGGAAACCAAAGAAGAACTTAAAAAATTGATGGAAACCAATAAGAAATGAAAGCACATGGGCCCCAAACCTATGGGATACAGCAAAGACTGTCCTGAAGGGGAAATACAAAGCCAGCCAAACCTCACTCAAAAAAATAGAAAAATCTCAAATACACAAATTAACTCTTCACTTTAAAGAACTGGAGAAAGAAGAGCAAATAAAGCCTGAGCCACACATGAGAAGAGAAATAATTAAGATTAGAGCAGAGATCAATGAATAAAAACCAGAACTACAGTAGAGCAGATCAATGAAACTAGAAGCTACTTCTTTGAAAGAATTAATAAGATTGATAAACCACTGGCAAGACTTATCCACAAGGCAAGAAAAAGGACCCAAATTAATAAAATTATGAATAAAAGGGGAGAGATCACACCTAACACCAAAGAAATGGAAATAGTAATCATAAATTATTATCAACAATTATATGCCCATAAATTAATCAACCTGGAAGAAATTGATGCCTTCCTGGAAACCTATAAACTATCAAGACTGAATCAGGAAGAAATTGACAAGCTGAATAGACCAATAGCCAGTAACAAGATGGAAGTAATGATCAAAAACTTCCCAAAAAGCAAGATTCCAGGCCTGATGGGTTCCCTAGGGAATTCTACCAAACATTCAAAGAAGAAATAATATCTACTCTCCTGAAGCTGTTTCAAAAAACAGAAACAGAAGGAAAACTTCCTTGAGGCCAACATTACCTTGATCCAAAAACCAGGTAAATATCCCATCAAAAAGGAGAATTTCCGACCAATATATCCCTGATGAGTATGGATGCCAAAATTCTCAACAAGATCCTAGTTAAATAGGATCCAACAGTACAGTAAAATGATTATGCACCATAACAAGCTGATATTTATCCCCAGGATGCAATAATGGTTCAACATGCACAAATCAATCAATGTGATAGGACAGGTTAGTAAGAGGAAATAAAAGAACCACATGGTCCTCTTAATTGATGCCAAAAAAAGCATTTGACATAATACAGCATCCCTTCCTGATTAAAATTCTTGAGTGTAGGGATAGAGGGAACTTCCCTCAATTTCATAAAAACCATCAATGAAAAGCCTACAGTGATTATCATTCTCAATGGGGGAAAAGCTAAGAGAATTTCCCTTAAGATCAAGAACATGACAAGGATGCCCACTCTTGCCACTATTTTTCAACATAGTACCAGAATTTCAACCAACAGCAATCAGACCATAAAAAGAAATAAATGTACTCAAGTTGATAAAAAAAAAAGAAGAAGTCAAATTCCCTTTTTGTAGATGACATGATACTTTATGTGGAAAACCCAAAAGACTCCACCCTCAAATTACTGGAAATCAAACAGCAATTCAGTAATGTGGCAGAATACAAAAGCAATGCACAGAAATCAATTGCTTTCCTATATACTAACAATGTAACTTTGGAAAGAGAAATTAGGGAATCAACTCCATTTAAAATAGCACCAAAAACCTTAAGATACCTTGGAATGAACCTAAACCAAAGAGGGAAACCTTCTATACTCTAGGAACTACAGAAAACTCATGAAGGAAACTGAAGGAGACACAAGAAAATGGAAAAACATTCCATGCTTATGGATCTGAAAAATCAACATTGTCAAAATGTATATGCTGCCCAAAGCAATCTATACTTTCAACACCATCCTGATCAAAATACCAATGGTACTTTTCAACATACTATAAAAAAAAATCTTAATATTTGTATAGAACCAGAAAAGACCCCAGTCACCAAGGGAGTGTTGAAAAAGTAAAATAAAGCTGGGGGCATCACATTGCACGATTTCAAGCTCTATTGCAAAGCTGTGATCACCAAGACAGCTTGGTACGAAAACAGACACATAAACCAATGGAACAGAAGAGAGAGCCCAGATATGGACTCTCAACTCTATGTCAAATAATCTTTGACAAAGCAGGAGAAAATATCCAATGGAAAAAAGAGTCTCTTCAATAAATGCTGCTGGGAAAATCTGATGGCAATATAGAGAAGAATTAAAGTGGACCATTCTCACTTCACAGACCTGTACCCCTGGGGATAAAAATATATGTTTATAAAAAATAAAAAATTAAAAATTAAAAAAAAATTTAAAAAAAAGTGGACCATTCTCTTACACGATATACAAAGATAAACTCAAAATGGATGAAAGACCTCAATGTGAGACAGGAATCCATCAAAACCCTAGAAGAGAACATAGGTAGTAACCTCTTCAACACTGGCCACAGAAACTTCCTTCAAGACAGGTCTTAAGTGTGGAGATTCCTTAAGAAATTAAAAATAGAGCTTCCTTATGATCCTGCATTTGCACTAGTAGGTATTTACCCCAAAGATACAGATGTAGTGAAAAGAAGGGCCATCTGTACCCCAATGTTCATAGCAGCAATGGCCACAATCGCCAAACTGTGGGGACAAAAATAGATACCCTTCAACAGACAAATAGATAAAGAAGATGTGGTCCATATATACTATGGAGTACTATGCTTCCATCAGAAAGGATGAATACCCAACTTTTGTATCAACGTGGACGGGACTGGAAGAGATTACACTGAGTGAAATAAGTCAAGCAGAGAGAGTCAATTATCATATGGTTTCACTTATTAGTGGAGCATAAGGAATAACACAGAGGACATGGGGAGATGGAGAGTAGAAGGGAGTTGGCAGAAATTGGAGGGAGAGACAAACCATGAGAGACTCTGGACTCTGAGGAACTGAGGGTTTGGGAGGGGAAGGGGAGGAACTAACTGAGGGTTTGGGAGGCAAAAGATGTTGGGTGAGCCTTGTGGTGGGTATTGTGGAGGACACGTATTGTATGGAGCACTGAGTGTGGTGCATAAACAATGAATTCTGGAACACTGAAAAGAAATTTAAAAAATAAATATATTTTTTTAAAAGCAGGTCTCTAAAGTCAAGGGAAACAAAAAATGAACTTTTGGGCTTCATCAAGATAAAGAACTGCACAGCAAAGGAGACAGTCAACAAAACAAAGAGGCAACCCACAGAATGAAAGAAGATATTTTCAAATCACACTACAAGATAAAAGGCAAGGTATTCATGATCTATAAAGAACATTTTAAACTGAACACCCCCAAAAAACCAAAAGAAAATAATAATCTAGTCAAAAAATGGTCAGAAGTCATGAACAGACACTTCTCCAAAGAATACATAGAAGTGGCTAACAAACATTAAAAATTTTGAACACCATTAACTTTCAGGGAAATTCAAATCAAAGAGAAATACCACCCTACACCATTAGAAAGGGAAAAAATTAACAAGGCAAGAAATGAGAAATGTTGGAGAGGTTGTGAAGAAAGGAAACCCTCTTACACTGTTGGTGGGAATGCAAGTTGGTACATTCACTTTGGAAAACAGTGTGGAAGTTCCTCAAAAGTTTACCAATAGAGCTACCCTATGACCCAGAAATTGCACCACTGGGTATCTACCCCAAAGATACAGATGTAGTCAAAAGAAGGGGCACATGCACCCCAATGTTCATAGCAGCAGTGTCCACAATAGCCAAACTGTGGAAGGAGCTGAGGTGCCCTTCAACAGATGAATGGATAAAGAAGATGTGGTTCATATATACAATGGAATATTCCTCAGCCATCAGAAAGGATGAATATCCATAATTTGTATCAATATGAATGGAACTGGAGGAGATTATGCTAAGTGAAATAAGTCAAGCAGAGAAGGACAATTTTCATATGGTTTCGCTTATTTCTGGAATATAAGCCATTAGGAGAAGGAAGGGAAAAATAAAGAGGGAGAATCAGAGGGAGAGAGGAACCATGAGAGACCATGGACTCTGGGAAACAAACTGAGGATTTTAGAGGGGATGGTGGTGAGTGACGTGTTAGCCCAATGATGAGTATTCAGGAGGGCATATGTTGCATGGAGCACTGGGTGTTATACAGAAACAATGATTCTTGGAACATTGCATCAAAAATTAATTATGTACTCTATGGTGACTAACATAACATAAAAAAATTAAAAAGCAAAAAACATGGATAGGTAAATTGCATTGCAAGTGAAGGTGTGAGTTTGTATGCACACATGTGCACGAACATGCATGTTATGACAGAGTTACATTCTAATTGTCTAGACCACCAATTTTGCCCTTGAAAATCTATTAATTTCACATTAAGTACAGTTGCATACTGTTTCTCTCTGTAAGTTTACAGCATTCTTTGCTTCCAATCTTAGAACTAATCAAGTAGTTCTATTGCCTTTTAACAACTATGTAGTATGAAAAAATACATTTATGTAAACACAAAATTGATTCCTGTTAGAGTGGAATGCTCACACTGGGAACAGAAACCACCCAAGGTAACATTACCACCTCCTGGGATCTGCCCCTACTGAGAAGAATGGCCTAGTTGAGGGAATTGCTTGAACTAATTGAATTATTTCTTCTCTTGAAGATCAACTATTAAATTTGCATACATTAAATCTATGTATGAGGTGATCCCACTGTGTGTAAGGCCATTTATTTAGCTTCCATAGTAAAACCGTTCTTTGGTGCTATTTTTCTTTCTTTGCTCAGACCATCAGCAATGACTTTAATGCAGGGAGAGGAGTCTCTTGAGTTGAAGAGAAGACGGATTCACCAATGTGATTTTGCAGGATGCAACAAAGTTTACACCAAGAGCTCCTACCTGAAAGCCCACCGCAGAATCCATACAGGTCTGCACACCTTCACCTCATTCTCAGCACACACACATACACAGAGTCTGTGAGAGATAGGAAGAGAAGAAAGTCTTGAAATAAAGACTGACCCACTTATACTCATGGACACAGGTTTCATTAATGGATTTTACCCTTATGTCTTGTTCCTACTCAAATGTAGCTTTTATAAAACCAATGTAGGAAAATACTAATTCTGGTGTCTTCTGAATAGGCATTATCCCCATTGAACACTCATGGGTCTTTCTAATAGGGAAGTAATAACACTTGTGCTAAGATTAAGGAACTAAGATATCACTCCCTCCCTTCATACCAGATTCCCACAGGTTTTACTGAGTATTAGAAAGCACAAAGGCAATTTAAACTAAGTCAAATTAAAGTAGGCTTTTGGAGCTAGGCACAATCCACTAACCTATAGCATACCTTTGTTCACTAGAAAGAAAAAGGTGCATATTAAAAAAAAAAAAAGAAAAAAGAGGACATGGGGAGATGGAGAGGAGAAGGGAGTTGAGGGAAATTGGAGGGGGAGATGAACCATGAGAGACTATGGACTCTGAAAAACAATCTGAGGGTTTTGAAGGGGCGGGGGGTGGGAAGGAGGGTGAGCCTGGTGTTTGATAGTATGAAGGGCACATGTTGCATGGAGCACTGGGTATGGTGCATAAACAATGAATTCTTGTACACTGAAAAGAAATTTTTTTTTAAGATTTTATTTATTTATTTGACAGAGAGAGATCACAAGTAGATGGAGAGGCAGGCAGGGGGGGGGGAGCAGGCAGAGAGCCCAATGTGGGACTCGATCCCAGGACCCTGAGATCATGACCTGAGCCGAAGGCAATTTTAAAAAGAAAGAAAAAAGAAAGAAAGAAAGAAAGAAAGAAAGAAGAAAGGAAGGAAGGAAGGAAGGAAGGAAGGAAAGAAAGAAAGAAAGAAAGAAAGACCTGATGGAGATTGTGCCCAACTGGAGGGCACTGCCCCATCTAAAAGAGAATTTTCGAGGAGTCAAGATGGCGGAGAAGTAGCTGGCTGAGACTACTTCAGCTAGCCAGAGATCAGCTAGATAGCTTATCTAAAGATTGCAAACACCTGAAAATCCATTGGAGATCGAAGAGAAGAAGAACAGCAATTCTGGAAACAGAAAAACAACCACTTACTGAAAGGTAGGACCGGTGGAGAAGTGAATCCAAAGCGACGGGAAGATAGACCCCAGGGGGAGGGGCCGGCTCCCGGCAAGCGGAGGAGCACGGAACACAAAATCAGGACTTTTAAAAGTCTGTTCCACTTAGGGACATCGCTCCAGAGGCTACCCGGGGCGAAGCCCACGCGGGGTCAGCGTGGCCTCAGATCCCGCAGGGTCACAGAAGGATCGGGGGTGTCTGAGTGTCACAGAGCTTGCGGGTATTGGAACGGGAAAGCCGGCTACAGAGACAGAGCCGACAGTAAGCTCGCAGCTCGGGGTGACCTTGAACCGGTCGCAGGCTCGGTGAGCTCGGAGCGCTGCCGGAGGTCAGGCAAACGGGAGTAACTGGGCGCGGTTCTCTGAGCGCGCACTGAGGAGTGCGGCCTTGGGCTCTCGGCTCCTCCAGGGCCGGAGACCAGGAGGCCGCCATTTGTATTCCCGTCCTCCGGAGGTCTACGGAAAGCGCTCAAGGAAGAAAAGCTCCTGAAAGCAAACCCAAGCGCATTACACACCCCAGCCCCGGGTAAGGGCGGTGCAATTCCGCCTGGGGAAAAGACACTTGAGAATCACTACAACAAGCCCCTCCCCCAGAAGATCAACAAGAAATCCAGCCAAGACCAAGTTCACCTACCAAAGAGTGCGGTTTCAATACCAAGGAGAGCAGCAGAATTCTAGAGGAGGAGAAAGCAAAGCACAGAACTCATGGCTTTTTCCCTGTGATTTTTTTTTAGTCTTGCGGTTAATATAATTTTTTTCTTTTTGATTTTTTGGTTTTTTTTCTCGCCTTTGGGTAAATTTTTTTTAACTGTTACCTTTTTCTTTTTTAACGATTTTTTACTAGTTTATCTAATATATATATCTTTTCTTTTTTATATTTTTCTTAGGTGTTTTCTTTTCTTTTAAATTCTTTTCTTTTTTCTTTTTTTTTTTCTTTTCTTTCTTCCTTTTTGAACCTCTTTTTATCCCCTTTCTCCCCCCTCATGATTTGGGATCTCTTCTAATTTGGTTAAAGCATATTTTCCTGGGGTTGTTGCCACCCTTTTAGTATTTTACTTGCCCCTTCATATACTCTTCTCAGGACAAAATGACAAGACGGAAAAATTCAACTCAAAAAAAAGAACAAGAGGCAGTACCGAAGGCTAGGGACCTAATCAATACAGACATTGGTGATATGTCAGATCTAGAGTTCAGAATGACAATTCTCAAGGTTCTAGCCGGGCTCGAAAAAGGCATGGAAGATATTAGAGAAACGCTCTCGAGAGATATAAAAGCCCTTTCTGGAGAAATAAAAGAACTAAAATCTAACCAAGTTGAAATCAAAAAAGCTATTAATGAGGTTCAATCAAAAATGGAGGCTCTCACTGCTAGGATAAATGAGGCAGAAGAAAGAATTAGTGATATAGAAGACCAAATGACAGAGAATAAAGAAGCTGAGCAAAAGAGGGACAAACAGCTACTGGACCACGAGGGGAGAATTCGAGAGATAAGTGACACCATAAGACAAAACAACATTAGAATAATTGGGATTACAGAAGAAGAAGAAAGAGAGAGGGGAGCAGAAGGTATACTAGAGAGAATTATTGGGGAGAATTTCCCCAATATGGCAAAGGGAACGAGCATCAAAATTCAGGAGGTTCAGAGAACGCCCCTCAAAATCAATAAGAATAGGCCCACACCCCGTCACCTAATAGTAAAATTTACAAGTCTCAGTGACAAAGAGAAAATCCTGAAAGCAGCCCGGGAAAAGAAGTCTGTAACATACAATGGTAAAAATATTATATTGGCAGCTGACTTATCCACAGAGACCTGGCAGGCCAGAAAGAGCTGGCATGATATTTTCAGAGCACTAAATGAGAAAAACATGCAGCCCAGAATACTATATCCAGCTAGGCTATCATTGAAAATAGAAGGAGAGATTAAAAGCTTCCAGGACAAACAACAACTGAGAGAATTTGCAAACACCAAACCAGCTCTACAGGAAATCTTGAAAGGGGTCCTCTAAGCAAAGAGAGAGCCTACAAGTCGTAGATCAGAAAGGAACAGAGACCATATACAGTAACAGTCACCTTACAGGCAAAACAATGGCACTAAATTCATATCTCTCAATAGTTACCTTGAATGTTAATGGGCTAAATGCCCCTGTCAAAAGACACAGGGTATCAGAATGGATAAAAAAACAAAATCCATCTATATGTTGCCTCCAAGAAACTCATTTTAAGCCCGAAGACACCTCCAGATTTAAAGTGAGGGGGTGGAAAAGAATTTATCATGCTAATGGACATCAGAAGAAAGCAGGAGTGGCAATCCTTATATCAGATCAATTAGATTTTAAGCCAAAGACTATAATAAGAGATGAGGAAGGACACTATATCATACTCAAAGGGTCTGTCCAACAAGAAGATTTAACAATTTTAAATATCTATGCCCCCAACGTGGGAGCAGCCAACTATATAAACCAATTAATAACAAAATCAAAGAAACACATCAACAATCATACAATAATAGTAGGGGACTTTAACACTCCCCTCACTGAAATGGACAGATCATCCAAGCAAAAGATCAGCAAGGAAATAAAGGCCTTAAATGACACACTGGACCAGATGGACATCACAGATATATTCAGAACATTTCATCCCAAAGCAACAGAATACACATTCTTCTCTAGTGCACATGGAACATTCTCCAGAATAGATCACATCCTCGGTCCTAAATCAGGACTCAACCGGTATCAAAAGATTGGGATCATTCCCTGCATATTTTCAGACCACAATGCTCTAAAGCTAGAACTCAACCACAAAAAGAAGTTTGAAAAGAACCAAAATACAGGGAGACTAAACAGCATCCTTCTAAAGAATGAATGGGTCAACCGGGAAATTAAAGAAGAATTGAAAAAAATCATGGAAACAAATGATAATGAAAATACAACGGTTCAAAATCTGTGGGACACAACAAAGGCAGTCCTGAGAGGAAAATATATAGCAGTCCAAGCCTTTCTCAAGAAACAAGAAAGGTCTCAGGTACACAATCTAACCCTACACCTAAAGGAGCTGGAGAAAGAACAAGAAAGAAACCCTAAGCCTAGCAGGAGAAGAGAAATCATAAAGATCAGAGTAGAAATCAATGAAATAGAAACCAAAAAAACAATCGAACAAATCAATGAAAGTAGGAGCTGGTTCTTAGAAAGAATTAATAAAATTGATAAACCCCTGGCCCGACTTATCAAAAAGAAAAGAGAAAGGGCCCAAATAAATAAAATCATGAATGAAAGAGGAGAGATCACAACTAACACCAAAGAAATACAAAGTATTATAAGAACATACTATGAGCAACTCTACGGCAATAAATTTGACAATCTGGAAGAAATGGATGCATTCCTAGAAACATATAAACTACCACAACTGAACCAGGAAGAAATAGAAAGCCTGAACAGACCCATAACCAGTAAGGAGATTGAAACAGTCATTAAAAATCTCCAAACAAACAAAAGCCCAGGGCCAGACGGCTTCCCGGGGGAATTCTACCAAACATTTAAAGAAGAACTAATTCCTATTCTCCTAAAACTGTTCCAAAAAATCGAAATGGAAGGAAAACTTCCAAACTCATTTTATGAGGCCAGCATCACCTTGATACCAAAACCAGACAAGGATCCCACCAAAAAAGAGAGCTATAGACCAATATCCTTGATGAACACAGATGTGAAAATACTCAACAAAATACTAGCCAATAGGATTCAACAGTGCATTAAAAAGATTATTCACCACGACCAAGTGGGATTTATTCCAGGGCTGCAAGGTTGGTTCAACATCCGCAAATCAGTCAATGTGATACAACACATCAATAAAAGTAAGAACAAGAACCATATGATACTCTCAATAGATGCTGAAAAAGCATTTGACAAAGTACAACATCCCTTCCTGATCAAAACTCTTCAAAGTGTAGGGATAGAGGGCACATACCTCAATATCATCAAAGCCATCTATGAAAAACCCACCACAAATATCATTCTCAATGGAGAAAAACTGAAAGCTTTTCCGCTAAGGTCAGGAACACGGCAGGGATGTCCATTATCACCACTGCTATTCAACTTAGTACTAGAAGTCCTTGCCTCAGCAATCAGACAACAAAAGGAAATTAAAGGCATCCAAATCGGCAAAGAAGAAGTCAAATTATCACTCTTCGCTGATGATATGATACTATATGTGGAAAACCCAAAAGACTCCACTCCAAAACTGCTAGAACTTATACAGGAATTCAGTAAAGTGTCAGGATATAAAATCAATGCACAGAAATCAGTTGCATTTCTCTACACTAACAGCAAGACAGAAGAAAGGGAAATTAAGGAGTCAATCCCATTTACAATTGCACCCAAAACCATAAGATACCTAGGAATAAACCTAACCAAAGAGACACAGAATCTATACTCAGAAAACTATAAAGTACTCATGAAAGAAATTGAGGAAGACACAAAGAAATGGAAAAATGTTCCATGCTCCTGGATTGGAAGAATAAATATTGTGAAAATGTCTATGCTACCTAAAGCAATCTACACATTTAATGCAATTCCTATCAAAGTACCATCCATCTTTTTCAAAGAAATGGAACAAATAATTCTAAAATTTATATGGAACCAGAAAAGACCTCGAATAGCCAAAGGGATATTGAAAAAGAAAGCCAACGTTGGTGGCATCACAATCCCGGACTTCAAGCTCTATTACAAAGCTGTCATCATCAAGACAACATGGTACTGGCACAAAAACAGACCCATAGATCAATGGAACAGAATAGAGAGCCCAGAAATAGACTCTCAACTCTATGGTCAACTAATCTTCGACAAAGCAGGAAAGAATGTCCAATGGAAAAAAGACAGCCGCTTCAATAAATGGTGCTGGGAAAATTGGACAGCCACATGCAGAAAAATGAAATTGGACCATTTCCTTACACCACACACGAAAATAGACTCAAAATGGATGAAGGACCTCAATGTGCGAAAGGAATCCATCAAAATCCTTGAGGAGAACACAGGGAGCAACCTCTTCGACCTCAGCCGCAGCAACATCTTCCTAGGAACAACGCCAAAGACAAGGGAAGCAAGGGCAAAAATGAAGTATTGGGATCTCATCAAGATCAAAAGCTTTTGCACAGCAAAGGAAACAGTGAACAAAATCAAAAGACAACTGACAGAATGGGAGAAGATATTTGCAAACGACATATCAGATAAAGGACTAGTGTCCAGAATCTATAAAGAGCTTAGCAAACTCAACACCCAAAGAACAAATAACCCAATCAAGAAATGGGCAGAGGACATGAACAGACATTTCTGCAAAGAAGACATCCAGATGGCCAACAGACACATGAAAAAGTGCTCCATATCACTCGGCATCAGGGAAATACAAATCAAAACCACAATGCGATATCACCTCACACCAGTCAGAATGGCTAAAATCAACAAGTCAGGAAATGACAGATGCTGGCGAGGATGTGGAGAAAGGGGAACCCTCCTACACTGTTGGTGGGAATGCAAGCTGGTGCAACCTCTCTGGAAAACAGCATGGAGGTTCCTCAAAATGTTGAAAATAGAACTGCCCTATGACCCAGCAATTGCACTATTGGGTATTTACCCTAAAGATACAAACGTAGTGATCCAAAGGGGCACGTGTACTCGAATGTTTATAGCAGCAATGTCCACAATAGCCAAACTATGGAAAGAACCTAGATGTCCATCAACAGATGAATGGATCAAGAAGATGTGGTATATATACACAATGGAATACTATGCAGCCATCAAAATAAATGAAATCTTGCCATTTGCGACAACATGGATGGAACTAGAGCGTATCATGCTTAGCGAAATAAGTCAGGCGGAGAAAGACAACTATCATATGATCTCCCTGATATGAGGAAGTGGTGTTGCAACATGGGGGCTTAAGTGGGTACGAGAAGAATAAATGAAGGAAGATGGGATTGGGAGGGAGACAAACCATAAGTGACTCTTAATCTCACAAAACAAACTGAGGGTTGCTGGGGGGAGGGGGTTTGGGAGAAGGGGGTGGTATTATGGACATTGGGGAGGGTATGTGCTTTGGTGAGTGCTGTGAAGTGTGTAAACCTGGTGATTCACAGACCTGTACCACTGGGGATAAAAATACATGTTTATAAAAAATAAAAAATTATATTAAAAAAAAATAAAATAAAATAAAAGAGAATTTTCACTCAAATCCAACTAAGCATTACCAAATTTTCCCATTTTTTAAGGAAAACAGGAAAAACAATATTTTATGTGAAATGTCTGAGGTTTTGAATGCTGGCATAAAATTTAAAAATATTACAGCACCATGGACTCAAAGAAACCTGCCTATGGGCTAGGTGTAGATTCTCAGTTATTAGTTTGTACATCCTGCTTTGGAAACTCCTTCTCCCCAATAATCTCCAGCTCAGAATTGAGTTGTGGACACCACGGATAAGAAAGAGTCCTTCCTTTCTCGCAAACATGCACTGCATTACATTTGCTGTATTAGGATTTGTATAGAAGAAACCAGAATTCTAGATGCTGTGCCCTGAGGTTCTGAGAAGGTGATCATTTTCCAGGCTGCATTGTCACAATATTCCTGTGACACTCTTCTTATTGATGTTTTCTTTGCTTCTCTTTCATGTACAGTGAAGGTTGATTACACACATGTGTGTGCATGTGTATGCATGTGCATGCATGTGTGTATATACGTACATACATGTATAAATATATATTAAGTATTTAACCTAAAAATTTCAAAATGTAAAAGTGGGATAGTTTACTGTACTGTCAGGTACTCTTCATCCGACTTTAACAATTATATCAGTATATGGCCAATCTTGTATTTTCACATCCCTACTGACTCCTCCATTCTCCCCAGTAATATTTTGGAACAGATTCAGACACCATCATCATAGTCAAATACTTCAAAATATATTTTTAAAAGATAAAGAATTTTTAAAGTATGCACAAGATTACTATCACATTAAAATTCCTGATATCGGGGCGCCTGGGTGGCTCAGTGGGTTAAAGCCTCTGCCTTCAGCTCAACCATGATCCCGGGGTCCTGGGATCAAGCCCCGCATCTGGCTCTCTGCTCTGTGGAGAGCCTGCTTCCTCCTCTCTCTCTCTGCCTGCCTCTCTGCCTACTTGTGATCTCTGTCTGTCATATAAATAAATAAAATCTTTAAAAAAAATTCCTGATATCAGTTTTCCATAATATCAATATCATATTTCTTTTAAATTTTTTCTTTTTTTAATTCAAATTTGTCATTTTGTATTATTATTAGGTTCAGGGTAGATTCATTAGTTTCAGGTTAATGATTCATTAGTTGTATATCACCTAGCGCTCATAACAAGTGCCCTAATTCTCCCAATTATCCCACCCCCCCATCCACCTCCCCTCCAGCAACATTCAGTTTCAGCCCTATAATGAAGAGTCTATTATAGTTTTCTCTCTCTCTGTATTTATCTTATTTTATTTGTCCTACCCTTCCACTATGTTCCTCTGTTTTGTTTCCTAATTTCCAAACATAAGTGAAATCATATGGTATTTATCTTTCTCTGACTGACTGACTTAGTTTGCTTGGTATATTACACTCTAGTTCTATCCAAGTTGTCCCAAATGGTAAGATTTCATTCTTTTTGATGACTGAGTAGTATTCCTCTGTGTATGTGTGTCTGTGTCTGTGTCTGTGTGTGTAAACTCTTATTTATTCACTCATATCTTGATGGACATCTCTGCTTTTCCCATTGTTTGGCTACTATGGACAATGCTGCTATAAACACTGGGGTGCATATGTCATTTTGGATCACTATTTTGCATTCTTTAGATAAATACCTAGTAGTGCAATAGCTGGTTCATAAAGTAGATTTATTTTTAAGATTTTGAGGAACCTCTATACTGTTTTGCAGACAGTTTTGCACCAGTTTGCATTCCACAAAGAGTGGAAGAGTATCCCCCTTTCCACACATCCATGCTGATGTTTATTGTTTCTTGAGTTGTTAATTTTAGCAATTCTGACCAGTGTGAGGTGATATCTCATTATGGTTTGATTTGCATTTTCCTCATGACGAATGATGTTGAATATTTTTTTTTATGTGTCTGTTAACCAAGTATGTCTTCTTTGAAGGAATGTCAGTCCATATCTTCTGCCCATTCATTGCCTGAGTTATTTGATTTTTGGCTGTTGAGTTTCATAAGTTATCTTTTTTTTATGTTCAGCTAGCCGACATGTACTACATCATTATTTTCTTATGTAGTGTCCAATGATTCATTAGTCACACATAACACCCAATGTTCATGACAACATGTGCCTTCCTCAATACCCATCACCAGATACCCATCCCCCCACCCTCCTCCCTTCTGTAAAACTCAGATGTTTTATGGAGTCCAGAATCTCTCATGGTTTTTCTTCCTTCTCTGATTTCTTCTAATTCTATTTTCCCTCCATTCTCCCGTGGCCCTCTGCACTATTCCTTATATTCCACATTATGAGTGAAGCCATATGATAACTGTCTTTCTCCGCTTGACTAATTTCACTTAGTATAATCTCCTTCAATAACATCCATTCCAACAAAAATGGTGGGTATTCATCCTTTCTGATGGCTGAGTAACATTATATTGCATATACAAACCACAACATCTTTATTCATTTATCTGTTGAGGACATCTCAGCTCCTTCCATAGTTTAGCTATTGTGGACATTGCTGCTATGAACATTGGGGTGCATGTACCTCTTCTTTCACTATACCTGTATCTTTGGGGTAAATACCTAGTGGTTCAATTTCTGGGTCACAGGGTAACTCTATTTTTAATGTCTTGAGGAACCTCCATACTGTTTTCCAGAGTGGCTGTAGCAGGTTTCATTCCCACCAAGAGTGTAAGGGGGTTGTCCTTACTCCACATCTGTGCCAACATTTGTGGTTTTCTGGCTTGTAAATTTTTTACCATTCTAACTGGTGTAAGGTGGTATCTCAGACACATAGACCAGTGCAGCAGAGTAGAGAGCCCAGATATGGACCGTCAACTCTATGGGCAAATAATCTTCAACAAAACAGGAAAAAATATACAGTGGAAAAAAGACAGTCTCTTCAATAAATGGTGCTGGGAAAACTAGATAGCTCTATGTAGAAGAATGACACTCGACCCTTCTCTTACACCGTACACAAAGATAAACTCAAAATGGATACAAGACCTCAACATGAGACAGGAGTCCATCAGGATCCTAGAGGAGAACATAGGCAGTAATCTCTTCGATATCAGCCACAGCAACTTCTTTCAAGATATGTCTCCAAAGGCAAAGGAAACAAAAGCGAAAATAAACTTGGGACTTCATCAAAATCAAAAGTTTCTGCACAGCAAAGGAAACAGTCAAGAAAACAAAGACGCAACCCACGGAATGGGAGAAGATATTTGAAAATGACAGTACAGACAAAAGGTTGATATCTAGGATCTATAAAGAACTCCTCAAACTCAACACACACAAAACAGACAACCATATCAAAAAATGGGCAGAAGATATGAACAGACACTTCTCCAATCAAGACATACAAATGGCTATCAGACACACGAAAAAATGTTCATCATCAATAGCCATCAGGGAGATTCAAATTAAAACCACATTGAGATATCACCTTACACCAGTTAGAATGGCCAAAATTAGCAAGACAGGAAACAACATGTATTGGAGGGGATGTGGAGAAAGGGGAACCCTCTTCCACTGTTTTTGGGAATGTAAGTTGGTGCAGCCTCTTTGGAAAACAGTGTGGAGATTCCTCAAGAAATTAAAAACAGAGCTGCCCTATGACCCTGCAATTGCACTACTGGGTATTTACCCCAAAGATACAGATGTAGTGAAAAGAAGGGCCATCTGTACCCAATGTTTATAGCAGCAATGGCCACGGTCGCCAAACTGTGGAAAGAACCAAGATGCCCTTCAATGGACGAATGGATAAGGAAGATGTGGTCCATATACACTATGGAGTATTATGCCTCCATCAGAAAAGATGAATACCCAATTTTTGTAGCAACATGGACGGAACTGGAAGAGATTATGCTGGGTGGTATCTCATTGAGGTTTTCATTTCTATTCCCCTGATGGCTAGTGATGTTAAACATTTATTCATTTGTTGCTATCTATTTCTACATCTTTGGAGAAGTGTCTGTACATGTCTTCTGGCCATTTCTTGACTAGATAATTTGGGGGGGGGAGTGGTGAGTTTGATAAGTCCTTTGTACATTTTGGATACCACTCCTTCATATGTAATGTCGTTTGCAAATATCTTCTCCCATTCCATCAATTGCCTCTTTGGTTGACCGTTTCCTTTGCTGTGCAGAAGTTTTTAGTCTTGACAAAGCCCAAAACCTCATTTCTGCTTTTGTTTCCCTTGCCTTTAGAGGTGTGTCTTGAAAGAAGTTGCTGTAGCCAATGTCAAAAAGGTTACTGCCTATGTTCTCTTCCAGGATTTTGATGGATTCCTGTCTCACATTGAGGTCTTTCATCCATTTTGAGTTTGTCTTTGTGTATGGTGAAAAATGATATTTTGATAAGGATTGCCCTGAAAGTGTAGATTTCTCTGGGAAGCATAGACATTTTTAACAATGTTTATTCTTCCAATTCACAAGCATGGAATGTTTTTCCATCTCTCTTTGTCTTCCTCCATTTCTTTCATAAGGGTTCTGTAGTTTCCAGTGTATACATTCTTTACCTCTTTGGTTAGGTTTATTCCTAGATATATTATGGTTTTGGGTGCTATTGTAAATAGAATCAATTCCCTAATTACTCTTTCTTCAGTTACATTTTAATATATAGAAATACAACTGATTTCTGTGCATTGATTTTGTATTCTGCCATGTTGCTGAATTGCTGTATGAATTCTAACAACTTGGGGGTGGAGTTTTTTGTGTTTTCCATGTAAGATATCACATCACCTGTGAAGAGAGATTGACATCTTTCTTGTCTATTTGAGTACATTTTATTTCTTTTTGTTGTCTGATTGCTGAGGTAAGGACCTCCAGTAATTAGCTGAACAATAATGGTGATAATGGGCATGACGGTTGTGTTTCTGACCTTAAGGAAAAAGCTCCCAGCTTTTCTCCATTGAGAATTATATTTGCCGTAGGCTTTTCATAGATAATGAATGATATTTGCTGTAGGCTTTTATGATATGGTGGTATATTCCCTCTATCCCTATACTTTGAATCAGGGAATATTTTTATCAGAAAAAAAGTACTTTATACTTTTAATCAGGAAAGATGTTGTGTTTTGTCAAATGCTTTTTCAATATCAATTGAGAGGATTACATGGTTCTTGTCTTTTCTTTTATTAATGTGCTCTATCATGTTGTTTGTCTTGTGAACATTGAATCACCCTTGCATCCCAGGAATAAATCCCACCTGCTCATGGTGGATTATCATTTTAATATACTGTTCGGTCCTATTGACTATGATCTTATTGAATATTTGGACAGGCATATTCATCTGGAATATTGATCTGTAATTCTCCATTTTGAGAATTGGTTTTTGGATCAGGGTAATGCTGTCCTCATAGAATGAGTTTGCAAGTTTTCCTTCTATTTCTATTTTTTGGAATGGCTTCAGTAAAATAGGTATGATTTCTTCTTTAAATATTTGGTAAAATTCCCTTGGGAAGCCAACTGGTCTTGCTCTTGGTTTTTGGGAAGTTTTGATTACTGCTTCAATTTCTTTGCTGGTTAATGTTCTGTTTGGATTCTCAATTTCTTCCTGTTTCAGTTTTGGTAGTTTATATGTTTCCAGGAGTGCATTGATTTATCTAGATTGATTAATTTGTTGGCATATAGTTGCTGGTAATTATTTCTAATAATTGTTTCTATTTCCTTGGTGTTAGTCATGATCTCTCCCCTTTCACTCATGAATTTACTAATTTGCCTCCTTCCCTTTTCTATTGGGTAATTCTGGCCAGAGATTTATCAATCTTATAATTTCTAGTTTCTTTGATCCATCTTCTAGTTTCTTTGATCTGTTCTACTGTTTCACTGTTTTCTATTTCATTGACCTGTGCTCTAATCATTATTATTTCTCTCCTCTTGCTTGGCTTATGCCTTACTTGCTGTACTTTCTCCAGGTCCTTCAGGTTTAAGTTAAGCTTGTGCATTTGCTATTTTTTTTTCTAATTTTTTGGTAGAGTTTTGGATGGCTATGCATTTCCCTCCTAGGACTGCCTTTGTGGTAGCCTATAAGTTTTGGATCAATGTGCTTTCATTCTCATTGGTTTCCATGAATTGTTTAAGTTCTTCTTTAATTTCCTGGTTCACCCATTCTTGAGCAGGATGGTCTTTAGCTTCAAGTGTTTGAATTACTTCCAAACTTCTTCTTGTTGTTGAATTCCACTTTCAAAGCATTGTGGTCTGAGAAGATGCAGGGAATAATCTCAGTCTTACTGAGTCCCTTACTAAAGGTTCTGATTTTGTGGTCCCATGTTATAACACTCCCATGTTATATCACTTTCCAGAAGTCAGCTTATGGAGGCTACCCCACTTCTGTTAGTCTCCCTATATCTTCCTTTACATTAATGACTTTACATATCCTACCTTTCAAGGAGAAGTTGTTTTTCTGCTTGTAGAGATCCAGATATATACTTTTACATCTCAGACTGATTTCATGGATGTTCAAAATGGTTTGATAGATATCCAGGTATATTCCCCTAAGTTCCTTATAGATTTGGATACCAGCCCTTTATCTCATAAGTCATTTGCAAATATCTTCTCTCATTCCCTAGGTTGCCTTATAGTTGTGTTGATTGTATCCCTTGGTGTGCAAAAGCTTTTTATTCTGATGAAGTCCCAATAGTTCATTTTTTATTTTATTTTATTTCCTTTGCTTGTGGAGGCATGTCCAGAAATAAGTTGCTGTCTCTGAGGTCTCTGTGTTCTACTATAGGACTTTGATGGATTCCTATCTCACACTTTGGTCTTTCATTCATTTTGAATTTATTTTTGTTTATAGTGTAAGAAAATGATCTAGTTTCATTGTTCTGCATGTGGCTGTCTAATTTTCCCAACACCACTTGCTGCAGAGACTGTTGTTGTTTTTTTCCATTGGATATTCTTTACTGCTTTGTCGAAGATTGATTGTCCATAGAATTGAGAGTTCATTCCTAGGTCCTAGATTCTCTGTTCTGTTCCATAGATCTATCTATCTGTTTTGGTGTCAGTACCATAGTCTTGATGATTACAGCTTTGTAATACATCTTGAAGTCCATAATTGTGATGCCTCCAGCTTTGGTTTTCTTTTTACTTTTTTAAGATTTTATTTATTTATTTGTCAGGGGTGGGGAGTACAAGCAGGGGGAACAGCAGACAGAGGGAGAATCAGGCTCCCCTCTGAGCAAGGAGCCTAATGTGGAGCTCGATCCTGGACCCTGGGATCATGATTTGATCTGATGGCACACACTTTACTACTGAACCATATCGGTGTCCCCAGCTTTGGTTTTCTTTTTCAACATTTCTTTGGCTATTTAGGGTATTTTCTGGTACCATACAGATTGCAGAATTCTTTGTTCAAGCTCTGTGAAAAATAATGGCCTTATTTGATAGGAATTACATTTAATGTGTAGAACATGTTCAATACTATAGTTTTCAGAATACAGATTTTTTTTTTTTTACCCCGTTGGTTAAGTTTATTCCTAGTTATCTTCTGGTTTTTGGTACAATTGTAAATGGGATCCATTCCTCAATTTCTCTTCCTTGTAGTTCATTGTTAGTGTATAGAAATGCAACAGACTTTCTGTAATGGTCCTATCATTTTTTTGGTGGAATCTTTGGATTTTCTACAGAGTATCATATTAAGAGTGAAATTTTGACTACTTCTTTGCTGACTTGGATGCTTTTTATTTCTTTTTGTTGTCTGACTGATGACACTAGACCTTCCAGTACAATGTTGAACAACAGTGGTGAGAGTGGACATCCCTGTCATGTTCCTGACCTTAGGGGAAAAAGTTTTCAGGTTTTCCACACTGAGGATGATGTTAACTGTGGCTCTTTCATATATGACCTTTATGATGTTAAGGTATATTCTCTCTATCCCTACTTTTTTCAGAGTTTTTATCAAGATAGGATGCTGTATTTTGTCATATGTTTTTCTACATCTATTGAGAGGATCAAGAGGTTCTTATCTTTTATCTTATTAATGTCATGTATCAGGATGATTGATTCTCAGATTTTGAACCACCTCTGCAACCCAAGAATAAAACCCACTTGGTCTTGGTGAATAATCCTTTTATTGTACTCTTGAATCCAATTAGCTAGTATCTTGTTGAGAATTTTTGCATCCATGTTCATTGGGAGTATTCATCTCTAATTCTCCTTTTAGTGGGGTCTTTGTCTGGTTTTTGGTTCAAGGTAATGGTGGCCTCATAGAAAGAGTTTCAATGTTTCCCTTCTATTTATATTTATTGGAACAGTTTCAGAATAATAAATATTTGGGCTCCTGGGTGGCTCAGTCAGTTAAGCATCTGCCTTCAGCTCAGGTCATGTTCCCAGTGTCCTGGGATTGAGCCCCACTTCGGGCTCCCCAGGAAGCCTGCTTCTCCCTCTCCCTGTGCCTGCCACCCCCCCCCCACTTGTGCTCTCTTTCTCTCTCTGCCAAAAATAAATAAAATCTTTTAAAACAAACAGTAAGTATTAATTCTTCCTTAAATGTTTGATCACATTCCCTTGGAAACTATCCAGGCTGGACTCTTGTTTCTTGGGAGATTTTTGAGTGCTGATTCAATTTTGTTGCTTTTTATGGGTCTGTTCAGGTTTTCTATTTCTTCCTGTTTCAGTTTTGGTTATTTATATATTTCTGGGAATGTGTTCATTTCTTCCAGAGTGCCTAATTTGTTAGACTATAATTGCTCATAATATTCTCTTACAATTGTTTGTATTTCTTCAGTATTGGTTGTGATCTCTCCTCTTTCATTCATTATTTTATTTAGGTGGGTCATTTCTCTTTTATTTTTGATAAGTCTGGCTAGGGCTTTATTAATTTTGTTAATTCTTTCAAAGGACCAGTTGTTGATCTGTTCTACTTTATTTTTTTAACTGTTATATCATTGATTTCTGTTCTAATCTTTATTATTTCCCTTCTCTTGCTGGGCTTAGCTTTAATATGCTGTTTTTTTCCAGCTCATTTAGGTGTAAGCTTAGGTTTTGTATTTAAGATCCTTCTTGTCTCTTGAGAAAAGCCTGTATATCCTTCCCTTGTAGGACAGCCTTTGTTGCATCCCAAAGATTTTGAACTGTCATGTTTTCTTTTTTCTTTTCTTTTTTATTTCACATATTTTTAATTCTTCTTTAATTTCCTGGTTGGCTCTCTCATTTTTCAGTAGCATGTTTCTAACATTCATGTATTTGTGTTTCTTCCAAACTTTTCTTGTGATTAAGTTCAAGTTTTTAAGCATTGTGATCTGAAAATATACATAGTATTATCTCAATCATTTTGAACCAGTTGAACTCCTGATTTATGACCAGTATGTGACTTATTCTGGTGAATGTTCCATGTGCAGTTGAAAAGACTATATATTCTTCTGCTTTAGGATGAAATGCTCTGAATATATCTGTGAAGTCCATTTGGTCCAGTGTGTCATTCATAGCCTTTGTTTCCTTGTTGATCTTATGCTTAGATGATCTGTCCATTGCTGTGAGGGGGCTGTTGACATCCCCATCTATTATTGTAGTATTATTATGTGTTTCTTTAAGTTTTTTTATTGATTATATATTTGTCTGCTCCCAAGTAAGAGACATAAATATTTACAATTGCTATATCTTATTTTTGTATAGACCTCCTTTACTATGATATAGTGCCCTTCATCTCTTATTAAAATCTTTGTTTTAAAATCTAGTTTGTCTGATATGAGGATGGCTACTCCAGCTTTCTTTTGATGTCCATTAGTATCGTATATTGTTCACCCCATCACTTTCAATCTGGAGGTGTCTAGCTCTAAAGAGAGTCTCTTGTAAGCAGCATATTTAATGGATCTTGGGTTTTTTTTTTAATCCATCTGATATCCTATGTCTTTTGATTGGAGCATTGAGTCCATTTACATTCAGAGTAATTATTGAAAGATAAGAATTTAGTACCATTGGATTACCTGTAAAGTCACTGTTCCTGTCGGTTATCTCTGTTCCTGCCTAGTTTTTGTTACTTTTGGTCCCACTTTCCAGTCAAAAGTTCCCCTTTAATATTTCTTGTAGGACTTGTTTTGTGTTCATGAACTTCTTTACTTTGTTTGTCTTGGATACTCTTTATCTTTCCTTCTATTCTGAGTGACAGCCTTGCTGGATTAAATATTCTTGGCTGCACATTTTTTACCATTTAACATACTGATTATATCATGCCAGTCTTTTCTGGCCTGTCAGGTCTCTATGTACAGGTCTGCTGTCAACCTTATGTGTCTACCCTTGTATGTTAAGCACTTTTTCTCTTGAGCTACTTTTATTTCAGAATTCTCTCTTTTCTTTATCTTTGTATTTAGCTAGTTCAACTGTAATATGTCATGATGTTGACTTGTTTTGTTGATTTTGAGAGAAACTTTCTGTACCTCTTGAACATGAATGCCTGTTTCTTTCCCCAGATTAAGGAAGTTCTCAACTATAATTTGCTCAAATAACCTTCAACCCCCTTTTCCTGGTGTTCTTCTGGGACTTTTGTGATACAGATACATTTTTTGCTTTATGGGATCACTGAATTTCCTATGTCTACCTTCATTATCTAATAGGTTTTTTTCCCCTCTTCTCTTCAGTTTCATTATTTTCCATCATTTTGTCTTCTATATCATCTATACTCTCTTCTGCTTCTTCATTCCTTGCCATGATTATATTGAATCTGTTTTGCATCTCAGTTTATAGTATTTTTTATATCAGCTGACTAGTGTTTCAGTCTTTATCTCTGCAACAAGTATTTCTCTAGTATCTTTTATGTTTTTTTTTTTCAAGTCCAGCGACTAGTCTCATGACTGTTTTCTAAATTCTTGTTCACATATATTCTTCATATTTGCTTTGAGCATGTACTTTGCTGTGATATCTTCCTGACCTATCTTTTTGGGAGAGTTTATTTATCTTGTCAATTTGGCTAAGTTTCTATCTTTTGCATGTTAGGAAAGCTTGCTATATTTCTGCACCTCAGAATAATGCTATATTATGAAGTGGTAATCCACTGTCCAGGACTTGGCACTTCAGGATGTGTTTCTGGGTGTATGTTGTGTGTACTCTGCTGTTGTATTTTTGGCTCTCTTTCCCACTGGTCTGTCCTCTGCACAGTTCCTCCTTCCTTGCAATGTGGACTGTTTGTACCTTTTTCTAGGTGTACTTCAATTTGTTTGTTTAAAATTCCTATAAAAAAATAAAGGAAGGAAGAAAGAGAGAAAATGAAAAGAGACAAGAAAACCCTGTTTCAAAAATAAGAGAAAAGAAAAAGTGAAAAAAAAGGGAAAAAACAGACAGTTGAAAAAAACCATAAGCTGATTCCAAGGAAAAATAAAGAGCAAAAAATTAAGAAATGGAAAATAGAAAAAGAAGACTGATCCATAAAGAGAGAAAAGGAAATGGAGAAAAAAAAAACAGACTAAGAAACAAAAACTATAAGCCTAATTCCAAAGGGGGGATGGGAAGAAAGTAGAAAGAAAGAAAGAAATGTAGGAGAGAAGAAAGGAAGAAGAGAAGAAGTAATACAGCCTGGTCATATTTCCACTGTAACTAAAGGAGATGATATGGGAGTACTATATGTTCAATAGACTTGGTGCATGAAGAGTAGTGCCTTTATTGTTCTTCTAGGTGAGAGGTTTACCATGCTGGCTCACAGTCAGTCCTGTCCCAGTAAAAGAAAAGCACTTTCCAAGCATAAGGGGCAACTTCCACCTCCACTGGGGCCACTGTGCTGCTCACTGATGTCCTGCTGGTTTGGAATCAAGACTAAAATGGCACCCTACTCTCTGGTCTCTATACAGGGGATCTCACAGCCTGAGCTTTTCAGGAAGCCCTCACAGAAAAGTGAGAGCCATCAGGATGCCTGAAGCCCACTTCTCCTGCATTTGTCTCTGGTGAATCTTGGATTCAAAACTCCAAATCTGTGTTTTATCTTTGGAATGCTGCTGGGATTCAAAACTCCAGATCTTAAAGGAACCAGCACTGCCTTGATCTGCTCCCTACTCCAGATTAGAGAGTCGCTGTGCTCTTACTAGTGCCCATTGCCCCAGAAAAACAGTACCCCACCTGTGCAGTGTCTGGATTCTATAGTGTGGCAACACAAAATGGAGAGGCTAGTTTAGCCACCTTCTGCACGTGCATTGGACACTTGCCAATGAAAGGGTGTTTGCTGGCACCTATGGGGTCTTTTGTCTTTGGAGAGTCAATATATCCCCTTCCAAAAGTATTCCAGAAATGGGATATAGCTCTCACAGTGTGACCCCTGAGATCCCTAAACCACTTTGGGTATGCTTCTGGGCCAGAGCCCTCCTTCTTTCCAGGAGCACATGCTACAGTTCCCCTTCAGTGAAATTCCAACACTTCCAAAGTTCAGAGTTTGAGCTACATTCACTATTTCCAAAAAAACAAAAACAAAAACAACTGCCAAATCAGTTCTCCTAGCTCCTCAGTCTATAGTCTGAGAGGTTTTCTTCTTGTGCAAACCCTGTCCCACAACCTGTCATCATCTCTATCCCCTTTCTCTTCCTATGCAAGGGGTTCTCTGTCCTCCACAGCAAAGCAGCTTTTTTCTCTCCCAGTTCCTTCCCAGGCATCTCACACCTGCCATGTTTTCTTTTCCAACCATGCAAATACTTCTTCAAATCTTCAGATATATTTCTTGGCGTTCCAAATTACCTGACCTCAATACAGTTGTGTTCAGGTACAAGAAAGCCCCAGGTCTCCCTACTTCTCTGCCATCTTAACTTTGCCCCCTCAGCACCATATTTAATATCAGATTTCCCCCAACTGTCTAGTAAATTTTTTAAATGTTTGTTCAAATCAAGATTTAAACAAAAGTATACATAGAATGATTTAATCAATAGGAGAAGGAGCCAGGTATGCCAAAGATTTAGGAAAATATTCTTGGCTAGGCAGGATACAAAAGTTGTGATATGGGGATAATATTGCCTTCTTTTAATAACTGACAGAATTTCAGCATAACTAGAGCATATTGAGTACAGTGATTGGTAAGAGAAGCATTCAGGTGCAAGAATGGGAGGAGAAAGACCACTTAAGAGGCTACTATAGTGATTCAGAGAAAAAAAGATGAAAATCTGACTAGTATGTTGGGAGTGGATATGCAGAAAAGGAAGTGTACTGATGATTGAGAGGACACTGATAACAGATTTTGTTTTGGCAGACTGAATGGACAGAGGTGTCATTTACAGAGATAGAATGTTTTCCAGTGATCAATGCAGTGAGAATTAAACATTGTTGCGCAATAAAGGTATATATTTCTCTACTCCTGGTATTTTACAGGTTCTCTGGAACTGAGGTTACTGCAGAAATGACTGCTTCATTGACTTCCAAAGATTAGGGTTCATTGCAATGGGTACCAGAGAATATATCTGTTTCTGGTAGATACTCTTTCAGCAGAGAACCATGAGGTTTGTACTTATTTGGGTACCACCTCTGGCATACAGTACAGCCATTCATCTCCATCGAACTTGCAATTATGCAAACAGGAGATGCAGATATAAAAACTTCTACTAAGCATAACTTCCAAGTTTTATTTTTTAATAATGGCATCACCCAGTCACTTTGGCTGAAAATGTATTAGCAGAAATTTACTTCACTTTTTTCTGCCTCACTTTCCTTATCTAAGGATATTAATAGTGTGAAACACTTAGTATAATATCTGGGAAACACTCAACAAATATTAGCTGTTATTAAGGTGCTATCAGTTCTATATCACTGCCACCCCCTGCTTAAGTGTTTTGTCTTGTTTAATTCTTTTTCCCAACAACTTTGATGAATGTAGTTGAGAATTAAAACTGTATATGTTTGAGCTAGGGAACAATGGTGGTGGAGTAGAAGGACCCTCAGCTCACCTTGCCCCATGAATACAAACAGATAACTATCAAATAATCCTAAATATCCCAGACATAGACCTGAAGACATACACAAACTACACAACTAAAGGGAAAGGCAAGGTCACATCAAAGAAGGTAGGAAGTGTGGAGATGTGGTTTAGAGGAGAAATAGATTGGTAGGGCTGCAAAGGGAAAGAAGCCGTGATCCAGAGAAGATCAAACAGGGGAACACAAAAGGAATATGTTTACCCAAAGCCATTGGCTTGGAAAATGAGAGGGCCTGAATTTCCTGAGTTCTTGCAACCAGCAGGGATTTGAGCCTGAAGTTGTTTTGTTTTATTTTGTTTTTTATTTTTTCAGTGTTCCAAGATTCATTGCTTATGTGCCATACCCAGTGCTCCATGCAATACATGCCCTCCTTAATACCCACCACCAAGCTCTCCCAACCCCCACATCCCTCTCCCCTCCAAAACCCTCAGTTTGTTTCTTAGAGTCCACAGTCTCTCCTTGGCTGAGATATAGCACAAAGGGCACTGCTCTTCTCCTAGAGAAAAGGCAGACAAAATACATGTCAGCAGACAGTATGGAAGTGGTGATCTCAAGAGTACCTGGGGCACACACAATGGGAATAATATTTTCTCTTTTCAGAGGATTTCCCTAGGAGGCAGCATTCACAGAGATACCTCTCCAGAAGCAAAGGAGGTGGCAGGTGCTGTTCTCTTCACCCACCCCTTAGCATAAACACAGAGCCACCTGCAGAAAGTGGCACAGTGCACACTGACTGCCTCACTTGCATATACAAAGACCCACACCCCCACAAACTGGTGGGAATGCCCTTTTCAGTCACACTTGCTTCAATCCCTGAACAGAAGACCCCTGCCCCAGAAAAACAGCACAGATACCTGTCCACATGACATCTCCTGACCGGAGACTGCTGCAGGGCCTCGGCTCCAATAAAGGTGGTGACAGATATCATTTCACAAGCAAAGCATACCTAGTTAAAACTCAACCATATTCAAAGCAGGAACCAATTAAAACTCAACCACATTCAAGGAAGGAACCAAACACTACCTACAGTAGGCAAGGAGATCCTCTGCAGATGACTGGCCTGAAGGATAGAGAAGACAAAATACAACAGCAGTGTGCATGCAGCACACACCAGAGGCACTCTTTGAAGTGCCAATCCCTCACACTACACGACCTCTTCATAGGGTGGTTACTTTCAGGATCAGGAGACATAACTGGCTTTTCTAACACAGAGAAGATAGAGACATTGACAGAATTCAAACGTGGAGGAATTTATCCCAGAAGAAAGAAAAAGATAAGGCCAAACCTAGAGATCCAAGTGAAACAGATATAAGTAAAATGTGTGATGGGGGATTTAGAGGGATAATCATAAGGGTACTCTGGGCTTGAGAAAAGTATACAAATAATCAGCGAGACACTTACTGCAGAGACAAAAGAGTTTTAAAAAATCAATCAGAAATTAATAGTTCAATAAATGAGATTAGAACAATGAGCAGTAGGATGGAAGATGCAGAAGAATGAATTAGTGACCTAGAAAACAAAGTAATGGAAAGTAATGAAGCTGAACAAAAGAGAGGAAGAATTATACAACATGAGAATAGATGTAGGGAACTCAGTAACTATTAAACATACTAAAATTTCTAATATAGGATTCCCAGTAGAAACACAGAGAAGGAGACAGAAAATTTATTTGAAAAATTAATAGCTAAAAACTTCCCTGATCTTGGAAAGGAAACAGACATCCATATCCAGGAGGCACAGAGAACTCCCATCAATATCAACAAAAGCAGGTAAACAAAAATATATTGTAATTATATTTCAAAAATATAGTGATAAAGAAAAAAATCTTAAAAGCAGCAAAACAAAAGAAATCCTTAACATACATGCAAAAACCCATAAGAATAGCTGGGATATCCCAACAGAAATGTGGTGAGCCAGAAGGGAGTGTAATGATATCTTCAAGGTGCTGAATGGAAAAAAATCTGCAGCCAAGAATACTCTATCCAGGAAGGCTATCATTCAGAATAGGGGGCAGAAAGAGTTTCCCAGAGAAAAACTGGAGAACACCATGCAAAAGAATGAAACTGGACCACTTAATTTCACATACAAAAAGTTAAAAATAAACTCAAAATGTGTGAAAGACCCAAATGTGAGACAGGAAAACATTAAAATCCTATAGAAGAATACAGGCACTAACCTTTTTGAATCAACCATAACAACTTCTGACTAGATATGTCTCTTGTGGCAAGGGAAAGAAAGTCATAAATAAACTATTGGGACTTCAACAAAATGAGAACCTTCCGACCAGTGAAGGAAACAATCAACAGAACTAAAAGGCAACCTATACAATAGGAGAAGGTATTTGCAAATAACATATCTGATAAAGGGTTGAAATCCAACATATATAAAGATCTTATGAAACTCAACACCCCCAAACACAAGTAAACCAGTTAAAACATGGCCTAGAACATGTGACTAGACATTTTGGCAAAGAAGACATACAGGTGGCCAACAGACATATGAAAATATGCTCAACATCACTAATCATTGGGGAAATATAAACAAAAACTACAATGAGATATCACCTAACACCTGTCAGAATGGCTAAAATTAGTAATGCAGGGAACAACAGGTGTAGGCCAGGATGCAGACAAAGGGGAACCCTCTTATACTGTTGGTGGGAATGTAAACTGGTGCAGCCACTCTGCAAAATAATATAGAGGTTCCTCAAAAAGTCAAAATTAGAGCTACTCTATGATCGAGCAATTGCGGTACTAGGTATTTACCCACAGGATACAAAAATACAGATTTAGTGGGGGTATATGCACCCTGATGTTTATAGCAGTATTATCAGCAATAGCTAAATTATGGAAAGAGCCCAAATGTCCATTTACTGATGAAGATAAAGAAGAAGTTATATATATATAATTTTGATATACATATCAAAGATATAAAGATATATATATATCAAAGATAAAAAGATATATATCTTCTTTTTATCTTTGATATAGATATCTATATATCTAGATATATATCACTTCTTTATATCTTTATATCTATATATATAGATATAGATATAGATATAACTTATTCTTTATATATTTGATATATATCTCAAAATAATACATTAATATTAATCATAGATATTAGATTATTAGAATAGTAATCATAATAAAGAATGAAATCTTGCCATTTGCAATGATGTGGATGGAACTAGAGCACATTGTGAAATGATAAGTAACTCAGCCAGAGAAAAACAAATACCATGTGATTTCACTCATATGAGGAATTTAAAAATCAACGAAATGATCATAGGGGAGAAGGAGAGGCAAACCAAGAAAAAGACTCTTAGCTATAGAGAACAAACCAATTATTTTCAGTGGGCAGGCGGGTGATGGGATAGATTAAATTTGTGATGGGGATTAAGGAGTGAACTTGTGATGAACACTGGGTGTTATATGTAAGAACAAAATCACTGAATTGTACACCTGAAACTAATGTTCTGCTGTATATTAACTAACCTGAATTTAAATTAAAAAGAAAAGCCTTTGGGAATAGCTGCATGCTTAACACATGGGAAACATACTGTGACTAAACCTTTTGTCAAGTAGCATCTACTTTCATTAAGATATAAGTGTATATAAAGTTATGTAGAAATATATGAGAATAGGGGTGTTAGAGAGGAGAAGGAAGTTGGAAGGGGAGGTGAACCATGAGAGACTATGGACTCTGAAAAACAATCTGAGGGGTTTGAAGTGACGGGGGGGGGCGGGAGGTTGGGGTACCAGGTGGTGGGTATTATAGAGGGCATGGATTGCATGGAGCACTGGGTGTGGTGAAAAAATAATGAATACTGTTTTTCTGAAAATAAATACATTGAAAAAATTTAAAAAAATATATATGAGAATAGCTGTATGCTTAACTCATTGGAACTACCATGTGTATAATATACCCTCAACTAATGTCTTCTTTGAATAAGATGCAGGTGTTTGAAAATGTGTAGAAGTGTACAGGAATATCCACATGTTTAACACTGAAACCACACTATGCATAATCCATCTTTCAAGTATCATCTTCTTTCATTAAAAGTTTCTATCCATACCTGTAGAGGGATATGGGAATAGTCATATACTTAACTCATTGACAATACACTGTGTATAAATCATTGTTCAATTAACAACTACCTTATCCATATATATGTGTGTTTATAAATGTATGTGTAGAAGCATAGGGAGAATATGCCTATTCCTTTTTTTTTTTTTTCTGGCTGAATTCTGTATAGTTTATTCCTTCAGTCCTTTTTTTTTTTTTAATTTTTTATCTCTTGTCAGCGTAACAGTATTCATTGTTTTTGCACCACACCCAGTGCTCCATGCAATCCATGCCCTCTCCAATACCCACCACCTGGTTCCCCCAACCTCCCCTCCCCGCCCCTATTCTTACCTGAATGAAACTAAATGGTGTATAATGCATGTTTCAGGTAGCACCTTCTTTCATTAAGATATAAGTATTTATAAACATGTTAGAAGCATATGGGAAAAGCCCTGTCCTTACTTCATAGAAACTACACTGTGTATAATCCCTTGTTCAAATAATGTTCTTTATTAATATATATGTGCTTGTAAATGGATGTATAGGAGCATAATGGAAGAACCTTGTGCTTAAACATGTTGAAACTACACTGTGTTTAAACTATCATTCAACTATCATCTTCTTTTATTAATATAAATGACTAACACCTTAACCCTAACACTAACCCTAAGCCTTAATCCTTAATACTAAATCTAAACCTCTGGAGAATTCTCTAAACTTCAGGATACCAGGCATATACACTTACCCAGGCCATAAAGCCTAACTTTACATTTGAGCAGAAGAAGAAAGGAAGAAGAAGATGATGATGATGAAGATGAACAAGAAAAAGAAGAAGAAGAAGGGGGAGGAGGAGGAAGAGGAGGGAGAAAAAGGAGAAAAAAGAAGGAGAAGGAGAAGAAAAAGCAGTGATATATGTATATATGTATGTATATATACATACATATATACTGATAGATAGATTCACACACACAATGGAATATTGGCTAGCTATTAAAAAAAAAAAAAAAAAGAATGAGCTCTTGCCATCACCAATGACATGGATGGAGCTAGAGAGGCGTATGCTAACCAAACTGAGCCATGCACAGAAAGACAAATAACACGTGATTTAGAATCTAAGAAACAACTCAGCTAAGGGGAAAAAAAGAGAGACAACCTGAGAAGCAGACTGCTAACTATAGAGAACAAACTAATTGTTACCAAAGTAGAAGTGAGTAGGAGCATGGGTTAAGTAAGTGATAAGGATTAAGGTATGCACTTGTTCTAGTGAGCATCTGGTATTGTATCAAGTACCAAATCACTATTTTTTACCCTGAAACACATGGTACATAGGTGGTAAGTAACTGGAATTAATAAAAACTTAATGAAAAAAGTTTCCCGGAAAGATAAGAACAAAAGCAGTTCAGGACTACCAAACCAGATGTGCAGGAAATATTGAAGGGGACCCATTGGGTGCAAAGGAGAGGGCAAAAGTGACAAAGAGAGGATCGGAGAAAATCTCCAGAAACGAGGACAAAACAAGTAATAAAATGGTACTAAATACACACATATCAGTAATTATTTTGAATATAAATAGATTAAATGCTCCAATCAAAAGACATAAGGTGTCAGAATAGATTTTTAAAAAATAGACCAATCTATTTGCTGCCTACATGAAACTCATTTTAGACCTAAAGAGAACCAGCAGACTGAAAATGAAGAGACAGAAAAATTTTATTACTTAAATGGCTGTCAAAAGAAAACCAGAGTGTCAATACTTATATTAGATAAGCTAGATTTAAAACAAAGACTTTAACAAGACAGAAATAATGGCAATATATAATCATAAATATGACAATCCAACAAGAACATATAACATTTGTATAGACATTTATGCACCTAACATGGGAGCAACCCATGATAACAAGTATAATTGATAACAAATATAAAAGGACTAATTGATACTAACACAACAATAGTAGGAGACTTTCTATTTTTTAAGATTTTATTTGTTTGACACAAAGAGAGAGACCAAGTACAAGCTGGGGGAGCAACAGAGGGGGAGGGAGAACCAAGCTCCCCACTGGGCAAGAAACCAGACACAGGGCTCCAGCCCAGGATGGTGGGAACATGACCTGAACAGAAGGCAGATGTTTAACCAACTGAGCCACCCAGGCCACCCCATAAGAGACCTCAACACCCTACTTACATCAATGAACAGAGGAACTAAACAGAAAATCAACAAAGAAACAATGATTTTGAATGATACTCTAGGGGATCAAGGTAATGCTGGCTTCATAGAAAGACACATCTCCAAAGCTTGAAATCAGGCAATGTGATGCCCCCAGTTTTGTTTTTCTTTTTCAACATCTCCTTACAAATTTGGGGTCTCCTCTGGTTCCACACAAATTTTAGGACTGATTGTTCCAGCTCTTTGAAAAATGCTGGTGGAATTTTGATCGAAATGGCATTGAAAGTATATAGAATGCTCTAGGTGGTATAGACACTTTAACAATGTTTATTCTTCCAATCCATGAGCATGGGATGCTTTTCCATCTTTTTGTGTGTTCTTTAATTTCTTTCATGAGTGTTCTGTAGTTCCTTGAGTAGAGATCCTTTACCTCTTTGGTTAGGTTTATTCCCAGGTATCTTAAGGTTCTTGTTGCTATAGTAAATGGAATCTATTCTCTGATTTCCATTTCTATATTTTCATTCTTATTGTATAAGAAAGCAACTGATTTATGTACATTGATTTTGTATCCTGCCACATTACTGAATTGCTATATGAGTTCTAGTAGTTTGGGGGTGGAGTCTTTTGGATTTTCCATATAAAGTATCATGTCATCTGTGAAGAGATAGAGAGTTTGACGTCTTCTTTTCCAATTTGAATATCTTTTATTTCTTTTTGTTGTCTGATTGATGTTGCAAGGATGTATAGTACTATGTTGAACAACAGTGGCCAGAGTAGACATTCTTATATCCCTATACTTTAAAGTGTTTTAATCAGGAACAGATGCTGTGTCTTTTCAAATGCTTTCTCTCCATCAGTTGAGAGGGCCATGTGGTTCTTCTCTTTTCTTTTATTGATTTGTTCTATCACATTGATTGATTTGTGAATGTTGAACCACCCTTGTGTCCCATGAAAAAATAACACCTGGTCATTGTGAATAATCTTTTAATGTACTGTTGAATCCTATTAGCTAGGATCTTGTTGAAAATCTTAGCATCCATATTCATCAGGAATATTGATCTGAAATTCTTCTTTTTGGCAGGGTCTTTGCCTGGTGTGGGGATCAGGGTAATGCTGGCATCATAAAAAGTGTTTGAAAGTTTTCCTTCTATTTCTACTTTTTGAAACAGCTTCAGGAGAATAGCTGTTATTTCTTCTTTGAATGTTTGGTAGAATTCTCCATGTAATCTCTCAGGTACTGGGTTCTTGTTTTTTGGGGAGGTTTTTAATCACTACTTCAATCTCCTTACTAGATATTGGTCTATTTAGATTGTCAGTTTCTTCCTGATTCAGTTGTGGAAGTTTATAGGTTTCCAGGAATGCATCCGTTTCATCTAGGTTGCTTAACTTATTAGCATGTGACTGTTGATAATAATTTCTGATAATTGTTTCTATTTCCTTGGTGTTAATCGTGATCTCTCCCTTTTTGTTCTGAATTTTATTAATTTGGGTTCTCTCTCTTTTCTTTTGAATTAGTTTGGCCAGTGCCTTATCAATCGTACTGATTCTTTAAAAAAACACTGTGATCACCAAGGCAGCATGGTACTGGCATATCAACAGACACATACACCAGTGGAACAGAGTAGAGAGCCCAGATATGGACCCTCAGCTCTATGGTCAAATATTCTTCGACAAAGATGGAAAAAAATGTACAGTGGAAAAGAGTCTCTGCAATAAGTGGTTCTTGGAAAACTGGACTTGGAAAACATGTATAGAAGAATGAGACTCAACCATTCTTTTATACCATACACAAAGATAAACTTGAAATGGAAAAAAGACCTCAACGTGAGGCAGTAATCTATCATAACCCTAGAGGAGAACATAGGCAATAACATTTTTGACATTGGCCACAGCAACTTCTTTCAAGACAGGTCTCCAAAGTCAAAGGTGAAAAAGCGAAAATGAACTTTTGAGACTTCATCAAGATCAAAAGCTTCTGGACAACAACAGGAACAGTCAACAAAACAAAGAGGCAACCCACAGAATGACAGAAGATATTCACAAACAGCACTACAGATAGAGGGCTAATAGTCAATATCTATAAAGAACTTCTCAAACTCTACACCCCCAAAACAGATAATCATTTCAAAAAATTGGCAGAGGACATGAACAGACACTTCTCCAAAGAAAACATACAAATGACTAGCAGACACATGAAAAAAAAATTCATCATCCTTTGCCATCATGGAGACTCAAATCAAAACTACATTGAGATACCACCTTACACCAGTTACAATGGAAAAGATTAACAAGACAGGAAACAACAAATTTTGGAGAGGATGTGGAGAAAGGGGAACCGTCTTACACTGTCGGTGGGAATGCAAGTTGGTGTAGCCACTTTCAAAAACAGTGTGGCAGTTCCTTGAAAAATTAAAAATAGAGCTTCCCTATGACCTTGTAATTGCACTCCTGGGCATTTACCCCAAAGATATAGATGTAGTGAAAAGAAGGGCCATATGTACCCTGATTTTCACAGCAGCAAAGGACACATTTGCCAAACTGTGGAAAGAGCCAAGATGCCCTTCAACAGATGAATGGGTTATGAAGATGTGGTCTATATATACAATGAAATATTACTCATCCATTAGAAAGTATGAATACCCAACTATTACATCAGCATGGATGGAACAGAGGAGATAATGCTGAGTGAAATAAGTCAAACAGAAAAAGTCAGTTATCATATGGTTTCACTTACTTGTGGAACATAAGGAATAACATGGAGGATGTTAGAAGAAGAAAAGGAAAAGTAAATTGGGGCAAATCTGAATGGGGTATGGACCACGAGAAACTGTGTATGCTGAGAAATAATCTTAGGGTTTTAGAGGGTAGGGGGTGGTAGGATGAGTGAGCCTGTTGGTAGATATTAAGGGGGGAATGAATGTATTGCATGGAGCACTGAGTGTTGTACATAAACAATGAATCTTGGAACACTGCACCAAAAACTAATGATGTATTTTATGGTGGCTAATATAACAGAATCAAATAAATAAATAAATATGAAGCAACAGAAAGAGAAATTAACAAAGCAATCCATTTACAATTGAACAAAACCAATAAGATACCTAAGAATAAATATAACCAAAGAGGTGAAAAACCTCTACTGTGAAAACTAAATACTCATGAAAGAAATTACAAATGAGGAAAAGAAATGAAAAAATCATACCATGGTCATGGATTAGAAGAACAAATTGTTAAAATGTCTGTACTACCCATAGAAATCTACACATTTAATGTAATTCAGTATCAAAATACCAACAGCATTTTTCACAGAGTGAGAATAAACATTCCTAAAATTTGTATGGAATCACACAAGACCCTGAGTGACAAAAGTGATCTCAAAAAATAAAAGCAATGGTGGAGGCATCACAACTGTGAACTTCAAGTGATATTACAAAGCATTAGTAATCAAAACATTAGATAGTGACACAAAAATAGACATGTAGATCAATGAAACAGAATAGAAAAACCAGAAATGAAAAAGAACGAAAAAAAATGGAAGAACAAAAGAATTAAAAGAAAGAAAGAAAATGGAAGGAGGGAAGGAAGAAAAGAAGGAAAACCAGAAATCTGAGCACCTGTATGGTTAATTAATCTTCAACAAAGCAGGAAAGAATACCAACTGGGAAAAGAGTGTCTTTTCAACAAATGGTGTTGGGAAAAGTGGACAACAGTATGGAAAAGAATAATAGTGGATCACTTTCTCACAGCACAAAAAATAAATTAAAAATGGTATAAAGGCCTAAATGTGAAGCCTGAAACCATAAAAATCATTAAAAAAATTTAAAAAAAAACATAA
Source organism: Mustela putorius furo (assembly GCF_011764305.1). Taxonomy (NCBI): domain Eukaryota; kingdom Metazoa; phylum Chordata; class Mammalia; order Carnivora; family Mustelidae; genus Mustela; species Mustela putorius. The sequence continues at coordinate 465,708 of NW_025422246.1, read as the reverse complement.
AAAGAGGAGATCACAGAGAGTAACTTCTATGACATTGGTCAGTGGAACTTTTTTCTAGGTATATCTCCTCACACAAGGAAACAAAAGAAAAATAAACTGTCATGCCTACATAAAAATCAAAAGCTTCTGCAGAATGAAGAAAACAATAAACAAAACAGAACCTGTGAAATGGAAGATGGTTGCAAATGACATATCCGATAAAGGGTTACTATCCAATATCTAAGTAACTTATAAAACTAATCATCCAAACAGTGAAAATCCAATTAAAAAATGGGCAGCAGACATGAATAGACAGCTTTCCAAAGAAGACATACAGATGAGCACCAGACACATGAAAACATGCTCAACATTACCATCATCAGGGAACTGAAAATCAATACTACATACAATAAGATATCAATTTACCCCTTTCAGAATAGCTAAAGTCAACAACACAGAAAAGAACAGGTATTGGCAAGGAGGTGGAGAAAAAGGAACATTCGTGCACTGTTGATGGGAATGCAAACTGGTGCACCACTCCGGAAAAACAGTATGGAGGTTCCTCAAAAATTAAAAATAAAACTACCCTATGGTTAAGCAATAACACTACTAGGTATTTACACAAAAAATACAGAAATACTAGTTCAAATGAATATGTGCACCACGATGTTTATAGCAGCATTATCTACAATAGCCACATTATGGAGACAGCCCAAGTGTCCACTGGCTGATGAATGGATAAAGAATATTGTGTGTATATATATATATACACATATATATGCACACACACACAATGGAATATTACCAAGCTTTAAAATAGAATGAAATTTTGCCATTTGCAGTTATGTGGATGGACAGGAAACAACAGGTTATTAAATGAAGGTTATTAAACAAACAAAGGTTATTGAACAAAGAGAAAGAAAAATACCATGATTTCACTCATATGGAATTTAAGAAACAAGACAGATGAACATAAGGAAAAGAGGGAGGCAAATGAAGAAACACACTCTCTTTTTAAAAAGATTTTATTTATTTGACAGAGAGAGAAAGAGAGTGCACAAGCAGGAGGAGCCACAAGCAGGGAGAAGCAGGCTCCCTGCTGAGCAGAGAGCCATCCTGACCTGAGCTGAAGGCAGACCCTTAACTGACTGAGCCTCTCAGGCACCCTAGGGAAACACACTTGAGAGAACAAACTGATTGTTACCAGATAGGAGGTGAGGGGATGGGTTAAATAGGTGATGGGGATTAAGGAGTGCACTTGTGATAAGCACCAGGTGTTGTATGGAAGTGCTGAATCACTATATTGTACATCTGGAACTAACGTTACACTGTATGTTAACTAAGTAGAATTTAAATAAAAACTTTAATAAATAAATGAAATTGTATATTTAATATATGCAATCTGTTAATTTGATATATGTACACATTGTGAAATATTCACCACAAGCAGCCTAATTAATACATTCCTTACTTCATAGTTACTTTTTTAGTAAGGGGAACACCTAAGTTCTACCCTCTTAGCAAACTTCAAGTGTACAGTACATTTTTTTTAATGTTTTGTTTTTTATAAACATGTATTTTTATCCCCAGGGGTACAGGTCTGTGAATCACCAGGTTTACACACTTCACAGCACTCATCAAAGCACATACCCTCCCCAATGTCCATAATCCCACCCCCCTTCTCCCAAACCCCTCCCCCCAGCAACCCTCAGTTTGTTTTGTGAGATTAAGAGTCACTTATGGTTTGTCTCCCTCCTGAAATTGTTTTATATTAGTCTCCAGGACTTATGTATCCTGCAAAACTGATATTTTGTTCTCCTTATCAACACCCCACCAGCCTCTAGTAATCACAATTATTCTTTTTTTAACGATTTTATTTGTTTATTTGAAAGAGATAGAGAGATCACAAGTAGGCAGAGAGGCAGAAGCAGGCTACCCCCCCCCCCAAGCAGAGAGCCCAATGCCGGGCTTGATCCCAGGACCCTGAGATCATGACCTGAGCCACAGGCAGAGTCTTTAACCTACTGAGTCACCCAGGTGCCCCACAATTATTCTTAATATATATTTTATTTTATTTTAAATTACAGTATTATTAGTATTCAGTGTTATATTAGTTTCAGGCATACAGTATAATGATTCAACATAACATATATCACACAAGTCTCATCATAACAAGTGCACTCCTTAATTACCATTACACCTTTTTCTCACCCAGCCCCAACCCTCCTCTAGTACCATCAGTTTGTTCTTTACAGTTAAGAGTCTGTTTTTTAGATCACCTCTTTCTCTCTCTTTTTTCCCCCTTTACTCATTTGTTTCTTAAATTCCATATACGAATGAAATCATTTGGTATTTGTCTTTCTAAGACAGACATATTTTGCTTAGCATAATACTGTCTAGCTCCTTCCAGGTCATTGCAAATGGGAAGGCTTCATTTATTTTTATGGCTGCATTATATATATTTTACTACTGATTCATTTTCTTTGCTGATTATTAGTTTACTCAAGTTTTCTATTTCTTCCTATTTCAGTTTTGGTAGTTTAAGTTTTTCTAGAAATTCATCCATTTCTTTCAGGTTATACAAATTGTTGGCATGTACTTTTTCATAATATTCTCTTATAATGATAGTACATTATAATACATTACACATTATAATTTATATAATTATATAATTATACAATTATATAATTTATAATTGTATATATTGTATATATATTGTATTGTATTGTATTGTATATATTGTATATATATTGTATATATTATATATAATTGTATAATTATATAATATATATAATATATAATAATTATATTAATTATAATGTATTTCTGCAGTATTGGTTGTTACTTCTCTATTTTGTGATTTTATTTATGTGCATTGTCTTCCTTTTTTTTTTTTGATAACTGTGGCTAAAGGTTCATCAGTTTCATTATTTTTTTTCACAAAGCCACCTCTTTGTTTTGGCTCTTCTGTTTTTTTTTTTTTAGTTTCTGTATCATTAATTATTTATGCTCTAATCTTTATTATTATGTTCCTTCTACTGCCTTTAAGCTTTGTTGTTCTTTTTCTGGCTTTTTTAAGTTTGGGGTTAGGTTGTTGGAGATTTTTCTTTCTTCTTGAGGTAGGGGTGTACTGCTATATAGTTTCCTTTTGGACCATTTTTGCAACATTGCAAGTTTTTGGAGGGTTGTGTTTTCATTTTTATTTGTTTCCCTGTATTTTTAAGTTTCTTTTATTTTCTGGTTGACCCACTCATTCTTTAGTAGAATGTTGGATAACCTCCTTATAATTTTGGTCTTTCTAGATTTTTTTAAGATTTTATTTATTTATTTGAGAGAATAGAGGAGGAGAGGGCCAGAGGAAGAGGGAGAGTAGATGCCTCACTGCGCAGGGAGCCCAACATGGGGCTTTATCCAAGGACCCTGGGTTTATGACTTGAGCCAAAGGCAAACACATAACTTACTGAGCTACTCAGACACCCCATGGTCTTTCCAGATTTTTTTTTAATGATTTACTTCTAGTTTCATACAGTTGTGGTAGGAAAATGTCCATGATGTGATTTCAGTCTTTTTGTATTTGTTGAGGCCTACAACTTAATGTGTAATCTATTCTGCAGAATGTTCCCTGTGTGCTTGAAAAGAATGTTATTCTGCTGTTTTAGGAAGAAACATTCTGAACATATCTGTTAAGTCCATTTGGTCCAGTGTGTCATTCAAAGCCATTGAGTTCTCATTGATTTTCTTTTTTTCCCCCCCAGGATTTTTTATTTTTTATTTTTTTTATAAATTAATTTATTTATTTTCAGAAAAACAGTATTCATTATTTTTTCACCACACCCAGTGCTACATGCAATCCATGCCCTCTATACCCACCACCTAGTACCACCTGGTACTCCAACCTCCCACCCACCCGCCACTTCAAACCCCTCAGATTGTGTTTCAGAGTCCATAGTCTCTCATGATTCACCTCCCCCTCCAATTTACCCCAACTCCCTTCTCCTCTCCAACACCCCTTGTCCTCCATGATATTTGTTATGCTCCACAAATAAGTGAAACCATATGATATTTGACTCTCTCTGCTTGACTTATTTTCTGTTTATTTGATATGCCCATTGTATTAGATACATACATATTTCCACTTTTATGTCTTCTTGTTTGATTTACTCTTTTTGATTGTATTATTTATCTCTTATTACAAACTTTGTTTTAAATCTAATTTGTCTGATATGAGTGTTGTTACTCTGGCTTTCTTTTGACCCTCATTTGTATGAAAAGTGTTTCTCTGACACTTCACTTTGAATCTGCAGGTGTACTCAGGCCTAAAGTGAGTCTCTTGTTAAGCAGCATATAGATAGGTATTCTTCTTTTTATTCATTCTGATATCCTATGTCTTTTGATTGGAGCATTTATTTCATTAACATTCAAAGTAATTATTGATAGATATGTATTTAGTGCTATTTGTTACTTTCTTTGACATTGTTTCTGAATATTTTCTCTTATCTTTTCGTCTTTATCACTTTTGGTATCTCTTTTTCACCCAAAGAGCATCCTTTATTATTTTCTGCATGGCTGGTTTCATGGTCACAAATTTCTTTAGTTTTTATTTGTCTGGAGAAACTATTTTTATCTCCTTATATTCTGAATGATAGCCTTGCTGATTAGAGCATTTTTGGCTACAGACTTTTCCCATTCAGCACTTTCAATATATCATGCCATTCCCTTCTACCTTGGCACATTTCTGTGAGAAATCTCCAGCTAGCCTTGTATGTTTTCAATTGTATGTTAAGGACTTCTATTTTTTTTTTTCATACTTCTTTTAAGATTTTTTTTCTTTGTCACTACATTATGCAAATTTAAGTACAAAACGTCTTGTTGATTGCCAGCTTTTGTTGATTTTGATGAGTTCTCTGTGCCTCCTGATCTGAATATCTGTTTCCTTTCCTAGATTAGGGAATTTTCAGCGATTATTTCTTCAAGTAAAATTTGTGCTCTCTTTTTTTCTGTGCTTCAACTGGGACTCCTTATAATACAGATGTCATTATGTCTGATGGAGCCACTGACTTGTCTATTCCTATGTTGCATAATTCTTCCTTCACTCTTTTGGTCATCTTAATTATTTTCCATTACTTTGTATTTTAAGTTTATAAGTTGTTCCTCTGCTTCTTCCAGTCTTTTCTTCCTTATATCATGTTTATATCTAATCTCATTGCACATTTCATCTCTGGTTGATTTTTTAAAGCCTTTTATCTCCGTGGTAAGGGTCTGACTGGTGTCTTATATACTTTTCTCAAGCTTAGCGTGTACTTGTATGATTGTTGCCATAAATTCTCCAGCAGGTATATTATTTATATCTGTTTCACCTAGATCTCTGCCCATGGCCTCAACTTGTTCCTTCATTTGGAATATATTCTTCTGTCTTTGCATTTTCTCTATGTCTCTGCCTTCTCTGTGTTAGAATAGCCAGTTATGTCTCCTGTTCCTCAAAACATGTAAAGGTCATGTAATGCCCAGGTCCTGGCACTTCAGGAGTGTCTGGTGTGTGTTGCATGTATTCTGCTGTTGTGTTTTGGCAGCTCTACCCTCAGCTCAATTGTCTGTACAGGGACAATGTTTGGTCCCTGGATTGAATCTGGTGTATTTTAACTTGGTGTGCTCTGGTCTGCTTATGAAATGAGACCCATCACCACCTCCACCAGAACTGAGGCCATGCAGAGATCTCTGGTTAGGAAATGTGGTGTGGGCAGGGGTTTGTGCAGGTGTTCTGGGTGGGGGTGGGAAGTTCAATTGACTGGCTTTCAGGCAAGCATGACTCTGAAGGGCTGTCTCATCAGAGTGTGGGGTGTTAAGCCTGGTGTAAGCAAGTTACGCAGCCAGTGTTGGCACTGCAGTGCTTGCCACAGGTGGCTCTGTTTATGCTGAGGGACAGAGGAGGGAAATGGCATCAGCCAACACCTTTTCTCCAGATAGATGTCTCTGAGAATGCTGCCTCTTGGGGACATACTCCAAGAAGAGTAGAATTGTCTCCTCCACATGTGCCCCAGGGACTCTTCGGATCACTGTTTCCATGCTCTCTCTAGGTTATTCACCCACCTACTCTTCTGGAGCAGTGCAGTGCCTTCTGGGCTCTATACCATTGAAGCCTCCAGTCCTTTAAAACGCCATGCTTTAAGCTCCACTGATTTCAAGAACTCATGAATTGCAGCCCCTCTCCTTTTTCAAGACAGTGTCTTTGGGAAACATGTCTTGCATATTCCCCTGTGTGCTCCCCTCTCTCTCTCTCTCTTGTCCTCTCTGCAACCATGGTTCCTCCCCTCCACAGCCCTGGGATCCATTTCTCCCCTAAACCACATCTCCACACTTCTCTCCCTTTATTTGTGGAGTTTTTCATCACAATGAAAGTCAGTCTTCAGGTCTATTTCTGGGTATTTAGGATGATTCAATAGCTATCTGGTTGTGTTCATGGGCTGAGGTGAGCCTAGTGTTCTCCTACTCCATTGCTATCTTTCCCCAACTTCTTATTGGGTTTTGATATATGGTTACCATTAGGTTTGTGTAAAACATCTTTTGCATATAGCAGTCTATATTAAGTTGATTGTCATTTAAATTTGAACCCATTTTTCACTCCTTTCCTCCTCACATTTTGGGTAAATGTTACCATATTTTACATCCTTTTATTTTGTCAGTTCTTGGCTCATTTTTTTTACAAAAATATTCATTGTTAGTGATTTTGTGTTTCTTACCTTCAGGCTGTCATTTTGGATCTCCCCTTTCCTCTCAAAGTATCTCCTTTATTATTTATTGCAGGCTTAGTTTAGTGTTCAGGAACTTCTTTAGCTTTTGTCTGGGAAACTCTTTATCTTTCTTTCTATTCTAGATGATAGCCTCCCTGGATAGGGTGTCCTTGTCTGCAGATTTTCCCCATCAACAGTTTGAATATACCATGCCTTCCGACTTGCAAGCTTTCTGTTGAAAAGTCTTCTGCTAGCCTTATGAGTTTTCCCTTGTCAATATTAGGTCACTATTTTGTTCCTCTGCTTCTTCCAGCCTGCCCTTCATTCCATCGAGTGAGTTTCTCATTTCATGTATTGAGCCCTTTATCTCTGCTGTGCTATTCCTTATCCCTGTTCTCTGTGTCTTAGTCATGTCTTCCACTCTTTTCTCAAGCCCACTGAGTATCCTTATGATCATTACTTTAAATTCTTTATCAGGCATGTTGTTTATATACATTTTGCTTAGATCTCTAGCTGTGGCCTAATCCTGTTATTTCACTTGGGATAATTTTCTCTATCTTTTCATTTTTGTATCTGTGTCTGTTTTTCTGTATTAGGACAGTCAGCTACATCTCCTGTTCTTGAGTGTAATGGTCTTATGAAGAACAGGTCCTCTAGTGCCCTCTTCCCTAGTGTCTCCTGTTACCTAGTTCCTCACACTTTCCATAGTGACTCCAGTGTGTGCCCTGTGTGCTGTGTTGTTTTTCCTGGCTGCCTTATTCTTCAGACTAGTTGTTTGTAGAGACTCTTTGACCATTTGTGGGGAGTGTTTTGTCCATGGACTGAATGTGGTGCTTTTTAACTAGTTATGCTCTAGACTCTTTGTGAAATGAGACCTGTTATCACTGCTGCTAGAACCAAGTTTTTGCAAAACTCATGAGATGGGAGACACAAAGTGAGCAAGTTATTGAGGCAGTCTTCTGGAGGAAGGGTCCACTGTGCTAGGACTGAGGCAAGCTAGACTGAGACGGGTAGTTCTACCAGAGCATGGAGTGGTGAGGCTTGGAGCAAGCTGGATAAGTAGGGAGTGTAGGCACTGTTCTGGTTCCCACAGGGGTCTTCTGCTTATGCTGAGGGGCAAGGGGGGGAAAATGGCACCAGCCACCAGAAGGATTGCTCCATAAACACTACCATTCTGGCATAGGCTCTAAGATGAGTGAATAACCTCCCCACTCTGTGCCCTAGTCACTCTTCCAGTCACTGTTTCCATGTTCTATGTCCATTGGTTGGTTGCCCACCTTCTCTCTAGGGGCAGCCCCAGTACCCTCCAGGTTCTATCCCATCAAAGCCCATTGACATTTAAAACTCCAGGTTTTAAGTCCTGCTGGTTGCAAGGCTCATGAAATTCAATCCCTCTTGCTTTCCAAGGCAATTGCTGTAATTCTTTGTTTTCTTTGTGTGCTCCCCTGTGTGTTAGCCTGACTCTTGCCTTTCTCCATAGCTATGGATCCTTCTCCACCCCAGCAGCCACAATCAGTTTCTCTCCCAAACACTCTTTTCATTTCCTACATTCTTCAATGCAGCCTCTTCTCTACCTTTAGTTATGGACTCTGTTCTACCAGTCTTTAGGTCAATTTCTAGGGTATTTTGGATGATTTGATAGTTATCTAGTTGCATTCATAGGACAAGGTGAGCCTAGGGTCCTCCTACTTCATCACAAATTTCCAACCACTGATCTCCCTGTGCCTATTTTAAAATTTTTATTATGAGATACAACATCATGATTTTTAAAACTTTCAAACAATACAGAAAAGTGGGGGGAAAGGAAGTTATTCTCCTACTACTCTCATCCTCACTTTCCATATATTCATTCACTGTTAATCATTTCTCATAATTTACATTTAAGTATATTGATATTGCCTTTATTCTGAGTATATACATATGTGGTATCATAATGGAGTCATACTGTATTAATGATTTTTTATATTACTTTTCTTTTCATTTAGCTTTCTTTCTGGAGCATATTTCATATATAAACCCAATGCAGTCTAAAGATAACAAGCTTGGACCTATTTCAAAAAGTTTGATGAGCTTCTTCTAACTCCATCCCATACCCTTGAGTGTTTGACTTTACACAGAAGAAGGCCTGTAGCTTTAGGGGAGGGCCCATTCTAGTGAATCACATTCTCCCTGTGTGTATGATTTTATTTTTGAATATTTATTAGGAGCTATTAGAAGAGAGGTAATGGTTATTATAATGTGGTATAGTGGAAAGTGTCAGAGAGCTAGGTTTTGATACAAGTTTTATTGCTTACTGTGATTAAAAAAAAAGTTTCAAACATCCTTTGAAGTATTTTTATCCCCCTTTAGAGATAAGAAAACAGACTGGACTAAAGAGAAGTGACTTATTCAAGGTCACACAGCTAGAATGTAGTAGAGTCAGAAGTCAAGCAAAGTTTCAGCCAGCCCCTACATAGTTTCCACTCTGCCATCTTGGCTTCTCTTTAGTATTTCTGTAAGGGTAGAGAACATTTCTTCAAAGTGATTGCCACAAGTTTTGACAAAAACCTTGATAAATGATTATACACGTTGTTCTCTTTCCAGTATCCAAACATCTCTTCTCTGACTCCCTTCATTTTTGTCATATTCCCCTTTTTAGGAGAGAAGCCTTATAAATGCACGTGGGATGGCTGCTCCTGGAAATTTGCTTGTTCAGATGAGCTCACCCGCCATTTTCGCAAGCACACAGGCATCAAACCCTTCCAGTGCACAGATTGCAACCGTAGCTTTTCTCGCTCTGACCACCTATCTCTGCACCGCAGGTGCCACGACACCATGTGAGCAGCATAGAGTGTACTAGAAGAGCTGCACTGGTCTTTTTTGTGCATGTGTGTGTATGTGCAATGAGATCATAACCACCTTTTCCTCTTTGACTTCAGCTCGCCTCTCGAATGGGGTGGGAACAGCTCACTAAGCCAGGTTGATGAGACTATAGGGAAAGATAGATGGTCTCCCATGGGGGATCCTCATAGTCCACTTTCATCTCTCCGCTATCCAGTATCCAGTTTTTACAGCTTCCCATGGGTTGAATTCCAGTGCAGCACCCATAGTTGCCCCTATTCCCCCACCCCACCATTGTTCTGAGATAAGACATTTTCTAAAGAAGCAAAACAGGAATCAAACTCAAAGCTGTGAATGAAAATACACTGCTCCTCATTTCATTCTTTTCTTATTTTCTAAAATGTTTATCCTTTTTTTTTAATCAATACTTAAAAGTGGTTGGTAGTGTCTTAAAATAACTATTTTTTTAAGTTCCTAAAAAGAAAAAGGCATAATAATTTAGTTGGTTGGTAAGATTTATAGGGATGTGAGTCCTGAATATAGGGCACATTCTCAGTGAATAAGCTGAGTCCCTTACCAAACTCAAAGGTTTTGTAAATCCAATCTTATTTGTTCTTACATTTTAGTTTTCAGACAGTGCTGGTGCTTCTTTTCAAGTCCGTCAAAAGGAATGAAATGATCTTTTACTTCTACTTCTTCTTCTTACTTCTATTTACTTCTATTTCCTCTTCTTCCTCCTCCTTCAGGATAAAGATTTAGCTGCACAGTTACCTTCTCTATTAGGTTAAATTTGAACAAATATTCAAAGCATGCAGTGACATGTCAGTAGGGAGGAAATTGCTCCAATATGTTGGACAGTGATGGGAACAAGCAAAATCAGGAATATTCTGAAAACAAACGGAGGCTTTCATTTGAATAGAGTATCAAAATGATGGCAGCCTGTTGAGACAGTTCTTGAGGGGTTGCACTGTACTGTTTATTCTTTTGTTTACATAAGGCAACTGTTATGAGCATATTGCATGATGAGAAATTACACACTGGGGCTATGTTATACTAAGGTGAAGGGTTGGAAGAAAAAAAATGTGTTCATTTCATGGCAGCATTAGCATGAATTCCTATATTTCAAGTGGAATATAAAAGGATTTTATGGGAAACTGACATAAAAAGCCATTTGATGTTCTGCAAGTGCTATGAACACTTAACCATTTCATTAGCCATTATGTCAGGTTACATAATATACACAGTTGGTTACCCAATTGGGTTATTTCATAACAGTCCCTAGGACTTAAAACCCTCTGTTCCAGGCCCTGGACCTCAGATCTACCTCCATATGGCATTAGTTCCTCTACCTGGGGGCAGGAAGGGCTTTGCATTACTTAATTTTAAATTCAGCCTCTCTTTTAAAGATTGTCTTCATATTGAACCCCTTTCCCTTGGCAGATAGTCAACCAATTCCTGCATGAATACTTTAGGTTACAACCTCCCAGGATCATCCATTCTGACTAAATGGAAAAATTCTAGCATTAAGAAGGGATCTTAGTCCTACCCATCATTCACATTTTACAGATGAAACAAACATGGGTCAGAGTCTTTTTCCAGATATTTCATTGAGGCCTTATAGATCTGCACACTCATTCTCCTGGATCACATTATAAAACTAAATTGAAGAAATCTTACATGATTGATTACAGTATTTCCCAATTTTACATGTTATGATTCAGAAAACTCTAGAACACTCACAGTATATCATTTACAGTTGATTAAATAGTAAATAAAATGTGCTTATGGTTATTGATATATAACATTAGGCAAGCAATTTTTCTACTCAAACACTTTCTATAATATCTCAGTTGTGATTTACCTCGTTTCAACTTACAGTGTCTTTCCAGACCAAAAACCCTAAAAAATTCAAGGGCTGTGTATTTTTCAAAATGACATTTGGATTTTTAATATTATTGTTATTTTGATATAGGTTTTCCCCTGACTTTTGGTGTGCAAGTTCCAGACTATAAACTAATTGATAAAGCACTAGGAAACATCTAGGGCCAGTCTGTTAAACTTCTCTATAGCTGTAAGACAGATTGTGAACTACAGTCACTCATTAATTCAAGCTTATAATTGAGTAGTTGATGTGGTATTTCACAGTAGAGTCAAAGAGCTTACCCATTTTCTCCAGGACTTTTATCCTGTGTCCCCATTTCCAGAGCTCATAACTGACTCGTGCCCCTTAGACCTCAGGACCTTTTGCATTGATCATATAACCTACTAACCAATCATATCATTCATACTGTTGTATTAATTAAGATGATCAGATTAAGATTCTAAATATTGTTATCCCTGACATCCTTAAGGCTTTATTCAATGTTTTCCCCTTCAAAGTAATGTGGGACTTTGTTCATCGTTTATTGTTAGAAAACATTTCAAACTCTATTATTACTGTCCTATCCCCTCCAAATAATGATAAAATCCTTCTAATTATTTACATATTCTTTAGGAAATATATCTAGATGCATTTACAGTACTTCATAGAGTACAGGGATCCAAATACACTACAATCCAGTACTGCACCAAAACCATATAGAACTTTTCTAAATAAACAGTGAGATGGAAAGAAACTATCTTAGATAACAACTGGAATTAATTGAATTTATAGTGCTCATGCTAGCAAAGCACCATTTTGTGGACAAGTGCCTAAGGCATGAAAAATGGCCTTGTTTTATAAGATTGAATAATATTCTGGGATTTGTTGCAGTGGAAATCCTTCGTCTAAATAACTGGCAGTTGAACATAACTACTGATATTTATGATTGGAAAATTCAGGAAAAACTGAAAAATGTGAACTGGTTAGGTAGATGAGGTGGAATGAATTATGGTAAGACAAAAAGGTTTTTGAGATTAATATTTGTTTTTAGACTTGTAAAACCTATTTGCATTGATTTTTCCTTTAAAAAAAGTATTTAAATTCTAGTTAGTTAAAATACAATGCAATATTGGTTTCAGTAGTAGAAGTCTGCGATTCATCACTTACATACAACACCCAGTGCTCCTCATAACAAGAGCCCTCCTTATCTTGGAACACTGAAAAAAAAAATAAAACTAAGATGTTAAAAAAAGTGCCCTCCTTAGATGCCCATCACCCATCTAGCTCATCCCCCACCTCCCTCCATCAACCCTCAGTTTGTTCTCTGTCTTTAAGAGTCTTTTATAGTTTGTTTCCCTCTCTTTTTTTGCTCCCCATATGTTCATCTGTTTTGTTTCTTAAATTCTACATGAGTGAAATCATATGATACAAGATCTTTTTAAAAAAAACTTTTTTTAAACTTTAAAACTGTTTTAGATTTACAGAAAAGTGTGGAGATAGTACAGAGAGTTTCCCTATAACCGAAATCTAGTTTTCCCTATCATTAACATCTTTCATCAGTATAGTACATTTGTTGCAAGTAATGAAGTAATATTATTATTTTTTTAAAGATTTATTTATTTATTTATTTGACAGAGAGATCACAAGTAGACAGAGAGGCAGGCAGAGAGAGAGAGAGAGAGAGAGAGAGAGCCTGATGCGGGATTCGATCCCAGGACCCCGAGATCATGACCTGAGCCGAAGGCAGCGGCTTAACCCACTGAGCCACCCAGGCACCCAAGTAATATTATTATTAACTAAAGTCCAAACTTCATTCAGATTGCCTCAGTTTTTACCTAGTATCTTTTTTTCTGTTCTAACATCTTATTCGGGATACCACATCACATTTAGTAGTCATACACCCTTAGGCTACTCTTGGTTGTGACAATTTCTCAGACTTTCCTTATTTCCTATGATCTTGACAGTTTTGAGGAGTATGCCCCCCAGTTGAGATTTGTCTGATGTTTTCCTCATGATGAAACTGAGGTTATGGGTTTTGGGGGGAGGATGATTGCTAAGGTGAACTTCCATTTGCATCACATTAAATTAAAGTAACTTATACTCTTGATGCCAACCATGATCATATGGCTGAGATGATGTTTGCTAGGTTTGTCCTCTGTACATTTCCCCTCCTTGCTGTACCTTTTGGAAAGAAGTCACTATGTGAAGCCCACACTTAAGCATTGGTGAATTATGCACCACATACTTGAGGGTGAGTATCTAGATAAATTATTTGGAATTCTTTGCATGGGTGATTTGCCTTTTCTCCTTCATTTACTTATTTATGCAATCATTGACTTGTATCAGTAGAGACTCATGAATATTTATTTTATATTTTGAGTTATAATCCAATACAAATTTATTTTGTTTCTCAAATTGTTCCTGGTTTGGCTATTGGGCACTGTTTTGGTTTGAGTCCCAAGTCCTTTTGACATATCCTCACCAATTTTTTAAAGACATCCTTATTTTCTGGCACTACTGAATGATCCTGTGAAATCATATATTTTTTGGTCCACTTCTATACTTGTTCCTTTTACTAGAGAATTACGTTAGAAACCGAGACCTGAACATCAAGTATGCTTTTGCTACCAGGTATTGTTGCTTCTAGGTTATCTCAACTGATAAAACAAGGAAATATATGTGTGTACACTAACCCACATATACACATATCTAGAAATTTTCTATCTGTAATCATCCATATCTTTATTAAGCTGAATATGAGCTTATACTGATGTCTTTAGCTCTAATTCATTACCACAGGGTTCATTCTAAATTTTTATCTTCTTTATGTATCGCTTCCCATTCCAACAGTGACAAACCTTGCTCCTGCACTCTACCTATTTACTTAATTTTTTTATTCCAATACACATGTATAGCGGTATCTCAATTGTTAACCTATATGACTGTGAGAAACAACTAAAGCATAGTGCTTAAGTACATAATAGTAACATTTTTAGAACTCAAACAGTTCTTTGAAACCAAGTGATCTGCAAAATTCAGCAATTCAGGATTTCTGTGATCTGAGTTCCAAGAACTTGGAGTCTATCCTGTTCCCCAAAAATGTTTTCTCAAGAACCAAGACATTGGGAATTGACCCTCTGTTGAATAAGTGAAGAGAAACTATTGATCCTTCATGGTATGTTAATGGACACAGAAGAAAGTAGGTGTGCCCAATCAAAAGAAACACCTAGCACTACTTTTTCCCACTGGTTAGTATGGATATCTGACAATAAGGGTGCTACCCTAAATTGCCTCTCTCCATATTTCCTGTTTCTCACTTGGTTAATGATAGGCAAGTCATCACTTCTCTGTGCCTCAGTTAACCCATCTACAAAATGGGGATCCAAAAATCTACCTCACAGAAATGTTGTGAGGATTCTCATTTACAGATGTTGGCAAAAATAACAGAAGATTCTTAAATGAACAACAAAGTATTATAATCATCACTATGATAATAACTATAGTACCTTAAATTTACCCTAGATAAAAGAGATAATTTGTTTTCCTGGATCATAAAGAGCTAAATTTGAATCAATAACAAACATAATTGAAGAGTGGTCACAGGAAGTAATATTACTTCTTCTCTTTATTCTCCCTACATTCACTTAATTAACTGTAGGATTCTCATCTGTTTCCAGACTTGAAGTACATAAGGGCCCAAATGAATAAGTAGGCAAAATTCATTGCTTCAAAAGGTGAATTCTTTCCTTATGCTAACTTTGTTTGGACCACATTACACGTAACACTGTTAAAAGCACAATAGCAACTTCCTAGAGCCCTTCAGACTACGGCTAATCCAACTTTACCAGTTAACATTTTTTTCTTTTTCCCTACTCATTATACTCTAAATAGTGTAGATAAAGAGGGAAGCGGGGTAGGGTGGTTGGGGTGGGAGTGGGATGGAAGATGATAGAATTTATACCAGTGACAGGATATTTCTTTGATTCTCAGACAAAGAAGAGGAATGGGAAGGAAAACCTACCTTCCTTTCCTTTTTCTGGTGGTGGGTCAGGGGCAGGGAGAAAGAAGCTATTTTGTTAACTGTTAAGAAACTCTCCTTCAAGAAAGAAAGAAAGAAAGAAAGAAACTCTCCTTCTGTTCCAGTAGATATTTCCCAGGGTCAGTACAAGTAGTTGTGTCATACATTACCTTATAACTATGTGTATGCAGTGCTGTTTTCATTGTATTGATGAATAATAAGAAGAAAGTCCCTAGTGGGGTCTATTCCTGTTTTTTGACAGGAGGTCATAGCGGAAAAGCAGTTTCAGAAACTGATTCCTTTTTTGTGCGCTGGGAAAAGGATACTGCTGTGAATGGATTAAGTTTTATGCCATTGTTTAAAGAAATCACAGAACAGCATATTAAGCTTTAGTCTCTATTACTCTTGTGTTTGTGCCTCCTTCTTTTAGTGTTGTAGAGTAACACCTGGGTTTTCCTCTATTTTATTTTAGTTCTTGCTCCAGAGACATGGCTTTGAGGCTATGCTCATGAGAAATGTCTCACATACAACCCTGTTAGAGATAGATATCAAGAATTGCTTGAGATAGCATGGCCACTTAGAGGATTCTCTGTTCTAGGCCAGTGGGACTTTCTTTCTGTGACAGCCAAGCAGGGCGTGTGCTTGGGTACTAAGCAATCTTGTGTTTGATTATTGTACTTTTTTATTAATAAAAAATATTTTAAACACTAGAAACCATGGCTAATATCTTGATTTTATCTCCATTTTATGTTTCTTCAATATGGCATGGCATGAGTAGATCATAATCTTTCCATTAGCTGGGTAAAGTTGTAATGAAACTACATTTTAATAACATGGGGCAAGAGAGGAAGCCGGGATGTATAAACACAATAATTTCTCTGTTTCAGCATGTAAGGACCTCCCCCATGTTGGGGAACATATTCAGACATTTCCCTGAATGGGGCTCCATGAAGACTGTGACCTCCTTTTATATATTTCTTATAAGGAATTCCATAAGAGTTTGTGAGATACAGACTCAGTTGGCTAGGTTTTCCTGCCCATTCCTCTTCTCAACATTTTACTTGTTTTATCATAAGAAGTAACATAGAAGAACAAGGTATTGGGACATCTTTAAACTGTAAAGCTGTCTCAGTACAAATTTCAGCCCTGGGTGGGGATGTAGGAAGCTGCTATATCTAAAGATTCTGCTTCCACCCAGCCTAAAACAGCATAACACACATTCTTTTCAAGTAAACACAAAACACTCTCCAGAATAGATCACATATTAAGCCACAAAACATGCTTCAACAAAATAGAAGACAGAAGTCATACCATACATCTTCTCTGACCACAAAAGTATAAAACTAGAAGTCAACCATAAGAAAAAAAAATTGGAAAGAGCAAAAATAAATTTAGGTTAAACAAGATTCTACTCAACAATGAATGGGTCAGCCAGGAAATGAAAGAAATTAAAAAGTACATGGAAACAAATAAAAATACAACTGTCCAAAAACACTAGGGTCAAATGAGAGAGACTTTAAGAGACAATTTTATAGCAACACAGGCCTATCTTGTCCCATGAACACAATTATATAATCATCAAAATATTCTAAATACCAAAAAATTAACCTGAAGACTGACAGAAAAAAACTCTATAACTGAAGGGAGAGAAAAAGCCACATTAAAAAGAAAAAAGTTGGAAACATGGTTTAGGAGAGAAAGAGATCCTGGGTACTGTGGAGGGAAGGGAGCCATGGGCACAGAGAAAGGTGGGGGGTGGGACACAGAAATCCACAAGGAGAATTTCCCCAAAGATACTGGTTGGGAAAACAAGAGGGAATGATGTTCATGAGTTCTTGCAACCAGCAGAGATCAAAGCTTAGAGCTTTAAAGGTCAGTGGCTGGACTTCAATAGAGAACTGAGGCCTCTGACCTACTCCTGGAAAGAAACCAAACAAACAACCCACGGGAAGATGGCATGGAAATAGTGATCTAAAAACATCTGTGGCACACAAAGGGGGAGATTATTTGCTCTTCTTGGAGCAAATACCTTAGAGGCAGCATTCCTGGACATGACTCTCCAGGGACAAGGGAGATTGCTGACAACATGTTCTTCCTCTGCCCCTCAGCATAAACACAGAACAACCTGTGGGAAGAAACACAGTACCCACACTGATTACCTAGCCTGCTTATTACAAGTCCAAATCCCATGTGCTCTGACAGAAATGACCTTCATGGTCAAGCTTGCTTCAATCCAAGCACACCAGGCTCCTTATCCATAATATCAGCAGAAACACATGCCCACACCACATCTCCTGACCAGAGAGATCTGCAGTGCCACAGTTCTGATGGAGGCTGTGTCAGGGCTCAATTAACAAGCAGGCCAGGACACACCTAGATAACACTCAACAAATTCAGGCTGGACACCAAATATTTCCCACTGCAGGCAAGGAGACCCTCTGAAGACAATTGACCTGAAGGATAGAGCACCCAAAACTCAACAGCAAAGTGCACATAACACACACCAACGACTCTCCCTGAAGCACAGGGCTCTGGACAATATATGACCTCTTTTTCATAAAGCCTTTACTCTCAGTAGCAGGAAACATAATGAGATTTTCTAACACATAGAAGAAGGCAGAGACATAGACAAATGCCAAGATGGAAGCATTCATTCCAAATGAAAAAAACAAAACAAAACAAAATAAGAACATGGCTAGAGATCTAAGCAAAACAGATATAAGTAATATGCCTAATTAGAGAATCTAAGACAATAATCATAAGGATGGTAACTGGGCTTGAGAAAAGAATGGAGGACTTCAGGGAGATCCTTACCACGTTTATAGAAGAGTTTAAAAAGATTCAGTCAGAAATAAGAATGCAATAACTGAGATTAGAAATGGGCTTGATGCAATGAACAAAAGGCTGGAAGAAACAGAAGAATGAATTAGTGATACAGAAGAAAAAACAAGAAAATAATTAAACTGAACCAAAGAGAGAAAGAAATATTATGGAACACAAGAATACACTTAGGGAAATCAGTGACTCCATCAAATGTAATAACTTTTGTATTATGGGAGTACTAGAAGAAAAGTGAAAAAGGGTGGGGGAGGCAGAAAATTTAAGAAAATAATAAATAAAAACTTCCCTACTCTGGGCAAGGTGACAGACATCCTGATCCAGGAGTCAAAGAGAATACCCATCAAAATCAACAAAAGCAAGGCAACACTAATACATATTTTAATTAGATTTATAAAATATAGTGACAAAGACAAAATCTTAGAAAAGAAGTCATTAACTTACAAGGGAAGATTCACAAGGCTAGCTACACATCTCTCAACAGACACTTGACAAACTGAAATGGAATGTCATGATACATTCAAACTGCTGAATGAGAAAAATCTGCAACCAGTAGCACTCTATCCAGCAAGGCTGTCATTCAAAATAAAGGGAGAGATAAAGATTCCAAGACAAACAAAAACAATTGAAAGAGTTTGCGACCCCTAACCAGCACTGAAGGAGATATTAAAGGGGACTCCTTGAGTACAAAGGAGAGACCAAAAGTGACAAAAACAAGAAAAGATCAGAGAAAATCTCCAGAAGTAATGTCAAAACAAGTAATAAAATGGCAATGAATATATATCTGTCAATATTGCTTTGATTGTAAATAGGCTAAACTTTCCAACCAAAAGACATAGAGTCGGAATGGATAAAAAAAAAAAAAAGCACAAGACTCATCTATAGCTTACCTACAAGACACTCATATTTTTACCAAAAGTCACCTACAGATTGAAAGTGAGGAAATAGAGAAATATTTATCATGCAAATGGCTGTCAAAAGAAAGAAGAATTAGACTTTAAAACAAAAACTTTAATGACAGATGAACGAGGGCACCATATCATAATAAAGGGACACTCCAACAAATTGATGTAACAATTCCACATATTTCTGCACCCAACATGAGAGCAACCAAATATATTAAACAATTAATGACAAACATAAAGGATCTACATGAGAATAATACAACAATAGTAGGGACTTTAACATCCCATGTACAACAATAGACAGATTATGAAAACAAAATGAACAAGGAAACAATGGCTTTGAATGACACACTGGACCAGATGGATTTAATAGATATATTCCAAACAATTCTTCCTAAAACAGCAGGATAAACATTGTTTTCAAGTGCGTATGAGAAATTATCCAGAAAAATGACATACTGCAGACTGATAAGACCCAAGGAAATTAAATCAGTAATCAAAATGTTAATAAACAAACAAAACTAAACAAACAAAAGTCCAGGGTGAGATGGCTTCACAGATGAATTCCATCAAACATTTAAAGAAGAGTTAATTCCTATTCTTCTTAAAATATTCTAATAATTAGAAAAGGAAAAAAAACTTCCAACTTCATTCTGTGAGGTCAGCATTACCCTGATACCAAAACCAGATAAATACTCCACCAAAAAACAAAAGTATAGGCCAATATCCCTGATGAAAATGGATGCAAAAATTCTCAATAAAATAATAGTAAACAAAATTCAACAGTATATTTTTAAAAAATTCTCTGTGATCAAGTGGGACTTATTCCTGTGCTGCAAGGTTGGTTCAATATTTGGAAATCAAATAATGTGAAACACCACATTAATAAAAGAAAGGATAAGAACCATATGATCATGTCAATAGATACAGAAAAAAAAATCTGACAAAATACAACATCTATTCATGACAAAAATCCTCAACAAAGTAGGTTTAGAGGTGACATACCTCATCATAATAATAGCCATATATGAAAAACCTTCATCTAATGTCACCTCCAATTGACAAAAACAGAGAGCTTTTCTTCTATGATTAGGAAAAATATAGGGATGTCCACTCTCACCATTGTTATTTAATGTAGTACCAGATGCCTTAGCCTTAGCTATCAGACAACAAAAAGAAATAAAAGGCATCCAAATCAGGAAGGAGGAAGTCCAACTTTCGCTATTTGCCAATAAAATGATACTTTATCTATAAAACTTAACATATTCCACCAAATAACTGCTAAAAGTGTTACATGAATTCTATAAAATCAATGTACAGAAATCTGTTTCTTTTCTATACAACAATAATGAACTATCAGAAAGATAGATCAAAGAATCTATTCCATTCACAATTGCACCAAAACCATAAGATATCTAGATATAAACCTAAGTAAAAATGTCAAAAACCTGCACTCAGAAAACTATAGAACACTTATGAATGAAATTGAAGATGACACAAATAAATGGAAAAACATTCCCTGCTCATGGTTTGGAAGAACAAACATTTTAAAATATCTATACTACTCAAAGCAATCTCAAATTTAACCCAATCCTTATCAAAATATCAATAGCATTTTTTCACAGAGCTAGCACAAATAGTCCTAAAATATGGATGGAACCATTAAGACCCTGAAGAGCCAAGGAAATTCTGAAAAAAGAAAAGCAAAGCTGAAGGCATCACAACTCTGGACATCAAGCTGTATTGCAAATATGTAGTCATCAAGAGAGTATGGTACTGGTGCAAAAACAGACACATGGATCAATGGAACAGAATAGAAAACCTAGGGATGGACCCACAACTCTATGGTCAACTAATTTTCCACAAAGCCAGAAAGAATATCCATTGGAAGTAAGACAGTCTCTTCAGCAAATAGTGTTTGGAGAACTGGATGGCCACATACAGACAAATTAAACTTGATCACTTTCATACACCATATGGAAAAATAAATTCAAAATTGATGGACCCAAATATGAGAGGGAAGCCATCAAAATCCTAGAGGGAACACAGGCAGCAACCTCTTTGACATCAGCCATAGCAATTCTCACTAGACATGTCTCAAGAGGCAAGAAAAACAGAAGGAGAAATGAACTATTGGGGCTTCATCAAGATAGTTTCTGCACAGTGAAGGAAACAGTCAACAAACTAAAAGGCAGCCTATAGACTGGGAGAAGATATTTGCAAATGACATATCTGATAAAGGACTAGTATCCAGAAATATATAAAGAACTTATCAAACTCAACACCCCAAAAACAATTAACCCAACTAAGAAATGGGCAGAGGACATGAACAGACATTTTTCCGAAGACATCCAGAGGGCTAACAGACACATGAAAAAATGCTCAATATCACTCATTATCAGGAAAATACAATTCAAAACAATTATGGGATATCACTTCACACCTGTCAGAATGACTATGATAAACAATACATGAAACCACAGATCATGGCCAAGACGTGGAGAAATGGGAACAGTTTTGCACTGTTAATGGGAATGCAAACTGGGGCAGCCACTCTGGAAAACAGTATGGAGGTTCCTTACAATGTTAAAAATACAAATACCTTATGATCCAGGAATTGCACTAGTAGGTATTTAACCAAAGGATAAAAAAGCACAGATTAAGGGGGCACATTCACCCTGATATTTATAGCACCATTATTAATTATAGCTAAATGATAGAGAGAGCCCAGTTGTCCATTGAATGATTAATAGACAAAGAAGTGGTGTGTGTGTGTGTGTGTGTGTGTGTGTATACGGTCACAAAAAATAATGCTCAGTCACCAAAAATAATGAAATCTTTCCATTTGCAATGATGCCGATGGAGCTAGAGTTTATTATTCTAACGGACATACATCAATAAGTGAAAGAAAAATTCCATACTATTTCACTCATATACGGAAGTTAAGAAACAAAACAGATGAACATAGAGGGAGGAACAAAAAAAGAGAGATGGATGCAAACTGTAAGAGCCTCAGACTATGGAGAACAAACTAATGGTTGCTAGAGAGATGTGGATGGAGGATGGGTTAAATGGTTGATGGGTGTTAAGGAGGGTGTTTGTGATGAGCACTTGGTGTTTTATGTAAATGATGAATTACTAATTTCTACACCTGAAACCAATTTCACCAGATATGTTAACTAACTAGAATTTAAATAAAAACTTGAAGGAAAATAGAATAAATCCTACAATCCAGCATTCACACTCTTAGGTATTTACACAAAGAATACAAAATTACTAATTAAATGGGATATGGGAACACTGATGTTTATAGCAGCATTATCTACAATAGCCAAATTATGGTAACAGCTGAAGTTTCTATCAACTGATGGATGTATAAAGAAGATGTGATATATAAATATGCAATAGCATATTATAGACCCATAAAACAAGTGAAATCTTGCCATTTGCAATAACAAGGATGGAGCTAGAGAGTATCATGCTGTATGAAATAAGTCAGTCAGAGAAACACAAATATATGATTTCACTTGTATGTGGAATTCAAGAAACAAAACAAAGGAATAAGGAAAAAAGAAAATGACAGAAGGAGAGAGAGAGAGAAGACTGTGAATTATACAGAAAAAATGATATTGATCAGAGGTGAGGTTTGTGAGGGAATGGGTTAAATAAGTAATGGGGATTTGAGGATTGCACTTTTCATGAACAGCACAGGGTAATATATGGAGGTTTTGAATTACTATATTGTTCAAATGAAATTAATATAACACTGTATGCTCTAACAGGAACTAAAACAAACACTTTTAAAAATGAAAAAAATAAATCACTATCCAATAACATAGGGACTGAACATATATGCAACAGCATATTCATCAGATAAATTATTGATATTAAAGTTAACAAAAACTGGAAGCAACACAAATATTTATTGAAAAGGGACTGGTGAAATAAATCTTGGCGCTCCCATATAATGGAGTATTCTGCAACCATTTACAAAACCAATGACTTACTTTGTGTACCATCATTATTTCCTACTATGTACAAAAGATTATATGCATAAAATATTTGCTAAAATTATATAGATAAACAATAATAACCATTAATAATAGTACTTAACATTATTAGCCAAGTTCTGTTCTCATGGTGTTTATTTATATTATCTAATTAAGAAAATAGGTTAGGATGATGGCAGAGTAGGAAGATCTTGTACTCACACTATCCCATACACACTGAGATAACAGCTCCATCAGTGCTACTAACACTGAAAATGACCTGAACACTGGAAGAAAAGACTTTCCACAGTTATTCATAGAGACAAGACCACATCAAGTAGGATAAGAGGGGATGAGATGAAGTAAGGAATCATACCCTTGACAAGACTAACCATAAATGGGAGAAACACCACAGACACAGAGAACAGAAGATCAGACCTCAAACTCTGGTCTTCAGGCAGGGGAAACTCAAACTGGAAAGATGAGTCTCGATATAATTTGCTTTGAAAAATAGTGAGGCTTAACTTTGAGAGTTTTTTATAATCAGCACGTCTTAATCCTGGGTACTTAAAAAAGAAATCAGTGGGCATAGATATGGGAGAGCCAGAAGGCAAAAGGAAACTGAATCCCAAAAGTAAAGAGCTAATGTAATACCAGGTTGACACACAGCATAGAAGCAGCAGTTTTAATAGAGCCTCAGGTATATGTAAAATAGATCTATTCACTACCCTTACTTAAAACATGTGCTGGAGAGATGAAGCTTTTGGATTTGTACAAGAACAAAAGTGCTGGTGGGTACCATTTCTATTTCTGTTCCCAAGTATAAGTTGCTGGACACTGGAGAACACTCTAAGCATAAATAGCCAGAACCAGTTCAAACATCCTCCCCCCAGTTTTGCTAGCAAATTGTGCCCTGATCCCATGTTACCCTGTGAATCCACACCATTAAATCTGCTCCATTCAACAGGCATCACTCCAAAGTGACTCCTGCACTGAAGCACCTTATAAGTAATCCTGGCATGGTTAGCTGCCATACCAAAGTGACTCCGGCCCTGGAGAGAGTAAGAGATAACCACATATAAGTGTGTTTACAGTCCCAGAAACCAAAGTTTATCGCAGTCAGTAGAGACAAAGTATCTGCCGATCATTGTGCTGTGGGCCCAGCATTCAGACTTGGGGTACACATATGGTCTTACTGTTAACCCAGTTGACTAATGAAAGCCTTGCAGGGGATAGTGGAGGAAAGTGTCCTTCAGTATGACATGCAGACAACTGCAACAGATGGACTGGGAGAAGACAGGCAGCATGACTGTTGACAAAACCCAATGACAAACACATAGTAGCCTTAGACAGGTCCCTAAACAACACAAGGACCAAAATCTGCTCAGTCAACATACAATAGGCAAAGTCTACCAGTGCAGCTGATTGGATAAAAGACAAACAAATCTCATCCACAGCTGTAGGGTATATGAAGCCAACATAGAACACACCACTGGAACACCTGGGTATGGTGAACAGGTGTATCACAATATCAGATTTCAAAATACATGACAAGTCCACGGTAATCAAGATAAGATGGTTCAAGCACAAAAATAAACATATAGGTCAATGCCACAGGATAGGAAGTCCCCCCAAAAGATCCCCACGATTATATGGTCAATTGATTTCTGACAAAGGAGGAAAAAAATATTCAATGGGGAAAAGACAGCCAGTTTAATAAATGGTTTGAGAAGAATCAAGAGGGAGAAGGAGGGGCAAGATGGTAGAGGAATGCAGGACTCTTTCAACTTGTACCCTGAATGGAGCTGGATATCTACCAAGCCAGTCTGAGAACCCACAAAACCGGTCTGACATGTAAAATTATACATCTGGATCTCTACAGGGGCAGAGGATCTTCAGTTGAGAGGTACAGAGGATGGAGCTGTGATTGGGCAGAAAGAGCTTAAGGGGAAAACAGCAGGACCGGTGCAGTCACTTGTGCAAAACTGCCTGCAGACCAGGGGGGCTGGCTGTTGCCACTGCTGCCGCTGCTGCCACCCACACCACCCAGACTGGAATCACTTGCACTTTGGGGACACAGTGGGCAGAGACAAGTGGGGGCCTGTGTTGACCGCTGAGAGGATTACTGGGGTGTGCCCTGCCTATGGGAGACTTCAGTTCTCAGGATCACTTACAGAGGGGGACACTTTGTGTTCTGGAGTATTTAGTTAAGAACAGACTGTGACTTCTCCCCTTTGTGGCAGAGGTCTGGGTGCAGACATTTTTCTTTGCCCTGACCCTCACAAAAGGCATTAAGAGCTGCCAGAGAACAAGAGCTATCAGAGAACAAAAGCCCAAAACACCAGTTTCCACAGAGCCTAGCTCCTTAATAGGGAGCAAGACAATTCAGTGTAAGTAGGGTTGTCTGAAAAACAACACAGCAGGCCCCTCCAACAGAAGACAAGCTGGAAGAACAAGAGGATGACAACCAAAGGGTCCCCATAAAACTGTAAAACCCTAACACCAGGGGAAAACAATATATTAAGCTTCTGGTGATGTCTCACAGCCTGTATATTTGTTAGATACAACTTTTCTCTCTCTCTTTTTAAAATTTTTTAATTCTTTCTCATGTTTCTTATTTTCTTTTTACCTACTTCTCATTACAACTAGATATTTAATGCAATGTATTCCATAGTAGCTTTTTAACATGAGCTTTTTTATACATACAATTTTTTCTTTTTCTTTTATATATATATATAGATATAAACTTCAATGTAGTCCTTTTTACTCCCAATTTAATACTACCTTTATATATATACCAGTTTTAAATTCCCTGTATCTCTGGGAAGTAGAGTTTTATAACAAAGAGAACAAAAAACATCCAGGAAGAGTTGAAACACCCTTTCTCGCCCACATCAAGGGTTTATACCTACCTTCCTGTCACTTCCACCTTTTTATTTTGGGTTCCTTTTTGTTGGTGGTGGTGGTCATCTTTTTGTTTCTTTGTTTTTGTGCTTTATAAATCTTACCCTTGGGCCTTATTTTGGCTGTTTGTGTTTGTGTTTGTGGTTTTTTGTTTTTTGGTGGCAACTTCCAATTACTTCAAACATTCCCAGGGTGCACTTTACCCGGATTCTGGTTGATATTCTTGGCTATACATTCCCTCAGCCACAACTCAACAAAATGAATAGGAGGAGGAACTACCAACAAAGAAAATACCCAGAGATGATGGATTCCCCTGCAGATCTGATGGATATGTATCTAAGCAAGATGTCAGATATAGACTTCAGGGTAACAATTATGCAGAAAATAGTTAGGTTGCAGAAAACCAATAAAGGCACCACAGAGTAAGGGCAGAAATGAGAGCAGACCTGGCAGAACGTAAAAATTCTATCAATGAGATACAATCTAATGTAGATAGATACACTAACAGGGTAAATGAGGCAGAAGAATGAATTAATGATCCTGAAGGCAAACTGATAGAAAGGAAGGATCAGGAGGATGCTTGGAATAAACAACTTAGAATCCATGAAAAAATAATTGGAGAAATAAATGATGCCATGAAAGCTTCCAATGTCAGAATTATTGGGCTCCCTGAGGGAGTGGAGAGAGAGAGAGAGAGGACAAGAAGATATATTTGAGCAATTTCTCCTAGTGGAGAATTTCCTTAATCTGGGGGATGAAACAAGTATTTGCATCCTAGAGGCAGAGAGGAAACTCTCCAAGGTTAAGGAGAACAGACTGTGCCTCAGACGTGTAATAGTGAAACTCATCACTCGTAAAACCAGGGAAAACATCTTAAGGGCAGCTAGGGGGAAGAGAGTCCTTATGTACAGTGGAGGAACATCAGAATAACATCAGATCTGTCTACAGAAACCTGGTAAGCCAGAAAAGACTGGTAAGACATCTTCATGAGACATGGGAAGAATATGCAGCCCAGAATACTATACCTGGCAAGGCTCTCATTTAGAATGGATGGAGAGATGAAGAGTTTCCAGGACCAGCAGAGACTGAAAGAATATGTGATCATTTAGCCAGGTCTGGAAGAAATATTAAGGGGGTTCTATAAAAGGGGAAAGAACTCAAGAATGATAGAGAACAGAAATACACAGAGACAATCTATAGAAATAAGGACTTCACAGGCAACATGATGACAATAAAATCATAAAATAATAAAATCAATAATAATTCTCAACATGAACGGCTTTTCCCATAAAATGGCACAAGGTGGCAGATTGGAAAAAGACAGGACCAATCTACATGCTGTCTACAAGGGACTCATTTTGAACCTAAAGATACATCCAGGCTAAAAGTGAAGGAATGAGAACCATCTTTCCTGTCAACAGACTGCAAAAGAAAGCTGGGGTGGCACTTCTAATATCAGAAAATTAGATATGAAGGTAAGGACTATAGTCAGAGATACAGAAGGATACGATATAATTCTTTTTTTTTCTTTAATTTCTTTTCAGTGCAACAGAATTCATTGTTTATGCACTACACCCAGTGCTCCATTCAACATGTGCCCTCCATAATACCCACTACCAGGCTCCCCCAACCTCCCACCCCCCGCCCCTTCAAAACCCTCAGGTTATTTTTCAGAGTCCATAGTCCCTCATGGTACATCTCCCCTTCCAATTTCCCTCAACTCCCTTTTCCTCTCCATCTCCCCATGTCCTCTGTGTTATTTCTTATGCTCCACAAATAAGTGAAACCATATGATAATTGACTCTCTCTGCTTCACTTATTTCACTCAGCATAATCTCTTCCAGTCCCGTCACCCACCACCCACAAAAGGTGGGTATTCCTCCTTTCTGATGGAGGCCTTATACTCCATAGTGTATATGGACCACATCTTCCTTATCCATTCATCCGCTGAAGGGCATCTTGGTTCTTTCCACAGTTTGGTGACTGTGGCCACTGCTGCTATGAACACTGGGGTACACAAAGCCCTTCTTTTCACTACATCTGTATCTTTGGGGTAAATACCCAGGAGTGCAATTGCAGGGTCATAGGGAAGCTCTATTTTTAAATTTATTGGGGAATCTCCACACTGTTCTCCAAAGTGGCTGCACCAACTTGCGTTCCCACAAACAGTGTAAGAGGGTTCCCCTTTTTCCACATCCTCTCCAAAACACGTTGTTTCCTGTCTTGTTAATTTTGGCCATTCTAACTGGTGTAAGGTGGTATCTCAATGTGGTTTTGATTTGAATCTCCCTGATGGCTAGTGATGATGAACATTTTTTCATGTGTCTGATAGCCATTTGTATGTCTTCATTGGAGAAGTGTCTGTTCATATCTTCTGCCCATTTTTTGAAATGATTATCTGTTTTGGGTTTGAGAAGTTCTTTATAGATCCTGTATATCAGCCTTTTGTCTGTATGTCATTTGCAAATATCTTCTCCCATTCCATGGGTTGCGACTTTGTTTTGCTGATGGTTTCCTTTGCTGTGCGAAGCTTTTGATCTTGATGAAGTCCCCAAAGTTCATTTTCGCTTGTGTTTCCTTTCCCTTTGGAGACGCATCTTGAAAGAAGTTGTTGTGGCTGATATCTAAGAGGTTACTGCCTATGTTCTCCTCTAGGATTCTGATGGATTCCTGTCTCACGTTGAGGTCTTTTATCCATTTTGAGTTTATCTTTGTGTACGGTGTAAGAGAATGGTTAACTGTCATTCTTCTACATATAGCTGCCCAATATTCCCAGGACCATTTATTGAAGAGACTGTCTTTTTTCCACTGTATATATTTTTTCCTGCTTTTTCGAAGATTATTTGCCCATAGAGTTGAGGGTCCATATCTGGGCTCTCTACTCTGTTCCACTGGTCTATGTGTCTGTTTTAATGCCAGTACCATGCTGTCTTGGTGATCACAGCTTTGTAGTAAAGCTTGAAATCAGGTAATCTGATCCCCCTACTTTTGTTTTTCTTTTTCAACATTTCTTAACATTTCAGGGTCTCATTTGATTCCATACAAATTTTAGGATTATTGGCTGCAACTCTTTAAAAAAATACTGGTGGAATTCTGATCAAAATGGCATTAAAAATATAGATTGATTGCTCTAGGCAGTATAGATATTTTAATAATATTTATTCTTCCGATCCAAGAGCATGGGATGGTCTTACATCTTTTTGTGTCTTCTTCGATTTTTTTCATGAGTGTTCTGTGGTTCCTCTAGTACAGATACTTTCTTCTTTGGTTAGGTTTATTCCCAGGTATCTTATGGTTCTTGGTGCTATAGTATATGGATTCGATTCTCTAATTTCCCTTTCTGTGTTTTCATTGTTAGTGTATAAGAAAGCAACTGATTTCTGTACCTTGACTTTGTCTCCTGCCACATTACTGAATTGCTGTATGAGTTCCAGAAGTTTGGGGTTGGAGTCTTTTGGGTTTTCCATATGAAGTATCATTTTATCTGCGAAGAGAGAGAGTTTGAGTTCTTCATTGCTAATTTGGATACCTTTTATTTCCCTTTGTTGTCTGATTGCTGTTGATAGGACTTCTAATACTATGTTGAACAAGAGTGGTGAGAGTGGGCATCCTTGTCATGTTCCTGATCTTAACGGAAAGGCTGTGAACTCTTTCCCATTGAGGATGATATTTGCTGTGGGTTTTTCATAGAGAGATTTTATGAAGTTCAAGAATGTTCCCTCTATCCCTATACTTTGAAGCGTTTTAATCAGGATCGGATGCTGGATTTTGTCAAATGCTTGTTCTGAATCAATTGAGAGGTCCATGTGGTTCTTCTCTCTTCTCTTATTGATTTGTTCTATCACATTGATTGATTTGCAAATATTGAACCATCCTTGCAACCCAGGGATGAATTCCACCTGGTCATGGTGTATAATCTTTTTAATGTGCTGTTGGATCCTATTTGCTAGGATCTTGTTGAGAATCTTAGCATCCATATTCACCAGTGATATTGGTCTGAAATTCTCCATTTTGGTAGGGTCTTTGCCTGGTTTGGGGATCAGAGTAATGCTGGCTTCCTAAAAAGAGTCTGGAAGTTTTCCTTCTGCTTCAATTTTTTGAAATAGCTTCAGGAGAATGGGTGTTATTTCTTCTATGAAACTTTGGTATAATTCCCCCAGAATCCATCAGGTCCTGGGCTCTTGTGTTTTGGGAGGTTTTTGATCACTGCTTCAATCTCATTACTAGATATCAGTCTATTCAGCTTGTCAGTTTCTTCCTGATTCAATTTTGGAAGTTTATAGTTTCCCAGGAATGCATCCATTTTATCTAAGTTGCTTAACTTATTGGTATATATAACTGTTGATAATAACTTCTGATGATTGATTATATTTCCTTGGTGTTAGTTGTGATCTCTCATTTTTCATTCATAATTTTATTAATTTGGGCCTTCTATCTTTTCTTTTGGATTATTGTGGCCAATGGTTTATCAATCTTATTGATTCTTTCAAAAAAAAAAAAACAGCTTATGGCTTCATTGATGCGTTCTACTGTATCTCCAGTTTCTATCTCGTTGATCTCTGTTCTAATCTTGATTATTTCCCTTCTTGTGTGTGGAGTTGGCTTAATTTGCTGTTGATTCTCCAGTTCTTTAAGGTGTAGAGACAGCTGGTGTATTCTGGATTTTTTTAATTTTTTTGAGGGAGGCTTGGATTACTATGTATTTCCCCCTTATGACTGCCTTTGCTGTATCCCATAGGTTTTGGACCAAAGTGTCTTCATTCTCATTGGTTCCTATGAGTTGTTTAAGTTCTTCTTTGATCTCCTGGTTGATCCAAGAATTCTTAAGCAAGGTGGTCGTCAGCTTCCAGGTGCTTAAATTCCTTCCAAACTTTTCCCTGTGATTGAACTCCAGTTTAAAGCATTGTGATCTGAGAATATGTAGGGAATAATCTCAGTCTTTTGGTATCGGTTGAGTCCTGATTTGTGACCCAGTATGTGGTCTATTCTGGAGAAGGTTCCATGTGCACTCGAGAAGAATGAGTATTCTGTTGTTTTAGGGTGGAATGTTCTGTATATATCTATGAGGTCTGTCTGGTCCAATGTGTCATTCAATGCTCTTGCTTCTTTATTGATTTTCTGCTTGGATGATCTATTACTGAGAGTGGCATATTAAGATCTCCTACTATTAATGTATTCATCTCAATGTGACTCTTTATCTTGATTAACAGTTTTCTTATGTAATTGGCTGCTCCCGTATTGGGGGCATAAATATTTATAATTGTTAGATCTTCTTGGAGGATAGTCCCTCTAAGAATGATGTAGTGTCCTTCTATATCTCTGACTACAGTATTTAGTTTAAAATCTAATTTATCTGATATGAGAATTGATAACCTGGCCTTCTTTTGAGGCCCATTAGCATGAAAGATGCTTCTCCATCCCTTTACTTTCAGTCTGGATTTGTCCTTAGGTTCATAATGGGTCTCTTGTAGACAACATATGGATGGGTCCTATTGTTTTATCCAATCTACAACCCTGTGTCAATTTTATAGGCACATTTAGGCCATTCATATTCAGAGTGATTATTGAGAGATATGTTTTTATTGACATCGTGTTACCTTTGAAGTCTTTCTTTCTGTAGATTGTTTCCATATATTTCTGTTCAATGATATTCTTAGGATTTTTCCTTTTATATAGAACCCCCCTTAATATGAAGTGTCAGCTTGGTGGTCACATACTCTTTTAAACCTTGCCAGTCTTCGAAGCTCTTTATCTCTCCATCCAATATGAATGTCAGTCTTGCTGGATAAAGTATTCTTGGCTGCATGGTTTTTTTTTTCATTTAGTTCCCTGATACATCTTGCCAACCCTTTCTGGCTTGCCAGGTTTCTGTGGACAGTTTTGACGTTATTCTGATGGGCTTTCCTCTCTACGTAAGGAACTTCTTTGTTCGAGCTGCTTTCAGGAGGCCCTGTCTACAATTATGATTCATCATTCTCACTATCTGGTGTCTTGAGGTCTTTCTAGATTCTATAATCTTGGGAGCAGTCAGTTCTGTCTCTAGTACATGGATGCTGGTTCCATTAGTGAGATTGGGAAAATTTTCATGGAGAATTTGTTCACCTATATCTTCCAGTCTTCTTTCTTTCTCCTCCCCCTCAGGGATTCCAATAATTCTCACATTGGAATGTTTCATGGCATCATTTATTTCCCTAATTCTGGTTTCGTGGCTTCTATGCTGTTTGTTCCAGGCTTCCTCCTGATCCTTTATCTCTATCTGTTTGTCATCCAGATCACTAATTCTATCTTCTGTCTCAGTTACTGTAGCTTTTAGAGAATTTAGATTCGATTGGAACTCTTTGAGAACATTGTGAACATCATCCCTGGTGGTTTTCACTTCTTCCCTAATCAATTCCATTTTTTCATCCATGGCGTTCTCCATCCTAGCTATTTGCCTGAATAATTGTTAGCCTGAACTCCCTTTCCGACATATTTTCTATGTCCATAGTCATTAGCTCTGTTGCAGAAGGCCCATCCTCTGAATTTTTCTTCTGTTGGGCATTCCTCCTCCTAGTCATTTTGGTGAGAGATGGCTGAGTAGATGTAGCTGAATGTATCAGTAGTGGTGCAGGCAAGGTTCACCCTCTAGTGCTTCTGAGCAATCAAAAGTCCCCACTCAAACAAAAGAAAAAAAAAATAGAGACAGACAGAGAGAGAGAGAGAGAGAGGGAAAAAAAGAAAGATAAAATAAAAGAGAAGGCCCAGCCCAAATGGGCTCCAAGGTAAGATTTATGAAGTATACAAACAAACACAGACAAATAAAAAGACTGATAAAAGTAGATGACAAGAGAGAAAAAATAAATATCTAAAAACAAACCAAAACAAAAAGAACCTCATCAAAAAGAACCCCAAGTATAAGATTTATATACTACCAGGACAAACAGAAATACACAGAAACATTGGCGGAAGAAAAGATGAGAGAATGGTTATAAATTCTCAGTGTGGGTGATGAAGTTTATTTTGATTCTTCTTGGATGTATCTTGTTATCTATCTTAAATGACTCCACTTTCCTAAGATAAAGGGGTATTAAAAACTGATTTACCTATAGGGGTAGCGTTGATTGGGGAAAGGGGATTACCTTGAAGTTTAATTCTATATGAATATTAAAAAATAAAAATTTAAAAAAACTAAACAAAACTAAATTAAATTAAATTAAAAAGTAGAAAAGCAAAAGAAAAACACAGGTATATGTATCAAAAAGTTCAGGTTAAAAGGTTATTATGGAATTTGATGTACTGGACATCTCACTGTGATGGTAAATAGGTTAAAAAATTATATATATATATATAATATATATATAAATATAAATTTATAAATTTATATTTATATAATATATATATTCTTCATGAATATATATATATATATATATATATATATATATGAACCAGAATAGTGGGAACGAATTAAAAATAAAAGTTACATCTATGAAGTAGTGGTGGTTGTTCTCTTGTCTTGTTTTTTTGTTTTGTTTTGTTTTGTTTTGTTTTTTGGTTGGCTTTCTGGGGGAGGGGCCTGCCTTGTGGTTTTTCAGGCAGTGTTCCCTGAGTTAAGTCCTCCTGCCCCCATCAAGTGGGTGGGCTCTGAGGAAACCGGTTTTTCAGGCTTTTGTCCTTTGGAAGTTTTTTTGTTTGTTTGTTCATTTGTTTTCTCTTGCCTTGGCAGCTTTGGATGGTTTTTGGAGGTTTAAGGAAAATAAACTGCCCCCAGACCTCTCTCTCAGAGAGAAGCCTCCGTCTGGCTACAGAGCCCATATAAATTTCCCCTTGGTCGCTGGCAGAGCAGGTTTCAAGTTGCGATCCCTGGGGATTCTGATGGATTCCTGTCTCACATTGAGGTCTTTTATCCATTTTTAATTTATCTTTGTGTATGGTGTAAGAGAATAGACCACAATGCTTTGAAACTGGAAGCCAATCACAAGGAAAAGTTTAGAAGAAATTCAAACACTAGGAAGCTAAAGACCATCCTGCTTGAGAATGTTTGGGTCAATCAGGAAATCAAAGAAGAACTTAAATAATTCATGGAAACAAATGAGAATGAAGACATAGCAAACCAAACCTATTGGATATGGCAAAGGCGGCCCTATGGGAGAAATACATAACCATCCAAGCCTCACTCAGAAAAATAGAAAAATCCCTAATACACAAACTAACATTATTCCTTACAGAACTGGAGAATCAACAACAAATTAAACTTAACCAACATACAGGAATGGAAATAATTAAGACTAGAGTAAAGATCTATGAATTTGAAACCAGAAATACAGTAGGACACATAAATGAAACTATAGGCTGGTTCCTTGAAATAATTAATACAATCAATAAACCACTGGCCAGACTTATTCAAAAGAAATCAAAAAGGACCCAAAAATAATAAAATCATGAATAAAAGAGTAGAGAACACTACTAATACCAAGGAAATAGAAACAATTATCAGAAATTATTATCAACAGATACATGCCAATATGTTAAGCAACCTAGAAGAAATACATGGATTCCTGGAAACTTAAAATCTACCAAGACAGAATCAGGAATAAATTGACAACCTAAATAGTCCAAAAACCAGTAATAAGATTGAAGCAGTGATTAAAAATCTCCC
Source organism: Mustela putorius furo (assembly GCF_011764305.1). Taxonomy (NCBI): domain Eukaryota; kingdom Metazoa; phylum Chordata; class Mammalia; order Carnivora; family Mustelidae; genus Mustela; species Mustela putorius. Next base: position 431,031 of record NW_025422246.1, on the reverse strand, counting down.
AAGACACAAGAATCAAGGACCTGATGGATTCCCTGGGGAGTTCTACTAAACATTCGAGGAAGAAATAATACTTATTTTCCTGTTTCAAAAAATGCAAGCAGAAAGAAAACATTAATACTCATTCTATGAGGATAGCATTTCTCTGACCCCCAAATCAGGCAAAGACCCCATCAAAAAGAATTCCAATACCTCTGATAAATACGGATACCAAGTTTCTCAACAAAAACCCAGTTAATAGGATCCAACAGTGCATTGAAAGAATTATCCACCACCACCAGCAGGGATTTTTCCCTAAGACGAGAAGGTGGTTCAAAATTCCTAAATCAATCAATGTGATAGAACACATAAGGGAAGAGAAAATCACAAAACAATCATCTCAAAAGATACAAAAAAAAGGAATTTGAAAAATACACCACCCTTCCCTGATTAAAACTCTTCAGAGTATAGAAATACAGGAAATTCTTCAATTTCATAAAATCCATCTGTAAAACCCAGTGAATTCATTCTTTTTTTTTTAATTTTTTTATTTTTTATAAACATATCTTTTTATCCCCAGGGGTACAGGTCTGTGAATCACCAGGTTTACACACTTCACAGCACTCACCAAAGCACATACCCTCCCCAATGTCCATAATCCCACCCCCTTCTCCCAAAACCCCTCCCCCCAGCAACCCTCAGTTTGTTTTGTGAGATTAAGAGTCACTTATGGTTTGTCTCCCTCCCAATCCCATCTTGTTTCATTTATTCTTCTCCTACCCACTTAAGCCCCCATGTTGCATCACCACTTCCTCATATCAGGGAGATCATATGATAGTTGTCTTTCTCCGCTTGACTTATTTCACTAAGCATGATACGCTCTAGTTCCATCCCTGTTGTCGCAAATGGCAACATTTCATTTCTTTTGATGGCTGCATAGTATTCCATTGTGTATATATACCACATCTTCTTGATCCATTCATCTGTTGATGGACATCTAGGTTCTTTCCATAGTTTGGCTATTGTGGACATTGCTGCTATAAAAATTCGGGTGCACGTGCCCCTTTGGATCACTACGTTTGTATCTTTAGGGTAAATACCCAATAGTGCAATTGCTGGGTCATAGGGCAGTTCTATTTTCAACATTTTGAGGAACCTCCATGCTATTTTCCAGAGTGGCTGCACCAGCTTGCATTCCCACCAACAGTGTAGGAGGGTTCCCCTTTCTCCGCATCCTCGCCAGCATCTGTCATTTCCTGACGTTGATTTTAGCCATTCTAAATGGTGTGAGGTGATATCGCATTGTGGTTTTGATTTGTATTTCCCTGATGCCGAGTGATATGGAGCACTTTTTCATGTGTCTGTTGGCCATCTGGATGTCTTCTTTGCAGAAATGTCTGTTCATGTCCTCTGCCCATTTCTTGATTGGATTATTTGTTCTTTGGGTGTTGAGTTTGCTAAGTTCTTTATAGATTCTGGACACTAGTCCTTTATCTGATATGTCGTTTGCAAATATCTTCTCCCATTCTGTCAGTTGTCTTTTGATTTTGTGAACTGTTTCCTTTGCTGTGCAAAAGCTTTTGATCTTGATGAAATCCCAATAGTTCATTTTTGCCCTTGCTTCCCTTGCCTTTGGCATTGTTCCTAGGAAGATGTTGCTGCAGCTGAGGTCGAAGAAGTTGCTGCCTGTGTTCTCCTCAAGGATTTTGATGGATTCCTTTCGCACATTGAGGTCCTTCATCCATGTTGAGTCTATTTTTGTGTGTGGTGTAAGGAAATGGCCCAATTTCATTTTTCTGCATGTGCCTGTCCAATTTTCCCAGCACCATTTATTGAAGAGGTTGTCTTTTTTCCATTGGACATTCTTTCCTGCTTTGTTGAAGATTAGTTGACCGTAGAGTTGAGGGTCTATTTCTGGGCTCTCTATTCTGTTCCATTGATATATGTGTCTGTTTTTGTGCCAGTACCATGCTGTCTTGATGATGACAGCTTTGTAATAGTGCTTGAAGTCCGGAATTGTGATGCCACCAACGTTGGCTTTCTTTTTCAATATCCCTTTGGCTATTCGAGGTCTTTTCTAGTTCCATATAAATTTTAGAATTATTTGTTACATTTCTTTGAAAAAGATGGATGGTACATTGATAGGAATTGCATTAAATGTGTAGATTGCTTTAGGTAGCATAGACATTTTCACAATATTTATTCTTCCAATCCAGGAGCATGGAACATTTTCCCATTTCTTTGTGTCTTCCTCAATTTCTTTCATGAGTATTTTATAGTTTTCTGAGTATAGATTCTGTGCCACTTTGGTTAGGTTTATTCCTAGGTATCTTATGGTTTGGGGTGCAATTGTAAATGGGATGGACTCCTTAATTTCTCTTTCTTCTGTCTTACTGTTGGTATAGAGAAATGCAACTGATTTCTGTGCATTGATTTTATATCCTGACACTTTACTGAATTCCTGTATAAGTTCTAGCAGTTTTGGAGTGGAGTCTTGGGTTTTCCACATATAGTATCAGATCATCTGCGAAGAGTGATAATTTGACTTTTTCTTTGCCGATTTGGATGCCTTTAATTTCCTTTTGTTGTCTGATTGCTGAGGCTAGGACCTCTAGTACTATGTTGAATAGCAGTGGTGATAATGGACATCCCTGCCATGTTCCTGACCTTAGCGGAAAAGCTTTCAGTTTTTCTCCATTGAGAATGATATTTGCGGTGGGTTTTTCATAGATGGCTTTGATGATATTGAGGTATGTGCCCTCGATCCCTACACTTTGAAGAGTTTTGATCAGGAAGGGATGCTGTACTTTGTCAAATGCTTTTTCAGCATCTATTGAGAGTATCATATGGTTCTTGTTCTTTCTTTTATTGATGTGTTGTATCACATTGACTGATTTGCAGATGTTGAACCAACCTTGCAGCCCTGGAATAAATCCCACTTGGTCGTAGTGAATAATCCTTTTAATGTACTGTTGAATCCTATTGGCTAGTATTTTGTTGAGTATTTTCGCATCTGTGTTCATCAAGGATATTGGTCAATAGAACTCTTTTTTGATAGGATCCTTGTCTGGTTTTGGGATCGAGGTGATGCTGGCCTCATAAAATGAGTTTGGAAGTTTTCCTTCCATTTCTATTTTTTGGAACATTTTCAGGAGAATAGGAATTAGTTCTTCTTTAAATGTTTGGTAGAATTCCCCTGGGAAGCCGTCTGGCCCTGGGCTTTTGTTTGTTTGGAGATTTTTAATGACTGTTTCAATCTCCTTACTGGTTACAGGTCTGTTCAGGCTTTCTATTTCTTCCTGGTTCAGTTATGGTAGTTTATATGTTTCTAGGAATGCATCTATTTCTTCCAGACTGTCAAATTTATTGGCGTAGAGTTGCTCATAGTATGTTCTTATAATAGTTTGTATTTCTTTGGTGTTAGTTGTGATCTCTCCTCTTTCATTCATGATTTTATTTATTTGGGTCCTTTCTCTTTTATTTTTGATAAGTCGGGCCAGGGGTTTATCAATTTTATTTATTCTTTCAAAGAACCAGCTCTTAGTTTCGTCGATTTGTTCTATTGTCTTTTTGGTTTCTATTTCATTGATTTCTGCTCTGATCTTTATGATTTCTCTTCTCCTGCTGGGCTTAGGGTTTCTTTCTTGTTCTTTCTCCAGCTCCTTTAGGTGTAGGGTTAGGTTGTGTACCTGAGACCTTTCTTGTTTCTTGAGAAAGGCTTGGACCGCTATATATTATTCTCTCAGGACTGCATTGTTGTGTCCCACAGATTTTGAACCGTTGTATTTTCATTATCATTTGTTTCCATGATTTTTTTCAATTCTTCTTTAATTTCCCGGTTGACCCATTCATTATTTAGAAGGATGATGTTTAGTCTCCCTGTATTTGGGTTCTTTTCAAACTTCCTTTTGTGGTGGAGTTCTAGCTTTAGAGCATTGTGGTCTGAAAATATGCAGGGAATGATCCCAATCTTATGATACCGGTTGAGTCCTGATTTAGGACCGATGATGTGATCTCTTCTGGAGAATGTTCCATGTGCACTAGAGAAGAATGTGTATTCTGTTGCTTTGGGATGAAATGTTCTGAATATATCTGTGATGTCCATCTGGTCCAGTGTGTCGTTTAAGGCCTTTATTTCCTTGTTGATCTTTTGCTAGGATGATCTATCCATTTCAGTGAGGGGAGTGTTAAAGTCCCCTACTATTATTGCATTATTGTTTATGTGTTTCTTTGATTTTGTTATTAATTGGTTTATATAGTTGGCTGCTCTCATGTTGGGGGCAGAGGTAATTAAAATTGTTAAATCTTATAAAAAAAATTTGTTAAATCTTCTTCTTGGACAGACCCTTTGAGTATGATTTAGTGCCTTTCCTCATCTCTTATTATAGTCTTTGGCTTAAAATCGAATTGATTTGATATAAGGATTGCCACTCCTGCTTTCTTCTGATGTCCATTAGCATGGTAAATTCTTTTCCACCCCCTCACTTTAAATCTGGAGGTGTCTTCGGGCTTAAAATGAGTTTCTTGGAGGCAACATATAGATGGCTTTTGGTTTTTTATCCATTCTGATACCCTGTGTCTTTTGACAGGGGCATTTAGCCCATTAACATTCAGGGTAACTATTGAGAGATATAAATTTAGTGCCATTGTATTGCCTTTAGGGTGACTGTTACTGTATATGGTCTCTGTTCCTTTCTGATCTACCACTTGTAGGCTCTCTCTTTGCTTAGAGGACCCCTTTCAAAATTTCCTGTAGAGCTGGTTTGTTGTTTGCAAATTCCTTCAGTTTTTGTTTGTCCTGGAAGCTTTTAATCTCTCCTTCTATTTTCAATGATAGCCTAGCTGGATATAGTATTCTTGGCTGCATGTTTTTCTCGTTTAGTGCTCTGAAAATATCATGCCAGCTCTTTCTGGCCTGCCAGGTCTCTGTGGATAAGTCAGCTGCCAATCTAATATTTTTACCATTGTATGTTACAGACTTCTTTTCCCGGGCTGCTTTCAGGATTTTCTCTTTGTCACTGAGACTTGTAAATTTTACTATTAGGTGATGGGGTGTGGGCCAATTCTTATTGGTTTTGAGGGGCATTCTCTGAACCTCCTGAATTTTGATGCTCATTCCCTTTGCCATATTGGGGAAATTCTCCCCCAAAATTCTCTCCAGTATACCTTCTGCTCCCCTCTCTCTTTCTTCTTCTTCTGGAATCCCAATTATTCTAATGTTGTTTCGTCTTATGGTGTCACTTATCTCTCGAATTCTCCCCTCGTGGTCCAGTAGCTGTTTGTCCCTCTTTTGCTCAGCTTCTTTATTCTCTGAAATTTGGTCTTCTATATCACTAATGCTTTCTTCTGCCTCATTTATCCTAGCAGTGAGAGCCTCCATTTTTGATTGCACCTCATTAATAGCTTTTTTGATTTCAACTTGGTTAGATTTTAGTTCTTTTATTTCTCCAGAAGTCTTTTATATCTCTCGATTGGGTTTCTCTAATATCTTCCATGCCTTTTTCGAGCCCAGCTAGAACCTTGAGAATTGTCATTCTGAACTCTAGATCTGACATATTACCAATGTCTGTATTGATTAGGTCCCTAGCCTTCGGTACTGCCTCTTATTTTTTTTGTGTGTGTTGAATTTTCCATCTTGTCATTTTGTCCAGATAAGAGTATATGAAGGAGCAAGTAAAATACTAAAAGTGTGGCAACAACCCCTGGAAAATATGCTATAACCAAATTAGAAGGTATCCCAAATCGTGAGGGGGGAGAAAGGGGATAAAAAGAGGTTCAAAAAGGAAGAAAGAAAATAAAGAGAAAAAAAAGAATTAAAAAAAGAAAACAAATAATAAAAATATAAAAAAGAAAAAATATATATATTAGATAAACTAGTTTAAAAAACGTTAAAAAGAAAAAGGTAAAAGTTAAAAAAATTTTACCAGAAGGCGAGAAAAAAACCGAAAAATGAAAAAGAAAAAAATTAAATTAACTGCAAGACTAAGCTTTCTCCTCCTCTGGAATTCTGCTGCTCTCCTTGGTATTGAAACCGCACTCCTTGGTAGGTGAACTTGGTCTCGGCTGGATTTCTTGGTGATCTTCTGGGGAAGGGGCCTGGTGTAGTGATTTTCAAGTGTCTTTGCCCCAGGCGGAATTGCACCGCCCTTACCAGAGGCCGGTGTGTGTAATCCGCTCGGGTTTGCTTTCAGGAGCTTTATTCCCTGAGCGCTTTCTGTAGGGTTCCGGAGGACGGGAATACAAATGGAGGCCTCCTGGTCTCCAGCCTGGAGGAGCCGAGAGCCCAGGGCCCCACCCCTCAGTGCCCCCTCAGAAAACAGCGCCCAGGCACTCCCGTCTGCTTGACCTCCGGCGGTGCTCTGAACTCACCCATCCTGCGACCAGTTCAAGGTAACACCTAGCTGTGAGCTTACTGTCCGCTCTGTCTCTGTAGCCGGCTTTCCGGTTCCAATACCTGCAAGCTCTGCAACACTCAGACACCCCCGATCCTTCTGTGACCCTGCGGGACCTGAGGCCATGCTGACCCCGCGTGGGCTTCGCCCCGTTTTAGCCTCTGGAGCGATGTCCCTCAGTGGAACAGACTTTTAAAAGTCCTGATTTTGTGTGCCGTTGCTCCGCCGCTTACCGGGAGACGGCCCCTCCCCCCGGGTTCTATCTTCCGGTTGCTTTGGATTCACTTCTCCATCGGCCCTACCTTTCAGAAAGTGGTTGTTTTTCTGTTTCCAGAATTGCTGTTCTTCTTCTCTTCTATCTGCCGATGGATTTTCAGGTGATTGCAATCTTTAGATAAGCTATCTAGCTGATCTCCGGCTAGCTGAAGTAGTCTCAGCCTGCTACTTCCCCGCCATCTTGACTCCTCCCCCTGATTTTGCTTTTTTTAATATCTGGGAAGAATAAGTATTAACTCTTCTTTAAATGTTTCATAGAATTTTCCTGTAAAGACATCTGGTCCTTTCCTTTTGTTGGGAGTTTCTTGGTTGCTCTTCGCTAGTTATCAGGTTGTTCAAGTTTTCTATTCCTTCTGTTTTCAGTTGTGGCAGCTTATATGATTTTAGGAATTTACCCATTTGTTCCAGGTTGTTGAATTTGTTGGCACACAGTTTCTCAATATTCTCTTAGAATTGTTTGTATTTCTGTGATATTGTTACTTCTATTTTATTTGTGATTTTATTTATTTGGATCCTTTCTCTTTTCTTTTCAATAAGTCTGTCTCGAGGTTTATAAATTATATAAAAATAAAATTAAAAAAAAACCCAGCTCCTGGGGGTAGCTTAGTCAGTTGAACATCTGTCTCTTGATTTCACTTCAGGTTGTGATTACAGGGTCCTGGGATCAAGCCCTACATCATGCTTTCCAATCATTGCAGAGTCTGCTAGAGATTATCAACCTGTCCCTTTTGCTTTCCTTCTTCTTTTCCCCCAGTGTGCACTCTCTCTCTCCCCCTTCCTCCCGCATTAAATTAGTTAGTTAGTTAGTTAATCAAAACTTTTTTAAAAAAAGGTCCCGGTTTAATTGATCTGTTCCATTTTGTTTTTGTTTTTGCTTTTTTCTTTTTAGTTTTTGTATCATTTATTTCTGCTCTAATTTGTAGTATTTCCTTCTTTCTGCTGGTTATAGGTTTTTCTATGTCCTTTGGGTATAAGGTTAGGTTGTTTATTTGAGATTTTTCTTTCTTATCGAGTTAGGCCAGCATTGCTATATACTTTCCTCTTAGGACCATTTTGCTACATCCCCAAAATTTTGAACTGATGTGTTTTCATTTTCATTTGTTTTCATGTACTTTTTATTTCTTCTTTGACTCTTGGTTAAGCCATTCATTGTTTAGTGGAATGATATAAAACTTGCCCATACTGGTGGGCTTTCCAGATTTTTTCCTGTGGTTGATGTCTGCCTTCACAGAGCTGTGGTCAGAAAAGATGCATGGCATGACTGCTATCATGTTGTATTTGTTGAGACCTATATTGTGATCTAATATGTGATCTATTTTGGAGAATGTTCCATGTGCACTTGAAAATAATGTGTGTTCTGCTGGTTTAGGATGGACTGTTCTGAATATATATGTTAAGTCCATTTAGTCCAGTGTCATTCAAAGAATGTTTTCCTTGTTAATTTTCCTTAGATCATCTGTCCACTGACAAAAGTGGGGTGTTAAAGTCTCCTACGATTATTGTATTATTATCAGTTAGTTCCCCTGTGCTTGTTATTAATTATTTTATATATTGGCAGGTTGCCATGTTGTGTAAATAAATATTTATGATTGTTAACATCTTCTTATTGTTTTGTCCCCTTTATGATTATATGGTGCCCTTCTTTGTCTCTTGTTACAGCCCATTTCTAAGTCTAGCTTGTCTGATATATGTACTGCTATACTTTATTTCTTAACATCCATTTGTATGAAAATTTCTCCCCATCCCCTCACTTTCAATCTGCACAAGTCTTAAGGTCTAAAATCAATCTCTTGTAGAGAGTTTATAGATGGGTATTTTTTTAATGCATTCTGACACCCTATGGCTTTTGATTAGGCCATTTAATCTATTTACATTCAAAGTAATTGGTAGGTATGTATTTACTGTCATTTTATTAGTAGTTTTGTCATTGTTGCTGGAGATTTTCTCTGATCCTTTCTTCTTTTGTCTTTTGTGGTCTCGACCCTCAAAGAGTCCCCTATAATACTCTTGCAGGACTGGTTTAGTGGTCATGACCTCCTTTATTCCTTTATTTTTGTTTATCAGAGAATCTATTTCTTCTTCTATTCTGGATAATAGCCATGCTGAATAGAGTATTCTTTGCTGCAGATTTTTCCCATTCAGCACTTTGGAAATATCATGGTACTCCCTCCTGTTTTGCTACGTTTCTGTTGAGAAATCTCCAGGTACACTTATGTGTTTTCTCTTGTAATTTAAAGACTTCTTTTGCCTTTTTGTTTCTAAGATTTCTTCTTTACCACTATATTTTGCACATTTAATTACAATATGTCTTAGTGTTGTCCTGTTTTTGTTGATTTTGTAAGGAGTTCTCACTGTTTGCTAGTTCTGGATGTATGTTTTCTTGCCCAGATTAGGGAAATTTTCAGTTCTTCTTTCTTCAAATAAATTTTTGCCTCCTTTTCTCTCTCCTTTTCTTTAGGATTCTTATAATTTTAATGTTACATTTAATGGAGTCCCTGAGATCCCTAAGTGAATGAATGAAATAATATTCTCTTATTTCATAACTCTTCTTTCTCTCTTTTGTTCAACTTCATTGCTTTCCATTACTTGGTCTTCTAGGTCATTATTTCCTTCCTCTCCTTCTTCCAGCCTGCTGTTCATTGCATCAAGTTTGTTTCTAATCTCATTTATTTTATTTTTCATCTCTGATTGGTTCTTTTTTTAAAACTCTATTTCTGTGTAAGTGTCTCACTGGCGTTTTCTCTTCCTTTCTCAAGCCCAGTGTTTCTTTGGACTGTTCCTGTAAATTCTCCATCAGGGATGTTACTTATAACTGTTTCACTTACATCTCTGTCTGTAGCCTTATCTGGTTATTTCATTTGGAATAATCTCCTCCAATATTGCATTTTATCTAAGTCTCTGCCTTTTTCTCTGTTAGAAAAGCCAGTTATGTCTTATGCTTCTGAAGGAAATGGCCTTTTGTAAAAGAGGTCATGTACTGTCTAGGGCTTGGCACTTCAGATAGTGTCTCTGGTGTGTGCTGCATGTATGCTGTTGTTTTGTTTTGTCTGCTATATGCTTCATGCTATTGGTCTACAAAAGGTCTCGTCTCCTGCTGTGGACAGTTTGGTCTCTGACTTGAATGTACTGAGCTTTAACTAGATTTGCTCTGATCTGTTTTTGAAATGAGATCTGTTACCACCTCTACCAGAACTGAGGCCCTGCAGAACTCTCTGGTCTGCATATGTGGTGTGGGTAGGGTTTTGTGTTGGTCATCTGTGATAAGGATCTGTTGCCCTGGGACTGAGGAAAGTAAGACTGAGAAGGCACTTCCACCTGAGCACAGGGGTGTGGGGCTTGGTGTAAGCAAGTTTGGTAGCCAGCATCTGCTTCAGTGCTTTCTTGCTTCCCACAAGTGGCTCTGTGTTTATGCTGAGAGCAGGGGAGTAAAACAGTGCCAGCCAGATCCTTTATTCCTAGAAAGGTGTCTTTGTGCATGTTGCTTATCAGGGGTGCACTCCAAGAAGAGTAAATAATCTCCTTGCTATGTCATATAGTCACTCTTCAGATCGTTCTTTCTTTGGTGTCTGTCCCTGTCTTTGCCGGCCTTCTCTACTGGAACAGGACAGTGTCCTCTGTGCTCTATCCCCACTAAACAAACCTACTGACCTTTAAAGTTTCAGGCTTTAAGCCCTCCTATTTGCAAGAACTCATGAAATTCAGTCCTTCTTCTTTCCCAAGCCAGTGGCTTTGGGGAAATGTTCTCCTTCTGCAATCCATTAGTTGCTTCTCTTCCCCACCCTGCTATGTGACCACAGGTCCCTCCCCTCAGCAGCACACACAATCCATTTCTCTCCTTAGCCACATCTCCACACTTGAGATACTTCAATGTGACCTCTTCTCTCTCCTTATTTTTTATTATGTTATGTTAATAACCTGACAGTACATCATCAAGGGGTTTTGTTTTTGATTTTTAAAAACAATTTATTTTATTTTTTTAAATTTCTTTTAAACATTTTCAGTGTTCCAAGATCCATTGTTTATGCACCACACCCAGTGCTCCATACAAAACTTGCCCTCCTAAATACCCACCACCAGGCTCACCTAACCCCCCTCTCCCTCCCTTCCAAAGCGCTCAGTTTATTTCTCAGAGTCCATAGTCTCTCATGGTCCATCTCCCCCTCCAGTTTCTCCCTTCCTTCTCAGTGAAATAAGCCAAGCAAAGAGAGAGAGTCAGTTATCATATGGTTTCACTTACTTGTGGAACATAAGGAATAACATGGAGGACATCATTAGTTTTTGATGTAGTGTCCCATGATTCATTGTGCTCTGTGCAATACATGCCCTCCTTAATACCCATCACCAGGGTAACCAATCCCCGACATCCCTCCCCTCTAAAAGCCTCAGTTTGTTTCCCAGAGTCCATTGTCTCTCTTGGTTTGTCCCCATCCCTCTTATTCCCCCTCTTCATTTTTCCCTTCCTTCTCCTAAGGTCCTCCATACTATTCCTTATATTCTACAAATCAGTGAAGCCATTTGATAATTGACTTTCTCTGCTTGTCTTATTTCACTTAGCATAATTCCTCCAGTCTCATTCATGTTCTTGCACAAGTCGGGTACTCTTCCTTTCTGATGTCTGAGTAATATTCCATTGTTATGTATGGACCACATCTTCTTACTCCATTTGTCTATTGAAGAGCATCTAGGCTCCTTCCACAGTTTGGGTATTTTGGAAAATGCTGCTATGAACATGAGGGTGCATGTGCCCCTTCCTTTTACTATGTCTGTACCTTTAGGGTAAATATCTAGTAGTGCAATCACTGGACCATAGGGTAGCTCTATTTTTAACTTTTTGAGGAAACTCCACACGGTTTTCCAAAGTGCTGGACTAACATGATTCCCACCAACAGTGGAAGAGGGTTCCCATTCCTCTACCACAGCTCCAACATCTTTTATTTATTTCCTTGTCAAATTTTGCTATTATAACTGGTGTAAGGTGGTATCTCAATGTGATTTTGATTTGAATCTCCCTGATGCCTAATGATGATGAACATTTTTTCATGTTTCTGTTAGCCATTTGTATGTCTTCTTTGGAGAAGTGTCGTTTATGTCTTCAGCCTATTTTTTTTAATTTTTTATTTTTTATAAACATATATTTTTATCCCCAGGGGTACAGGTCTGTGAATCACCAGGTTTACACACTTCACAGCACTCACCAAAGCAGCCTATTTTTTTTACTTGATTATCTGGTTTTTGGAAGGTTGAGTTTGAGGAATTCGTTATAGATCTTGGCTATCAGCCCTTTGTCTTAAGTGTCATTTGCAAATATATTCTCCGATTGCATGGGTCGCTGTCTGTTTTGTTGACTATTTCCTTTACTGTGCAGAAGCTTTTTCTCTTGGTGAAGTCACAAAAGTTCATTTTTGCTTTGGTTTCCCTTGCCTTTGGAGACGTGTCTGGAAAGAAGTTTCTGTGACCGATATTTAAGAGGTTACTGCCCATGTTCTTCTCTAGGACTTTGATGGATTACTGTCTCACATTGGGGTCTTTCATCCACTTCAAGTTTATCTTTGTTATGATGCAAGAAAATGTTTGAGTTTCCTTCTTCTTTATATAGCTGTCCAATTTTCCTTGCACCATTTATTGAAGAGACTACCTTTTTTTCCTATGGATGTTTTCTCCTGCTTTGTGGGAGATTAGTTGACCATAGACTTGAGGGTCTATATCTGGGCTCACTGCTCTGTTCCACTGATCTATGTGTCTGTTTTTGTGCCAGTACCATGCTGTCATCATGATCAGAGTTTTATAGTATAGATTGAAATCAGGAAAAATGATGCTCCCAGCTTTGTTTTTAGTATTCAACATTTCCTTGACAATTTTGTGTCTTTTCTGGTTGTATACAAGATTTAGGATTGTTTTTTGCAGCACTTTCAAAAATGCTGTTGGTATTTTGATCAAGATGGCATTGAGAGTATAGATTGCTCTGGGTATCATAGACATTTTAATAGTGTTTCAATAGTGTTTATTCTTCCAATCCATGAGCATGGACTGTTTTTCCATCCTTTTGTCTCTTCTTCAGTTTCTTTCATAGTGTTTTGCAGTTTCTAGGGTATCGATTTTTCACCTCTTTCGTTAGTTTTATTCCAAGGAATCTTGTGGGCTTTGGTACTATTGTACATGGAATCAATTCCCTAATTTCCCCTTCTGCAGTGACATTGTGAATGTATAGCAAAGCAACTGATTTCTGTGCATTGAATTTTTTTTTTTCATCCTGTCACATTACTTAATTGCTGTATGAGTTCTAGGAATTAGGGGGTGGAGCTTTAGGGTTTTACACATGAAGTATCATGTTATCTGTGAAGAGAGAAGGCTTGACTTCTTCCTTGCCAGTTGAATACCTTTTATTTCTTTTTGTTGTCTGATTGCAGAGGCTAGGACTTCTAGTGCTATGTTGAACAACAGTGGTGAGAGTGGGTATCCTTGTCGTGTTTCTGATCTTAAGGGAAAAGCTCTAAGCTTTTTCCCATTGAGAATGATATTTGTTGTGCGTTTTTTGTGGATTTTCTTTTTATGAAATTGGGGAATATTCCCTCTATCTCTACACTCTGAAGAGTTTTAATCAGGAAAGGATGCTGTGTTTTGTCAAATGCTTTTTTCTGCATCAATTGAGAGGACCATATGGTTCCTGTCTCTCATCTTATTAATGTGTTCTATCACACTGATTGATTTGCAAATGTTGAATGACACTTGGATCCCAGGGATAAATGCCACCCGGTCGTGGTAGATAATCCTTTTGATGTACTGTTGGATTCTATTAGCTAGGATCTTGTTGAAGATATTGGCATCCATATTCATCAGGGATATTGGTTTGAAATTCTCCTTTTTGATTAGGTCCTTGCCTGGTTTTGGGATCAAGGTAATGCTGGACTCATAGAAAGAGTGTGGAAGCTTTCTTTCTCTTTCCATTTTTTGAAACAGCTTCAGGAGAATAGGTATTATTTGCTCTTTGAATGTTGATAGAATTCCCTAGAAAATCCATCAGGTCCTGGATTCCTTTTGGGGAGGGGCGTTGATCACAGCTTCCATTTCCATCTCGTTAGTGGTATTGGTCTATTCATGTTGTCAATTTCTCTTCCTGTTTCTCTTAGTAGTTTATAGGTTTCCAGGAAGGCATCCATTTCTTCCAGGTTGCTTTATTTATTAGTGTATGGTTACTGATAATTGTTTCTATTTTCTTGATATTACTAATGATAGCTCCTCTTTCATTCATAATTTTATTAATTTGGGTCCTTTGTCTTTTCTTTTGGATAAGTCTTACCGGTGGTTTACTATCTTATTAATTCTTTCAAAGAAACATCTTCAAGTTTCATTGATCTGCTCAACTATACTTCTGGTTTCTAATTCATTGATCTCTACTCTAATCTTAATTTTTTTCCCCTTCTTGTGCATGGCTTAGGCTTCTTCTTCTTCTTTTCTTTTTTCTTAAATACAGTTCTTTAAGGCATAAAGTCGGTTGGTGAATTCAGAATTTTTCTATTTTTTTGAGTGAGGCTTGGATAGCTATGTATTTTCTCCATATGACTGCCTTTGCCATATCCCATAGGTTTTGGACTAAAGTGTTTTCCTTCTCATTGATTCCCATGAAATCTTAATTTCTTCTTTGATTTCCTGGTTTACCCTAGCACTCTGAAGCATGAAGGTCCTTAGCTTCCAAATCTTTGAATTTCTTCCTAACTTTTTCTTGTGATTGAGTTTCAGTCTCAAAGCACTGTGGTCTGAGAATATGCAGGGAATCATCTCAGTCTTTTGGTATTAGTTGAGACCTGATTTGTGACCCAGTATGTAGTCTATTCTGGAGAAAGTCCCATGTGTGTTTGAGAAGTATCAGTAGTCTGTTTTTTAGGGTGGAATGTTCTGTATATGTCTATGAGGTCCATCTGGCCCAGTGTGTGTGTCATTCAGAGCTCTTCTTTCTTTGCTGATTTTCTGCTTAGATGATCTGTGTACTGCTGAGAGTGGGGTGTTGAGGTCTCCTACTATTAACATATTATTTTTCAATATTTCTCTTTATTTTGGTTGACAGTTGGCTTATGTATTTGGCTGCTCCCATGTTGGGGGCATGCATTTAATAATACTTAGATTCTCTTGCTGGATAGACCCCTTAAGAATGATGTAGTATCTTTTTGTATCTCTAACTACAGTCCTTAATTTAAAATCTAATTTTTCTCATATGAGAATTGGTACCCCACCTTTCTTTTGAGGTCAATTGGTATGAAAATCATTCCCCATCCTCTCACTTCCAGTCTGGATGTACCTTTGTGTTCAAAATGAATCAGCATATAGATGGGTCCTTCCAATTTATCCAATCTGCAACCTGGTGCTGTTTCATGGGAGCATTTAGGCCATTCACATTGAGAGTGATTATTGAAAGTTGTGATTTTATTGTCCTCACGTTGCCTGTGAAGTCCTTATTTCTATAGATTGTCCTGTAAATTTCTGTTCTATATCACTCTTGGGTTCTTTCTTCTTTTATAGAACTCTCCCTATTTCCCGGAGGGCCAACTTAGTTATTGGCCACACATTCTTTCATTCTCTGCCAGTCCTAGAAGTGCTTTATGTCTCCATCCATTCTGAATGACAGCTTTGTTGGGTAAAGAACTCCTGGTTGCATGAAGGCTTATTCCATCCCACAGATTAAGGATGTTCTCAGCTATGATTATTCCAAATATATCTCTAGTCCTCTCTCTCTCTCTACCCTCTCAGGGATCCCAATAATTCTGACATTAGAACACTTCATGTTGTTGTTTATTTCTTTAACATTGTTTTCATGGATTTTAAGCCGTTTGTTCCAGTCGTCCTCCTCTTCCTTCCTTTCTATCAGTTTGTCTTCTAGATCACGAATTCATTCTTCAGTCTCATTTACCCTAGCTCTTAGAATATCTAGTTTTGACTGTATCTCATTTATAACATTTTTAAGTTCGGTCTGATTAGCTCTCATGCAATCACAACTCCATCCTTTGTACCTCTGGTCTGAATATCCTCTTCCCCCATAGAGATCCAGATGTATAATCTTACATATCAGGCTGATTTTCATTTGTTCAGACTGGCTTGGTAGATATCCAGCTAAATTCAGGAAACCGGTTGACATGCCTGCACTCTGCCATCTTGCCCCTTCTCCCCTGATCTCTCTTTAAGTCTGTTTTGTTTTTTTTTTCCTTTCAGGCACAAGGTCTATCTCTTGGGTTTTAGGATGATTTGATAGTTATTTAGTTGTGTTAGTGGATGAGGTGAGCCAAGTGTCCACCTACTCTGTGGCCGTCTTCCTCTCCCTTGTTTGGAATTGTTTTAAATAGAAGGGAGGAGCAAGATGGTGGGGGAGTAGGAGACCTAAATTCGGTCTTGTCCCAGGAATTCGACTGAATAGTTATCAAACTATTCTGAACACCTACAAACCCAACAGGAGATCAAAGAGAAGAATAACAACAATTCTATGAACAGAAAAGCAACCACTTTCTGGACACCAGGATGTTCAGAGAAGTGAATCCTAGGTGAAGTATGGGAAGATAGACTGCGGGGTTAGGGAGCCTCCATCAGCTGGCTCCTGGCAAGTGAGAGAGCAGTGGAACACAATATCAGAACCTTCAGAAGTCAGCCCCATGGAGGGATATTGTTCCAGTAGCTATGTGTGGAGTGGGATCCTCACTGAGTCAGTGTGGTCTCAGGAGACTCGGGGATCACAGAACGACCAGGGTACCTGAGTGCGGCAGAGCTCCCAGGTATCTGAATGGGGCAGCTGGCTGCAAAGATGGAGCTGAGGAGGGGAGCTCTCAGCTCAGGGTTGCCATAAACCATGAGCAGATACAAAGCCAGACCACTATTCTTTGAGCAAGGATCCCTCAAGTGGCAGATCTAGGGAGAATTCCCTTGCACCACCAGGAGTGGCATGGGAGCATGCTGCAGGAATCTGTTGGGTGTTGAGACTCCAAATGGGGCCATGTGCCAGAGATAGAAATTCTCCATCACAGGCCAGTTGAGCATGGAGCATGCCTGGAGACCAAGGAGACAGGAGTGATTGTTTTCTCTGATGGCACACTGAAGAGGGGTCACCCTGAGCTCTTGACTCCTCTGGGGCTGGAGATTGGAAGGCCGCCATCATCATTCTCATCTTCCAAAACTGTACAGAAACATT
Source organism: Mustela putorius furo (assembly GCF_011764305.1). NCBI lineage: Eukaryota > Metazoa > Chordata > Mammalia > Carnivora > Mustelidae > Mustela > Mustela putorius. The sequence goes on along the minus strand of NW_025422246.1, from coordinate 414,219 downwards.
TCAGGGAACAAAAGCTGCCGAGAGCTAACCAGAACAGATTCCTTAGCCTGCCCCGTGCAAGAATAGTGCAATTCTGCCTTGGGCAAAGACATTTGAGAATCACTACAACAGTCCCCTCCCCCAGAAGATCAGCAAGAACATTCAGCCAAGACCCCCTTTTACCGATCAGTGATCATGAGAACAGCAAAACTCCAAAGCTAGGGGAATACAGCACATAGAATTTATGGCTTTTTCCCAATGATTCTTTAGTATTTCAAATAATTTCTTTTAATTTTTGGTATTTTCTCTCTTTTCTATTTTGTGAAGTTTTTTTTTCTCTTTCCTATATTAACTATTCTATCTTATAAAATAAAAATCATTTTTCAATTTTCATTTTATACTCTTATTCTATCCCTTCACTGTACTTAACCTTATTTCTTGTACACATATAAAGTTTTTCTTCTTTCTTTTAAAATTTTGGGGTACAGTTTCTTCTAACGACCAAAATACATCCTAAATCTAACATTTAGCTTTGTTCTAGTCTCCAGCCTGAGCATATTCCTTTTTTTAAATCATTTTTAACTTTCATTAACGTTAAAAATCAGGTACACACACACACACACACACACACACACACATATATTTTTTTCCTCAATAATTGTGGAGGCAGTTTCTTTTAACAAAGCAAAATAGACCCCAAAATCAAGTATCATGTGGCTCTGTCTTCTTCACCAGTGTGATCATATTCTTTTTTTTTTTCTTTTTCTGCTTTCTTTCCTCCTTGGCTGCTGGTCTCATCTGATTTGGTTAGTGTACATACTACTGGGGTCATTGTTACCCTTTTAGCATTTTACTCCTTCATTTGTCTATTCACCTCTGGACAAAATAATAAGGCAGAAAAACTCACCTCAAAAAAAGCAACAAGTGGCAGTACCAACTGCTAGGGACTTAATCAATACAGACATTAATAAGACGTCAGAACTAAAGTGCAGAATGACAATTATAAAGAAGCTAGCTGGGCTTGAAAAAAGCATAGAGGAAACTAGAGAATTCTTTTCTGGAGAAATAAAATTCCTTTCTGAAGAAATAAAAGAACTATAATTTAACCAAGTTGAAATGAAAAAAAAAGCTATTAATGAGGTACAATAAAAAAATGGAGGCTGTTAATGCTAGAATAAATGAGGCAGAAGATAGAATTTGTGATACAGAAGACCAAAAGAGGAAAAGTAAAGCAGCTGAGAAAAAAGAGAGATAAGTATCTAATGGATTGTGAGGGGAGAATTGGAGATATCAGTGATAACATAAGATGAAACAATATTGGAATAATTGGGATTCCAGAAGAAGAATAAGGGCAGAAGGTACATTGGAGCAAATTATAGCAGAAAACTTCCTTAATTGGGGATGGGAAACAAACATCAAAATACAGGAGGCAGGGGTGCCTGGGTGGCTCAGTGGGTTAAGCTGCTGCCTTCGGCTCAGGTCATGATCTCAGGGTCCTGGGATCGAGTCTCGAATCGGGCTCTCTGCTCAGCAGGGAGCCTGCTTCCCTCTCTCTCTCTGCCTGCCTCTCTATCTACTTGTAATCTCTCTCTGCCAAATTAAAACAAATCCAAAACGGGAGGCATATAGAACCGCCTGAAATAAATAAAAAATAGGTCCATGATCCATCATCTAATAGTAAAACTTACAAGTCTCAGGACAAAGAGAAAATCCTGGAAGCAACTCTGAACAAGAGGTCCATAACCAACAATGGTAGAAATATTAGATTGGCAGCAGCAGCACTATCCACAGAGACCTAGCAGGCCAGAAAGGACTGGCATGATGTATTCAGAGCACTAAACGGGAAAAATATGCAGCCAAAAATGCTATATCCAGCTAGGCTGTCATTGAAAATAAGAGGAAGAAAATGCTTCCAGGACAAACATAAACTTAAAGCATTTGCAAACACCAAATCAGCCCTACAGGAAATATTGAAAGGGGTCCCCTATGAAAAGAGAGAGCATAAAAGTAACAGACCAGAAAGGAACAGAGACAATATACAGTAACACTCACCTTACAGGCAGTAAAATGACACTAAATTCATATCTTTCAATAGTTACCCTAAATTTAAATGGGCTAAATGCCCCACTCAAAAGATACAGGAGATCAGAATGGATTAAAACAAAACAAAACAAAAATAGGATTTATCGATATGCTGTCTGCAAGAAACTCATTTTAGACCCAAAGACACCTCCAGATTTAAAGTGAGGGGGCATAAAACACTTTACAATGCTAATGAATATAAAAAAATAATAATAATAAAAAAAAGCTGGGGTGGCAATCCTTATATCAGACAAATTAGATTCTAAACCAAAGACTATAATTTGAGATGAGGAAAGACACCATATCATACCTAAAAGTTCTCTCCAACAAAAAACAATCTAAAAATTTTAACATCTATACCCGTAACATGGGATCAACTAATTACATAAACCAATTAATAACAGAATCAAAGAAACACATGGACAATAATACAATAATTGTAGGGGATTTTAACACCTTCCTCTCTGAAATGGACAGATCATCTAACCAAAAGATCAAAAAGGAAATAAACACTTCAAATGACACACTGGACCAGATGGACATCACAGACATATTCAGAACATTCTATCCCAAAGCAACAGAATGCACATTCTTCTCCAGTGCACATGGAACATTCTCCTGAATAGATCACATCCTGGATCACAAATCAGGTCTGGTAACAAAAGATTGAGATCATTCCCTGCATATTTTCAGACCACAATGTTTTGAAACTAGAACTGATCCACAAGAGGGAGGTTGGAAAGAACTCAAATACATGGAGGCTGAAGAGCATACTATACAAGAATGAATGGGCCAACCAAGATATTAAGGAAGAATTAAAAGCATTCATGGAAACAAGTGAAAATGAAAACACAATGGTTCAAAATCCTTGGGATGCAGCAAAGGTGATCTTGGGAGGACAGTATATATCAATACAAGACTTTCTCAAGAAACAAGTACTCAAACACACAACCTAACCCTACACCTAAAGGAGCTGGAGAAAGAACAGCAAAGAAAGCCTAAACCCAGCAGGAGAAAAGAAATCATAATGATCAGAGCAGAAATCAATGAAAGAGAAACCAAAAGAACAGTAGAACATATCAAGAAAACTAGGACCTGATTCCTTGAAAGAATTAATAAGATTGATAACCCCTTAGCCAGACTTAACAGAGAGAGAGAGAAAAGACCCAAATTTAAAAATCATGAAAGAGGAGTGCTCACAATGAACACCAAAGAAATACAAAGAATTATAGAATCATATAATGAGCAACTATCGGCCAGTTAATTTGACAATCTGGAAGAAGTGGATGCATTCTTAGAGAGTATGAACTACCAAAACTGAACCAGGAAGAAATAGAAAACCTGAACAGACCCACAACCAGTAAGGAGATTGAAGCAGCCATCAAAATCTCCCATCAAACAAGAGCCTAGGGCCAGACAGCTTCCCAGGGGAATTCTACCAAACATTTAAAGAAGAATTAATACCTATTTCCTGAAACTGTTCCAAAAAAAAAAAAATTAGAAATGGAAGGAAAACTTCCAAACTCATTTTATGAGTTCAGCATTACCTTGATCCCAAAACCAGACAAGGACCCCACTAAAATGGATAATTATAGACCAATATCCCTGATGAGCATGGATGCAAAACTCCTCACCAGAATTATACCCAATAGGATCCAACAGTACATTAAAAGGATTATCCACCATGACCAAGTAGTATTTATTCCTGGGTTGCAAGTTTGAATCAACATCACAAATCAATCAATGTGAAACAATACATTAATAAAAGAATGAACAAGAATGATATGATATTCTCAATAGATGCAGAAAAAGCATTTAACAAAACACAGCATTCTTTCTTGATCAAAACTCTTAACAGCGTAAGGATGGAGGATACATACCTCAATATCATCAATGCCATCTATGAAAAATCTACAGCAAATATCATTCTGAATAGGGAAAAACTGAGACCTTTTCCTCTAAGGTGAGGAACATGGCGGGATGTCCACTATCACCACTGCTATTTAACATAGTACTAGAAGTCCTAGCCTCAGCAATGAGAACGAAAAGAAATAAAAGGCATCCAAATTGGCAAAGAAGCAAAACTGATTCTTTGCAGATGATATGATACTTTATGTGGAAATCCCAAAAGACTCCATATCAAAACTGCTGAAATAATACAGGTATTTAGTAAAATGTCAGGATATAAAATCAATGCACAGTAATCAGTTGCATTTCTATACACCAGCAACAAGACAGAAAAAAAGAGAAATTAAAAAACCAATCCCATTTACAATTGCACCCATAACCATAAGATACCTAGGAATATAGCTAACCAAAGAGGCAAAGAATCTGTACTCAGAAAACTATAGAGTACTCATGACAGAAATTGAGGACTACCCAAAGAAATGGAAAAATTTTCTATGCTCATGGATTGAAAGAAGGAATACTGTGAAAATGTCTATGTTACCTAGTGCAATCTACACATTTGATGCAATACCGATCAAAATACCATCAACTTTTTTCAAAAAAATAGAACAAATAATCCTAAAATTTATACGGAACAAGAAAAGACCCTGAATACCTACCTGAATGTTGAAAAAGAAAACCAACGTTGGTGGTATCATAATTCCAGACTTCAAGCTTCATTACAAAGATGCAATCAACAAGACAGTATGGTACTGGCACAAAAACAGAGACATAGATTCATGGAACAAAATAGAGAGCCCAGAAATAGACCCTCAACATTATGGTCAACCAATCTTCGACAAAGCAGGAAAGAATGTCCAATGGAAAAAAGACAACAAGTGGTGTTGGGAAAATTGGACAGCCACATGCAGAAGAATGAAATTGTACCATTTCCTTACACCACACACAAACGTAGGCTCAACACGGATGGAAGACTGCAATGTGAGAAAGGAATCCATTGAAATCCATGAGGAGAACACAAACAGCAACTTATTTGACCTCAGCCGCAGCAACTTCATCCTAGAAACATTACCAAAGGCAAGGGCAAAAACGAACTATTAGGACTTCATCAAGATCAAAAGCTTTTCCACAGCAAAGGAAACAGTCAACAAATCCAAAAGACAACTGACAGAATGGGAGAAGATATTTGCAAAGGACATATCAGATAAAGGGCTAGTATTCAAAATTTATAAAGAACTTATCAGTCTGTTTTCAGAAGGAGGAGCAAGCAAGATGGCAGAGAAGTAGGAGACTCTGTTTCATCCAGTCCCTTGAAGTGAGCTAAATATCTACCAAAACACTCTGAACACCCAGGAAATCAGCTTGAGATGTAATATTATTATACTATACTTCTGGATCTCTATGGAGGGAGAAGACATCAATGGAGAGGTAAAGCAGAGTGGGGACACTCAGATTGATATTGGAGGATAAACAGACTGGGGAGGGAGCCACCAGAAGTGACCCTCTGGAAAGTAATACCCCAATAGGAAAGTGTCATGCGATTTGGGACCAGCATTAACTTAGAGTCCGGTTTAAAAAAGATTCCAAAAAACAACCCAAAAGATCTTAAGGGGCAACTGGTAGAATTGGACAGTTATGGGCGTGGGCCTAAGCCCACGTTCCCAGGACAGTCACCGCTGGTGGCCTCCAATGCCAGAGAGAGTCCAGTGAGGACTCCAGTCCATGGCCCCTGAGCCCATGGCTTTCCACTGTATGCACCACCACTCGAGCTGGGTGCACATCCGCATTTGCCTGAGAGAGACTGGTGTGGGCTCCAGCTGGCGTTCTCTAGGACTGCACCTTCTGAGACTGGCTGAGGGATCTGAGTGCACCCAGACCGCTCCTGAGAGAATGTGGCATGATCTCTGGTCGGAATCCCTTGGCTCACAGCCTTCCACGACCTGCGTGACTGCAGGGCCTGAGCACACCCAGCATGGCCCCGGACTCCAGACAGTAGTCCCGGCAAAGGCAGCCACCAGAAAGTGGGCTCCCTGGGCCAATATAGCTCACGGTTTTAGTGGCATGGTGGTTCAGAGACAAGCAAGGGCCTCGGGAGACCACTGGGATGGTGGCTAGGGTGCTCACTGCCTGTGGGATGTTGTGCTGTTCAGCGGAGTTTGCAGAGGTGGAGTCTGTGTATTCTGAACCACCCAGAGGGGAACAGTCTGAGGCTTCTCTTTCAGGCGGAGGTCTAGGTGCACATAGATTCTTTCTTTGCTCTGACCCTCTGAAAAGTCGCAAAAAACCACCAAAGAACAAAAACCTCCAGAGAACAAAAGCCTGAAAAAATAGGTCCCACAGGTCAGCCCCTTGATGGTGGGCAGGGCGAATCAGCCCAAGCAAGATTGATGGCAAACAGTGCAGCAATGGATTTTTAACCAATCCACTTTTTAATTTTTTTAAATTCTTGACATTACAGAACTAAACTGAAATTTATTAACATTCCACTCTTACATTTCTTATCGACAAACAGAAATAAAATTCATGAGCCAAAAACCCAAACAAAACTAAAAACAGGGAAAAGCTTATAAAACTAAATATGGATCCCAGCATTAACAGCTGAACAGAGAATGTGATTTTTAAATTCTTAGCGGATGATAAAGTTGTGTAGAAACTGAACACTTACAAATTATTTAAAACCTGGAATCACTGACCAGAAATTACACAGTTGGATCATGGGATTGATGGCAAACAGTGCAAACCCAGAAGACAAGTCAAAAGAACAAGAGGACAACCACCACAGGGTCCCAATGAAAATGTAAAACCCCAACATCAAAAGAAAACAATATACTAAGCTCCTGGTATTGCCCTAAAACCTGTATATATCATAGATACAACTTCTCTTTTTTAATATTTGTTCTCATGATTCTTGTTCTTTTAATTTTTTAATGTACTTTCCATTACAACTAGAAGTTTAATACAACATATTCTTTAATAACATTTTAACTTTAACTTTTTTTTCATACATATACCTGTGTTTCTCATATATATATATATATATATATATATATATATACATATACGCTTCAAGGTAATCCTTTTTCCCTATTCAATACTACCCCTATATATAAACCACTTTCAATCTCCCTGCATCTCTGGAAAGTTGACTCCTTTAACAAAGTTAACAAGATACACCCAGGAAGAACCAAAATAACCTCCTTCACCCACATCGAGAGTTTATAACCACCCTCCCATCAAATTCTTCTGTCAGTGTTTTTGTGTATTTGTTTTTGTTTTGGTATTATACAAATCTTATTCCTGGGGTTCATTTTTGCTGAGTTCTTCTTTTTTTCTTGTCATTTATTTTGTTGGTCTTTGTCTTTGTTTTTGTTTATGTACCTTATAAATCTCACACTGGGGAGTCATTTTTGTGGGGTTTTCTCTCTTTTCATTTTTTTTCCTGTTTCTCTCTTTTTCCTTTCTTTTTGATGGTGACTTCTGAGTGCTCCAAAACTTTCCAGGGTGCACCTTGCCTGGATCGTGATTGATATATTCAGCCAAACATCTCCTCAAACACCTCTCACCAAAATGACTAGGAAGAGGAACATCTAACAGAGGAAAAATTCAGAAACTGTGCCCTCTACCACAGAACTATTGGAAATGGACATAAACAGTATGTGGAAAAGGAATTCAGGGTAACAATTATCCAGGCAATGGCTAGGTTGCAGAAAACCATTAGTGACAATATAGAACCTCTAAGGACAGAAGTGAGTTCTGATCTGACAGAATTTAAAAATGTTATCAGTGGGATCCAATCTAATCTAAATACTCTAACAGTTAGGGTAAATAAGGCAGAAGAAGGAATGCATGATCTAGTTGACAAACTGGTAGAAAAGAAGGATCAAGAGGAGGCCAGGAACAAAAAGCTTAGAAGGCATGAAAACAGAATTAGGGAAATAACACCATAAAACATTCCAATGTCAGAATTATTGGGATCCCTGAGGAGGTGGAGAGAGAGAGAGAGAGAGGAATAGAAGACATAGTTAAACAAATCCTAGGTGAAAACTTCCCTTATCTGGGGAATGGAACCAGTGTTTGTGTCCTAGGAGCAGAGAGGACACCTCCACCCCAAGATCAATGAGGACAGAAAGACATCCAGGCACTTGGTTGTAAAATTCATGACTCGTAAATTCAGAGAACATTTCCTAAGGGCTGCTAGGGGGAAGTGATTCCTTATGTACAGAGGGAGGACACTCAGAATAATGTCAGACCTGTCCACAGAAACCTGAGAAGCCAGAAAGGGCTGGCAAGACATACTAGGATCCTATATGAGAAGACCATTCAGCCAAGAATACTTTATCAAGCAAGGTTGACATTCAAAAATGGATGGAGAGATAAAGAACTTCCAAGACCAGCAAGGTTTAAAAGAGGATGTGACCACCAAGCCGGCACTAGAGGAAATATTAAGGGGGTTCCATAAAACAAGAAGGAACCCAAGAGACAATTTACAGAGACAATCTATAGAAACAAGGACTTCATAGGCAACATGATGACAATGAAAACTTATCTTTCAATAATCACTCTCAACATGAATGGCCTAAATGCTCTCATAAATGGGCACAGGGTTGCAGATTGGATAAAATGACGGGACACATCCATATGCTGTACAAGACACACACTTTGAAAATAAAGATACATCCATACTGAAAGCGAAGGGATGGAGAAGCATCTTTCATGCCAATGGGCCTCAAAAGAAAGCTGGGGTAGTGACTCTCATATCAGACAAACTAGATTTTAAGCTACAGACTGCAGTCAGAGATGCAGAAGGGCACTAAATCATTCTTAAAGGGTCTATCCACCAAGAAGATCAGAGAGTTGTAAATATTTATGCCCCAACATGGGAACAGCCAACTACATAAGCCAATTGTTAATCTTATAAATAAAGAGTCCTATTGATATGAATACATTAATTGTAGAGGACCTTAACATGTCACTCCAGCAATAGAACGATCATATAAGCAGAAAATCAACAAAGAAACAAGAGATTTGAATGGTACCTTGGACCAGATAGACCTCATAGATATATGCAGAACATTCCACCCTAAAACAACGGAGTACTCTTTCATCTCAAGCACACATGGAACTATCTCTGGAATAGTCTACATACTGGGTCACAAACAGGGCTCAACTGATAACAAAATACTGAAATGATTCCCTGCATATTCTCAGAACACAAGGTTTGAAATTGGAACTCAATCACAAGCAAAACTTTGGAAGGAATTAAAACACTTAGAAGCTAAAGACCATCCTGGTCAAGAATGTTTGGATCAACCAGAAAATCAAAGAAGAACTTAATTCATGGAAACCAATGAGAATGAAGACACATTGGTCCAAAATCTATGAGATACAGGGAAGGTTGTCCTAAGGGGGAAATACATAGTCATCCAAGCCTCAATCAAAAAAAAAAAAAAAAAGGGGGGGGCCTGGGTGGCTCAGTGGGTTAAAGCCTCTGCCTTCGGCTCAGGTCATGATCCCAGGGTCCTCGTATTGAGCCCCACATCAGGCTCTATGCTCAGCGGGGAACCTGATTCCTCCTCTCTCTCTGCCTGCCTCTCTGCCTACTTGTGATCTCTGTCTGTCAAATAAATAAATAAAATCATTAAAAAAGGAAAACTCCAGCATACACCAGCTCTCTTTACACCTTAAAGAACTGGAAAATCAACAACAAATCAAGAAAAATAATTAAGATTAGAGCAGAGATCAATGACTTAGACACTAGAGATACAGTAGAACGATGAAACTAGAAGCTGGTTCTTTGAAAGAATTAATAAGATGAATAAACTACTGGCCAAACTAATCCAAAAGACAAGAGAGAGAACCAAAGTAATAAAATTATGAATGAAAGGGGAGAGTTCATGACTAAGACCACGAAAATAAAAACAATCATCATAAATTATTATCAACAGTTATATGCCAATAAGTTAAGCAAATTAGAAGGAATGGATGCATTCCTGGAAACCTATAAACTTCTCATACTGAAACAGGAAGAAATTGACAACTTAAGTAGACCAATATATGGTAATGATAATAAAAACAGTGATCCAAAACCTCCCAAAACCAAGAGTCCAGGACCTAATGGCTTCCCTGGGAAAGTCTACCAAACATTCAAGAAAGGAATAGTTGCTATTCTCCTGAAACTGTTTCAAAAAATAGCAACATAAGCTAAACTACCAGACTCTTTCTATGAAGCCAGCATTACCCAGATCCCCAAACCAGGAAAAGACCCCATCCAAAAGGAGAATTTCAGACCAATATCCCTGATGATTACGCATGCTAAGATTCTCAACAGGATCCTTGCTAATAGGATTCAAGTGTACATTAAAAAGATCATCCACGATGACCAGGTTGGATTTATCCCTGGGATGCAAGTGTGGTTCAACATTCTCAAATCAATCAATGTGATAGAATGAATCAATAAAAGAATAGAGAAGAACCACATGGTCATCTCAATGGATGCAGAAAAAGCATTTGACAAAATACAACATCCTTTCCTCATTAAAACTCTTAAAAGAATATGGATACAGGGAGCATTCCTCAACGTCATAAAATCTATCTATGAAAAACCCTAAGCAAATATCATTCTCAATGGGGAGAAGGTGAGAGCCCTTCCACTGAGATCAGGAACACGACAAGGATACCCACTCTCACCACTGTTGTTCAACATAGTACTAGAAGTCCTAGCAACAGCAATCAGACAACAAAAAGAAATAAAAGGTATTCAACTGGCAAGGAAGAAGTCAAACTCTCTCTCTTTGCAGATGACATGATACTTTATATGGAAAACCCAAAAGACTCCACACGTAAGCTAGTAGAACTCATACAGCAACTTAGTAGAGTGGCAGGATATAAAATGAATTCACAGAAATCACTCGCTTACTTATACAATAACAATGAAAATATAGAAAATGAAATTAAAGAACGATCCCGTTTTCTATAGCACCAAGAACCCTGAGGCACCTTGGAATAAACCTCACCAAAGAGGTAAAGGATTGTACTCGGGGAACAACGGAACATTCCTAAGAGAAACTGAAGATACAAAAAGATAGAAGTCTTTCCATGCCCAGGGATCGGAATAACAAACATTGTTAAAATGTCTATACTGCCTAGAGCAATCTACACTTTCCATACCACCCCATTCAAAATACCAATGACATTTTTCAAAAGTGCTGGAACAAAGCAATCCTAACGTTTGTATGGAGGCAGAAAAGACCCTGAGTCAGTAAGGAAATGTTCAAAAAGAAAAACAAAGCTAGAGTCATCACATTGCCTGATTTCATGCTTTATTACAAATCTGGGATCACCAAGGCAGCATGGTATTGGCACAAAAAAGGACACATTCACCAGTGGAACTGAGTAGAGACTGGAGATAGAGACCCCAGACCCCTCAACTCTATGGTCAAATAATCTTCGACAGAGTAGGAAAAAATATCTTGTGGAAAAAAGAGAGTCTCTTCCATAATCGGCGCTGAGAAAATCCGACGGCTATGCATAGAAGAATGAAACTCGACCATTCTCTTACACTGTACACAAAGATAAACTCAAAATGGATAAAAGACCTCAACGTGAGACAGGAATCCATCAGAATCCTAGAGGAGAATATAGGCAGTAATCTCTTCGATATCAGCCACAGCAACTTCTTTCAAGATATGTCTCCAAAGGCAAATGAAACAAAAGCGAAAATAAACTTTCGGGACTTCATCAAAATCAAAAGCTTCTGCACAGCAAAGGAAACAGTCAACAAAACAAAGAGGCAACCCACGGAATGGGAGAAGATATTTGCAAATGACAGTACAGACAAAAGGTTGATATCCAGGATCTATAATGAACTCCTCAAACTCAACACACATAAAACAGGCAAACATATGAAAAAATGGGAAGAAGATATGAACAGACACTTCTCCAATCAAGACATACAAATGGCTATCAGACACATGAAAAAATGTTCATCATCACTAGCCCTCAGGGAGATTCAAATTAAAACCACATTGAGATATCACCTTACACCAGTTAGAATGGCCAAAATTAACAAAACAGGAAACAACATGTGTTGGAGGGGATGTGGAGAAAGGGGAGCCCTCTTCCACTGTTGGTGGGAATGCAAGTTGGTGCAGCCTCTTTGGAGAACAGTGTGGAGATTCCTCAAGAAATTAAAAATAGAACTTCCCTATGACCCTGCAATTGCACTCCTGGGTATTTACCCCAAAGATACAGATGTCGTGAAAAGAAGGGCCATCTGTACCCCAATGTCTATAGCAGCAATGGCCACGGTCGCCAAACTATGGAAAGAACCAAGATGCCCTTCAACGGACGAATGCATAAGGAAGATGTGGTCCATATACACTATGGAGTATTATGCCTCCATCAGAAAGGATGAATACCCAACTTTTGTAGCAACATGGACGGGACTGGAAGAGATTCTGCTGAGTGAAATAAGTCAAGCAGAGAGAGTCAATTATCATATGGTTTCACTTATTTGTGGAGCATAACAAATATCATGGAGGGCAAGGGGTGTTAGAGAGGAGAAGGGAGTTTGGGTAAATTGGAGGTGAATCACGAGAGACTATGGAGTCTGAAAAACAATCTGAGGGGTTTGAAGTGGCGGGGGTGTTGGAGGTTGGGGTACCAGGTGGTGGGTATTATAGAGGGCACGGATTGCATGGAACACTGAGTGTGGTAAAAAAACAAAACAAAACAAAAAACAACAACAACAAAAAAAACAGAAGTTTCTGCATAGCAGAGGAAACAGTCAACAAAACAAAGAGGCCACCCACAGAATGGGAGAAGATATTCACAGATGACACTACAGAAAATGGGCTGATATCCAACATCTATATAGAACTTCTCAAACTCAACCCCGCCCCCCAAAAAAACAGATAATCCAGGCAAGAAGTGGGCAGAAACCATGAACAGACACTTCTCCCAAGCAGACATACAAATGGCTAGCAGACACATGAAAAAAATGTTCATCATCATTGGCCATCAGGGAAATTCAAATCAAAACCACATTGAGACACCACATTACGCCAGTTAGAATGGCAAAGATTAACAAGACAGTAAACAACAAATGTTGGAGAGGATTTGGAGAATAGGGAACGCTCTTACACTGTTGGTGGGAATGCAAGTTGGTGCAGCCACTTTCGAAAACAGTGTGGACATTCCTCAAAAAAGTAAAAATAGAGCTACCCTGTGACCCAGAGATTGCACTACTGGCTATTTACGTCATCGATACAGATGCAGTGAAAGGAAGGGCATGTGCACCCTAAAGTTCTTGGCAGTGATGGCCACAATTGCCACGCTGTGGAAAGAGATGAGATACCCTTCAACTGAAAAATGGATATAAGAAGATGTGGTCTATATATACAATGGGATATTAGTCAGCCATTGGAAAGGATGAATACCCAACTTTTGAATCAATGTGGATGGGACTGGTGGTGATTATTCTGAGTGAAATAATTGGAACATAAGGAAAAAAAACATGGAGGACATTAGGAGAAGGAAACCCAAGGGGAAGGGATGGAAATCAGAGGGAGAGAGGAACCATGAGAGACTGTGGGCTTTGAGAAACAAACTGAGGGTATTAGAGGGGATGTGTGAACCTGGTGGTGGGAATGTGTGACCCTGGTGTTGGCTGGAGGCCTGGAGGGCACGTATTGCATGGAGCACTGGGTGTTATACGTAAACTGGAATCTTGGAACACTACATCAGAAACTAATGATGTATTTTATGGTGCCTAACGTAACACAGTAAAAGTTTTAAGAAACCACAAAAAAGCCAAAGAACCAAACCAAACAAAAAAAATTAGTGTTAGCCTCTCCCTTGAATCTTTGAAGCCATGCATTGACTTCTCTTCAGCGATGAGAGTCCTGGATGCAAATTCTTCTCCAGAAAGCTGCTTCATTTAAACTGAGACTTTATTTAGTGTATCCACCTTTATTAGTTTCCTTAGCTAGATCTTTTGGATAACTTGCTGCCACTTCTACATCAGCACTTGCTGCTTCACTTTTCACTTTTATATTATGGAGATAGATTATTTCCTTAAATGTCATGAACCAAACTTTGCTAGCTTCAAGCTTTTCTTTTACAGTTTCCTCACCACTCTCGGCCTTCACAGACCTGCATAGAGTCAAGGTCTTTCTCCAGAGTAGGTTTTGGTTTAAGGGAATGCTGTGGCTCATTTGATCTTCTATCCAGACCACTAAAACATTCTCCAAATTAGCAGTAGGGCTGTGTTTGCTTTCTTATTATTTGTGTTTTCACTGGAGTAGTACTTTTAATTTCCTTCAAGGACATTCACTTTCCATTCACAATTTGGCTAACTGATATAAGAGGCCTAGGTTTTGACCATTCTTGTCTCTCTAGCTTTTGATTTAAAGTGAGGTATGTAAAGCTCTTTCTTTCACTTGAATGCTTAGAGGCCATTATTCAATGGCCTAATTTTAATACTGATGTATCATAGGAAATAGGGAGGCCTGCTGAGAGGGAGGGAGATGTGGAGATGGTCAGTTGGTAGAGCAGCAGTCAGGACATAGAACATGTATTGATTCAGTTTACCATCGTACATGGATGTGGTTTCTGGTGTCCCAAAAACAATTACAATAATAACATCAAAGATCATTGATTACAGATCTCCATACTAGATATAATAATAATTAAGAAGTTTAAAATACTGTGAGAATTACTGAAATGTGACACAGAGAAGCACAATGAACAAATGCTTTTGGAAAAAATGGTGCAGATAAACTTGCTTGATGCTGCCTTGACACTAACCTTCAATATGTGAAAAACTCAGTATCTGCAAAATTCAATAAAGTACAGTGCAATAAAATGAAGGATGCCTGTATTTTTATGTTGATTGAGATGCAACTCCATGGTTTTAAGTTATATCTTTTGTTTCCAACAGAGCAAAGCTCTCCAGTGTGGGGTGGGTGTCCCTCAGTTGTGGAGGCACAAGGTTATCTGCTAGATTGTGGGAAGAAAATACTAAAAAAAAACTTTGTTTGTATTACTTTATTTAATGTTTTTATACAATTTATATTTCTGAGAATATTTTATAATAGACAAAAATATAGTTACGTTGTATGTAATTTATACATAAATGATCATATATTGTAGACATATGCTTTTTTATCACTTTCTCCCTTGCTCATTCAGCTGAAGGTAGCCTGCCCTCCTTATTTGTTCCTTGAGCATAAGAAATGCATTCTTTTTTTTTTTAAACCTTTCCAACGCTTCCGTAACTCTTTAAAAAAAAAGATTTTATTTATTTATTTGACAGAGATCACAAGTAGGCAGAGAGGCAGGCAGAGAGAGAGGAGGAAGCAGGCCCCCTGCTGAGCACAAAGCCCAATGTGGGGCTCGATCCCAGGGTCCTGGGATCATGGCCTGAGCAGAAGGCAGAGGCTTTAACCCACTGAGCCACCCAGGCGCCCCAAGAAATGCATTCTTGAGGACCCTTGCACTTGCTGTTTCTTCTGTGTGAAAGAGACACATTTTAGATCTTCTAGTTCATTCCCTCAATTCATTTAGGTCTCAACTCAGATTGCATTCCTCCCAAAAGGCTTTCTCAACTATCCTCTATGAAATAGCAACTCCTGACAGATTCATCACCTTACCTTAATTTTTGTTTATTCAAAGCACATTTATACATTAGTTTATCTGCCCATTGGTTGTTTTGCCCATTACAATACCAATGTACGAAGGCACAGACTCTGCCCATTTTCTCCATCATTGGTTCCTCAGTGATACAGTAGACTCTCAATAAATGTTTAAACAAGGAATTCTCACTTTTTTAAGTGATTAGTGTTCGTGGCTTAAAAGTTTGACTATCACTACTTTTGTGGCAAGAGAAGGGGACTTTAATAAGTAGTTAAAAATCTTTATTTAAATATTTAATTGTTCATTCATTCATTCAAATAAACAATAAATTGTTTATTTATTCATCCATTTTCTTTTATTCTACATACATTATTTATTTCTTAGTTTTCCTTTTTATTCTTTTTTTTTCATTGTTTACAAGTACTGGGTGTACCACACCCAGTGCTTCCAGCCCTTCCTAGTGTACTGGGTGTCTGTGGATAGGTCTGCTGCCAGTCTGATGTTTATACACCTACATGTTAAAGACCTTTTCTCTTAAGTCACTTTCATGATTTTCTATTTATCTCTGAATATTGCACACTTCACTTTTAGATACTGGGGTGTTGATCTGTTTGAATTAATTTTGAGGTGGGTTTTCTATGCCTTTTTGAAATTAAGGTCTGTTTCCTTCCCCAGATTAGGGAGGTTCTCAGCTATGATTTGCTCAAACATACCTTCTGCCCCTCTTTCTTCTTCCTCTGGGACCCCAATTACTCTAATATTGTTTCACTTTATGGTATCACTGATTCTTGAAAACCCTGCTAATTTTCCATCTGTTATTTTTCTTTTTTCTTCAGCTTCCTTTTCATCATTTTGTCTTGTATGTCACCAAGTCTCTTTTCTGCCTCATTTGCTCTAGCTGTTAGAGCATCCATTTTACGTCTTTCTTTCTTTCTCTCCTTCTTTCTTTCTTTATACTTTTATTATTAACATTTAATGTATTATTTACTTCAAGGGTACAGGTCTGTGAATCATTAGTCTTACAAAATTCACAGAACTCACCATGGTACATATCCTCCCTAATATCCATAACTCAGCCACCCTATCCCTCCCTACCCACCTCCTAACAACTCAGTTTGTTTCCTGATATTAGGAGTCTCTTATAGTTTGTCTCCCTCCCCGGTCCCATCTTGTTTCATTTTTTTCCCTCCCTATCCCCACCCAACTGCACGCCCTGCTTCTCAAATTCTACATATCAGAGATCATATGATAATTGTCTTTCTCTGATTGACTTATTTCACTTAGTATAATACTTTCCAGTTCCAGCCACATTGCTGCAAATGCTAAGATTTCATTGTTTTCTGTTGTTGTTGGCTGTATAGTATTCCACTGTGTATATATATACCGTATCTTTATCTATTCATCTCTTGATGGACATCTAGCTTCTTTCCATAGTTTGGCTCTTGTGGACAATGCTGCTGTACACATTTGGGTGAGCATGTCCCTCAGATCATTATATTTGTATCTTTAGGATAAATACCCAGCAGTGCAATTTTTGGGTCATAGAGTAGTTCTATTTTCAACTTTTTGAGGAACCTCCATCCTATTTTCCAGAGTGGCTGCACCAGTATGCATTTCCACCAACAATGTAGGAGGATTCCTTTTTCTCTGCATCCTTGCCAACACCTATCATTTCTTGACTTGTTAATTTTAGCCATTCTGACTGGTGTGAAGTGGTATCTTATTGAGGTTTTGATTTGTAATTCCGTGATGCCGAGTAATGTGGAGCACTTTTTCATGTGTCTGTTGGCCATCTGGATGTCTTCTTTGCAGAAATGTCTGTTCATGTACTCTGCCCCTTTCTTGATTGTATTATTTGCTTTTTATCAATAGCCACCACCAGGTTCACACATCCCCCACACCCCCTCCCCTCTAAAACCCTCAGTTTGTTTCTCAAAGCCCACAGTCTCTCATGGTTCCTCTCTCCCTCTAATTTCCATCCCTTCCCCTTGGGTTTCCTTCTCCTAATGTCCTCCATGTTTTTCCTTATGTTTCACAAATAAGTGATACTGTATGATAATTGACTTTCTCTGCTTGACTTATTTCACTCAGAATAATCACCTCCAATCCCATCCATATTTATTCAAAAGCTGTGTATTCATCCTTTCCAATGGCTGACTAATATCCCATTGTATATATAGACCACATCTTCTTTATCCATTTTTCTGTTGAAGGGTATCTCATCTCTTTCCACAGCGTGGCAATTGTGGCCATCACTGCTATGAACTTTAGGGTGCACTTGCCCTTCCTTTCACTGCATCTGTGTCGATGGCGTAAATAGCCAGTAGTACAATCTCTGGGTCACAGGGTAGCTCTATTTTTACTTTTTTGAGGAATGTCCACACTGTTTTCGAAAGTGGCTGCACCAACTTGCATTCCCACCAACAGTGTAAGAGCGTTCCCTATTCTCCAAATCCTCTCCAACATTTGTTGTTTACTGTCTTGTTAATCTTTGCCATTCTAACTGGCATAATGTGGTGTCTCAATGTGGTTTTGATTTGAATTTCCCTGATGGCCAATGATGATGAACATTTTTTTCATGTGTTTGCTAGCCATTTGTATGTCTCCTTGGGAGAAGTGTCTGTTCATGTTTTCTGCCCACTTCTTGACTGGATTATCTGTTTTTTTGGGGGGGGGGCGTTGAGTTTGAGAAGTTCTTTATAGATGTTGGATATCAGCCCATTTTCTGTAGTGTCATCTGTGAATATCTTCTCCCATTCTGTGGGTTGCCTCTTTGTTTTGTTGACTTTTTCCTCTGCTGTACAGAAGCTTTTGATCTTGATGGAGCCTCAAAAGTTCATTTTTGCTTTTGTTTCCTTTGCCTCTGGAGACGTGTCTTGAAAGAAGCTGCTGTGGCTGATGTCGAAGAGGTTACTGCCTATCTTCTCTTCTAGTATGTTGATGGAGTCCTGTATCACATTGAGGTCTTTCATATATTTTGAGTTTATCCTTGTGAATATTATCAGAGAATGTTCGAGTTTTATTTTTTATACATAGCTGTCCAACTTTCCCAGTATCACTTGTTGAAGATAATGTTTCCCCCCTACACACACAGGATATTTTTTCCTGCTTTGTCGAAGATAATTTGACCATAGTGTTATGGGTCAATATCTGTGGTCTCTACTCTACATTGGTCTATGTATCTGTTTTTGTGTCTGGCTTTCTTTTGACATACATTTGCATGATGCTATTTCTCTATCCCTTCACTTCCTTTTTTTAAAGATTTCATTTATTCATTTGACAGACAGAGATCACACATAGTCAGAGAGACAGGCAGAGAGAGAGGAAGAAGCAGGCTTCTTCTTGAGCAGAGAGCCTAATGCAGGGCTCAATCCCAGGACCATGAGACTGTTACCCAAGCCAAAGGCAGAGGCTTTTACCCACTGTGCCACCCAGGTGCCCCTCTATCCCCTCACTTTCAATCTGCAGGTGTCTTTAGGTGTGAAATGAGTAGTGTCATTCACGAACATTGGCTCCCATTTTGTGAAGTGACTCTTTGTTTTGTGACTGTTTTGTTGACTGTTTTCTTTACTGTGCAGAAACTTTTTATCTTGAAGTCCCAAAAGTTCACTATTGCTTTTCTTTCCCTTGCCTTTGGAGATGTGTCTTGAAAGAAGTTGCTGTGGCCAAAGTCAAAGTTGTTCCTGCCTATGTTCTCCTCTATGACTTTGATGGATTCCTATCTCACATTGAGGTCTTTCATCCACATTGTGTTTATCTTTGTTTATGGTGTAAGAGAATGGTCGAGTTTCATTCTTCTACATATATATAGCTGTCCAGTTTTCCAAGAACCATTTATTGAAGAGACTTTCTATCAGATATTTTTTCCTGCTTTCTCAAAGTTTACTCGACCATAGAGTCGAGGGTCCTTATCTGGGCTCACTGTTCTACTGATCTGCGGTTTTGGTGATCACAGTTTTGCAATAGAGCTTTAAATCAGGCAATGTGATGCCCCCAGCTTTGTTTTTCTATTTCAACATTTCCTTGATGGTTTGGGGTCTTTTCTGGTTCTATACAAATTTTAGGATTGCTTGTTCCAGCACTTTGAAAACTGCTGTTGGTACTTTGATCAGGAAGACATTGAAAGTATAGATTGTTGTGGGCAGCATAGACATTTTAACGTTTATTCTTCCGATCTATGAGCATGGAATGTTTTCCCACCTTTTTGTGTGTTGCTCAATTTCTTTCATGAGTTTTCTATAGTTCCTAGAGTATAGTTCATTTACCTCTTTGGTTAGGATTTTTCCAAGGCAACTTATTGTTTTTGGCACTATTGTAAATGGAATCGATTTTTTATTTTTTCTTTCTACAGTTTCATTCTTAGTGTATAAGAAGAAAACTGATTTCTGTGCCTTGATTTGTATCCTGCCACATTACTGAATTGCTGTATGAGTTCTAGTAATTTGGGTGTGGAGACTTTTGGAGTTTCCACATAAAGTATCATGTCATCTGTGAATAGAGAGAGTTTGACTTCTTCATTGCCAATTTGGATACCTTTTATTTCTCTTTGTTGTCCGATTGCTGTTGCTAGGACTTCTAGTACTATGTTGAACAATAATGGTGCGAGTGGGCATCCTTGTCTTGTTCCTGATCTCAATGGGAAGGCTGCAAGCTTTTTCCCATTGAGGATAATATTTGCTGTGGGTCTTTCATAGATAGATTAGTGATATTATTTCATCCATAATGCCTTTGACAGTCTGAAGTAAGACATCTGCCATTAATATATGAGGTAGGGGGGCACTTGGGTGGCTCAATGGGTTAAAGCCTCTGCCTTCAGCTCAAGTCATGATCCCAGGGTCCTGGGATTGATCCCCGCATTGGGCTCTCTGCTCAGCAGGGAGCCTGCTTCCCACCTCCCTACCTGACTCTGCCTACTTGTGATCTCTGTCTGTCAAATAAATAAATAAAATCTTTTTTAAAAAAAGAATGATATTCGCTGTGGGTTTTTCATAGATGCATTTTCTGAAATTGAGGAGGGTCTCTTCTATCCCCATACTCAGATGAGTTTTAATCAGGAACGCATGCTGTATTTTGTCAAATGCTTTTTCTTCATCAATTGAGAGGATCAAATGTTTCCTCTCTCCTCTTATTAATGTGTTCTCTCACATTGATTGATTTGCAAATGTTGAACCAGCTTCACATCCCAGGGATAAATCCTACCTGTTCATGGTGGATAATCTTTTTAATGTGCTGTTGGATCCTATTATGTAGGACCTTGTTGAGAATTTTGGCATCCATATTCATTAGGGATATTGGTCTGAAATTCTCCTTTTTAATGGGGTCTTTGCCTGGTTTGGGGATCAAGGTAAAGCTGGCCTCACAGCATGAGTTTGGACGTTTTCTTTCTGTTTCTATTTTTTGAAACACTTTCAGGAAAATAGGTATTATTTCTTCTTTGAATGTTTGGTAGAATTCTCCAAGGAATCCATCAGGTCCTGGACTCTTGATTTTGGGAGGTTCTTGACCACTGCTTCCATCTTGTACAGGTTATTGGTCTAATCAGTTTGTCAGTTTCCTCCTGTTGCACTCCTGGTAGTTTACAGGGTTCGGGAATGCATCCATTTCTTCCAGGTTGCCTAATTTATTGTCATAGAACTGTTGATAATAATTTCTGATGATCATTTCTATTTCCTTGGTGTTAATCACGAGCTCTCCCTTTTCATTCATAATTTTATTAAATTGGGCCCTTTCTGTTTTCTTTTGGGTAAGTCTGTCCAGTGTGGTTTTTTTTTTTAATCTTATTAATTCTTTCAAAGAATCAGGTTCTAGTTTCATTGATCTTCTCTATTGTATTTTTGTTTTCTAATTTATTGATCTCTCCTCTAATCTTAATTATATCTCTTTTCATGCATGGGTTAAGCTTCATTTCTTGTTGATTCTTCAGTTCTTTAAGGTGTAAAAAGGTTTGTGTATTTAGGTTTTTTCTATTTTTTTTTTTTTTTTTTTTTAGTGAAGCCTGGGTGCCTATGTATTTCCCCCTTAGGACTGCCTTTGCCGGCCAGAGGAGTCAAGATGGCAGAGAAGTAGCAGGCTGAGACTATTTCAGCTAGCAGGAGATCAGCTAGATAGCTTATCTAAATATTGCAAACACCTGAAAATCCATCGGAGAATCGAAAAGAAGAATAGCAATTCTGGAAACAGAAAAACAACCACTTTCTGAAATGTAGGACCGGCGGAGACGTGAATCCAAAGCAATGGGAAGATAGACCCCGGGGGGAGGGGCTGGCTCCCGGCAAGTGGCAGAGCAATGGAGCACAAAATCAGGACTTTTAAAAGTCTGTTCCACTGAGGGACATCACTCCAGAGGCTAAACCGGGATGAAGCCCATGCGGGGTCAGCATGGCCTCAGGTCCTGGAGGGTCACAGAAGGATTGGGGGTGTCTGAGTGTCGCAGAGCTTGCAGGTATTGGAAGGGGAAAACCGGCTACAGAGACAGAGCTGACAGTAAGCTCACAGCTCGGTGTCAACTTGAACCAGCCACAGGCTCAGTGAGCTCAGAGCGTGGCCAGAAGTCAGGCAGACAGGAGTAACTGGGCGCTGTTCTCTGAGGGCGCACTGAGGAGTGGGGCCCTGGGCTCTCGGCTCCTCCGGGCCGGAGACCAGGAGGCCGCCATTTGTATTCCCGTCCTCCAGAACTCTATGGAAAGCGCTCAGGGAACAAAATCTCCTGAAAACAAACCAGAGCGGATTACTCAGCCCTGCCCCTGGTAAGGGCGGTGCAATTCCGCCTGGGGCAAAGACACTTGAGAATCACTACACCAGGCCCCTCCCCCAGAAGATCAACAAGAAATCCAGCCCAGACCAAGTTCACCTACCAAGGAGTGCGGTTTCAATACCAAGGAGAGCAGCAGAAATCCAGAGGAGGAGAAAGCAAAGCACGGAACTCATGGCTTTCTCCCTGAGATTTTTTTTTAGTCTTGCAGTTAATTTAATTTTTTTATATTTCATTTTTTTTCTCGCCTTCTGGTAAAATTTTTTTTAACTTTTACCCTTTTCTTTTTTAACGTTTTTTAACTAGTTTATATATATATATATATATATATATATTTATATTTTTCTTTATTCATTTTCTTTTTTTAATTCTTTTCTTTTATTTTCTTTCTTCCTTTTTGATCCTCTTTTTATCCCCTTTCTCCCCCCTCACGATTTGGGATCTCTTCTGATTTGGTTAAAGCATATTTTCCTGGGGTTGTTGCCACCCTTTTAGTATTTTACTTGCACCTTCATATACTCTTATCTGGACAAAATGACAAGACGGAAAAATTCAACACAAAAAAAAAGAACAAGAGGCAGTACCGAAGGCTAGGGACCTAATCAATACAGACATTGGTAATATGTCAGATCTAGAGTTCAGAATGACAATTCTCAAGGTTCTAGCCGGGCTCGAAAAAGGCATGGAAGATATTAGAGAAACCTCTCGGGAGATATAAAAGCCCTTTCTGGAGAAATAAAAGAACTAAAATCTAACTAAGTTGAAATCAAAAAAGCTATTAATGAGGTGCAATCAAAAATGGAGGCTCTAACTGCTAGGATAAATGAGGCAGAAGAAAGAATTAGTGATATAGAAGACCAAATGACAGAGAATAAAGAAGCTGAGCAAAAGAGGGACAAACAGCTACTGGACCACGAGGGGAGAATTCGAGAGATAAGTGACACCATAAGACAAAACAACATTAGAATAATTGGGATTCCAGAAGAAGAAGAAAGAGAGAGGGGATCAGAAAATATACTGGAGAGAATTATTGGGGCAGAATTTCCCCAATATGGCAAAGGGAACGAGCATCAAAATTCAGGAGGTTCAGAGAATGCCCCTCAAAATCAATAAGAATAGGCCCACACCCCATCACCTAATAGTAAAATTTACAAGTCTCAGTGACAAAGAGAAAATCCTGAAAGCAGCCCGGGAAAAGAAGTCTGTAACATACAATGGTAAAAATATTAGATTGGCAGCTGACTTATCCACAGAGACCTGGCAGGCCAGAAAGAGCTGGCATGATATTTTCAGAGCACTAAACGAGAAAACCATGCAGCCAAGAATACTATATCCAGCTAGGCTATCATTGAAAATAGAAGGAGAGATTAAAAGCTTCCAGGACAAACAAAAACTGAAAGAACTTGCAAACAACAAACCAGCTCTACAGGAAATATTGAAAGGGGTCCTCTAAGCAAAGAGAGAGCCTACAAGTGGTAGATCAGAAAGGAACAGAGACCATATACAGTAACAGTCACCCTAAAGGCAATACAATGGCACTAAATTTATATCTCTCAATAGTTACCCTGAATGTTAATGGGCTAAATGCCCCTGTCAAAAGACACAGGGTATCAGAATGGATAAAAAACCAAAACCCATCTATATGTTGCCTCCAAGAAACTCATTTTAAGCCCGAAGACACCTCCAGATTTAAAGTGAGGGGGTGGAAAAGAATTTACCATGCTAATGGACATCAGAAGAAAGCAGGAGTGGCAATCCTTATATCAGATCAATTCGATTTTAAGCCAAAGACTATAATAAGAGATGAGGAAGGACACTATATCATACTCAAAGGGTCTGTCCAACAAGAAGATTTAACAATTTTAAATATCTATGCCCCCAACGTGGGAGCAGCTAACTATATAAACCAATTAATGACAAAATCAAAGAAACACATCAACAGTAATACAATAATAGTAGGGGACTTTAAGACTCCCCTCACTGAAATGCACAGATCATGCAAGCAAAAGATCATCAAGGAAATAAAGGCCTTAAACGACACACTGGACCAGATGGACATCACAGATATATTCAGAACATTTCATCCCAAAGCAACAGAATACACATTCTTCTCTAGTGCACATGGAACTTTCTCCAGAATAGGACTGCCTTTGCCATCTCCCATAGGTTTTGGCCTGAAGTGTTTTCACTCTCATTTTTTTCTGTGATTTTTTAAAAGATATTCTTTGATTTCTTGGTTGACTCAAACATTCTTGAGCAGGATGGTGTTTACCTTCAAAGTGTTTGAATTTTTTCCAAGCTTTTTCTTGTGATTGAGTTCCAATTTCAAAGTACTGTGGTCTGACAACATGCAGAGTATTATCTCAATCTTTTGGTTGGTTGAAACCTGATTTGTGACCCAGTATGTGGTCTATTCTGGAGAAAGTTCCATGTGTGCTTGAGGAGAATGAGTATTCTCTTATTTTAGGGTAGATTATTCTGTATATATCTATGAGATCAATCTGGTCCAATGTGTCATTCAAAGCTCTTGTTTCTTTGTTGATTTTCTGGTTAGATGATCTGTCTATTGCTGAGAGTGATGTGTGCAGATCCCCTAAAATTATTCTTTTCTTTTAAAGATTTTATTTATTTATTTGACAGAGAGAGATCATAAGTAGGCAGAGAGGCAGGCAGAGAGGGAGGGAAGCAGGCTCCCCGCTGAGCAGAGAGCCTGATGCGGGGCTTGATCCCAGGTCCCTGAGATCATGACCTGAGCCGAAGGCAGAGGCCTAACCCACTGAGCCATCCAGGCGCCCCCCTACAATTATTCTTATATAAATGTTATATTCTTATATTCTTATATAAATGTTACACACACACACACACACACACACACACACACATCAGTACATCTCTTTATTTTAACAGTTGGTTTATGTAGTTGGCTGCTCTCATATTGGGGGCATAGGTATTTACAATTGTTAGATCTTCTTGGTGGATAGACCCTTTAAGAATGATGCAGTGTCCTTCTGTATCTCTGAATAGTCTTTAGTTTAAAATCTAATTTATCTGATATGAGAATTGCTACCCCAGTTTTCTTTTGAGTCCCATTTGCATGAAAGATGGCTCTTCATCCCTTCACTTTCAGTCTGGATGTTTCATTAGGTTCAAAATGCATCTCTTTTAGACAGCGTATGTATCGGTCCTGTCTTTTTCTCCACTCTACAACCCTGTGGTGTTTCACGGGAGCATTTAGGCTGTTCATTTTGAGAGTCATTATTGAAAGAGATATTATTTTATTGTCATAATGTTGCCTGTGAGGTCCTTATTTGTATAGATTTTCTCTGTAAATTTCTGTTCTTTATCACTCTTGGGTTCTTTCTCCTTTTATAGAACCCCATTTAATATTTCTTGCAGGGCTGGCTTAGTGGTCACATATTCTTTCAGTCTTTGCTGGTTCTGGCAGCTCTTTAACTCTGCATCAATTCTGAATGACAGCCTTGCTAGATAAAGTATTCTTAGTCTCATGTTCTTCTCATTAAGTACCCTGAATATTTCTTGTCACTCTTTTCTGGTTTTCAAGGTCCCTGTGGACAAGTGTGAAGTTATTCTGATGTTCCTCTCTCTGTACAAAAGGAATTTCTTCCCCTGACTGCCTTTAAGATGGTTTCCTTAGTTTTAAGATTTACAAGTTTCACTATTACATTTCTAGGGGTTGGTCTGTTTTCCTTGAGATTGGGATGGGTCCTCTCTGACTCTAGAACATGAACGTTTGTTGCATTCCTCAGATTAGGGAAATTATTAGCTTCGATTTGCTCAGAGATATCTTCTGCTTCTCCCTCTCTGTCTCTCCACCCCCTCAAGGATCCCAATAGTTTTGACATTGTAAACTTTCATGGTGTCATTTATTTCTCTATTTGTTTTCAATAATTTTAAGCTGTTTGCTCTAGGTTTCCTCCTGTTGTTGTTGTTTTCTATTGGTTTTTCTTCTAGATCACTAATTCGTTCTTCTGCCTCATTTACCCTAGCTGTTAAAGTATTTAGTTTAGATTGGATCTCACTGATAGCATTTTTAAGATCTGCCAGATCTACTCTTGTTTCTGCCCTTAAAGAGTCCACGTTGCTATTAATGGTTTTCTCTATCCTAGCTATTGTCTGCATAACTGTTACTCTGAAGACTATTTCCAACATCTTGCTTATACACATATCCATTAGGTCTGTGGCAGATGTCACAGTCTCTGAATTTTTCTTCTGTTGGGGGTTCCTACTCATAGTCATTCTGTTAATGGGTAATTGAGGGGTTGTGTATTTTCCAGATTATTAACTGCAATCTAAGCAAGATGCAGCTGTTTTATAGGGACATTAGAGTTGTTGGCCTCTTGTTCTTCCAGCCTATCTTCTGGAGGAGGGGCAAGCTGCACTGTTACTCAGGCAACCCTGTTTGGGCAGTTGCCCTACCTGCTGTGGGGGGATTAGCTTAGTGAAAGCCATTTTTTGTTTTTTGAGGTTTTTTTTAGGGCTTTTGTTCTCTGTGGGCTTTCCCTGAGAGGTTTGCATATCTCTTCCAAGAGTCAGAGCAGAAGTGACTGTATCCAAACTTTTGTCTTAGAACAGAGAGATTGCAGTCTGGTCTCCAGAGAGCCCTCCAGGCCACACTGACTTCATTTTTGTCTGTGCTCCTAAAAACCACAGTGTCCTGGGTTGTATGTCGCACAGCAACACTCCCAGCCCTTGTTTCCAGGTCCAGGTATGTCTCTGCCCTTTGTACTTTGAAAACCACCAGCCACCCCCAGTTCGCACATGTGCCCCCACAGCTCCAGGTTTCAGTCTGAGGGGCTGCCCTAAAGTCTTTTCCCTGCTATTACCGGTCTGCAAGTCTGTGCCCAGTCCCTGGTGTAAGAGGCTTTTGTGCTCTGGTGGTGCAGGATCCAAGACACCCCCTCCCCATATCCAAGACACTGCCTTCCAATTCTGCCCACAGAATCAAGGCTCCCTGCTTCATACCTCTAAACCAACTGCTGGAAATATTCTGTTTGTAGAGATCCAGGTATATCTTAAATCTCAGGCTGATTTAATGGGTGTTCAAAGTGGTCTGGTAGATATCCACCTCAATTCAGGGGACCAGTTAAAATAAGGTACCCTACTCCTCCTCCATCTTTCCATACTCCTACCTTGTTTTGTAATTCCCTGATGCTGGGTGATGTTGAACATTTTTTTCATGTGACTGTTCGCCATTCATATGTCCTCTTTGGAGAAATATCTGTTCATATCTTCTGCCCACTTCTTGACTGGATTATTTGTTTTTTGGGTGTGGAGTTTTATATGTTCTATATAGATCTTTGATACTAGCCCTTTATCTGGTAAAACTTTTGCAAATATAGTCTTGCTTTCTGTAGGTTGTCTCTGTTTTGTTGACTGTTTCCTTTGCCGTGCAGAAGCTTTTTATCTTGATTGAGTAACAGAAGATCATGTTTGCTTTTGTTTCTCTTGCCCTTGGAGATGTGTCTAGCCAGAAGTTGCTGTGACTGAGGTGGAAGAGTTTGCTGCTTGTGTTCCCTCTAAGATTTTGATGGATTCCTCCCTCACATTTAGATTTTTCATACATTTTGAGTTTAATTTTGTGTGTGGTGTAAGGAAATGGTCCAGTTTCATTCTTCTATGTGTGGCTGTCCAATTTTCCAAGTACCATCTGTTGATGGGACTTTTTTTCCCATTGTATACTCTTTCCTGCTTTGTCAAAGATTAGTTGGCCATTGAGTTAAGGGTCTATTTCTGAGTTCTCTGTTCTGAACTGTAATTATCAAGATAGTATGGTACTGGCAGAAAAAAACCCAGATGTATAGATTAATGGAACAGCCTTTTGTTTTTGGTTGATTGGTTTATTATTTTACAGAAATACTTACTTTAATTACCCATGTTTTTCCTACTTTTCATAATCTCACTAATGGTCTTTCCTTTCCACTTTCTTAAAAATACTTTATTTTTTTATTAAAATTTTTTATAGCATCATGGGGTTTTCCTTGTATGTAACTGTTTTCTTTTTTCTTGCTTCCTCTAAAGTACTCTCTTTATCAGAACTTTTTGCCATTTTGATTACTATGTGTCTTTTAGTGGACCTCTTTACATTCTTTTTTTTTTTTTATAAGGTATCCCTGCCTCTTGGATCCAGATATATGTTTCCTTTTGCAAATTAAGTATGTTTTCAGATATTATTTCTTCAATAAATTTTCTGCCCACTTTTCTTTCTCTTCAATCCATTAATGTAAATGTTATTATACATGACAGAGTCACTGATTTCCCTAAGTCTATTCTCACTCTGCATAATCCTCTTTCCCTCAATTTAAAATTTGATTACTTTCCATTTACTCTGTCTTCTGTGTCATTAATTTGTTACTCTGCTTCTTCCAGTGTGCTAATGATTCCATCAATGTATTCATAATTTGATTTATTGTGTTCCTCATCTCTGAGTTCTTCTTTTTTGTGTGTTTTCTATCTCTTTCTTAGGGATCTTACTGATATCCTCCACTCTTTTCTCAAGTCCAGTGAGTATCTTTATGATCATTACTTCAAATTCTCTATGAGCCATTTCACTTATATCCATTTTGCAAGTACCATTTTCCAAGTACTATTTGTTTTTGATAAGTACCAAGTACGATTTATTTTGATATATTTACAAAGTACAGTATCTTGCTGTGCTTTTTTCTTGTTCTTTCATTTGTGACATATTCCTTTGTGTTTTCATTTTGCCTCTCTGTGTATGTTTCTGTATGTTAGTCAGCTATATCTGATGTTAAAAGTTGTGTGTGATAGATGCATTTTTAACTAGATATTGCAGGTCCTCCTCCACATGGAATGTACAAGACCTGTCTGGTAGAGACCACTTTGCAAAGTGCATGGGGTAGGTGGGGGCATGGTGCCTGAAATTGTGCACCTGCTTCCTCATCTGGTGTGGGCACACAGACACTACAGATACTGGGTTCATTGGTGACTGCCCCACAAAGCACATTCTGGCAGTGGGTGCAGTTTTATCAAGGTAAGAGCCCCTTCTGTGGGAGAAAGATACAGTGTTGACAGGTTTTGTACAGGAGTTCTGTAGAAGGGATCCACAGTACTAGGTCTAAGGCAAGCCTGGGTGAAGGGGACAGAACTTGGTGTAAGTAAGTTAGGTAGTGAATGAGTGTGAGTGCTGTGCTTGATTCCATGGGTGATTGTGTGTTTATGATGAGGGGTCAGGGTAGAAAATGGTGCCTGACAGCTCCTTTATTCCAGGAAAATCACTCAGGAATCTAAGACTAGTAACTAACTCCCATATCCCATAATCCCCAGGGATTTTTCAACCTACTATTTCCAAACTGTATTTCTATGGGTTCTTTTCTGTGCTGTTTTCTTAAGGGCAGGAATTCATCTTCATTACCCCCTCCAGCCTCTCTCAGAGCCACGTCTTCTGATTTTTAAAGCTCTAATATTTCAGTCTTGCTGGTTGCAAGCAGTAATGAAATTTGACCCTTTGATTATCAAAATCAAATGTTGTGGCAATTTCTCTTCCCTTTGTAGTCTCACAGGTATGATAATCTGTTTTTCACCCGTACCCACACATGCAGCCTCCTCCTTCTGGCAGGCAGACCAATGTAGAGTGAGGGAACTAGTTTCCCACTGAGTCCTTGCCCTTCTTACTCTTTTTTAAAAATTAATTTATTTATTTTCAGAAAAACAGTATTCATTATTTTTTCACCACACCCAGTGCTCCATGCAATCTGTGCCCTCTATAATACCCACCACCTGGTACCCCAACCTCCCACCCCCCCCGCCACTTCAAACCCCTCAGATTGTTTTTCAGAGTCCATAGTCTTCTTACTATTTTTAATGTGACCTTTTCTCTACATTTAGGTATGGAATTTGTCAGTATTTGTGTCCTTTTCTGGGTAGTATGTTGTGATATGAGTGTTACTTAGTCTTATCCATGAGAGTGAGGTAAGCTTAGTGTCCTATTTATTATTTTTATTGTGTTACTATTTTTCTGTTAAGAATTTTCCTTTCCTAGCTTTCTTACTCCTCATTATTGTCTTTCATTTGCACACAGGTGAGTTCCTTTAACATTTCTTATAAGTCCGGTTCAGTGGTGATAAACTACTTTAACTTTTGTTTACATGGGAGACTCCTTATCTCCTACTCTGAATCATAGCCTTGCTGTATAGAGTATTCTTGGTTACAGGGTTGTTGTGGGTTTTTTTGTTTGTTTGTTTTCCTTTCAGAACTTTGCATCTATTATGCCACTCCCTTCTGACTTACAAACTGTCTACTGAAAATTCAGCTAATATCCTGCTGGGATTTTCCTTGTATATAATTGTTATCTTTTTTCTTGCTACTTCAAAATTTTTCTCTTTATGATGACATTTGCCATTTTTATGTCTTGGCGCATACCTCCTTTGGATGATTAGAGTCTTTGTGCCTCTTGGAACTAGATGTCTGTTCTCCTCCCCAGATTAGGAAACTTTTCAGAGATTATTACTTAAAATAAATATTCTATCCTCTTTTCACTCTCTTTTCATTTAAGGATCACTATAATGTGCATGTTATTTTGTTTGATAATGTCAATTAGTTCCCTTAAACTAGTCTCATTTTTTAAGACTTTTTGTTTGTCTTCAGCCTGGTAGCTTTTCATTACTCTGTTATCCAGATCAATGATATATTATTATGTTTTCTCTAATTTGCTAATAAATCCACCTAGTGTATTTTTTATATTAGTTATTGAATTCTTCATCTCCAATTGATTCATTTTGTAATATAAATTTTTTAGCTCTGTTGAAAGTCTCACTGAGATCTTCCTCTTATTTCTCAAGTTGCATAAGTATCTTTATGACCATCACTTCAAATTCTTTGTGAATCATATTGCGGATCTCTCTTCCATTTATCTCTTTGCTGTAATATTGTCCTATTCTTTCATTAGAGCATATTTTTTGTCTCCTCATTTTGTCTAATTCTTTGTGTTTGTTTCTGTGTATTAGGAAAGTCTTCTACATCTCCTGAGTTTGAAAGTAGCAGTCTTATGAAGAAGAGGTCGTCTCATGCTATGTAGTGCAATGTTCCATGTTTGCCAGAATCAGGCCCTACAGGGGCATCTCCTATGTAAATTTTGTGTGTGCCCTAATATTGTGTTTGAACCATATTTGCCTTCTTTTCAGTCAGCTGCAAAGTTCCACTTTGCCTGTTGTGGGCTGGGATATTGCTGTTAAGGAGCCATTGTGGGGCCATCTTGAAATTGTAGTCAGATCAGAGCAGATGCTTGCTCTCAACCTGTTTGCCAGGGTTGTGGTGATAACAAGTGATAGTCAGTCTTTCTATTTGTCCATGAAATGCTTTTGTTGATGGATGGGGCCAGCAGTAAGATGACATGCTTTCCCTGACCTCACTTCTGGGGATGCAGTCAAATTGGTGTATCTGATTGTGTTTGCCTCTCCTCAAGGCAAGAGGCATTTTGGAACGGCATTGATTGCTGTTGTAGCTGTGTGCACAATGAGCCATGGATGGAGCAACTTTATAGGAATTCCTCTAGTTGAGTGAGTTGGATGGAGCAACTTTGCAATGGAACATAAAGGCAAGGCATGCCTTGCTAACAAGCTATGTGGGAGGGGATTTATCTTGTTCCCACAGATGTCTGGTATCCTATGGGGGAGAGAAGTGGAACCCACCATATTTTTTCTTCTAAGGAAAAATACAAAGATCCCTGCTCCTCCAGAGCTTACTCACAGATTAGTAAATAAATCTCCTTCCCATATACCTGAGATTCGTTTTCCAAACTGATGTTTCTTATTTTTTCTCTAATTTAATTTTATTTTTTCAGTAATTCAATTTTATTTTATATTTATTTATTTTTATTTTTATTATTTTTATTTTTATTTTTTCCACACCCAGTGCTCAATGCAATACCTGCCCTCCTTAATACCACCAACAGGTTCACACATTCTCCCAAACCCTCTCCTGTAAACCCCTTAGTGTTTCTCAGAGTCCACAGTCTCCCATGCTCCCTACCCCACCAATTTCCTTGAATTCACTTCTCCTTTTATTATCCTAATGTCCTCCATATTATTCCTTATGCTCCACAAGTAAGTGAAACCATATGAAAATGGACTTTCTCTGCTTGACCTATTTCACTCAGCGTAATCTCCTCCAGTTCCGTCCATGCTGATACAAAAGTTGGGTATTCATCCTTTCTGTTGGAGGCATAATATTCCATTGTATATAAGGACCGTATCTTCTTTATCCATTCATCTGTTGAAGGGCATCTTGGCTCTTTCCACAGTTTGGTGACTGTGGCCATTGCTGATATGAACATTGGGGTACAGATGACCCTTCCTTTCAGTACATCTGTATCATTGGGATAAATACCCAGTAGTGCAATTGTAGGGTCATAGGTTAGCTCTATTTTTATTCTCTTAAGGAATCACCATACTGTTTTTCAAAGTGGCTGCACCACCTTGCATTCCCACCAACAATGTAAGAGAGTTCCCCTTTCTCCATATCTTCCCCAACATTTGTTGTTTACTGTACTGTTAATTTGGGCCATTCTAAACAGTGTAAGGTAGAATCTCAATGTAGTTTTGATTTGAATCTCCCGAATGGCTAAAGATGATGAACATTTTTTCATGTGTCTGTTAGCCATTTGTATGTTTTCTTTGGAGAAGTATCTGTTCATGTTCTCTGCCCATTTTCTGATGTGATTATCTGTTTTTGGGGGTGTTGAATTTGAGAAGTTCTTTATAGATCTTGGATATCAGCTCCTTGTCTGTAGTGTCATTTGTGAATATCATTTACCATTCTGTGTGTTGTCTCTTTGTTTTGTTGACTGTTTCTTCTGCTGTGCAGAAGCTTTTGATCTTGAGGAAGTCCCAAAACTTCATTTTCGCTTTTGTTTCCTTTGCCTTTGGAGACATATGAAAGAAGTTGCTGTGGCCGATGCCAAAGAGGTACTGCCTATGTTATCCTCTAGGATTTCAATAGATTCCTGCCTCACATTGAGGTCTTTTATCCATTTCAAGTTTATCTTTGTGCATGGTGTAAGAGAATCATCAAGTTTCATTCTGCTATACATAGCTGCCCAATTTCCCCAGCATCATTTATTGAAGGGGACTATCTATTTTCCACTGGATACTTTTTCTGCTTTGTCGAAGATTAGTTGACCATAGAGTTGCAGGTCCATATCTAGACTCTCTACTTTGTTCCACTGGACTATTTCTCTGTTTTTGTGACAGTACCAAGCTGTCTTGGTGATCACAGCTTTGTAGTAAAGCTTGAAACCAGGGAACGTGATACCCCCAGTTTTGTTTTTCTTTTTCAACATTTCTTTAGCAATTCAGGGTCCCTTCCGGTTAAATACAAATGTTAGGATTGTTTCTTCCAGCACTTTGAGAAGTGGTAGTGCAATTTTGATCAGGATGGCATTGAAAGTAAAGATTGCCTTCAGCAGTATAGACATTTTTACAATGTTTGTTCTTCCATTCCATGAGCATAGAATGCTTTTCCATTTTTTGTCTTTAATTTCTTTCATGAGTGTTCCGTACTTCCTTCAGTACAGATCCTTTACCTCTTTGGTTAGGTTTATTCACAGATATCTTATGGTTCTTGGTGCTGTAGTAAATGGAGTCAATTATTTAATTTCCCTATCTATAGTTTCATTTTTAGTGTATAAGAAAGCAATGGATTTGTGTGCATTGATTTTGTATCCTGCCACATTACAGAATTGATATATGATTTCTAATAGTGTGAGGGTAGAGTCCTTGGGGTTTTCCAAGTGAAGTATCACATCATCTGCGAAGAGATAGAGTTTGACTTCTTCTTTGCCAATTTGAATACCTTTTATTTCTTTTTTTTTTTTATTTGACAGACAGAGATCACAAGTAGGCAGAGAGGCAGGCAGAGAGAGAGAGAGAGGAGGAAGCAGGCTCCCTGCAGAGCAGAGAGCCCAATGTGGGGCTTGATCCCAGGACCCTGGGATCATGACCTGAGCTGAAGGCTGAGGCTTTAACCCACTGAGCCACCCAGGCGCCCCTTTTATTTCTTTTTGTTGTCTGATTGCTGTTGCTAGGACTTCTAATACTATGTTGAACAAGAGTGGTGAGAGAGGGCATCCTTGTCATGTTCGTAATGTCAAAGGGAAGGTCGTCATCTTTTCCCCATTGAGAATGATATTCACACTGGGTTTTTCATAGATGGATTTTATGAAATTGAGGAATGTTCCCTCTATGCCTATACTTTGAAGCATTTTAATCAAGAATGGGTCCATGCTATATTTTGTCAAATGCATTTCTGCATCAAATGAGAGGACCACATGGTTCTTCTCTCTTCTCTTATTGATTTGTTCTATCACAGTGATTGGTTTGCAAATGTTGAACCACCATTGCAACCCAGAGATAAATCCTACCTCGTCATGGTAGATAATCTTTTTAATGTACTCTTGGATCCTATTAGCTAGGATCTTGTTGAGAATCTTGGCATCCATATTCAACAAGGATATTGGTCTGGAAAACTCCTTATTGTTGGGATCTTTGCCTGGTTTGAGGATGAGGGTAATGCTGGCTTTGTAGAAAGAGTCTGGAAGTTTTCATTCTGTTTCTTTTGAAACCGCTTTAGGAGAATAGCTATTACGTCTACTTGGAATGTTTAGAGAATCCCACAGGGAATCCATCATGTCCTGGGATCTTGTTTTGGGGGAGGTTATTGATCACTGCTTCTATCTTGTTACTAGGTATTTGCCTATTCAGGATGTCAGTTTCTTCCTGACTCAGTCTCGGAAGTTTATAGGTTTCCAGGAATGCGTTCATTTCTTCTAGGTTGTTTAACTTATTGGCATATAATGGTTGATCATAATTTCTGATGATAGCTTCTATTTTCTTGGTGTTAGTCCTGATCTTTCCCCCTTCATTCATAATTTTACTAATTTGTGTCTTCTTTCTTTTCTTTTGGATTAGTTTGGACAGTGGTTTATCGATTTTATTAATTCGTTCAAGAAAAAGTTTCTATTTCTGTTGATATGTTCTACTGTATCTCTAGTTTCTATTTCATCAATCTCTGCCCTAATCTTGTTTATTTCCCTTCTTCTGTGTTGGGTTCTTTTAATTTATTCTTCATTTTCAGGTTCTTTAAGCTGTAAAGAGAGCTGGTATATTTGGGATTTTTCAGTTTTGGGGGGGACACTTGGATTGCTATGTATTTTCCCCTTAGGACTGCCTTTCCCATATCCCATAGGTTTTGAACTGATGTGTCTCCATTCTCATTGGTTTCCATGATTTGTTTAAGGTATTCTTTGATTTCCTGGTCAACCTAAACGTTTTTGAGCAGGATGGTCTTTAACTTCAAACTGCTTAAATTCCTCCCAAACTTTTTCTTTTGGTTGAGTTCCAGTTTCAGAGCATTGTGGTCTGAGAATATACAGGGAATAATCTCAATCTTTTGCTATCAGTTGAGGCCTAATTTGTGACCCAGTATGTGGTCTTCTCTGGAGAAAGTTCCATGTGCACTTGATATGAATAAGTATTTTGTTGTTTTAGGGTGGAATGTTCTGTATATATCTATGAAGTCCATCTGGTCCAATCTGTCATTCAAAGCTGTTGTTTCTTTTTTGATATTTCTGCTTGGATGATCTATTACTGAGAGTGGTGTGTGAAGATCACCTAATATTAATGTATTCATATCAATATGACTCTTTATCTTGATTAACAGTTTTCTTATGTAATTGGCTGCTCCCATATTGAGGGCATAAATATTTACAATTGTTAGATCTTCCTGGTAGATGGGCACTTTAAGAATGTTGTATTGTCCTTCTGTATCTCTGAGTACAGTCTTTAGTTTAAAATCTAATTTATCTGATATGAAAATCACTATTCCAGCTTTCTTTTGAGGACCATTGGCATGAAAAATGATTCTCCATCCCTTCACTTTCAGTCTGGCTGTATCCTTAGCTTCCAAATGGGTCTCTTGTAAACAGCATATGGATGAGTCCTATTTTTTATCCAATCTGCAACCATGTCCTTTTCTATGGGAGCATTTAGTTCATTCACGTTGAAAGTAATTATTGAAAGATATGTTTTTATTGACATCATGATGCTTGCGATGTCCTTTTTTCTATAGATTGTCTCTGTAAATTTCTGTTCTATGTTGTTCCGGCGTCCTTTCTTCTTTTATGGAGCCTCCCTTCATGTTTCTTGTGGTGCCGGCTTGGTGGTCACTTTAATGCTTTATATTTTGCCTGTCTTGGAAGTTCTTTATCTCTCCATACATTCTGAATTCAGGCTTGCTGGATAAAGTATTCTTTTTTTTTTTTTAATTTTATATTTTATATAAACATATATTGTTATCCCCAGGGGTACAGGTCTGTGAATCACCAGGTTTACACACTTCACAGCACTCACCAAATCACATACCCTCCCCAATGTCCATAATCCCACCCCCTTCTCCCAAACCCCCTCCCCCCGGCAACCCTCAGTTTGTTTTGTGAGATTAAGAGTCACTTATGGTTTGTCTCCCTCCCAATCCCATCTTGTTTCATTTATTCTTCTTCTACCCACTTAAGCCTCCATGTTGCATCACCACTTCCTCATATCAGGGAGATCATATGATAGTTGTCTTTCTCTGCTTGACTTATTACGCTAAGCATGATACGCTATAGTTCCATCCATGTTGTCGCAAATGGCAAGATTTCATTTCTTTTGATGGCTGCATAGTATTCCATTGTGTATATATACCACATCTTCTTGATCCATTCATCTGTTGATGGACATCTAGGTTCTTTCCATAGTTTGGCTATTGTGGACATTGCTGCTATAAACATTCGGGTGCATGTGCCCCTTTGGATCACTACATTTGTATCTTTAGGGTAAATACCCAATAGTGCAATTGCTGGGTCATAGGGCAGTTCTATTTTCAACATTTTGAGGAACCTCCATGCTGTTTTCCAGAGTGGCTGCACCAGCTTGCATTACCACCAACAGTGTAGGAGGGTTCCCCTTTCTCCGCATCCTCGCCAGCATCTGTCATTTCCTGACTTGTTGATTTTAGCCATTCTGACTGGTGTGAGGTGATATCTCATTGTGGTTTTGATTTGTATTTCCCTGATGCCGAGTGATATGGAGCACTTTTTCATGTGTCTGTTGGCCATCTGGATGTCTTCTTTGCAGAAATGTCTGTTCATGTCCTCTGCCCATTTCTTGATTGGATTATTTGTTCTTTGGGTGTTGAGTTTGCTAAGTTCTTTATAAATTCTGGACACTAGTCCTTTATCTGATATGTCGTTTGCAAATATCTTCTCCCATTCTGTCAGTTGTCTTTTGATTTTGTGAACTGTTTCCTTTGCTGTGCAAAAGCTTTTGATCTTGATGAAATCCCAGTAGTTCATTTTTTCCCTTGCTTCCCTTGCCTTTTGCGTTATTCCTAGGAAGATGTTGCTGCGGCAGAGGTCGAAGAGGTTGCTGCCCGTGTTCTCCTCAAGGATTTTGATGGATTCCTTTCGTACATTGAGGTCCTTCATCCATTTTGAGTCTATTTTTGTGTGTGGTGTAAGGAAATGGTCCAATTTCATTTTTCTGCATGTGCCTGTCCAATTTTCCCAGCACCATTTATTGAAAAGGCTGTCTTTTTTCCATTGGACATTCTTTCCTGCTTTGTCGAAGATTAGTTGACCATAGATTTGAGGGTCTATTTCTGGGCTCTCTATTCTGTTCCATTGATCTATGTGTCTGTTTTTGTGCCAGTACCATGCTGTCTTGATGATGACAGCTTTGTAATAGAGCCTGAAGTCCGGAATTGTGATGCCACCAACGTTGGCTTTCTTTTTCAATATCCCTTTGGCTATTCGAGGTCTTTTCTGGTTCCATATAAATTTTAGCATTATATGTTCCATTTCTTTGAAAAAGATGGATGGTACTTTGATAGGAATTGCATTAAATGTGTAGATTGCTTTAGGTAGCATAGACATTTTCACAATATTTATTCTTCCAATCCAGGAGCATGGAACATTTTTCCATTTCTTTGTGTCTTCCTCAATTTCTTTCATGAGTACTTTATAGTTTTCTGAGTATAGATTCTGTGTCTCTTTGGTTAGGTTTATTCCTAGGTATCTTATGGTTTTGGATGCAATTGTAAATGGGATTGACTCCTTAATATCTCTTTCTTCTGTCTTGTTGTTGATGTAGAGAAATGCAACTGATTTCTGTGCATTGATTTTATATCCTGACACTTTACTGAATTCCTGTATAAGTTCTAGCAGTTTTGGAGTGGAGTCTTTTGGGTTTTCCACATATAGTATCATATCATCTGCGAAGAGTGATAATTTGACTTCTTCTTTGCCGATTTGGATGCCTTTAATTTCCTTTTGTTGTCTGATTGCTGAGGCTAGGACCTCTAGTACGATGTTGAATAGCAGTGGTGATAATGGACATCCCTGCCGTGTTCCTGACGTTAGCGGAAAAGCTTTCAGTTTTTCTCCATTGAGAATGATATTTGCGGTGGGTTTTTCATAGATGGCTTTGATGATATTGAGGTATGTGCCCTCTATCCCTACACTTTGAAGAGTTTTGATCAGGAAGGGATGTTGTACTTTGTCAAATGCTTTTTCAGCATCTATTGAGAGTATCATATGGTTCTTGTTCTTTCTTTTATTGATGTGTTGTATCACATTGACTGATTTGCGGATGTTGAACCAACCTTGCAGCCCTGGAATAAATCCCACTTGGTCGTGGTGAATAATCTTTTTAATGTACTGTTGAATCCTATTGGCTAGTATTTTGTTGAGTATTTTCGCATCTGTGTTCATCAAGGATATTGGTCTATAGCTCTCTTTTTTGGTGGGATCCTTGTCTGATTTTGGAATCAAGGTGATGCTGGCCTCATAAAATGTGTTTGGAAGTTTTCCTTCCATTTCTATTTTTTGGAACAGTTTCAGGAGAATAGGAATTAGTTCTTCTTTAAATGTTTGGTAGAATTCCCCCGGGAAGCCGTCTGGCCCTGGGCTTTTGTTTGTTTGGAGATTTTTAATGACTGTTTCAATCTCCTTACTGGTTATGGGTCTGTTCAGGCTTTCTATTTCTTCCTGGTTCATTTGTGGTAGTTTATATGTTTCTAGGAATGCATCCATTTCTTCCAGATTGTCAAATTTATTGCCGTAGAGTTGCTCATAGTATGTTCTTATAATAGTTTGTATTTCTTTGGTGTTAGTTGTGATCTCTCCTCTTTCATTCATGATTTTATTTATTTGGGTCCTTTCTCTTTTCTTTTTGATAAGTCGGGCCAGGGGTTTATCAATTTTATTAATTCTTTCAAAGAACCAGCTCCTAGTTTTGTTGATTTGTTCTATTGTTTTTTTGGTTTCTATTTCATTGATTTCTGCTCTGATCTTTATGATTTCTCTTCTCCTGCTGGGCTTAGGGTTTCTTTCTTGTTCTTTCTCCAGCTCCTTTAGTTGTAGGGTTAGGTTGTGTACCTGAGACCTTTCTTGTTTCTTGAGAAAGGCTTGTACCGCTATATATTTTCCTCTCAGGACTGCCTTTGTTGTGTCCCACAGATTTTGAACCGTTGTATTTTCATTATCATTTGTTTCCATGATTTTTTTCAATTCTTCTTTAATTTCCCGGTTGACCCATTCATTCTTTAGAAGGATACTGTTTAGTCTCCATGTATTTGGGTTCTTTCCAAACTTCCTTTTGTGGTTGAGTTCTAGCTTTAGAGCATTGTGGTCTGAAAATATGCAGGGAATGATCCCAATCTTTTGATATCGGTTGAGTCCTGATTTAGGACCGAGGATGTGATCTCTTCTGGAGAATGTTCCATGTGCACTAGAGAAGAATGTGTATTCTGTTGCTTTGGGATGAAATATTCTGAATATATCTGTGATGTCCATCTGGTCCAGTGTGTCGTTTAAGGCCTTTATTTCCTTGCTGATCTTTTGCTTGGATGACCTGTCCATTTCAGTGTGGGTAGTGTTAAAGTCCCCTACTATTATTGTATGATTGTTGATGTGTTTCTTTGATTTTGTTATTAATTGGTTTATATAGTTGGCTGCTCCCACATTGGGGGCATAGATATTTAAAATTGTTAAATCTTCTTGTTGGACAGACCCTTTGAGTATGATATAGTGTCCTTCCTCATCTCTTATTATAGTCTTTGGCTTAAAATCTAATTGATCTGATATAAGGATTGCCACTCCTTCTTTCTTCTGATGTCCATTAGCATGGTAAATTCTTTTCCACCCCCTCACTTTAAATCTGGAGGTGTCTTCGGGCTTAAAATGTGTTTCTTGGAGGCAACATATAGATGGGTTTTGTTTTTTTATCCATTCTGATACCCTGTGTCTTTTGACAGGGGCATTTAGCCCATTCACATTCAGGGTAACTATTGAGAGATATGAATTTAGTGCCATTGTATTGCCT
The DNA here is from genome assembly GCF_011764305.1 of Mustela putorius furo. NCBI lineage: Eukaryota > Metazoa > Chordata > Mammalia > Carnivora > Mustelidae > Mustela > Mustela putorius. Next base: position 373,470 of record NW_025422246.1, on the reverse strand, counting down.
TTAGGGTGACTCTTACTGTATATGGTCTCTGTTCCTTTCTGATCTACCACTTGTAGGCTCTCTCTTTGCTTAGAGGACCTCTTTCAATATTTCCTGTAGAGCTGGTTTGGTATTTGCAAATTCTTTCAGTTGTTGTTTGTCCTGGAAGCTTTTAATCTCTCCTTCTATTTTCAATGATAGCCTAGCTGGATATAGTATTCTTGGCTGCATGTTTTTCTCGTTTAGTGCTCTGAAAATATCATGCCAGCTCTTTCTGGCCTGCCAGGTCTCTGTGGATAAGTCAGCTGCCAATCTAATATTTTTACCATTGTATGTTACAGACTTCTTTTCCCGGGCTGCTTTCAGGATTTTCTCTTTGTCACTGAGACTTGTAAATTTTACTATTAGGTGATGGGGTGTGGGCCTATTCTTATTGATTTTGAGGGGCGTTCTCTGAACCTCCTGAATTTTGATGCTCGTTCCCTTTGCCATATTGGGGAAATTCTCCCCAATAATTCTCTCCAGTATATTTTCTGCTCCCCTCTCTCTTTCTTCTTCTTCTGGAATCCCAATTATTCTAATGTTGTTTTGTCTTATGGTGTCACTTATCTCTCGAATTCTCCCCTCGTGGTCCAGTAGCTGTTTGTCCCTCTTTTGCTCAGCTTCTTTATTCTCTGTCATTTGGTCTTCTATATCACTAATTCTTTCTTCTGCCTCATTTATCCTAGCAGTGAGAGCCTCCATTTTTGATTGCACCTCATTAATAGCTTTTTTGATTTCACCTTGGTTAGATTTTAGTTCTTTTATTTCTCCAGAAAGGGCTTTTATATCTCTCGAGAGGGTTTCTCTAATATCTTCCATGCCTTTTTCAAGCCCGGCTAGAACCTTGAGAATTGTCATTCTGAACTCTAGATCTGACATATTACCGATGTCTGTATTGATTAGGTCCCTAGCCTTCGGTACTGCCTCTTGTTCTTTTTTTTGTGTTGAATTTTTATGTCTTGCCATTTTGTCCAGATAAGAGTAAATGAAGGGGCAAGTAAAATACTAAAAGGGTGGCAACAACCCCAGGAAAATATGCTTTAACCAAATTAGAAGAGATCCAAAATCGTGAGTGGGGAGAAAGGGGATAAAAAGAGGTTCAAAAAGGAAGAAAGAAAAAAAAACAAAAAGAAAAGAAAAAAAAAAGAAAAGAAAAGAAAAGAATTTTTTAAAAAAGAAAACACCTAAGAAAAATGTAAAAAAGAAAAAATATATATATTAGATAAACTAGTAAAAAATCGTTAAAAAAGAAAAAGGTAACAGTTAAAAAAAAATTTTACCCGAAGGCGAGCAAAAGAAAAAAAAATGAAAAAGAAAAAATTAAATTAACTGCAAGACTAAAAAAAATCACAGGAAAAAAGCCATGAGTTCCGTGCTTGGCTTTCTCCTCCTCTGGAATTCTGCTGCTCTCCTTGGTATTGAAACCGCACTGCTTGGTAGGTGAACTTGGTTTTGGCTGGATTTCTTGTTGATCTTCTGGGGGAGGGGCCTGTTGTAGTGATTCTCAAGTGTCTTTGCCCCAGGCGGAAATACACCGCCCTTACCCGGGGCCGGGTTGAGTAATCCGCTCGGGTTTGCTTTCAGGAGCTTTTGTTCCCTGAGCGCTTTCCGTAGAGTTCCAGAGGACGGGAATACAAATGGCGGCCTCCTGGTCTCCGGCCCGGAGGAGCCGAGAGCCCAGGGCCGCACTCCTCAGTGCGCGCTCAGAGAACCGCGCCCAGTTACCGCCGTCTGCCTGACCTCCGGCCGCGCTCCGAGCTCACCGAGCCTGCGACCGGTTCAAGGTAACCCCGAGCTGTGAGCTTACTGTTGGCTCTGTCTCTGTAGCCGGCTTTCCCGTTCCTATACCCGGAAGCTCTGCGACACTCAGACACCCCCGATCCTTCTGTGACCCTGCGGGACCTGAGGCCACGCTGACCCCGCGTGGGCTTCACCCCGGTTTAGCCTCTGGAGCGATGTCCCTCAGCGGAACAGACTTTTAAAAGTCCTGATTTTGTGCGCCGTTGCTCCGCCGCTTGCCGGGAGCCGGCCCCTCCCCCCGGGGTCTATCTTCCCGTCGCTTTGGATTCACTTCTCCGCTGGTCCTACCTTTCAGAAAGTGGTTGTTTTTCTGTTTCCAGAATTGCTGTTCTTCTTCTCTTCGATCTGCCGATGGATTTTCAGGTGTTTGCAATCTTTAGATAAGCTATCTAGCTGATCTCCGGCTAGCTGAAGCAGTCTCAGCCTGCTACTTCTCCGCCATCTTGACTCCTCCTCTGGATAAAGTATTCTTGGCTGCATGTTCTTCTTATTTATTGCCCTGAATATGTCTTGCCAGTCCGTTCTGGCTTGCCAGGATTCTGTGGACACATCTGACATTATTCTGATGGACCTTCTTCTGTACATAAAAAAATCTCTTCCCCCTAGCTGCCCTTAAGACCTCTTGTCCAAAGTAATGATTCATGAATTTCACAACTAAATGTCTGGAGGTCTGTCTATATTCATTGATCTTGGTGGGTGGGTGTCCTTTCTGCCTTTAGGTCATGAACAATTGTTCCATTCCCCATATGGGGGAAATTTTCATCCAGAATTTGTTCAACTATATCTTCTAGTCTACTCTCTTTCTCCTCCCCCCCAAGAGATCCCAATAATTGTAACATTGAAATGTTTCATGTCATCATATATTTTCCTAATTCTCTTTTCATGGCTTTTCAGCTGTTTGTTCAAGTCCTTCTCCTAATCTTTCTTTTCTATCACTTTGTCTTCTAGATCACTAATTTTATCTTCTGCCTCAGTTACCCTAGCTGTTAGAGTATTTAGGTTAGACTGGATCTCATTGATAGCATTTTAAAATTCTGCCAGGTAGGCTTTCATGTCCACCCTTAGGGATTCTGTGTTGTTACCAATGATTTTCTCCAGCCTAGCCATTGCCTGGATAATTTTTACTCTGAATTACCTTTCCAACATATTGTTTATGTCCATATCCTATAGTACTCTGGTAGAGGGCACAGTCTCTGAATTTTTCCTCTGTTGGGTGTTTCTCCTCATAGTCATTTTAGTGAGAGGTGGCTAAGGAAATGAATAGCTGAATAGATCAACCAGAATCCAGGCAAAGGGCACCCTGGAAAGTTTTGGAGCAATCAGAAGTCACCCCCAAAAAGAAATAAAAAAGTAAAAAAGAGAAAACTCAACCAAAATGAACGACCAAAGTATGATTTATAAGGTACATAAACCAAATGAATGAACAAAAAGACCAACAAAACTAAATGACAAAAAAGTAGAAGAACCAAGCCAAAATAATCCCAAGAATTAGATTTATGTAATACCAGAACAAAAACAAATACACAGAAACAGTGATTGAAGAATAAGATGGGAGGGGGGTTATTAATCCTCAATGTGGGTGAGGAATGTTATTTCAGTTCTTCCTGGGTGTATCTTATTAACTTTGTTAAAGGAGTCAACTTTCCTGAGACACAGGGAGATTAAAAGTGGTTTATATATAGTGGTAGTATTGTGCTCGCTTTGGCAGCACATATATAGAGAGAGGTAGTATTGAATAGGGAAAAGGATTACCTTGAAGATTATATCTTTCTGTATATTTAAAAAAAAGAAAAGAAAAATAAACACAAGTATATGTATGAAAAAAACCTTCGAGTTAAAAAGATATGGAATTTGTTGTATTAAACTTCTAGTTGCAATGGTAAACAGATTAAAGAAATTAAAAGAATAAGAATCATGAGAATGAATTTTAAAAAGAGAGAATGAAAGAAAGTTGTATCTATGAAATATACAGGTTTTAGGGTAATAAGCTTAATATATTGTTTTCCCCTGATGTTGGGATTTTACAGTTTTATGGAGATGCTGTGGTGGTTGTCCTCTTATTCTCTGGACTTGTCTTCTGGGGAAGGGGCCTGCTGCATTGTTTTCCCATCAGTCTTGCTTGGGTTGAGTCGCCCTGCCCACTATCATGGACTTAGGCTGTGTGGAACCCAGTTTTTCAGGCTTTGGTTCTCTGGAGGTTTTTGTTCTTTGGTGGCTTTTTGTGACTTTTCAGAGGGTCAGAGCAAAGAAAGAATCTGTCTGCACCCAGATCTCCATTTCAGAGAGAAGCCTCAGACTCTTCCTCTCTAGGTGGTCCAGAAGACATAGATTCCCCCACTGCAAGCTCCACTGAACAGCACAACCACCCCAGGTGCACACCTCTAGCCATAGTCTCACTAGTCACCTGAGGTCCTCGCTTGTCTCTGCTCCCTGTGCCACTAAAACCACGAGCAATATTAGTCCAGGGAGCCCACTTCCAGGGGCTGCATTTCCTGAGACTGTTCTTTGGAGTGGATACCCATGCCAGCTGTGCTCTGACCCCATGGTCGCACAGGTCTTGGAAGCTTGCCATCCTAGAGAATGCCTGCAGGCATCAGCCCAAACAAGCTCTCTCAGGTAGGGATGGTAGTGTACCCACACTGAATGGTGGTTCATGCAGTTGAAAGCTACGGATTCAGGGACCACAGACTGAAGGCCCGACAGGACAGCCTCTGGCATGGATGGTCACCAGCAGTGACTGTCCTGGACACATGCACTTCAGCCCATTTCTGTGACTGCCCAATTCCACCAGTTGCCCCTTAAGATCATTTGCTCTTTTTTGTGTACTTTTAACCAGACTCCCAGTTAATGCTGGTCCCCAATCACAGGTCACTTTTTTATTGGAGTATTATATTCCAGTGGGTCACTTCTGGTAGCTCCATCCCCCTTCTGTTTATCCTCCAATATGTATCTGAGGATTCTCACTCTGTTTTACCTCTCCATTGATGTTTTCTGCCCCCATAGAGATCCAGAAGTGTATAATCTTACATTTCAGGCTGATTTCATGGGTATTCAGAATGTTTTGGTAGACACTTAGCTCACTTTAGGGGACTGGTTGAAATAGGGTCTCCTTCTCCACCATCTTGCTCTTCCTCCACCAAACTGCTGTTTCAATTCTGTATCTCTGCAGCTTGGATTATTATATATATTTTTTCTTTTGAATGGTGGAGCTCTGTCACCTACTGCCCTCTGACTCTCACAGCGCAAATGCTCCTGATTTTTAAAGTACCTAGAATTAAGCCCCATTGATTGTAAAACCTTGTAAAGTTATACCCTATGTATGCAAATCAAAGTTATAGGGACACCTCTTCCCAGTGTTGATCCTTCATTTCTGGAAGGCCTAATGTGGGTTTCATTCCTCCTTCTCTGGGCTTGTGGAGTCCATCTGTTTGTGATTAGTCTCCTGGGAGTTTGGTTTCTGGCTATGTCTCCACTTTTCCTACCCTTTTCAATTTGGCCTCTTATGTATAATTAAGTATGGAGAGTCTTTTCTGACAGCTTTTAGCTTGTTTTCTAGGTTACTGCATTGTTGTGGCCATTATCTAGGGTTATTAGTGGGGCAAGGTATGCTTAGGATACTCCTACTGTGTTATATTTCCTAAATTTATTACTTTTAACAGTTTTTTAATTACCTTACAGTTTTGTATATATAAAATCGTGCCTCTTGCAAACAGAAGCCACTTAATTTCTCTTGTTCCAATGTGAATATGTGTATTTCCTTTCCATTTAAATTTTTCTGGTTAGAACAGTTCAATACTATGTGAACTACAAGTAAGGAGAGTAGACATTTGGAGATTGTGAGGGGAGGGGCAAGATGGTGGAGAAGTAGGAGACACTGTTTCAACTGGTGCCCTCAAGTGAACTAAATAGCTACCAGAACACTCTGAACACCCAGAAAATCAGCCTGAAATGTAAGATTATACACTTCTGGATCTCTACAGGGGCAGAAGATGTTAGTGAGAGGTAAAGGAGAGTGGGAATGCCTGGAATGATATAAGAATATACAGAATGGGGAGGGAGCTACCACAAGTGACACACTGGAAAGTAAAATTCCAATATGAAAGTGTCCTGTGACTGGGGACCAGCATTAACTTGGAGACTGGGTAAAAGCACTCATAAAGAGTAAAATATATTGGGGGTAAACTGGTGGGATTGGGCATTCATGGGCACAGGCCTCAGCTCACAGACCCAGGACAGCCCCCACGGGTGAATGCCCATGCCAGAGAGATCGTGGTGGAGACATCAGTCTGTGGTCCCTGAGACCCCAGCTTTCTGCTGCTTGCACCACCACTCAGCTGGGTGAACTCTCACTCACACCTGAAAGTCTGGTGCGGGATCCAGCCCCTGCTCTCTAGGTCCATGGCCTTTTGCACTCTGTGCACCCTGTGCAACTGTGGGGTCTGAGCACACTCCTGCCTGTGCCTGAAAGAGTTTGGTGTGGGCACCAACAAGCACTCCTTAGGTTCACTGTCTTCTGCACCCTGTGAGTCCTGCATAACCACAAGGTTTGAGTCCATTCCCACCTCCACCTGAGAGAGCTTCATATGGGTGCCAACCAGCACATTTTAGAACCACAGCCTCCTGCCACCAGCTGAGGGTCTGGATGCTCCCAGCCCTTACCTGGGACAACCCAGCACAATCTCTGGTCAGGATCTCTCTGTGCAGCCTTCTGTGACCTGTGTGAGTATGGGTTTTGAGCACAAGCTGTGTGGGCCTGGACCCAGACAGCAGTCCCAGCAAATGCAGTCACTGGAAGCAGGCACCCTGGACCAAAACTTGTCATGGCTTTAGTGGCAAATGGGTGCAGAAACAGGCGGGCACCTCGGGCAACCACTGAAACAGTGACTGGGGGTGTGCATCACCTATGGCACTTTGCTCTGAACAGAGGAGCTTGGAGAGGGGAGAGTCTATGTGTTCTGGACCCAGAGGGGAGCAAACTGAGCTTTCTTTCTAAGGTGGAGATATGGGTGCAGTACGCTTTCCACTAAACCTCCAAAAAGCCAAAAAAAAAAAAAAAAAAAAAAAAAAGCCCCCAAAGTACAAAAGCCTGCAGAGAACAAAAGCCTGAAAAAATGGTTTCCACAGAGCTCAGACCTTTGATGGGGGCAGAAAAAAATCAACCCAAGCAGACTGACTGAAAAACAATGGGTCAGGCTCTACCCCAGAAGGCAAGCCAAGAGAACAAGAGGACAACAAACACAGACAGAGTCCCCATTAAAGTGTAAAACCCCAATAACAGGGGAAAAAATATATTAACCTCCCAGTATTGCCCAAAGACCTGTATATTTAATAGATACAGCTTTTTAAAAATTCATTCTCATGATTCTTGTTCTTTTCATTTTTTTATATGTTTAATAAAACATATTCCATATAACATTTTAATTAGAACTTTTTTTTTATACATATACCTGGATATCTTTTTATTGTTCTTTCCTTTTTTTTAAAAAAATATACATATAGATATAAGCTTCAAGGTAATCTTTTTTTACCTAATCAATACTACCCCTATATATAAACTAGTTTTAATCCCCCTTATCTCTGGAAAGTTGAGTCCATTAAAACAGATAGCAAGACACACCCAAGAAGACAAAAAACAACCTTGTTCGTTGACATCAAGGATTTATAACGACCCTTCCAACTTTTTCTTCTGTCAGTGTTTCTGTGTATTTGTTTCTGTTTTGGTATTATATAAATTTTATTCATGGGATTGATTTTGGCTGTTTTTTTTTTCTTGTTATTTATTTTTCTTGGTCTTTTTCTTTGTCTGTTTTTGTTTATATACCTTATAAATCTTGCTTTTGTGTTTCATTCTGGCTTGGTATTCTCTTCTTTTCCCCACAGTCTCTCTTTCTTTCTCTCTTTTTTTCTTTTTTCGTTCTTTTTGGTGGTGACTTCTGATTGCTCCAAAACGTTCCAGGGTGCACCTTGCCTGGATCATGGTTGATATATTCAGCTATACATCCCCTCAACCACCTGTTCACCAAAATGACTAGGAGGAGGAATACACAAGAGAGGAAAAATTCAGAAACTATGCCTTCTCCATCAGAACAATTGAATATAGACATAAACAGTATGTTTATGAAATACCCTGAAAAGTAGTTCAGGGTAACAATTATCCAGGCAATGGCTAGGTTAGAGAAAACCATTGGTGACAACATAGAATCTCTAAGGTCAGACATTAAAGCTGACCTGGTAGAAGTTGAAAATGCAATCAATGAGATCCAACCTAATAGAAATACTCAGCTAATTAACTTATCTAAATAAACAGCTATGGTAACCAAGGAAGAGGATAGAATTAGTGATCTAGAGGACAAACTGATAGAGAAAAAGGATCAAGAGGAGGCCAGGAACAAAGAGCTTAGAAGTCATGAGAACAGAATTAGGGAAATAAATGATGCCATGAAACGTTCCAATGTCAGAATTATTGGGATCCCTGAGGAAGTGGAGAAAGAGAGAAGACTAGAAGACATAGTTGAACAAATTCTCCATGAAAATGTTCTCAATGTGGGGAAAGCAACAAGTGTTCATGTCCTAGAGGCAGAGAGAACACTGACCAAGATCAACAAATCTAGAAAGAACTCAAGACACTTGATTGTGGGGGCGCCTGGGTGGCTCAATGGGTTAAATCCTCTACCTTCAGCTCAGGTCGTGACCTCAGGGTCCTGGGGTCGAGCCCCGCATCAGGCTCTCTGCTCAGTGGGGAGCCTGCTTCTCCCTCTCTGCCTGCCTCTTCTCCTACTTGTGATATCTGTCAAAAAAATAAATAAAATCTAAAAAAAAGGATACTTGATTGTGAAATTCATGAATCATAATTTTATACAAGAGCTTCTGAGGGCAGCTCTGGGTAAGAGATTCCTTATGTACAGCATAAGGTCCATCAGAATAATGTTACCTCTCCACAGAAACCTAGAAAGACAGAAAGGGCTGGCAAGACATATTCAGGGCACTACATGAGAAGAACATGCAGCTAAGAATTCCTTAACCAGTGAGGTTGACATTGAAACTGGATGGAGAGATAAAGAGCTTCCAAGACCAGCAAGGATTAAGAGTATGTGACCACCAAACTGGCACTACAAAAAAAATATTAAGTGGGGTTCTATAAAAGAAGAAAGAACCCAGAGTGACATAGAAAAGAAATTTACTGAGACAATCTATAGAATCAAGTATTCACAGAAAAAATGATGTCAATAGAACATCTTTCAAAAATCACTCTCAATGTGAATGGATGAAATGCTCCCTTTAAATGACACAGGGTTGAAATTTGGATAAAATGATAGGACCCATCTATATGCTGTCTACAACAGACACGTTTAGAACCAAAAGATACATTCAGACTGAAAGTGAAGAGTTGGAGAAGCATCATTAATGACAATGGGCCTAAAAAGAAAGCTAGGGTAGCAATTCTCATATCAGATAAATTGGATTTTACTAAAGACTGTGGTAGGAAATACAGAAGGACACTACATCATTCTTAATTGGTCTATCCAACAAGAAGATCTAACAAGTGTAAATATTTATGCCCCCTTTATGAGAGCAGCCTCTGAGCCAACTGTTAATCAAAATAAAGAGTCATATTGATATGAAACTTGTAAATATTTATGCCCCCTATAAGGGAGCAGCCAAATATAGCCAACTGTTAAAGAAAATAAAGAGTCATATTGATATGAATATATTAATATTACGTGATCTTAACACACCACTCTCAGTAACAGACAGATCATCCAAGAAGAAAATTTATAAAGAAACAAACGCTTTGAATGACACATGGGTCTTCACAGATGTATACAGAACATTCCACCATAAGACAACAAATGTTCATTCTTCTTGAGTGAACATGGAACTTTCTCCAAAACAGACCACATATTGGGTCAAAAATCAGGGCTCAACCATACCAAAAGATTAAGATTATTCCCTGCATATTCTCAGACGACAATGTTTTGAAACTGGAAATCAGCTTCAAGAAAAAGTCTGGAAAAAATTCAAACAGTTGGAAGTTAAAGAACACCCTGGTCAACAATGTTTGGGTCAACCAGGAAATCAAAGGAGATTTTAAACAATTCACGGAAACCAATGAGAATGAAGACACATCAGTCCAAAACCTATGGGAAACGGCAAAGGGAGCACTAAGGGGAAACTACATAGCCATCCAGGTGTCCCTCAAAAAATTGAAAAATGCTGAATACACTAGCTCTATATACAACTGAAGGAACTGGAAAACGAAGAACAAATTAAGCCAACCCAAGGGAAGGGAAATAAACAAGATTAGGGAAGAGATTGATGAGATAGAAACTAGAGATACAGTAGAACAATCAACAGAACTTTTTTTGTTGTTGTTGAAAGAATTAATAAGATTGATAAACCACTGGCCAAACTAATCCAAAAGAAAAGAGAGAAGGCCCAAATTAGTAAAATTATGAATGAAAGAGAAAAGATCATGACTAACACCAAGGACATAGAAACAATCACCAGAAATTATTATGTTATATCTTATATGTCAATAAGTTAAGCAAACTAGATGAAATAGATGCATTTGTGGAAATCTATAAACTTCCAAGACTGAACCAGGAAGAATTTGACATCCTGAATAGATCAATATCTAGTAATGATATTGAAACAGGGATCAAAAACCTCCCAAAAAACAAGAGCCAAGGACATGATGGATTCCCTGTGGAATCCTACCACACATTCCAAGAATACATAATTCCTATTCTCCTAAAGCTGTTTCTAAAAATAGAGACAGAATGAAAACTTCCAGACTCTTTTTTAAAAATTTTTTTTCAATTTATTTATTTTCAGAAAAACAGTATTCATTATTTTTTCACCACACCCAGTGCTCCATGCAATCCGTGCCCTCTATAATACCCACCACCTGGTACCCCAACCTCCCACCTCCCTGCCATTTCAAACCCCTCAGATTGTTTTTCAGAGTCCATACTCTCATGATTCACCTCCCCTTCCAATTTCCCTCAACTCCCTTCTCCTCTCCATCTCCCCATGTCCTCCATGCTATTTGTTATGCTCCACAAATAAGTGAAACCATATGATAGTTGACTCTCACTGCTTGACTTATTTCACTCAGCATAATCTCTTCCAGTCCCGTGCATGTTGCTACAAAAGTTGGGTATTCATCCTTTCTGATGGAGGCATAATACTCCATAGTGTGTATGGACCACATCTTCCTTATCCATTCGTCCGTTGAAGGGCATCTTGGTTCTTTCCATAGTTTGGCAGCCATGGCCATTGCTGCTATAAACATGGGGTACAGATGGCCCTTCTTTTCACGACATCTGTATCTTTGGGGTAAATACCCAGGAGTGCAATTGCAGGGTCATAGGGAAGTTCTATTTTTAATTTCTTGAGGAATCTCCACACTGTTCTCCAAAGAGGCTGCACCAACTTGCATTCCCACCAACAGTGGAAGAGGGTTCCCCTTTCTCCACATCCTCTCCAACACATATTGTTTCCTGTTTTGCATCAAAATCAAAAGCTTCTGCACAGCAAAGGAAACAGTCAAAAAAACAAAGAGGCAACCCACGGAATGGGAGAAGATATTTGCAAATGACAGTACAGACAAAAGGTTGATATCCAGGATCTATACTGAACTCCTCAAACTCAACACACACGAAACAGATAATCATATCAAAAAATGGGAAGAAGATATGAACAGACACTTCTCCCATCAAGACATACAAATGGCTATCAGACACATGAAAAAATGTTCATCATCATTAGCCCTCAGGGAGATTCAAATTAAAACCACATTGAGATATCACCTTACACCAGTTAGAATGGCCAAAATTAACAAAACAGGAAACAACATGTGTTGGAGAGAATGTGCAGACTATTTTTAAGAAACCAGCATTACCCTGATCCTCAAACCCAACAAAGACCCCATCAAAAAGGAGAATTTCAGGCCAAGAACCCTGATGAATATGGATGCCAAAATTCTCAACAAGATCTTAGCTAATAGGATCCCACAGTATATTAAAAGGATTATCCACCAGGACCAGGTGGGATTTATGCCTGGGATGTAAGGGTGGTTCAACTTTAGCAAACCAATCAATTCATATAGAACAAATCAATAAGATAAGAAAGAATAATGACATGGTCCTCTCAATTGATGCAGAAATGCATTTGGCAAAATGCAGCATCCATTCCTGATTAAAACACTTCAAAGTATAGGGATAGAGGGAACATTCCTCAACTTCATAAAATCTATGTAAAACCCACAGCAAATATCATCCTCAATGGGGAAACGCTGACAGCCTTCCCTTTGAGATCAGTAACACAACAAGAATGCCCACTCTCACCACTCTTGTTCAACATAGGACTAGAAGTCCTAGCAAAAGCAATCAGACAACAACAACAACAAAAAAGGTATTCAAATTGGCAATGAGGAAGTCAATCTCTCTCTCTTCATAGATGACATGATTCTTTATATGGAAAACCCAAAAGAGTTTGGAAAAACCAAACTACTTTAACTCATACAGCAATTCAGCCATGAGGCTGAATACAAAATCAATGCACAGACATCAGCTGCTTTCTTATACACTAACAATGAAACTATAGAAAGGGAAATCAAAGAATCAATTCCATTTACAATAGCACCAAGAACCATAAGATATCTGTGAATAAACCTAATCAAAGAGGAGAAGGATCCATACTCTAAGAACTACAGAATTGTATTGAAGAAGATACAAAAGATGGAAATGCATTTCATGCTCATGGATCAGAATAATAAACATTGTAAAAATGTCTATACTGCTGAAGGCAATCTATACTGTCAATGCCATCCTGATCAAAATTCTACTGGCATTTTTCAAAGTGCTGGAAGAAACAATCCTAACATTTGTATAGAACCAGAAGTGACTCAGAATTGCTAAGGAAGTTTTGAAAAAGAAAAACAAAACTGGGGGCATCACGTTGCCTGGTTTCAAGTTTTACTACAAAGCTGTGATCACTAAGACAGCACGGTACTGGCTCAAAAACAGACACATAGACCAGTGAGACAGAGTAGAGAGTCCAGATATGGACCCAACTCTATGGTCTAATAATCTCTGTTAGAGCAGAAAAAAAAATATCCAGTGGAGAAAGAGTCTCTTCAATAAGTGGTGCTGGGAAAATTGGGCAGCTATGTATAGAAGAGTGAAACTTGACCATTCTCTTGCACCATACACATAGATAAATTCAAAATTATTGAAAGACCTCAAAGTGAGACAGGAATCTATCAAAATCTTAGCGGAGAACATAGGCAGTAACCTCTTCGACATTAGCCACAGCAGCTTCCTTCAAGACACGTCTCCAAAGGCAAAGGAAACAAAAAGAAAAATGAACTTTTGAGACTTCATCAAGATCGAAAGCTTCTGCAAAGCAAAAGAAACAATCAACAAAACAAAAAGGCAACCCACGGAATGAGAAAAGATATTTGCAATTAACACTACAGACAAAGGGCTGATATCCAGGATCTATACAGAATGCCTCAAACTCAACACTCATAAAACAGATGATCATGTCAAAAAATGAACCGAAGACATGAACAGACACTTCTCCAATGAAGACATACAAATGGATAACAGACACATGAAAAAAAAATGTTCATCATCTTTAGGCATCAGGGAAATTCATATGAAAACTGCACTGAGATACCACATTACACCAGTTAGAGTGGCCAAAATTAATAAAACAGTAATCAACTGTTGGAGGAGATGTGGAGAAAGGAGAAACCTCTTACACTGTTGGTGGGAATGCAAGTTGGTGTAGCCAGTTTGGAAAACAGTGTGGAGATTCCTCAAGAAATTAAAAATAGAACTTCCCTATGACCCTGCAATTGCACTCTTGGGTACTTACCCCAAAGATACAGATGTAGTGAAAAGGAGGGCCATCTGTACCCCAATGTTTATAGCAGCAATGGCCACAGTCGCCAAACTGTGGAAAGAACCAAGATGCCCTTCAACGGACGAATGGATAAGGAAGATGTGGTCCATATACACTATGGAGTATTATGCCTCCATCAGAAAGGATGAATACCCAACTTCTGTAGCAACATGCACGGGACTGGAAGAGGTTATGCTGAGTGAAGTAAGTCAAGCAGAGAGAGTCAATTATCATATGGTTTCACTTATTTGTGAAGCATAACAAATAGCATGGAGGACATGGGGAGATGGAGAGGAGAAGGGAGTTGAGGGAAATTGGAAGGGGAGGTGAATCATGAGAGACTATGGACTCTGAAAAACAATCTGAGGGTTTTGAAGGGGTGGGGGTGGGAGATTGGGGGAACCATGTGATGGGTATTGGAGAGGGCACGGATTGCAGGAAGCACTGGGTGTGGTGCAAAAACAATGAATATTGTTACCCTGAAAAAAAATTAAAAAAAGAAATTAAAAATAGAGCTACCCTATGATCCTGCAATTGCACTACTGGGTATTTACCCATAGATACAGAGGGAGTGAAAGTAAGGGCCATCTGCACCCCCAATGTTCATAGCAGCAATGGCCATGGTCGCCAAACTGTGGAAAGAGCCAAGATGCCTTTCAGTAGATGAATGGATAAAGAAGATATGGTCATTATAAACAATGGAGTATTGTTCCTCCATCAGAAAGGATGAATACCCATCGTTGTATCAACATGGACAGGACTGGAGGAGATGATGCTGAGTGAAATAAGTCAAGCAAAGAGAGTCAATTATCATATAGTTTCACTTACTTGTGGAGCATAAAGAATAACATGGAGGACATTTAGAGAAGGAGAGAAATGAGTTTGGGGAAATCAGAGGGGGAGAGAAACCATGAGAGACTGGACTCTGAGAAACAAACAGGGTTTTGTTCAGGAGGCGTGTGTGTGTTTGTTGAGCCTGGTAGTGGGTATTAAGGAGGGCATGAATTGAATGGAGCTCTGGGTGTGGTGCATAAACAATGAATCGTGGAACACTGAAAATATAAATTAATAATTAATTAATTAGTTAAAATAAAAGAAGAACAAATAAAATTTTAAGAAAATAGAGAGAGTAGATATTTTGTTTTATTCCTGATCCTTTACCTAATTTCTCAAATTGAATCTTGGCCAGTTATATTTAAAGGAAAAAAAAATCCATTTCTTCTTTCTATCCATTTTGTACCCTTCTGAATATTTAAAAAGTAGAATTATATGTCCTCATGTTTCCATGGTAATGGTTATGTCCTTCTTTTATTTGTACATATATATGTATATATACACACATATATATATACAAATAAATACACATATTTATATAGGTATACATATCAAATATACATATATTTGTTTATATATGTATATAGGTTTTTTTTAAAGATTTTATTTATTTATTTGACAGACAGATCACAAGTAGGCAGAGAGGCAGGCAGAGAGAGAGAGAGGAGGAAGCAGGCTCTCTGCGGTGCAGACAGCCCGATGCAGGGCTCGATCCCAGGACCCTGGGATCATGATCTGAGCCGAAGGCAGAGGCATTAACCCACTGAGCCACCCAGGCGCCCCTGTATATAGTTTTTAATTTGAATCTCTTCACTTCTTGGCCTATCTACCTGTGGATTTATCAATATTTTTATAGAAGTATAATTAATATTCAATATATTAACATATATTAATATATGATGTATATATATTATTTGATGTTATCATACATTATGTAACGATCCCCGTGATAAGTCTAATTAATATGAGAAACCACACACAGTTATTACAATAATATTGACAATATAGAGTATGTTGTATAATACATACTTATGGATTATTTATTTTATAACTGGACATTTATTTGTACCTGTTAATCACCTTCAACTCTTTCTTCAGCCACTAATCTTCCCTCTCTGGTAATGAGCCTTTAATTTCCTATATCCATGAGTCTTTTCTTTTTAATTAAATTATTTATTTTCAGAAAAACAGTATTCATTATTTTTTTCACCACACCCAGTGCTTCATGCAATCCGTGCCCTCTATATTACCCACCACCTGGTACTCCAACCTCCCACCTCCCTGCCACTTCAAACCCCTCAGATTGTTTTTTCAGAGTCCATAGTCTCTCATGTTTCACCTCCCCTTCCAATTTCCCTCAACTCCCTTCTCCTCTCTAACACCCCTTGTCCTCCATGATATTTGTTATGCTCCACAAATAAGTGAATCCATATGATAGTTGACTCTCTCTGCTTGACTTATTTCACTCAGCAGAATCTCTTCCAGTCCCGTGCATGTTGCTACAAAAGTTGGGTATTCATCCTTTCTGATGGAGGCATAATACTCCATAGTGTATATGGACCACATCTTCCTTATCCATTCGTCCGTTGAAGGGCATCTTGGTTCTTTCCATAGTTTGGCAGCCATGGCCATTGCTGCTATAAACATGGGGTACAGATGGCCCTTCTTTTCACGACATCTGTATCTTTGGGGTAAATACCCAGGAGTGCAATTGCAGGGTCATAGGGAAGTTCTATTTTTAATTTCTTGAGGAATCTCCACACTGTTCTCCAAAGAGACTGCACCAACTTGCATTCCCACCAACAGTGGAAGAGGGTTCCCCCTTCTCCATATCCCCTTCAACACATGTTGTTTCCTGTTTTGTTAATTTTGGCCATTCTAACTGGTGTAAGGTGATATCTCAATGTGGTTTTAATTTGAATCTCCCTGAGGGCTAGTGATGATGAACAATTTTTCATGTGTCTGATAGCTATTTGAGAATAGCTGTTCATTGGAGAAGTGTCTTCATTGGAGAAGTGTCTGTTCATATCTTCTGCCCATTTTTTGATATGATTATCTGTTTCATGTGTGTTGAGTATGAGGAGTTCATTATAGATCCTGGAAATCAACCTTTTGTCTGTACTGTCATTTGCAAATATCTTCTCCGATTCCATGGGTTGCCTCTTTGTTTTTTTGACTGTTTCCTTTGCTGTACAGAAGCTTTTGATTTTGATGAATTCCCAAAAGTTTATTTTCGCTTTTGTTTCCTTTGCTTTTGGAGACATATCTTGAAAGAAGTTGCTGTGGCTGATATCGAAGAGATTACTGCCTAGGTTCTCTTCTAGGATTCTGATGGATTCCTGTCTCACATTGAGGTCTTTTATCCATTTTAAGTTTATCTTTGTGTACGGTGTAAGAGAATGGTCGAGTTTCATTCTTCTACTTATAGTTGTCCAGTTTTCCCAGTACCATTTATTGAAGAGACTGTCCATGAGTCTTTTTATTTTTTATTTTGTTTGTTTTGTTTCCATATTTCACATATAAATGTAACCACATGCAATTTGTCTTTATTTGATTTATTTCACTTAACATAATACCCTTTAATGTCCATTCATCTTGTATTAAGTGACAAGGCTCCATTCCACAATATATAAAATATCATACATATGTGAAATATTCTGTTTTCATTTTATGTAGGTATATAACCAGAAGTGGAAATATTAGATCATATGTTATTTCTATTTTTTGTATTTTGAGGAACTTCCATACTGTTTTCTACAATACCTGCACCAATTTGCTTTCTGAGAATCACTACATGAATTCCTTTTTCTGTATTTCCTCACCTCTGTTATTTCTTACCCCTTTTGAAACTACCTTTCTGACTACTGTAAGGGGATATAACAGTGTGGTTTTAATTTGTATTTCCCTGATGCTTTATCTATTTTTGTTGACCCGTTAACAGTGGAAAAACATCTACTAAGGTCACCTATCCATTTTTAAATTACATTACTTGTGCTATGATGTATAGTGTTACATGACTTTTTTTTTTAATTTTTTATTTTTTGTAAACATATATTTTTATCCCCAGGGGTACAGGTCTGTGAATCACCAGGTTTACACACTTCACAGCACTCACCAAAGCACATACCCTCCCCAATGTCCATAATCCCAACCCCTTCTCCCAAAACCCCTCCCCCCAGAAACCCTCAGTTTGTTTTGTGAGATTAAGAGTTACTTATGGTTTGTCTCCCTCCCAATCCCATCTTGTTTCATTGATTCTTCTCCTACCCACTTAAGCCCCCATGTTGCATCACCACTTCCTCATATCAGGGAGATCATATGATAGTTGTCTTTCTCTGCTTGACTTATTTCGCTAAGCATGATACGCTCTAGTTCCATCCATGTTGTCGCAAATGGCAAGATTTCATTTCTTTTGATGGCTGCATAGTATTCCATTGTGTATATATACCACATCTTCTTGATCCATTCATCTGTTGATGGACATCTAGGTTCTTTCCATAGTTTGGCTATTGTGGACATTGCTGCTATAAACATTCGGGTGCACGTGCCCCTTTGGATCACTACGTTTGTATCTTTAGGGTAAATACCCAATAGTGCAATTGCTGGGTCATAGGGCAGTTCTATTTTCAACATTTTGAGGAACCTCCATGCTGTTTTCCAGAGTGGCTGCACCAGCTTGCATTACCACCAACAGTGTAGGAGGGTTCCCCTTTCTCCACATCCTCGCCAGCATCTGTCATTTCCTGACTTGTTGATTTTAGCCATTCTGACTGGTGTGAGGTGATATCTCATTGTGGTTTTGATTTGTATTTCCCTGATGCCGAGTGATATGGAGCACTTTTTCATGTGTCTGTTGGCATCTGGATGTCTTCTTTGCAGAAATGTCTGTTCATGTCCAAGGAAATAAAGGCCTTAAATGACACACTGGACGAGATGGACATCACAGATATATTCAGAACATTTCATCCCAAAGCAACAGAATACACATTCTTCTCTAGTGCACATGGAACATTCTCCAGAAGAGATCACATCCTCGGTCATAAATCAGGACTCAACCGGTATCAAAAGATTGGGATCATTCCCTGCATATTTTCAGACCACAATGCTCTAAAGCTAGAACTCAACCACAAGAGGAAGTTTGGAAAGAACCCAAATACATGGAGACTAAACAGCATCCTTCTAAAGAATGAATGGGTCAACCGGGAAATTAAAGAAGAATTGAAAAAAATCATGGAAACAAATGATAAGGAAAATACAACGGTTCAAAACCTGTGGGACACAACAAAGGCAGTCCTGAGAGGAAAATATATAGTGGCACAAGCCTTTCTCAAGAAACAAGAAAGGTCTCAGGTACACAACCTAACCCTACACCTAAAGGAGCTGGAGAAAGAACAAGAAAGAAACCCTAAGCCCAGTAGGAGAAGAGAAATCATAAAGATCAGAACAGAAATCAATGAAATAGAAACCAAAAAAACAATAGAACAAATCAACGAAACTAGGAGCTGGTTCTTTGAAAGAATTAATAAAATTGATAAACCCCTGGCCCGACTTATCAAAAAGAAAAGAGAAAGGACCCAAATAAATAAAATCATGAATGAAAGAGGAGAGATCACAACTAACACCAAAGAAATACAAACTATTATAAGAACATACTATGAGCAACTCTATGGCAATAAACTTGACAATCTGGAAGAAATGGATGCATTCCTAGAAACATATAAACTACCACAACTGAACCAGGAAGAAATAGAAAGCCTGAACAGACCCATAACCAGTAAGGAGATTACATGACTTTTTAATATATTTTTTGTATTAGCCCTTTCTGAGGTGTATCATTTCAAATATCTTTTCCCATTCAATAGATTACCATAGTCATTTTATTGAAGGTTCCCTTTTTCTTCAAAAACTGTTATTTTGATCAAATCCCAATAGTTTATTTTTGTTTTTGTATCCCTTACCTAAGGAGACATATCTAGAAAAAAATCTTTCTACAACTGTTGTCAAAGAAATTACTGCCTATAATTTCCTCTAGTGATTATATTAGTTTGTGTCCCTCATTTAGGTCCTTAATTCATTTGATCATTATTTTTTTGTATGGTGTAAGGAATTCCAGTTTCATTCTCTGACATGTAGTTGTCCTGTTTTCCCATATATGCCATTTATCATGGTGAGATATGTTCCCTCTAAACGCCCTTTGTCAAAAGCTTTTATCATGAATTGATACTGAATATCATCAAATGCTTTTTTATGCATGTATCCTGATAATCCTTCACTTTTAAAACATGGTTTATCATATTGGATGATTAACATATATGAATTCCCAGAATAAATCCAACATCATAGACATAAATAAACATGTTAAGGTATCATTGAATGTTGTTTGCTGATATTTGGTTGGAAATATTTGGAATAATGTTCATTAGGGATACTGTGCTGTTGTTGTTATTGTTGTTGTTTTCTTCTTTTCATTGTCTTTCTTTCTGTACTGTGCTTGTCCAGTTTTGTTATCAGGGTAATGCTGCCCTTATACAATGTATTTGGAAGTTTTTGTTTCTTTTATAATTTTGGGGACAGTTTTAGGGGCTGGGTATTAATTCTTCATTGTTTAATATAATTGACCTGTGAAGCCATTTGCCTCTGTACTACTGTTTGTTGGGAATTTTTTGATTACCAATTCCACTTAACTGCTGGTTATCAGTCTGTTCAAATATTCCATTTTTCCCTGTTTTTGTTTTAGGAGGTTATAATGTTTCTGGGAATTTATCCTTTTCTAATTTGTCAAATTTATTTGCAAGCAATTTTTCATAATATGCCGCTATAATATTTGTCTTTCTGTGATATTCCTTGCTGTTTCTCTTCGAAGAGAACAATTACAATAAAACCAGATTAAAAACATTTAAAAAAGAACTATAGGCCAATACCTCTGATGAACATAGATTCAAATATCCTTAAAAAATACTAACAAATGGAAACCAACTGTACATTAAAAATCATTCACCATAATAAGGTGAAATTTATCCCTGAGCTGGAAAGGTAGCTCAATATTCACAAATCAATCGACTTGATACAGCATATCAATAAGAGAAAGAATAATAACCATATCAATAAATGTAGGAAAAAAATTTGACAAAGTGCAAACTCAATTCATGATAAAAAGCCTTCAATAAAGTTGGATTAGAGGAACCATAACTCAAAATAATAAAGGCCTTGTATAAAAAACCCACAGCTTACATGGTACTCAGTGGTGAAAAACTGAAAGCTTTTCCCCTAAGTACAGGAAAAATACAAGAATGTCCAATCTCACCACATTTATTCAGTATAGTACTAGAAGTTCTAGCCACAGCATGCATTCAAGAAAAATAAAACAAGACACACAAATTGGTAAGGAAAAGGAAATGATTACTATTTGCAGGTGACATGATACTAAATATAGAAAACTCTGAACATCTATTTAAAAAAAAAAGCTAGAAATGATAAATTCAGTAATGTCACAGGCCACAAGATCAATATGCAGAAATCTGTTGCATTTCTATAAAATAATAATTAAGAGAAAGAGAAATTAAGAAAACAATCTTATTTACAATCACACACAAATAAAATACCAAGAATAAACTTAATGAAGGAGTTAAAAACAACTAGACTGGAAAAGTTAAAAGACTAGACTGAAACTAGAAAATATTAATGAAAGAGATTGAACATAATACAAAGAAATGGTAAGATATCCCACACTTATGAATTGGAAGAACAAATAATGCTAAAATATCCATACCAACCTTAAGAAATCTACAGATTTAATGTAATTTCTATCAATCTATCAGCAGAATTTTTTCATATAAGTAGAACAAATAGTTGAAAGTTGTATGAGACTACAAACAGCCCTGAATAGCCAAAGTCATCTTGAAAAATAAGTATAAAATGAAAACATTGTGGAGATTCCTTAAGAAATTAAAAGTAGAGCTACCCTATGACCCTGCAATTGCACTCCTGGGTATTTATGCAAAAGATACAGATGCAGTGAAAAGAAGGGCCATCTGTACCCCAATGTTCATAGCCACAGTGGCCAAACTGTACAAAGAGTCAAGAAGCCCTTCAACAGATAAATGGATAAAGAAGATATGGTCCTTATATACAACGGAATATTACACCTCCATCAGAAAGGAAGAATACCCAACTTTTATATCAACATAGACAGGACTGGAGGAGATTATGCTGAATGAAATAAGTCAAGCAGAGAAAGTCAATTATCGTATGGTTTCACTTACTTGTGGAGCATAAAGAATAACACAGAGGACATTAGGAAAAGGAAAGGAAAAGTGAATTGGGAGAAATCAGATGGGGAGATGAACCATGAGAGACTATGGACTCTGAGGAACAAACTGAGGGTTTTGGAGGGGGTGGGGTGGGGGCATAGGTGAGCCTGGTGGTGGGTATTAAGAAGGGCATGTATTGCATGGAGCACTGGCTGTAGTGCATAAACAACAAATCTTGGAACACTGAAAAAATAAAATTAAATTAAAAAGAAAAAGAAGTACAAAACTATAATATCACAATCTCATATTTCAAGATGTACTAAAAAATGGTAGTTACCCAAACAATATGGTACAGTAACAAAAATGTACACATAGTCCAGTGGAAAAGAATAGAGAGCCCAGAAATAAACACTTGATTATGCAGTCAATTAATCTACAATGAAGAAGGCAAGAGTATGCAATAGGGAAAAAAGAGTCTCTTTTAAAAATCCTTTTGAGAAAACTGGAAAAAATGCGAAGAGTGAAACTGGACCACTTTCTTATACTGTACAAAATAATAAAACTCCAAATATATTAAAGACCTAAATGTGAGATCTGAAATCATAAAATTTTTAGAAGAGAATATGAGCAGTAACTTATCTGAAATTGGCCATAGCAACATTTCTCAAGATATATCCCTAAAATGACAAAAACAAAAGCAAAAATAGGCTATATGGACCTCATCAAAATAAAAGTTTTGTTTACGTTTTGAGAATATGTCAGATTAAGAGGACACTAAACTCACCTTCTCCTAGATTTACAACTACACATCACTCACATTTGAGAAAATAAACAGGAGAAGGAAAGGAACACTGGCAGAACAAACTCCACAACTAAATGTAGAGTAGTAGGTTCATGGGACATGTTAGGAAAGGTAGAAATAGTGGTGAGGAACAGCCTGAAGGAAGGAGGGAGCTGCTGTCTCAGAGACTGGAAAACACCAGTGGCCCCAGACATGGAAAACAAAGCCCCATAAGGTCTGACCATGAAATAAAAGGGGGCTTAATTTTGTGCAATTTGTATAACCAGCAGGTCGTAGACCCTGAAGTATTAAAGTTAGCTGATTCAACACTGTGTGAGACTGGAGGACAAGTGATAGGTCCCTGCCTATAGGGAAACAACAGGCCAAGCAGAGGCAATTTAGAAGTAAAAGCTTGCACTATGGGAAGGAGAGCTGTTTATATTGATTTCAGAGATTATTTGAGGATTTCTGGGAATGAAGGGGCTGGAAGACAGCATTTTCCTCTACTGAACTCCAGTATAAACACAGACCACCTTTGACAGGCCATGTTGCACAGACAGCTGCTACTTAACTTACTAATAGTGTGCCCAAGGACTTGCCCACTCTAATTCTGCTAGGTGGAAATGTATGGTCTTGGCATCCCCAGAGTCACAGAAATAATGGGGGTGCCTGACTGTGGCAGAGTTCCTAAGATTCCCATAAACCACCAGCCAAGCCTCAATGGAGCGACTACTTTCCAAGCAGGGGCCCAGCTAGTGACAGAACCATGGAGAAACTCCTTCTCCCAAATATATCAGCATGAGTGTGCACCACAGGAGTCTGCAGAGTATGACAAACACAAAAGGGAATGAAAGTTTGTTGCTGAAGGTGCACTGGACTGGGGGTCAGGATCATTCACCTCCAGTGCTGGAGATTGGGGTGCCACCATTTTTATTTTCAATTTCTCCAACCCCTAAAGTGGTTCAGGAAGGCTTCAGGGATCTAGAGCCACAAAAAGCAACACAAAGCAGCTTACACTGAGCCAGGCACCCTGACAAGGAGCACTGTAATTCTGCTTAGACAAAGAGACCAAAGAATCAGAACAACAGTCTCCTCCCCCAGAAGACCAACAGGAACATCAGATGAATAATAAGATTATGGATCACATAGAACTAAAAAACTCCTGCACTAGGGGAAAATACTACATGGATTTGAGATATTTTCCTCATGAGTCTAGTCTTTCAGTTTAATATTTTCTTTTACTTCTCTTTTTTTCTTTTTGTCCCTTTTCAACTAGTTTCTTATTTTATTGACTTGATTTTGAGTCATTTTAATTTTCATTTTTACATTTACATTTTATAGATATATTCTTCATTTTTGGCTTCCTTTCAAGTAGTCATTTTATGTTTGTATATATATATTTTTTTTCTTTATTTACAATATTGGGATGTAGTGTCCTGCAACAAAAGAACAAAATACACCTAAGATCAACTGGATCACCCTGTTATGGCCACCTGTGAAATTATAACCTCTCTCTCTTTTTTTCCTCTCCCTTTTTCTTTTTCTTCTTCTTTTTTTTTTTTTTTTTTGGTTTTAGATCTCTTCAGATTTTCCTAGGGTGTATTTTGCTGGGATTGTAGTAGATACTTTTGATTATGTTCTCTCCCTCATCTATTTCTCTGGACAAAATGACTAGGAGGGGAAATTCACAACAGAAGAAAGAACCAGAGGAAAACTCTCTGCCATAGATTTTAATTGATCTAGATATAAGGAAAATGTTGTACCTAGAATTCAGAAGAATGACTATAAAAATACTAGGTGGGCTTGAAAAAAACATAAAGGATACCAGAGAATCTCAGAGTGCACAAATAACAGAAGTAAAATCTCATCAGGCTGAAGTTAAAAATGCTTTAACTCAGATGCAGCCTAAAATGGACATTCTAGTGGCTAAGGTAAATGAGGCAGAAGAGAGAGAGTCAGGGACATAGAAGACAAAATGATGGAAATGAAGGAAGCTGAGGAAAAGAGAAAACCAGCTAATGGATAATGAAAGGAGGTGTCAGGAAATCAGTGATAACATAAAATGAATCAATATTAGAACAATTAGGGTCCCAGATGAAGGAGACAGACAGATACACAAACAGGCAGAAGGTGTATTTGAGCAAATCAAAGATAAGAAGTTCCCTAATCTGAGGACTGAAACAGACATTCAAGTCCGGGAGGCACACAGAACTCCACTCAAAATCAATAAAAATAGATCAACACCCTGACACATAATACTGAAGCTTGAAAATTTCAGAGATAAAGAGTAAATCCAGAAAGCAGCTCAAGAAAAGAGGTCCTTATCCTATAAGTGTAGAACCATTAGATTGGCAGGCCTATTCACAGAGATCTGGCAGGTCAGAAATGTCTGGCATGATATATTCTGGGTGTTAAATGAGAAAAAACATCCAGCCAATAAAACTTTATCCAGCAAGGCTGACATTCAGAATGGAAGGACAGATGAAGAGCTTCCAGGAAAAAGAAAATAAACTAAAAATATCTATGATCACCAAGTGAGCCCTGCAAGAAATATTAAAGGAGATCCTGTAGGCAAAAAGAGAGTCCAGACGTAACATAGAGCAGAAAGGAACAGAGAAAATCTACACAAGCGGTGACTTTACAGGTAATACAAGACACTAAATTTGTATCTTTCAATAGTTACTTTGATGTGAATGGGCTAAATGCCTGAATCAAAAGGCAGAGGGTATCTGATTAGATAAAAAAGCAAGACCCTTCCAAATGCTGTCTACTAAAGACTCATTTAAGACTCAAAGATGTCTCCAGATTGAAAGTAAGAGGGTGAAGAAAAATTTGTCATGCTAATGGACCTCAAAAGAAAGCTGAGGTAGCAATGCATATATCAAACATAGTAGATTTTAAACCAAAGCCTGTAGTAACAGATGAAGAAGAAGAGGATATAATATCTGAAGGGTATATCCAACAGGAAGACCTAACAATTATAAATATGTGTGGTCCTAACATAGGAGCAGCCAATTTTGTAAACCAATCAATACTGAAAGTAAAGAAATACATTGATAATAATACAAATAATAGTAGGGGACATTAACACCCCACTCATAGCAAGGGACAGATCATCTAAGGAGAACATGAGCAAGGAAACAAGGGCTTTGAAAGACACACTGGACCATATGGACTTCAGAGATATATACAGAACATTGCATCCTAAAGCAACCGAATACATGTTCCTCTCGAGTGCACGTGTAACTTTCTCCACAATAGGTCACATATTAGGTCACAAATCAGGTCTCAACTGGTATTAAAATATTAGGATTATTCCCTGCATATTTTCAGGTACCAATGCTTTGAAACTTGAATTCCATCACAACAGGAAATCTGTTTTTCAGGATCTCAGAAACTTGGGGTTTAAAGAGCATTCTACTGAAGAATGAATGGGTCAACTGGGAAATTAAAGAAGAATTTTAAAAATTAATGGAAACAAAGGTATGTGGGTACCTCAGTCAGTGAAGTGTCTGCTTTTGGCTCAGGTCATGATTTCAGGGTCCTGGGATTGAGCCCTACATCAGGTTTCTTGGTCAATGGGGGGACTGATTGTCCCTCCGCCTATATCCCTGTACAGCTTGTGCTCACTCTATCATTCACTCTCTCTCAAATTAAAAAAAAATCCTTTAAAAATTCATGGAAACAAATAAAAATGAAAACAACTGTTCAAAACCTTTGGGATGCAACAAAAGCACTCCTAAGAGGGAAGCACATAGCACTACAAACCTTTCTCATGAAAATAGAAAAGTCTCAAATACACAAGCTAACCTTGCACCTAAAGGAGCTGGAGAAAGAACATCAAGCAAAGCCTAAACCAAGAAAGAGATGAAAAATAATAAGATTAGGACAGAAATAAATGAAATAAAAAAAAAATAACAGTAGAACTAATGAACAAAACTGATTCTTTGAAAAAAAAAATGACTAAGATTCATAAACCCCTAGCCAGAATCATCAAAAAGAAAAAAAAAAAAGATCAAAATTAATAAAATCATGAATGAAACAGAAGAGATCACAACAAACACCAAGGAAATAAAAAACAATTTTAAGAACATGTTATGAGCAACTATATGTCAACAGATTAGGCAATTTAGAAGAAATGGATGCATTCCTAGAAACAAACTACCAAAACTGAAACACGAAGAAATAGAAAACCTGAACATGCCCATAAAAAACTAATGATGACGCATGTATGATGACTACAATAACATAATTTTTTTTTTATCTCCCAGAGACAGAGTATGGGGTCAGATGGCTTCCCAGGGGAATTCTACCAAACATTTAAAGAAGAACTAATAGTTATTTTTTCTGAAGCTCTTTGGAAAAACAGAAATGGAAGGAAAATTTCCAAACTCATTCTATGAGGGCAGCTTTACCTTGATCCCAAAACCAAAGACCCCATCAAAAAGGAGAATTACTGATCAATATCCCTGATGAACATGGATGCCAAAATTCTTACCAAGATAATAGTCAACAGGATCCAACAGTACATTAAAAGGATTATTCACTACAATCCAGTGAAATTCATCACCATGACCAAGGGAGGTTCAACATCTACAAATCAAACAACATGATACATCATTTAACAAAAGAAAGACAAGAAGCATGATCCTCTCAATTGACGTGGAAAAAACATTTGAAAAAACACAGCTTCCTTTCTTGATTAAAACTCTTCACTGTGTAGGGATAGGGGGAAAATACTGCAACATCATAAAGATCATATACATAAGACCCACAGCAAATATCATCTTCAATAGGGAAAAAAACAAGAGCATTTCCCCTAAGGTCAGGAACACAGCAAGGATGCCCACTATCACCACTGCTATTCAGCATAGTACTAGAAGTCCTAGCCTCAGCAATCAGACAACAAAAAAAGAAATATAAGGCATTCAAATTGGCAAAGAAGTCAAACTCTCACTCTTTGCAGATGACATGTTACTTTATGTGGACAACCTAAAGGACTCCACTTCAAAACTGCAAGAACTCAATGGAAAAAAGACAGACTCTTCAACAAATGGTGTTGGGGAAATTGGACAGCCACATGCAGAAAAATGAAATTGCACCATTTCCTTACACCACACAAGAAAATAGACACAATGTGAGAAAGGACCTCAATGTGCGAAAGGAATCCATCAAAATCCTTGAGAACACAGGCAGCAACCTCTTTGACCTCAGCCACAGCAACATCTTCCTAGGAACATCACCAAAGGCAAGGGAAGCAAGGGTAAAAATGAACTATTGGGATTTCATCAAGATCAAAAGCTTTTGTACAGCAAAGGAAGCAGCTAAAAAACCAAAAGGCAACTGACAGAATGGGAGAAGATATTTCCAAATGACATCATATAAAGGGCTAGTGTCCAGAATCTATAAAGAGCTTAGCAAACTCAACATCCAAAGAACAAATAATCTAATCAAGAAATGGGCAGAGCACATGAACAGACATTTCTGCAAAGAAGACATCCAGATGGCCAACAGACACATGACAAAGTGCTCCACATCACTTGGAATCAAGGAAATACAAATCAAAACCACAATGAGTTACCACCTCACACCAGTCAGAATGGCTAAAATTAACAAGTCAGGAAATGACAGATGCTGGCAAGGATGCAGAGAAAGGGGAACCCTCCTACACTGTTGGATGGAATGAAAGCTGGTGCAACCACTCTGGAAAACAGCATGGAGGTTCCTCAAAAAGTTGAAAATAGAGCTACCTTTCAACCCAGCAATTGCACTAGTGGGTATTTACCGTAAAGATATAAATGTAGTGATCTGAAGGGGCACGTGCACCCGAATGTTTATAACGGCAATGTCCACAATAGCCAAACTATGGAAAGAACCTAGATGTCCATCAACAGATGAATGGTTAAAGAAGAAGTGGTATATATATATACAATGGAATACTATGCAGCCATCAAAAGAAATGAAATCTTGCCATTGGTGATGACGTGGATAGAACTAGAGGGTATTATGCTTAGCAAAATAAGTCAATCAGAGAAAGACAACTATCATATGATCTTCCTGATATGAGGAAGTGGAGATGCAACATGAGGGTTTGGGGGGGGGTAGGAAAAGAATAAATGAAACAAGATGGGATCGGGAGGGAGACAAACCATAAGAGACTCTTACTGTCACAAAACAAACTGAGGGTGACCGGAGGGAGAGGAGGTAGGGAGAGGGTGGTGGGGTTATGGACATTGGCGAGGGTATGTGCTATGGCAAGTGCTGTGAAGTGTTTAAACCTGGCGATTCACAGACCTGTACCCCTGGAGCTAATAATACATTATATATTTATTTAAAAAATTAAAAAAATTTAAAAAACCCTTCCAAAACTCGTACAAGAATTCAGCAACATGGCAAGACACAAAATCAATTCACAGAAATCAGTTGCATTCTTTACACTAACAAAGAGACAGGAGAAAGAGAAAGAACTGATCAATTTACAGTTGCACCCAAATTCCTAAGATACCTAGGAATAAACCTAAACAAGGATGTAAAGTATCTGTACTCTAGAAACTACAGAACACTCATCAATGAAATTAAGGAAGACACAAAGAGTTGGAAAAATGTTCCATGCTTATAGATTGGAAGAATTAATATTGTTAAAATGTCTATGCTGCCCAGAACAATCTACATTTTCAATGCAATCTCTATCCAAATACCATCAACATTTTTTTTACAGTGCTGGAAAATATAATCCCAAAATTTGTACGAGGAGAGAAAACCCTGAACAGCCAGAGGAATGCTGAAAAAGAAAACCAGATCTGGGGGCACCTGGGTGGCTCAGTGGGTTAAGGCCTCTGCCTTCAGCTCAGGTCATGATCTCAGGGTCCTGGGATCGAGCCCCGCATCGGGCTCTCTGCTCAGTGGGGAGCCTGCTTCCTCCCTCTCTCTCTGTCTGCCTCTCTGCATAGTTGTGATCTCTGTCTGTCAAATAAATAAAATCTTAAAAAAAAAAGAAAAAAGAAAACCCGATCTGTTGGCATCACAATGCTGGACACCAAGATGTATTTTAAAGCTATAATCATCAAGATATTATGGTACTGGCACAAATACAAACACATAGATCAATGAAACAGAATAGATTCAGAAATGGACCCTCAACTCTATTGTCAACTAATCTTCAACAAAGTAGGAAAGAATGTCCAATGGAAAAATGACAGTCTCTTCTTCCTCTTGGATTCCTACAAGGCAAATATTATTACATTTGTTGTAGTCACTGAATACTCTGTCTATTCTCATTATGCAGTATTTGTTTGTCTCTCACCTATTTAAGTTGGTTGCTTTCCATTATTCTATCCACCAAGTCACTGTTACATTCTTTTGTTTCTTGTAGCCTACTTTTTATTCCATTTTAATATTTTTAACTTTATTTATTGAGTTCTTCATCTCTGATGTATTATTATTTATCTTTGTCAAGGGTTTCACTGATGTCTTATATCCTTTTCTGAAGTCCAGTGAATATCATTATCATCACTGATCAATTAATTACTTTAATCTTATCATTAGTTTCAGATGTAGAGTTCAATAATTCATCAGTTGCATATAACAACCAGGGCTCATAATCATGTACCCCCTTTAACACCTATCACCCAATTATCCCATACCCTAACCTACCTCCCTTCCAACAACCCTTAGTTTGTTTTCTATAGTTAAGAGTCTATCATGCTTTTTCTCCCTCTCTGATGAGTTTCTGTTCAGTTTTCCCTCCCTTCCCCTATGATCCTTTGAACTGTTTCTCATTTTCCAAATATGAGTGAAACTATATAATTGTCTTTCTCTGATTAAATTATTTCTCTCAGCAAAATAACCTCTAGCACCATCCAAGTCTTTGTGAATGGTATATACTCATCCTTTCTGATAGTTCAGTAATATTCCATCGTGTGTGTGTGTGTGTGTGTGTGTGTGTGTATCAATCACATCTTTATCCATTCATCTGTTCATGGATATCCCAGCCTTTTCCATAATTTGGCTACATACATTGTCCACAGACATTGCTGCCATAAACATTGGCATGCATGTGCCTTGTCAGATCATTACATTTGTATCTTTGGTTCTTCCTGGGTGTATCTTGATATCTTTGTTAAAGGACTCAACTTTCCAGAGATAAAGGGAGATTAAAACTGGTTTATAAATAGAGGTAGTATTGATTAGGAAAAAAGGATTACCTTGAAGCTTATATCTATATGTATATTAAAAAAATATAAAAGAAAAAGAAAAACACAGGCATATGTATGAAAAAAATTCAAGTTAAAAGGTTATTCTGGGGGGTGTCTGGGTGGCTCAGTGGGTTAAAGCCTCTGCCTTCAGCTCAGATCATGATCTCAGGGTCCTGGGATCGAGCCCCGCATCGGGTTCTCTGCTCATCAGGGAGCCTGCTTCCCCTCTCTTTCTCTGCCTGCTTCTCTGCCTACTTGTGATCTCTGTCTGTCAAATAAATAAATAAATCTTTTAAAAAAGGGTGATTCTGGAATATGCTGTATTAAACCTCTAGTTGTAATATAAGAAGGTAAAAAAATTAAAAATAACAAGAATTGTGAGAACGAATTTTAAAAAAAGTTCTATCTATGAAATATACAGGTTTTAGGGCAATACTGGGAGTTTAATATATTGTTTTCCCCTGATGTTGGGGTTTTACAGTTTAATGGGGATCCTGTGGTAGTCCTCTCATTCTTTTTGCTTGCCTTGGTGGGGGTGCTGCTTCATTTTTTTTCAATCAGTCTTACTTGGATTGAGTCATTCTGCCCCCTGTCAAGGGGCTGGGCTCTGTGGAAACTGGTTATTCAGACTTCTGTTCTCTGAAGTTCGTTATTCTTTGGTGGCTTTTTGTGGCTTGGCTTTTCAGAGGTTTAGTGGAAAGCACATTGCACCCAGACCTCCACCTCAGAGAGAAGCCTCAGTCCACTCTCCTCTGGGTGGTCCAGAACACACAGAATCCCCGTCTGCAAACTCCACTGAACACCACAACTTCCCACAGGTTGTGCGTGCCCCCAGCCACTGTTCCAGGGGTCGCCCAAAGCGCCTGCTTGTCTCTGTACTCCCATGCCACTAAAACCATGAGTGATATTGGTCCAGGAAGCCCACTTCCCATGGTTGCCTTTGCGGCGACTGATGTCTGGAGTCCAGACTTCATGGTTGTGCAGGTCACAGAAGGTTGCCACCCCCGAGGGATCCCTACCAGAGATTGCGCCAGGTTCTCTCAGCCATAGGCTGCTCAGAGATGGGGGGTGGGGGTGGGGAGGGGTGTGTGCTCACAACCTGAGGTAGCACAGGATATGTAGAGCACAGACTCTCTCAAACATGGGCAGGAGTGGGCCCAGCTCAGCAGAGGTGCAAGAATCTGAAAGCTGTGAGCTCAGGGACCACAAATACTCTGTTGCACTCTCTGGCACAGGTGGTCACCAGTGGTGGCCTAGCTGGGTCCGTGGACCATAGGCCATACCTATGATTGCCCAATTCCACCAGTTACCCCTTAAGCTCTTTTGCTCTTTTAGAGTGCCTTCAACCAGACTCTAAGTTAATGCTGTTCCCCAATCACAGGGCACTTTTGTGTTGGGTTGTTATTTCCAAAGGTCACTTCTGGTGGTTCCCTCCCCCTTCTGCTTATCATCCAATATCAGTCCAAGCATTCCCACTCTGCTTTACCTCTCCACTGATGTCTTCTGCTCCCATAGAGATCCAGAAGTGCATAATCTTACATCTCAGGGTGATTTCATGGGTGTTCAGAGTATTCTGGTATATATTTAGCTCACTTTAGGAGATCAGTTGAAATGGGGTCTCCTACTTCTCCACCATCTTGCCCCTGCTCCTACATTTGTATCTTTGGGATAAATATCTAATAGTACAATTTCTGGGTCATAGGGTAGCTCTGTTTTCAACTTTTTGAGGAACCAGTTTCATTTTTCTACAAGTGGACTTCCAATTTTTTCAAATCATTTGTTAAAGGTACTATTCTGGAATAGATCACATATCAGCCCACAAAACAAGCCTCAACAAACTCAAAACCACCAAAGTTATATCATTCACATTTTCTGACCACAGCAACTATAAAACCAGAAATTAAGTACAAGAAATAATCTGGAAAAATCACAAATGCAAAAAGACACAGGACGATGGTGGTGGTATAGGAGGATTCTAGGATCACATCATCCAAAGAATACAACTAGATAACTATCAAAACATCCTAATACCTCAGAAATTGACCTAAGGATTCACAGAACAAACCCCACAAGAGAAGAGTCCATATCAAAGAAGGTGGTAAGTGCAAGACATGATTTATGGGAGAAGTGGATCCTGGGTACTGTGGAGAGGAGGAAGCCTTGGTCAAGAAGAAGGGCAATAGAGGGAAGAACACATAGAGGAATGTGCAAAGAGAATGCTTCCCCATAACCATTGGTTTAGAAAGTGAGAGAGCCTGACTTTTCAGAGTTCTTTCAACCAGAATGGCTTAGATACTGGAGTATTAAAGACCAGATGCACTAGCTGGAATAAAACCTGAACTGTGCCTGGATAGAAAACAGGCAATCACCTAGGTGGCATATACCCTGTAAACAGTGAATTGAACAGCACCTGGTGCACACACTTGAGAGATTATTTACTTTTCTCTGAGTAGGTCCCTGAAAGGAACCATTCATGGAGAAAACTCTCTGGGAACAAAGGAGTTAGCAAATGACCTTTTCCTCCCCCACCTCTCAGAATAAACACAGAGGTACCTGCACAATACAGTACAGAGTAGACACTGGTTACCAATTTGCTTACACTAACTCTCACTCCCCTGCATTCCAGTAGAACTGTCACTCTCAGTCATAATTATTTCACTTCCAGTGCAGAAGGCCTCTGCCCCAGAAGATCAGCACAAACCCCTGCCCATAACAGCTCTCTTGATGAGAGAATTCCACAATACCTCAGTTCTGGAGGTGATGACATGTCTCACCAAAAGATGAAAAAGAATCAGGAAAAAGCCTGAAAAAAACAGCTTAGAAGCCATGAAAACAGAATTAGGGAAATAAATGACACCACAAAATGTTCCAGCATCAAAATATGGAATCCCTGAGGCAGAGGAGAAAGAAAGAAGACTAGAAGATATAGTTGAACAAATTCTCCATGAAAGTTCACCAAATCTGGCAAATGGAACCAGCGTTCCAGTCCTAGAGGCAGAAAGGTTTGCCCCCAAGATTATAGAATCTAGAAAGACCTCAAGACACCTGATTGTGAAAATGATGAATCATAATTTTAGACAGGAGCTCTTGAAAGCAAGTAGAGGGAAAAAAATCCCTTATGTATGGAGGAAAGCCCATCAGAATAATGTCAGACCTGTCCACAGAAACCTGGCAAGCCAGAAAGGGCAAGCAAAATGTATTCAGGGCACTGCATGAGAAGAACATGCAGCCAAGACTACTTTATCCAGCAAGACTGATATTCAAAATGGATGGAGAGATAAAGAACTTTGAAGACTGGCAAGGTTTAAAAGAGTATGTGACCACCAAGCCAACACTGCAAGAAATATTAAGGGGGTTTTATAAAAGAAGGAAAAAAAGCCAAGAATATCATGGAACAGAAATATATGGAGACAATCTATAGACACAAAGACTTCACAGGTAACACGATGTTAATAAAAAGGTATCTCTCAATAATCACTCTCAACATGAATGGCATTAATGCACCCATTAAATGGCATAGGGTTGCAGATTGCATAACATGACAGGACCCATCCATATGCTGTCTACAAGAGACCCATTTTGAACCTAAGGATACATCCAGACTGAAAGTGAAGAGATGAAGATGCACCTTTCATGCCAATGGACCTCAAAAGAAGGCTGGGGTAGTGGTTCTCACATCAGATAAACTTGATTTTAAACTAAAGACTGTAGTCAGAGATATGGAAAGACACAACATCATTCTTAAAGGGACTATACACCAAAGAGATTTAACAATTGTAAATATTTATGCCCCCAATATGGGAGCAGCCAATTACATAAGAAAACTGTTAATCAAGACAAAGAGCCATATTCAGATGAATACATTAATAGTAGGGGATCTTAACACACCACTCTCAGTAATAGACAGATTATCCAAGAAGAAAATCAATAAAGAAACATGAGCATTGAATGACACATTGGACCAGATGGACCTCATAGATATATACAGAACATTCCACCCTAAAACAACATGGAATCTTCTCCAGAATACACCACATATTGGGTCACAAATCAGGGCTCAACTGATACTAAAAGATTGAGATTATTCCCTGCATATTCTCAGATCACAATGCTTTGAAACTGGAGCTCAACCACAAGGAAAAGTTTGGAAGAAATGCAAACACCTGGAAGCTAAAGACCACCTTGCTTAAGAATGCTTGGATAAACCAGGATATCAAAGGAAAACTTAAACAATTTATGGAACCAATGAAAATGAAGACAGTTCTATCCAAAACGTATAGGATAGAGCAAAGGCAGTCTTAAGGGGGAAATACATAGCTATCAAGCCTCCCTCAAAAAAACTGAAAAATCTAGAATACACCAGCTGTCTCTACATCTTAAAGACCTGGAGAATCAACAACAAATTAAGCAAGCTCCACATACAAGAATGGAAAATAATCAAGATTAGAGCAGAAATCAATGAGATAGAAACTAGAGATATAGTAGATGCATCAATGAAACTAGAAGCTGGTTTTTGGAAAGAATCAATAAGATCAATAAACCATTGGCCAAATTCATCCAAAATAAAAGAGAAAAGGCTCAAATTAATAAAATTATGAATGAAAAGAGAGAGATCACAATTAACACCAAAGAAATAGAAAAAAATAATTAGAAATTATTATCAACAGATATGCCAAAAAGTTAAGCAACCTAGATGAAATGGATGTATTCCTGGAAAACTATAAACTCCCAAAATTGAACCAGGAAGAAACTGACAACCTGAATAGACCAATATCTAGTAACAAGATTGAAGCAGTGATCAAAAACCTCCCAAAAAACAAGAGCCCAGGACTTGACAGATTCCCTGGGGAATTCTACCAAACTTTTAAAGAAGAAATAACACATATTCTCCTGAAGCTGTTTCAAAAATTTGAAGCAGAAGGAAAACTTCCAGACTCTTTCTATGAAGCCAGCATTACCCTGATCCTCAAACCAGGCAAAGACCCCACCAAAATGGAGAATTTCAGGCCAATATCCCTGATGAATATGGATGCTAAGATTCCCAACAAGATCTTAGCAAATAGGATCCAACAGCACATTAAAAAGATTATAAACCATGACCAGGATGGGATTCATCCCTGGGTTTCAAGGATGGTTCAACATTGGCAAATCAATCAATGTGATAGAACAAATCAATAAGAAAATAGAGAAGAACCACATGGTCCTCTCAATTGATTCATATAAACCATTTCACAAAATCCATCATCCGTTCCTGATTAAAACACTTCAAAGTATGGGGATTGAGGGAACATTCCTGAACTTCATAAAGTCTATCTATGAAAAACCCACAGCAAATATCATCCTCAATGGGAAAAAACTCACAGCCTTCCCATTGAGATCAGGAACACAACAAGGATGCCCACTCTCACCACTCTTGTTCAACATAGTATTAGAAGTCCTATCAAGAGCAATCAGACAACAAAGCGAAAGAAAATGTATTCAAATTGGCAATGAAGGAGTCAAACTGTCTCTCTTTGCAGATGACATGATCCTTTATATGGAAGACCCAAAAGACTCCACCCCCAAACTATAAGAACTCATACAGAAATTCAGTAATATGGCAGGATATGAAGTCAATGTACAGAAATCAGTTGCTTTCTTATACACTAACAATGAAAATAAAGAAAGGGAAATCAGAGAATCAATTCAATTTACTGTAGCACCAGGAACCATAAGAGACCCGGGAATAAACCTAACCAAAGAGGTAAAGGATCTGTACTTGAGGAACTAGAGAACATTCATGAAAGAAATTGAAGAAGACACAAAAAGAAGGAAGACCATTCCATGCTCATGTATCAGAAAAACAAACATTGTTAAATTGTCTGTACTGCCTAGAGCAATCTATACTTTCAATGCCATTCTGATCAATATTCCACCATCATTTTTCAAAGAGCTGGAGCAAACAATCCTAAAATTTGTATAGAATCAGAATAGACTTGGAATTGCTAAGGAAATGCTGAAAAAGAAACAGATCTTGGGGCATCACGTTGCCTGATTTCAAGCTTTACTACAAAGCTGTGATCACCAAGACAGTACTGTACTGGCACAAAAACAGACACATTGACCAGTGGAGGAGAGTAGAGAACCCAGATATGGACCCTCAACGCTATGGTCAAATAATCTTCGACAAAGCAGGAAAAAAATATACTGTGGAGAAAAAAAAACAGTCTCTTCAATAAATGGTGCTGGGAAAATTGGACAGCTCTGTGTAGAAGAATGAAACTCAACCATTCTCTTACACCATACACAAAGATAAACTCGAAATGTATATAAGACTTCAACATGAAGGAGGAATCCATCAGAATCCTAGAGAAGAACATAGGCAGTAACCTCTTCGATATCAGCCACAGCAACTTCTTTCAAGATATTTCTCCAAAGGCAAAGGAAACAAAGGCGAAAATAGATTTTTGGGAATATAGAAATAGATATAGATATATATCACATAATATGTAGAAAATATAGAATATATATTTCTATATATATAGAAATATATATATATATTCTATATATATATAGAATATATATAGATAGATCTATCTATATATATATATCACAAAATATGTAGAAAAGGAAAGAATCCTGAAAGCAGATGGGGAAAAAGTCCTTAACTTACAAGGGAAGACAGATCAGGTTCACAGTAGAACTGTCCACAGAAACATGGCAGGCCAGAAGAGAGTTGCAGGATATATTCAATGTGCTGAATGGGAAAAAATACGCAAACAAAATACTTTATACAGCAAGTCTGTCATTTGGAATAGGCAAGATGAAGAGTTTCCAAGACAAACAAAAACTGAAGGAGTTTATGGCCACTAAGCCAGCCCATAAAGAAATGTTAAGGGGGGGCGCT
This sequence comes from Mustela putorius furo, assembly GCF_011764305.1. NCBI lineage: Eukaryota > Metazoa > Chordata > Mammalia > Carnivora > Mustelidae > Mustela > Mustela putorius. The sequence continues at coordinate 335,790 of NW_025422246.1, read as the reverse complement.
TTGAATAGGGAAAAAAATGGTCAAAACCAGCAGAGACTAGAAAGGAGCAGAGAACATCATCAGAAACACCAACTTTACAAGTAACACAGGGGCACTAAGCGCATTCATTCATTCATTTATTGACTCAGATGTTTTCTACTTAAAACTGTTTTCACTGTATTTCTAGATTTCTGACTATTTTGTTTTCATTCTCTTCATCTCCATACATTTTTTAAAAATTTCTTCTTTGACCGATAGTTGACCCATTGGTTGTTCAGTAATATGTTGTTTAGCCTTCACATGTCTGTCATTTTTTTTTTCAGTTTGTTTTTCTTGTAATTGATTTCTAATTTCATACACTTAAGGTAAGACAAGATGATTGACATGATTTCAATCTTCTTAAATTTTTGTGACTTGTTTTGTGGTTTAATACATAATCTATCCTGGAGATTGTTTCATATGCACTTGAAAATAATGTGTATGCTGTTGTTTCAGGATGGAATGTTTTGTGCATATCTATTAAGTCCATATCTTCTACTGTTCTAATTGGTCATTCCAAGATATGGTCTCTATTGATTTTCTTCCTGGATGACCTATCAATAGATATAAGAGGGGTGTTCAAATTACCTACTCTTATTGTATTATTGTCAAAATTTCCCTTCATGTTTGTTAATATTTATTTTATGTATTTAGGTGTTCCTATTTTGGGTCCATAGATATGCATATTTTTTGTATCTTTTATAGACTGACCCCTTTATCATTATGTAATGCTCTTCTTTGCCTCTTATTGAAGTCTTTTTTTTTTTTTAGGTATTTTAGACTAGGTATTTTATTTAACTTGTGTCTTTCTTAAAATTTAATTATTTATTTTTTAAAATTTCTTTTCAGTGTTCCAGAATTCATTGTTTATGCACCACACCCAGTGTTCCATGCAATATGTGCACTCCATTCTCTTTAAAGTCTATTTTGTCTGATATAAGTATTTCTACCCCTGTTTTATTTTCCCTCCATTTGCATGGAATTTTTTTTTTCATTAATTCCTTAGTCTGGATGTTTCTTTGAGTATGAAGTGAATCTTTTGTAGGCAGCATGTAGATGAGTCTTGTTTTTTTATCCATTTGTCACCCTGTGTTTTGAATGGAGCATTTAGATCATTTACATCTAAAGTGATTATTGATAGGTATATACTCATTGGCATTTTGGTAATTGTTTTCTAGCTCTTTTTAGGTTCTTTTTTGTTCCTTCTTCTATTGCTCTATTTTCCAAGACCAATGGCTTTCTTTAGTGTTATGTTTGGCTTTCTCTTTATTTTTTGTGTATCTCTTACAAGCTTTGGACTTATGCTTACTATGAGTTTCATGTATAACATCCTAATTATGTAAGTATATATTGATTGTCACTTAAGTTCAAAGACATTCTAAAATTACTTTATTTTTACACCATTTCTCTGTGTTATGTATATATTGTCATATTTTACATGTTTTTTTGTGAGTCAGCTTAATTAATTTTTAAATGTAATTGATTTTATTTTTTTATTTTAACCTTCACAGTAGCTTTGTAAGTGATTTCTATACAATTTTTACTGTATGTTTGGTTTTACTCATGAAATTTTCATTCTTTTATCATGTTTTTACTTCTGTGTCCTTTCCCCCTCCCTTTTAAATTCCCTTCAACATCTTTGTAAGTTTGGTTTAGTAGTGATGAACTAATTTAACTTTTGTTAATTTGAGAAACAATTTCTCCTCCAATTTCAAGTGATAACATTTTCAGGTAGAGTATTCTTGTTATTGTTATTGTTTTTTCCTTTTAGCTCTTTGAACATATCATGCCACTTTCTTTTCACCTGCAAAGATTCTGCTGATAACTCAGTTCATAATCTTCTGGGATTTCCCTGGTACATAGCTGTAGGATTTCCCTGGTACATAATTTCTCTTTTTCTGCTTTGAAAATTCTAATTATTCTTTGAAATTTCAATTATTATGTGTCACGATATGGACATTTTTGGGTTCCTCTTGTTTGGGACATTCTGTGTGTCTTGAATTTGCATTTCTGTTTCTTTCCCCAGGTTACAGAAGTATTTACCTCTTATTTTTTTCAAGTATGTTTTCTTCCTCTTTCCTTCTCCTTTCTGGGACCCCCCCTACAGTGTAGATTCTTGTCACCTTGATATTGTCAACAAGATCTCTTAACCTACCCTCTTTTTTAAAAATTCTGTTTAGCTTGGGTGTTTTCTATTACTTTGTCTTCCAAATCAATGATCTACTTTTCTGTATTCTCTAAGGCACTGTTGACTCCCTCTAGTGTATTTTTTATTTCATTCATTATATTCTTCAACTCTGCTTGGTAATGTTTTTACATTTTCTATCTGTTAACATACTCACTGAGTTTATTCACTTTTTTCTCCAGTCAAGTGATTATATTTCTGACTATTACATTGAATACTGTTATTTTTCCCCCTGAGCTTTCATCTTATTATTTCATTTAGGGCATGTTTCTCTGAGTTCTCATTTTCTTGACTGTCTATGTTTCTTTCTATGGATTTGGCACAACAGCTACCTTTCCTAACCTTCAGTGATTGATATTGTGTATAGTCATCCCTCTGTTCAGACTATGCATACCTGGTGACATTAGCAGGCTGGAGCTGCAACTGGCATGAGGTAGTGTTCCCTGGGCACTGCTTGCTGGGATCACTCTAGTGGGATGACAGGAAATGAAGTGAGCACACGATGGGATGACCCTGTGGCTCTCCCTGAAGAAGGGATCTTGGGAAAAACAGCTGAAGCTAACGTGGCCATGTGCTTTCGTGGTCTTCAAGCTCTCAGGACAGAGGGACCATTTATAGCATAGTTGAAGCTGAAGTTAGTGAAATCTGGGGATTCCCAGGCTTCCTGGCTCAGATAGTACCATGGCAGGGTGGCTGGATCCAAAGTGGATGTATTCTGGGACGTTTTGGGTCATTCCCACTGGCAGCACCCTGACAGAGTAATCAGATCCAAAGTGTACACATGCTGGAAGTTACATGAGCACTCTGTACTGGGGGTACCCTGGCAAGTTTTCTGTCACCAAAATAGTACATTCCTGGATTGTTCAGGGGTGCTTTATGCCTGTGTCACATTGATAAGACGGCTGGAGCTGTAGCGAGCACTGACTTTGGGTGTCCTGTTTTTGTCATGCTAGGGTTGCCTTGGTGAGATGGCTGGGGCTGGTGTAGCCTTAAAAATATTAGCATATTGAGTTTGCAGGCTGGCTGTGGTGGCACCTGCTTCCTGCTCCCATCACTCTTATCAAGGTGGAAGGAGAACCTACACTGTGGTGTTCACCAACCCCTCTGACCTGGAGAGAGTTCCAGCAGCTTTCCTGCCATTTAGCAAGCTCTTAGGGCTTGTCTGTTATATTCTAGTTAATATTTCAAACCATGTATTCCTTACTGTGCCCCAGGTAAATGAATCTGCTCACTATCCCGCAGTGCAATCCTTTGGCACCGCATTTCACAACACTGGAACTGGGGGTCTCCTTTTTTATTGTATCTCCATCTTTCTTCCCATTCTCTGTAGTTTCTATTTTTCATACAGAAGTTGTTCAGTCATCCTTCAGCTCTTCTTCAGGGGCTATTGTTGTATAAATAGGTATAAATTTGGCAGGTTGGTGAAAGAGGTGAGTTCACATTCTTCCTACATCACCAGCTTGGACCCTTCCTCCTAACAATGTCTTTTAATTGGAACATTTATTCCATTTTCACTTCAAAATTATTAATAGATATGTAATTATTGCCATTTTGTTAATTGCTTTTGTAGTTCTCTGTTCCTATTTCCTTCTTGCAGTCTCTCCCTTTGGTTGATAGTTTTCTTCAGTGTTGAGATTGGGTATCTTTCTCATTTTTTATGCAACTATTATAGGTTATGGCTTATATTACCAAGAAGTTCAACATTGACATATATGTGTATGCATATACATATATAATACACATATATATCATGCTATTTTCATCTGGCAGTCACTTAAGTCACTTAAGTTTAAATGTATTATAAAACAAATTTTTACTCCTTACTTCATTTTTTGTTTTGATGTCATATTTCACATTTTTTATTTTATGTATCCCTTAACTACTGATTGTAGTTATAGATTAATTATAGTTGCTTTTACTGTTTTTGTCTTTCAATGTTTATACTAGCTTTTAGAGTGACTGAACTATTTCCTTGGGATCATGACCTGAGCCAAAGGCAGATGCCTAACCAACTGAGCCACACAGGCATCCCAAGATTCTCCCTTTATCTTTAATTTTTGCCACATTAACTATAATATATCTTGATGTGATTCTCCTTGAGTTCATCTTACATAGGGCTTTCTGTGTTTCTTTCACATGGATGTCTGTTTCTTTCTCCAGGTTAAGAAAACTTGATACCATTATTTCTGCCCTATACTTTCCATTCATTTTGCAGGGGCATTCCTCATGAGAATATTAGTATCCTTGATGTTAGTGAAAGACCCTAGAGGACCCGCACCCAAGGACACACTCACAGACCACTGGATGCAATAAGCAAGAGGATTTTATTCGGGCATGCTCGGACTCTCAGGGACACTTGACCAGGATGGGTCAGTGTCTGAGAGCCCCGATCTGTTTCAGGAGTCCCTTAATATAGAATTTTACAGTCCATTACATCAGAGCCCTCACTTTTCTAGCCAGTAATTTCAAAGCATTACAGTAAGGCCTACACACAGGTAGCCAATCCTTTAAAACCAACCATACATTCTGGCCAGTCACCGTTCAGGTAGTGTACAGTAGAGGGTACATGTTGAATTGCACGTTTCTAACCTTTATCTGTATACGTGCTGAACCGCACGTCTCCAGCTAGCATACATGCTGAACCGTACGTCTCCGGCCTTGGTACGGGTTGCGTCTCCGGCCTTGGTACGGGAGGCAACCCTTATCAATTTTACTTAGTAGTAGGGGAAATTCTTAACAGGGGAAGGGTATAACTTTATTTGATTACACAGCGAACGAGGGTTTAAGCAATTTTTCATTTCTTAGCAAAGCATTAGAAGCATTATTATACAGAAGCCAGAAACAGCTGGGTTAAACACAGATTTTTGCTATTCGTTATCCTGTTATGCTGCTTGCTGACTCCCTTATCTATGGTCAGCTGGCCACAGTTTCTTAGTTAGCATAAGCTGGTTATTAAAAGAATGTTAAAACTTATAGGCTATACTATAGTTCTGACCTGGGGTCCTTCATTAGTATACCACAGAGGGTCCTTAAACTGTCCTACTTTAAAAATTATTATTATTTTCTTTTTCTGTTCTGATGGGGTGACTTTTACTATTCTGTCTTTAAGTTCATTGATTTATTCTTCTATATTATCTAATCTGCTAAATTTTTTTCATTTAGTGTATTTTTCATTTCAGTTATTGTATTTTTCAGTTCTGAATAGTTTTAAAATATTCTGTATCTTCATTGATGTTCTCACAGCATTCCTCCAATTTTCTCCTGTGTTCAGTGAACATTTTTTATGGCAATTACTGTAAACTCTTTATAAGGTAAATTACTTATCTGTGTTTCATTAGGGATTTTTAAAAGATTTTATTTTATTTTTTTAAGATTTTATTTATTTATTTGACAGAGAGAACACAAGTAGGGAGAGAAGCAGGCAGAGGGAGAAGGAGAAGCAGTGTCTTCATTGAGTAGGGAGTCTGATGCAGGGCTCAATTCCAGGACCCTGGGATCATGACCTGAGCCAAAGGCAGATTCTTCACAACTGAACCACCCAGGGGCCCCATTATTAGGGCTTCTTTTCTTTTTTTGCTGATATTTTATCCTGTTTTGTTTGAAACATATTTCTCATCTTTTCTTTCTTTCTTTTTTTTTTTTTGATCTTCTGTATTTGATTCTATGAATTAGGCAAAACAGCTAAATCCAACAGTCTAGAAGGAGTGGCCTTGTGTTGGGGTATCTCCTTCACAGAATGCATGTACCTGGTGGCTTTTGCAGGTTTATTGGTGGTGGAGCTGGTGTGGGTTGAGGGTTTCCTGGGGCATGCAATGTTGGGACTTCCTTGATGTGGTGGCCTGAGTTGGAGCAAATGCGGGCTGAGGACTTCCTGGGTGCATTGAACCAGGACTGCCTTGATGGGATGGCTGGAGCTGGAGCAGGCCAATGATGGCATGACATGCCAGGCCCACCCTGGTAAGTTGGATAGAGCTGGATCAGTCATGTAAGGAGAGTCTCAAAGCATGACACACTTGTGCCACCCTGGTAGGGCATTGGAGTTGGAGCAAGCAAAGTTTGGGGACCCAGTGCACTGGGTCACACTGACAGGACTGCTGGCAAGAGCCAGGGGGATTCTTGTGCACTGTACTCTAGGTCTGCCTGATGTAATGAACACACGCATGATGGACGTTCCAGAGTATGCTACACTCGGGCCACCATTGTGTGATGGATAGAGATGTAGCAGGTGTAAGTTGTGTTATTCTTGGTATGTGCTTCCCAGTTACACCTTTGCAAGATGACTGGGACTAGAGAACTTGCCAGCTAGGGGGTTCTTAGGATATAAAAAAGTAGGACCACCCTGGTGGTATGGCTGAAACTGTAGCAGCCTTGTGCCCAGGGTGTTCATTGCATATTGCCTTAGGTCAACCTTAGCAAGATTGTTGGGTTAAGTACAGGATAAGGGGATCTTGAACCATTCTGCACCAAGTGTGTTTTGAGGGAATGACTGGACATGAGATAAATGCAGTTGGGGGCCTCTGGGTGTACTGCTCTGGGGATGTTTTAGGGGGACAGATGGAAGTTTGGGGCCAAAGGCACGGTGAGCACTGGGATGGTCTTAGCAGGCCACCTATGGCACCTGGACTCTGCTTCTGCCCATATAATCAAGATGGAGCATAACATTAAAAATGGCACTTACCAGTGCTTTCAACCTTGGAGAGACTTCCAACAGTTCCCTATTTGGATGGTGCACTCTGTGGTTAGTAGATTGATTCCCGCCATTTATACCCTAGTTGCCCTTTAAGCCACTGTTTACTGTACTCCAGAACAAGTCTGTATATGGGCCCACCATACCACAGGTAACCATGCTGGGGTGGAGTTCCATCATTACTGTGTCTTCACCTCTCCTACAGTCATCTATGTGGTCATTCTATCATTTTTTGTGCAGACACTTCAATCAGCCATCAGTTTTTCTTCAGGAGCAATTGCTCTAAAGGTAGATAAATAATAGGTGTGTCCATTGAGGAGGCAAATTCAGGCTCTTGCTATGCCACCATTTTTGCCTGCACACTCCTGGTGATCAATTTTTCTTTTTTTCTTTCTTTTTTCTTTTTTTTCCCCCCGTCTTTTAAATACTGAGTAGGGTGGATATCTGTCTTCAGCTCAACTCATGATCCCAAGGCCCTAGGCTCAGTCCTGCATTGGGATCCATGCTCAGCAGGGATCCTGCTTCTCCCTCTGCCTGCTTCTCCCCATGCTTGTGTTCTCTTTCTCCCCCACCTCACAAATAAATAAATAAAATCTTAAAAAAAAAAAAAACCAAACAAACCTCAAAGCGGCACCTACGTGACACCACCGGTTAAGAGTTTGACTCCTGGAAAGACAATTATTATATGATCTTCCTTATATAAGCAATTTGAGAGGCAAGGCAGTGGGTAAGGGGAGAAGGGAGAGGAAAAATAAAACAAGAAGGGACAAGGGAGGGAAACAAACCATAAGAAACTCTTAATCTTGAGAAATGGGCTGAGGGTTGCTGGAGGGGAGGTGGGTGGAAGAGAGGGGTGGTTGCTTTATGGACTTTAGGGAGGGTATGTGCTAAGGTGAGTGCTGTAAATTGTGTAGGACTGATGATTCACTGGCCTGTACCCCTGAAGCAAATAATACATTATATGTTAATTAAATAAAATAAAATACAAAAATAAAATTTAAAAAAAGGGAAAAAAAGAGAGTTTCACTCTTGGTATCAGTGCAGGTCATGATCTCATGGGAAATGAGAGTAAGCCCTGCATTGGGTTCCATTCCCAGCCAGAAGTTTGCTTGAAGTTTCTCTCCCTTTCCCCTCCCCCCACTCTCTAGCTCTAAAATAAATAAATCTTTAAAAGGACAACTCAGGGGAGGGGCAAGATGGTGGAGGAGTAGGAGACCCTATTTCAACCGTTCCCCTGAGTTGAGCTAGATGTCTACCAGGGCACTCTGACATGCTCTGGAAATCAGCCTGAGATGTAAGATTATACACTTCTGGATCTCTACAGGGGCAGAGGATCATCAGTGGAGAAGTAAAGAAGAGTTGGGAGTATGTGAATAAATATCAGAGGATAAAAAGAAGGGGAAGAGAGCCACAAGGAGTGAACCATTGGAAAGTAATACCCCAATGTGAAAGTGTCCTGTGCTTGGGGACCCACAATAGCTTGGAGATCAGTGACTGTGAATTGGGAAGGGAATGATAACAACACTCAAAAAGAACAAAGGAACTTAAGCGACAATTGATAGGACCAGGGGTCCACAGACATGGACCTAAGCCCACAGTCCCAGGGCAGCTGAAGTCAGTGCCTGTCTGTGCCTCAGAGATCCCACACAGGCTTGAGTCAGTGGTCCCTGGGGCAGCATTACCTTGATCCCCAAACCAGAAAAAGATGCCATCAAAAAGAAGAATTTCAGAACAATATCCTTGAAGAACAAGGACGCAAAAATTCTCACCAAAATACTAGCCAATAGGATCAAACAGTACATTAAAAGGATTATTCACCACAACCAAGTGGGATTTATTCCTGGGCTGCAAGGATGGTTCAACATCCGCAAATTAATCAATGTGATATATTAATAAAAGAAAGAACAAGAACCATATAATACTCTCAATAAATGCTAAAAAGCATTTGACAAAGTACAGCATCCTATCTTGATCAAAACTCTTCAGGGGGAGGAGTCAAGATGGCGGAGAAGTAGCAGGCTGAGACTACTTCAGCTAGCCAGAGATCAGCTAGATAGCTTATCTAAAGATTGCAAACACCTGAAAATCCATCCGCAGATCAAAGAGAAGAAGAACAGCAGTTCTGGAAACAGAAAAACAACCACTTTCTGAAAGGTAGGACCAGCGGAGAAGTGAATCCAAAGCGATGGGAAGATAAACCCCGGGGGGAGGGGCCGGATCCCGGCAAGCGGCGGAGCAACGGAGAACAAAATCAGGACTTTTAAAAGTCTGTTCCGCGAGGGACATTGCTCCAGAGGCTAAACCGGGGCGAAGCCCACGTGGGATCAGCGTGGCCTCAGGTCCCGCAGGGTCACAGAAGGATCGGGGGTGTCTGAGTGTCGCAGAGCTTGCGGGTATTGGAACTGGAAAGCCAGCTACAGAGACAGAGCCGACAGTAAGCTCACAGCTCAGGGTTACCTTGAACCGATCGCAGGCTCAGTGAGCTCGGAGCGCGCCGGAGGTCAGGCAGACGGGAGAAACTGGGTGCTGTTCTCTGAGGGCACACTGAGGAGTGGGGCCCTGGGCTCTCGGCTCCTCCGGGCCGGAGCCGAGGAGGCCACCATTTGTATTCCAGTCCTCCGGAACTCTACAGAAAGCGCTCAGGGAACAAAAGCTCCTGAAAGCAAACCCAAGCGGATTACTCACCCCGGCCCCTGCTAAGGGCGGTGCAATTCCGCCTGGGGCAAAGACACTTGAGAATCATTACACCAGGCCCCTCCCCCAGAAGATCAACAAGAAATCCAGCCCAGACCAAGTTCACCTACCAAGGAGTGCGGTTTCAATACCAAGGAGAGCAGCAGAATTCCAGAGGAGGAGAAAGCAAAGCATGGAACTCATGGCTTTTTCCCTGTGATTTTTTTTAGTCTTGCAGTTCATTTAATTTTTTTCTTTTTCATTATTTGGTTTTTTTCTCGCCTTCTGTTAAAATTTTTTTTAACTTTTACCTTTTTCTTTTTTAATGTTTTTTAACTAGTTTATCTAATATATATATTTTTTCTTTTTTATATTTTTCTTATTTGTTTTCTTTTTTTAATTCTTTTCTTTTCTTTTTTTTTCTTTTTTCTTTCTTCCTTTTTGAACCTCTTTTTAATCCCTTTTCTCCCCCCTCACGATTTGGGATAGCTTCTAATTTGGTTATAGCATATTTTCCTGGGGTTGTGGCCACCCTTTTAGTATTTTACTTGCTACTTCATATACTCTTATCTGGACAAAATGACAAGACGGAAAAATTCAACACAAAAAAAAGAACAAGAGGCAGTACCGAAGGCTAGGGACCTAATCAATACAGACATTGGTAATATGTCAGATCTAGAGTTCAGAATGACAATTCTCAAGGTTCTAGCCGGGCTCGAAAAAGGCATGGAAGATATTAGAGAAACCCAATCGAGAGATATAAAAGCCCTTTCTGGAGAAATAAAAGAACTAAAATCTAACCAAGTTGAAATCAAAAAAGCTATTAATGAGGTGCAATCAAATTTGGAGGCTCTCACTGCTAGGATAAATGAGGCAGAAGAAAGAATTAGTGATATAGAAGACCAAATGACAGAGAATAAAGAAGCTGAGCAAAAGAGGGACAAACAGCTACTGGACCACGAGGGGAGAATTCGAGAGATAAGTGACACCATAAGACGAAACAACATTAGAATAATTGGGATTCCAGAAGAAGAAGAAAGAGAGAGGGGAGCAGAAAATATACTGGAGAGAATTATTGGGGAGAATTTCCCCAATATGGCAAAGGGAACGAGCATCAAAATTCAGGAGGTTCAGAGAACGCCCCTCAAAATCAATAAGAATAGGCCCACACCCCATCACCTAATAGTAAAATTTACAAGTCTCAGTGACAAAGAGAAAATCCTGAAAGCAGCCCGGGAAAAGAAGTCTGTAACATACAATGGTAAAAATATTAGATTGGCAGCTGACTTATCCACAGAGACCTGGCAGGCCAGAAAGAGCTGGCATGATATTTTCAGAGCACTAAACGAGAAAAACATGCAGCCAAGAATACTATATCCAGCTAGGCTATCATTGAAAATAGAAGGAGAGATTAAAAGCTTCCAGGAAAAACAAAAACTGAAAGAATTTGCAAACACCAAACCATCTCTACAGGAAATATTGAAAGAGGTCCTCTAAGCAAAGAGAGAGCCTACAAGTAGTAGATCAGAAAGGAACAGAGACCATATACAGTAAGAGTCACCCTAAAGGCAATACAATGGCACTAAATTTATATCTCTCAATAGTTACCCTGAATTTGAATGGGCTAAATGCCCCTGTCAAAAGACACAGGGTATCAGAATGAATAAAAAAACAAAACCCATCAATATGTTGCCTCCAAGAAACTCATTTTAAGCCCGAAGACACCTCCAGATTTAAAGTGAGGGGGTGGAAAAGAATTTACCATGCTAATGGACATCAGAAGAAAGCAGGAGTGGCAATCCTTATATCAGATCAATTCGATTTTAAGCCAAAGACTATAATAAGAGATGAGGAAGGACACTATATCATACTCAAAGGGTCTGTCCAACAAGAAGATCTAACATCCCTTCCTGATAAAAACTCTTCAAAGTGTAGGGATAGAGGGCACATACCTCAATATCATCAAAGCCATCTATGAAAAACCCACTGCAAATATCATTCTCAATGGAGAAAAACTGAAAGCTTTTCTGCTAACGTCAGGAACACGGCAGGGATGTCCATTATCACCACTGCTATTCAACATAGTACTAGAGGTCCTAGGCTCAGCAATCAGACAACAAAAGGAAATTAAAGGCATCCAAATCGGCAAAGAAGAAGTCAAATTATCACTCTTTGCAGATGATATGATACTATATGTGAAAAACCCAAAAGACTCCACTCCAAAACTCCTAGAACTTGTACAGGAATTCAGTAAAGTGTCAGGATATAAAATCAATGCCCAGAAATCAGTTGCATTTCTCTACACCAACAGCAAGACAGAAGAAAGAGAAATTAAGGAGTCAATCCCATTTACAATTGCACCCAAAGCCATAAGATACCTAGGAATAAACCTAACCAAAGAGACACAGAATCTATACTCAGAAAACTATAAAGTACTCATGAAAGAAATTGAGGAAGATATAAAAAATGGAAAAATGTTCCATGCTCCTGGATTGGAAGAATAAATATTGTGAAAATGTCTATGATACCTAAAGCAATCTACACATTTAATGCAATTCCTATCAAAGTACCATCCATCTTTTTCAAAGAAATGGAACAAATAATTCTAAAATTATTCTAATACCAGAAAAGACCTCGAATAGCCAAAGGGATATTGAAAAAGAAAACCAACGTTGGTGGCATCACAATTCCAGACTTCAAGCCCTATTACAAAGCTGTCATCATCAAGACAGCATGGTACTGGCACAAAAACAGACACATAGATCAATGGAACAGAATAGAGAGCCCAGAAATAGACCCTCAACTCTACAGTCAACTAATCTTCGACAAAGCAGGAAAGAATGTCCAATGGAAAAAAGACAGCCTCTTCAATAAATGGGGCTGGGAAAATTGGACAGCCACATGCAGAAAAATGAAATTGGACCATTTTCTTACACCACACACGAAAATAGACTCAAAATGGATGAAGGACCTCAATGTGCGAAAGGAATCCATCAAAATCCTTGAGGAGAACACAGGCAGCAACCTCTTCGACCTCAGCCGCAGCAACATCTTCCTAGGAACAATGCCAAAGGCAAGGGAAGCAAGGGCAAAAATGAACTACTGGGATTTCATCAAGATCAAAAGCTTTTGCACAGCAAAGGAAACAGTTAACAAAATCAAAAGACAACTGACAGAATGGGAGAAGATATTTGCAAACGACATATCAGATAAAGGACTAGTGTCCAGAATCTATAAAGAACTTAGCAAACTCAACACCCAAAGAACAAATAATCCAATCAAGAAATGGGCAGAGGACATGAACAGACATTTCTGCAAAGAAGACATCCAGATGGCCAACAGACACATGAAAAAGTGCTCCATATCACTTGGCATCAGGGAAATACAAATCAAAACCACAATGCGATATCACCTCACACCAGTCAGAATGGCTAAAATCAACAAGTCAGGAAATGACAGATGCTGGCGAGGATGCGGAGAAAGGGGAACCCTCCTACACTGTTGGTGGTAATGCAAGCTGGTGCAGCCACTCTGGAAAACAGCATGGAGGTTCCTCAAAATGTTGAAAATAGAACTGCCCTATGACCCAGCAATTGCACTATTGGGTATTTACCCTAAAGATACAAACGTAGTGATCCAAAGGGGCACATGCACCCGAATGTTTACAGCAGCAATGTCCACAATTGCCAAACTATGGAAAGAACCTAGATGTCCATCAACAGATGAATGGATCAAGAAGATGTGGTATATATACACAATGGAATACTACGCAGCCATCAAAAGAAATCAAATCTTGCCATTTGCGACAACATGGATGGAACTAGAGGGTATCATGCTTAGCGAAATAAGTCAAGCAGAGAAAGACAACTATCATATGATCTCCCTGATATGAGGAAGTGGTGATGCAACATGGGAGCTTAAGTGGATAGGAGAAGAATAAATGAAACAAGATGGGATTGGGAGGGAGACAAACTATAAGTGTCTCTTAATCTCACAAAACAAACTGAGGGTTGCTGGGGGGAGAGGGTTTGGGAGAAGGGGGTGGGATTATGGACATTGGGGAGGGTATGTGCTTTGGTGAGTGCTGTGAAGTGTGTAAACCTGGTGATTCACAGACCTGTATCCCTGGGGATAAAAATATATGTTTATAAAAAATAAAAAATTAAAATATAAAACTCTTCAGGGTATAGGGATAGAGGTTGCATACCTCAATATCATCAAAGCCATCTATGAAAGGCCCACAGGGAATATCATTTCAATGGGGAAAAACTGTAAATGTTCAAAGATGGCCGAGAAGCAGGAGATGCTCTTTCAACTGGTCCACTAGCGTGAGCTGATTATCCATCAGAACACTCTGAACACATATAAAATCAGCCTGAGATGTAGGATTATACACTTCTGGATCACTACAGGGGCGGAAGACACCAGTGGACAGGTAAAGCTAGTGGGAATTTCAGACTGATATTGGAAGAAACAAAAGGGATAGGAAGCCACCAGAAGCGACCCATTGGAAAGTAATACCCCAATATGAGAGTGCCCTGGGATTGGGGATGAACATTAACTTGGAGTCTGGTGAAAAGCACTCAAAGAGAGCAAAAGATCTTTAGGAGAAATTGGTGGGATGGGGAGGTTAGGGGCAAGGGCTTAAGCCCACTGACCCAGGATGGCCACCGCCGGCAACATGCCAGAGTGTGGCCGAAGATCCAGGCCATAATCCCTGAGCCACTGGCACACAGGAGAGCATCTGGGTGGTGGCATGCATGAAAGAGTCTGTTGTGGATGCCAGCTGGCACTCTCTAGAACCACAGCCTTTTGCACTCTGCATGCAGGCTGCGAGACCTCAGTCTGAGCTGTGCTCTACACCCTCCCCTGAGAGAGGTGCATGTGGGCCCTAGTGGTGCTCTCCAGGACCAGCGAGAGTCTGAACACTCCCAGCCCCAGTGGAAGGGGAAAATCTCAGGGTGTTATCTCTGGTTGGGATCTGTCTGGTTGTCTGGACTGGTCCAGACATCTGTGGCAAAGGCGCCACTGGAAACAGCTCTCCAGACTAATATTGATCATGGTTTTAGTAGCACCAGGGTATAAGCAGGAGATTCTGCAACACTTGAGACTGTGGCTGGGGATGTGCTCTGCTGGTGGGAGGTGGCAGAGGGGAGTCTTTGTGCTCTGGACCACCCAGGGGGAACAGACTGAGGCTGCTGTCTGAGATGGTGGTCTGTGTGCAGCTTACTTTCCTCTAAACCTCTGAAGAACCACAAAAAGCCACCAAGGGGAGGGGAAAAAAAGCCTGAAATACCGGTATCCTCAGAGCCCAGCAACTTGATAGGGGTCAGAAGAACTCAACTCTAGCAAGACTGCCTGAAAAACCATGTGGCAGGCCCCTCCCCCAGAAAGCAAGTTAAAAAAAAAACAAAACAAAACAAAACAAAAAACAAAGAAAACAAAAAAACACAAGGACAACCACCACAGGGTCCCCATAAAACTATAAAACCCCAATATCAGGGGAAAAGAAGATAATATGTTACTTGCATTGCCTTAAAACCTATATATTTCATAGACACAACTTTTATTTTTAATTTGTTCCCATTATACTCTTTTTTAAATTTTTAAAATAACTTTTCAAACCTATTTGCCATCACAATGAGAGTTTCAGTAAAACAAATTCCATAATAACCTTTTAACTTGAACTTTTTGATACATATACTTGGGGGGGGGTTTTGCATTTTTTTAATATTCATATAGAGATAAACTTCAATATAATCCTCTTTGTCCAATCAATACAACCCCTATATATATCCAGATTTAAATCACCTTCATCTTGGGAAAGTTGAGTCCTCTAACAGAGATATAAAGATACACTCAGGAAGAATCAAAATAACCTTCCTCACCCACACTGAGAATTTATAACCACCCTCCCATCTTTTTCATCTGTCAGTGTTTCTGTGTATTTGTTTTTGTTCTGGTAGTATATAATTCTTATACCTAAGGGTCATTTTGGCAGGGTACTTTCTTTTCTTCTCTTTTACTTTTGTCGGTCTTTCTGTTTTTCTGTTTTTGTTTGTATACGTTATAAATCTTAACTTTGGGGCCCACTTGGGCTGGGTACTCTCTCTTTTTTTTCCTCTTTCTCTCTTTCTCTCTTTTTTTCTCTCTTTTCTTTACTTTTGCTGGGGACTCCCAGTTGCTCAAAAGCGTTCCAGAATGCACCTTGCCTGGATCATGTTGACACTTTTAGCAACAACCCCCTCAGGGATCTCTCACCAAAATGACTAAGAGGAGGAATGCCCAACAGAGGAAAAATTCAGAGACTGTGCCCTCTCCATCAGAGCTATTGGATGTGGACATAAACCGTATGTCGGAAAGGGAATTCAGGGTAACACTTATCCAGGTAATGGCTAGATTGGAAAAAATCATCAGTGACAAAATGTAATTGGTTAGGGAAGAAGTGAAAGTCACCAGGGAAGATGTTAACAATGCTCTCCATGAGTTCCAATCTAATATAAATTTTCTAGCAGCTAGGGTAACTGAGGCAGAAGACAGAATCAGTGATCTAGAGGACAAAAAAGGATCAGGAGGAAGCCTGGAACAAACAGCTTAGAAGCCATGAAAACAGAATCAGGGGAATAAATGATGCTATGAAACATTATAATGTCAGAATTACTGGAATCCCTGTGGGGGAGGAGAAAGAAAGAAGACTGGAGGATATAGTTGAATAAATGCTACATGAAAATTTACCTAATCTGGGGGAATGGAACCAGCGTTCATGTCCTAGAGGCAGAAAGTTCCCCCTCCAAGATCATAGAATCTAGAAAGACTTCAAGACAACGGATTGTGAACTGATGAATCATAATTTTAGACAGGAGCTCTTGAAAACAGCTAGGGGAAAAAGATTCCATATGTATAGAGGAAGGCCCAGCAGAATAATGTCAGACCTGTCCACAGAAACCTGGAAAGCCAGAAAGGGCTGGCAAGATATATTCAGGGTACTAAATGAGAAGAACATGCAGCCAAGAATACTTTATCCAACAAGACCAACATTCAAAATGGAAGGAGAAATAAAGAGCTTCCAAGACCATCAAGGTTTAAAAGAGGATGTGACCACCAAGCCAGCACTATGAGAAATATGAAAGGGGTTTCCATAACAGAAGAAAGAACCCAAGACTGTCATTG
This sequence comes from Mustela putorius furo, assembly GCF_011764305.1. Lineage (NCBI taxonomy): Eukaryota > Metazoa > Chordata > Mammalia > Carnivora > Mustelidae > Mustela > Mustela putorius. The sequence goes on along the minus strand of NW_025422246.1, from coordinate 319,057 downwards.
AACAGAAATTTATGGAGACTATCTAAAAAACCTGGACTTCACAGGTAACACGATGTAAACAAAAACGTATCTCTCAATAATCACTCTCAAAGTGAATGCCATAAATACTCCAATAAAATGACACAGGGTTGCAGATTGGCTAAAATGACAGGACCCATCCATATGTTGTCAACAAGACACCCATTTGGAAAAGAATACATCCAGACTGAAAGTGAAGGGATGGAGAAGCACCTTTCATGCCAATGGGCCTCAAAAGAAGGCTGGATACAGATAAGAGATACAGAAGGACACTACATCATTCTTAAAGGGTCTATAAACCAAGAAGATCTAACAATTGTAAATATTTACGCTCCAATAAGGAAGCAGCCAACTACATAAGACACTGTTAATCAAGATAAAGAGTCATATTGATATGAATACATTAATAGTAGGAGATCTTAACATGCCACTCTCAGTAATAGACAGATCATCCAAGCAGAAAATCAATAAAGAAGCAAGAGCATTGAATGACACATTGGTCCAGATGGACCTCATAGATATAACAGAACATTCAACCCTAAAATAACAGAATACTCATCCTTTTCAAGTGCACATGGAATCTTCTACAGAATAGACAACATACTGGGTCAAAAATCAGGGCTCAACTGATACCAAAGGATTGAGATTATTCCCTGCACATTCTCAGATCACAATGCTTTGAAACTGGAGCACAATCACAAGAAAAAGTTCAGAAGGAATTCAAACACCTGGAAGCTAAATATCACCTTCCTTAAGAATGTTTGGATCAACCAGGAAATCAAAGAACGTAAACAATTCATCGAAACCAATGAGAATGAAGACACTTTGGTCCAAAACCTAAGTGATACAGCAAAGTCGGTCCTAAGGGGGAAATACATTGCCATCGTGACCTCTCTCAAAGAATTGAAAAATCCGGAATTTATCCAAATATATCAAGATACACCCAGGAGGAATCAAAATAACCTTCCTCACCCACACTGAGAATTTATAACCACCCTCCCATCTTTTTCTTCTGTCAGTGTTTCTGTGTATTTGTTTAATTTACACATTAAAGAACTGGAGAATCAACAATAAAGTAAGCCAACTCCACACACAAGAAGGGAAATAATCAAGATTAGAGCAGAGATCAATGAGATAGAAACTAGAGATACAGTAGAATGCATCAATAAAACTAGAAGCTGGTTTTTTTAAACTATCAATAAGATTGATAAACCATTGTCCAAACTAATACAAAATAAAAGAAAGAAGACCCAATTTACTAAAATTATGAATGAAAAGGGAGACATCACAACTAACACCAATTAAAGAGGAACAATCATCAGAAATTATTATCAACAGTTATATGCCAATAAGTTAAGCAACCTAGATGAAATGGATGCATTCCCGGAAAACTATAAACTTCCAAAACTGAATCAGGAAGAAATTGACAACCTGAATAGACTGATGTCTAGTAATAAGATTGAAGCAGTGTTCAAAAAACCTTCCAAAAAACAAGAACCCAGATGTGAAGGATTCCCTGGGGAATTCTACCAAACTTTCAAAGAAGAAATAACACCTATTCTCCTGAAGCTGTTTCAAAAAATTGAAGCAGAAGGAAAGCTTACAGACTCTTTTTAGGAAGCCAGCATTACCCTGATCCTCAAACCAGGCAAAGACCCCACCATAAAGGAGAATTTCAGACCAATATCACTGATGAATATGGATGCTAAGATTTTCAACAAGATCTTAGCTAATAGGATCCAGCAGTACATTAAAAATATTATCTATCAGAACCAGGTAGGATTTATCCCTGGGTTGCAAGGGTGGTTCAATGTTCACAAATCAAATAATGTGAGAGAACAAATCAATAAAAGAAGAGGTAAAAACAACATAGTCCTCTCAATTGATGCAGAAAAAGCATTTGACAAAATCCAGCATCCGTTCCTGATTAAAATGCTTCCAAGTATAAAGATAGAGGAAACATTCCTCTACTTCATAAAATCTATCTATGAAAAACCCACAGTGAATATCATCCTCAATGGGGAAAAGCTGACAGCCTTCCCCTTGAGATCAGGAACACAACAAGGGTGCCCACTCTCACCGCTGTGTTCAACATACTGTTAGAAATCTTAGCAGCAGCAATCATACAACAAAGAGAAATAAAATGTTTTCAAATTGGCAATAAAGACGTCAAATGCTCTTTTGAAGATGACTAATACTTTATACAGAAAACCCAAAAAACACCACCCCCAAATACTAGAAATCATACAGCAATTCATTAATGTGCCAGGATACAAAATCGATGTACAGAAATCAGTTGCTTTTTTATACACTAACAATGAAAATACAGAAAGGGAAATTAGAGAATTGATTCCATTTACTACAGCATCAAGAACCATAAGATACTTGGGTATAAACCTAACCAAAGCGATAAAGGATCTGTACTTGAGGAACTACAGAGCACTCAGGAATGAAACTGAAGAAGACACACAAAGATGGAAGACCATTCCATGTTCATGGATCAGAAAAATATACATTGTTAAATTGTCTATACTGCCTGAGCAATCTATACTTTCAATACCATTCTGATCAAAATTCCACTGGCATTTTTCATAGAGCTGGAGCAAACAATCTTAAAATTTGTATGAAATCAGAAGAGACCCCAAATTGGTAAGGAAATGTTGAAAAAGAAAAACAAAACTAGGGGCATCACGTTGCCTGATTTCAAGCTTTACTACAAAGCTGTCATCACCAAGACAGCATGGTACTGACACAAAAACAGACACGTTGACCAGTGGAAGAGAGTAGAGAGTCCAGATATGGACCGTCAACTCTATGGTCAAGTAATCTTCAACAAAGCAGGAAAAAATACACAGTGGGAAAAAAAAAACAGTCTCTTCAATAAATGGTGCTGGGAAAACTGGACAGCTATGTGCACAAGAATAAAACTTGACCATTGTCTTTTACCATACATGAAGATATTAGCTGGATACTCTTGTTTAACCCTCCTAGTTTAACCTGCTTTAGAATGCTACATTGCCTTAAAATACAAATGCACACATGCACACACACATAATACCATAGGTAAATATAAACTTGAAATGTATGAAAGACCTCAACGTGAGGCAAGAATCCATCAGAATCCTAGAGGAGAACATAGGCAGTAACCTCTTTGACATCGGCCACAGCAACTTCTTTCAAGATATGTCTCCAAAGGCAAAGGAAACAAAGAGACAAAAATGGATTTGGGGGACTTCATCAAGATCAAAAGCTTCTGCACAGCAAAGGAAACAGTCAACAATACAAAGAGTCGACCCACGGATGGGAGAAAATATTTTCAAGTGACACTACAGACAAAGGGCTGATATCCAGGATCTCTAAAGAACACATTAAACTCAACACAAACAGAACAGATAGTCATGTCAAAAAATGGGCAGAAGATATGAACAGATACTTCTCCAATGAAGACAAACAAATGGCTAACAGACGTATGAAAAAATGTTTATCATCATTAGCCATCAGGGACATTCAAATCAAAACCACATTTAGAGGGGCACCTGGGTGGCTCAGTCATTGGGTGTCTGCCTTCAGCTCAGGTCATGATACCAGGGTTCTGGGATCGAGCCCCACGTTGGGCTCCTTGCTCTGCGGGAGGCCTGCTTCTCCTTCTCCTACTCCCCCTGCTTGTGTTCCCTCTCTCACTGAGCCTCTCTGTCAAATAAATAAATAAAATCTTAAAAAAAAAACCCACCACATTTAGATACCACCTTACACCAGTTAGAGTGGCCAAAATTTATAAGACAGTAAACAACATGTGTCGGAGAGGATGTGGAGAAAGGGGAACCCTCTTACACTTTTGGTGGGAATGCAAGTTGGTGCAGTTACTTTGGAAACAGTCTGGAGATTCCTTAAGAAAATAAAAATAAAGCTTCCCTATGACCCTGCAATTGCACTACTGGGTATTTACCCCAAGATACAGGTGTAGTGAAAAGAAGGGCTGTCTGTATGCCAATGTTCATAGCAACAATGGCCACAGTCGCGAAACTGTGGAAAGAAGCAAGAATCCCTTCAATAGATGAATGGATAAAGAAGATGTGGTCCATATATACTACAAAGTATTATGCCTCCATCAGAAAGGTTGAGTACCCAAATTTTGTATCAACATGGACGGGTTGGAAGAAATTATGCTGAGTGAAATAAGTCAAGCAGAGAGAGTCAATTATCATATGGTTTTGCTAACTTGTGGAGCACAAGGATTAACACAGAGGACATAAGGAGATGTAGAGGAGAAAGGAGTTGAACCATGAGAGATTGTGGACTCTGAGGAACTAAATGAGGGTTTTGCAGGTGAGGGGGATGGGAAGTTGGGTTAGCCTGGTGGTGGGTGTTAAGAAGGGCATGTATTGCATGGAGAACTGGGTGTGGTGCATAAACAATGAATTCTGGAACACTGAAAAAGAAGTTTAAAAAATAAGTTTGTTTTTTGTTTTTTTTTAAATGGAGGAAAACCGAAAACCTTTCCCTAAGCTCAGGAACACAGCAGTGATGTCCACTATCACCACTGCTATTCAACATAGTACTAGAAGTTCTAGCCTCAGCAATCAGACAACAAAAAGAAATGGAAGGCATATGAATTGACAAAGAAGATGTTAAACTCTCAAACTTTGCAGATGATACAATAGTTTATGTGGAAAACCCAAAAGACTACTCCAAAACTCCTAGAATTCATAGAGTAATTCAGGAAAGTGTCAGGATGTAAAATCAATTCACAGAATTCAGTTGCATTTCTATGCACCAACAGTAGGACAGAAGGAGAAATTAAGGAGTTGATCCCATTTACAATTGCACCCAAAACCATGAAATATCTAAGAATAAACCTAACCAAAGAGGCATAGAATCTGTACTCAGAAAACTATAAAGTACTCATGAAAGAAATTGAGGAAGACACAAGAAATGGAAAAACGTTCCATGTTCATGGATTGGAAGAACAAATATTGTGAAAATGTCTATGCTACCTAAAATAATCTATACATTTAAAGCAATCCCTATCAATATACCATCAATTTTTTTTCAAGGAAATAGAACAAATAATCCTAAAATTTATATGGAAAAAGAAAAGACCCCTAATAGCCAGAGGAATGTTGAAAAAGAAAACCAAAGTTGGCGGCATCACAATTTCAGACTTCAAACTACATCACGAAGCTGTAACATCAAGGCAGTATGATTCTGGCAGAACAACAAATACATAGATCAATGGAACAGAATAGAGAGCCCAGAAATAGACCATCAACTCTATGGTCATCTAATCTTTGACAAGGTAGGTAAGAGTGTCCAATGGGGAAAAACAGTCTCTTCAACAAATGGTTTTGGGAAAATTGGGCAGCCACAAGCAAAAGAATGAAGCTGGACCATTTCTTTATACCATGCACAAAAATAGACTCAAAATGTATGAAATATCTCAATGTGAGACAGGAATCCATCAAAATCCTTGAGGAGAACACAGGCAGCAACCTCTTCAACCTCAGCCACTGCAACTTCTTTCTAGAAATATCACCAAAGGCAGGGAAGCAAGGGAAAAAATGAACTATTGGGACTTCATCAAGATCAAAAGCATTTGCACAGCAAAAGAAACAGTCAACAAAACCAAAAGGCAACTGACAGAATGGGAGAAGATATTCACACATGATGTATCAGATAAAGGGCTAGTATCCAAAATCTACAAAGAACTTATCAAATTCAACACCCACAGAACAAATAATCCAATCAAGAAATGGGCAGAGGGGCGCCTGGGTGGCTCAGTGGGTTAAAACCTCTGCCTTTGGCTCAGGTCATGATCCCAGGTCCTGGGATCGAGTCCCGCATCAGGCTCTCTGCTCAGAGGGGAGCAGACATTTGTGCAAGGAAGACATCCAGATGGCCAGCAGAAACATGAAAAAGTGCTCAACATCACTCGGCATCAGGGAGATACAAATCAAAACCACAATGAGATATCACCTCACACCAGTCAGAATGGCTAAAATTAACAATTCAGGAAATGACAGATGTTGGAGAGGATGCAGAGAAATGGGATCCCTGCTACACTGTTGGTGGGAATGCAAGTTGGTGCAGCCACTCTGGAAAACAGCATGGATGTTCCTCAAAAGGTTGAAAATAGAGGTACCCTAGGACCCAGGAGTCACACTTCTGGGTATTTACCCTAAAGATACAAATGCAGTGATCTGAAGGGGCATGTCGCATGCACCCAAATGTTTATATCAGCAATGTCCACAATAGCCAAACTACGGAAAGAACCTAGATGTCCATCAACAGATTAATAGATAAATAAGAAGTGGTATATATATACAATGGAATACTATGCAGCCATCATAAGAAATGAAATCTTGCCATTTGCAACAATGTGGATGAAACCAGAGAGTATTGTGCTCAGTGAAATAAGTCAATCAGAAACAGACAATTATCATATGATCTCTCTGATATGAGGAACTTGAGAGGCAGGGCTGGGGGTTGTGGGGAGTAGGTAAGGAAAAAATGAAAGAAGAATGAATCGAGAGGGATACAAACCATAAGAGACTCTTACTCTCACAAAACAAACTGAGAGTTGCTGTGGGTGGTGGAGTAGGGATAGGGTGGTTTGGTTATGGACATTGGGGAGGGGATAGGCTATGGTGAGTGCTGTGAAATGTGTAAGCCTCATAATTCACAGACCTGTAGTCCTGGAGCAAATAATACATTATATGTTAATAAAAATAATTTAAAAAAATATCTGCAGAAAGCTGACAGAGAAGAAAAGATCTCCAGAGAAGAAAAGCCTGAAAAACCAGTTTCCATAGAGCCCAGCCCCTTGATAAGGGGCAGGGTAACTATGCCCTAAGGAAGAAAAAAAAATGTAGCAGGCCCCTCCTCTAGAAGAAAAGCCAAAAGAACAAGAAGAAAACAACCACAGGATCCCCTTAAAATTGAAGACCCCAACACCAGGGGAAAATATGTATTAAGCTCCTGGTGTTGCCTCACAGACTGTAAATTTCTTAGATACAAATTTTCTCTTTTTATTTTCTTTAAATTCGTTCCCATGGTTCTTGTCCTTTTTTTTCTTTTTTTTTTTACTTACTAACCATTTCAACTAAATTTTTAATACCACATTTTCCATACTAACTTATTTAATTGAACTTTTTTAATGCATATACTTTTTTCTTCTTCTCTTTTTGTTACTATACATAGAAATCAGCTTAATTTAGTCCTTTTTTCCATATTCAGCACTACCTCTCTCTATATATACCACTTTTAATTTTCCTGTATCTCTTGGAAGTTGAGTCCTCTAACAAAGATAACCAGATACACCCAGGAAGAACTGAAGTAAACTTCCTCACCCACGTCAAGGGATTGTAACCACCTTCCCATCACCACCCCTTTTTATTTTGTATTTTTATTTTTATTTTATTTTATTTTGTCAGTCTTTCTGTGTGTTTGTTTTTATTTTGGTACTTTATAAATCATATTCCTGTGGTTCATTTTTGCCTGGTTTTCTTTTACTTTTTTTTTCTCTTTCTTTCGTCAGTCATCCTATTTGTATATTTCTGGTTTTGTACGTTATAAATCTTACTCTTTGGGCTCATTTTGGCTGGTTTTTTTTTTTATTTGTCTTTTTTTTCTTTTTTGTGGTGGTGTCTTCCGATTGCTCTGAAACTTTCCAGGGTGCACCTTGCCTGGATTGTGGTTGATATTTACAGGTATACATCCCCTCAACCACCTCTCACCAGAATGACTAAGAGGAGGAACCACAAGAGAGGAAAAACTCAGAGACTGTGACTTTTGCCACTGAAATATTGGATATGGACATAAATAAGATGTTGGAAATAGAATTCAGGTAACAATATTCAGACAATAGCTAGGTTGGAGAAAATCATTAGTGGTAAAATAAATTCTCTAAATGCAGAAGTGAGAGCTGATCTGACAGAGCTTAAAAATTTTATCAGTGAGATCCAACCCAATCTAAATGCTCTAACAGCTAGGGTAACCAAGTCAGAAGATCAAATTCATGATCTAGAAGACAAACAGATAGAAAGAAGGATCAGGAGGAGGCCTGAACAAACAGCTTAGAAGCCATGAAAACAGAATTAGGGAAATAAATAACGCCATGAAACGTATTGGGATCCCTGAGGGAGTGGAGAAAGAAAGAAGACTAGAAAATATAGTTGAACAAATCCTGGATGAAAATTTCCCTAGTCTGGGAAATAGAACAAGTGTTTGTGTCTTAGAGGCAGAAAGGACATTTCCCAAGATCAACAAATCTAGAAAGACCTCAAGACACTTAATTGTGAAATTCATGAATCATAATTTTAGACAAGAGGTCCTAAGGGCAGCTAGGGGTAAGAGATTTATTACCTACAGAGGAAGGTCCATCAGAATAATGTCAGACTTGTCCACAGAAACCTGGAAGGCCAGCAAGGGCTGGCAAGATATATCAAGGGACTAAGAGAGAAGAACATGCAGCCAAGAATAGTTTATCCAGCAAGACTGATATTCAAAATGGATGGAGAAATAAAGAGCTTCCAAGACCATCAAGGTTTAAAATAATATGTGACCAACAAGCCAGCACTACAAGTAATATTAAGGAGGATTCTATAAAAGAAGAAAAAGCACAAGAGTGACCTACAACAGAAATTTACAGAGACAATCTATAGAAACAAGGAGTTCACAGGCAATGTGATGACAATGAAAACATATCTTTCAATAATCACTCTCAATGTAAACAGCCTAAATGCTTCCATAAAATGGCACAGGATTGCAGATTGGATAAAATGACAGGACCCATCCGTATGTTGTCAGCAAAAGACCCATTTTGAACCTAAGAACACATCCAGACTGAAATTGAAGAGATGGAGAAACATCTTTCATGCCAGTGGGCCTCTAAAGAAGGCTGGGGTAGCGATTCTCATATCAGATAAATTAGATTTTAAACTAAAGACTGTAGTCAGAGATACAAAAGGACACTATATTTGTAAAGTATCTATCCACCAAGAAGATTTAACAATTGTAAATATTTATGCTCCAATATGGGAGCAGCCAACTACATAAGCCAACTGTTAATCAAAATAAAGTCATATTGATGTGAACCCATTAATTGTAGGGAATCTAAACACCCCACTCTCAACAATACAAAGATCATCCAAGAAGAAAATCAGTAAAGAAACTACAGCTTTGAATGATGCATTAGACCAGATGGTCCTCAGAGATATATACAGAATATTCCACCCTAAAACAGAATACTCATTCTTCTCGAATACACATGGAATTTTCTCTAGAATAGACCATATAGTGGGTCAAAAATCAGGGTTCCACCCATGCCAAAAGATTGAGATTATTCCCTGTATATTCTCAGACCACAATGCTTTGAAACTGGAGCTCAATCACAAGAAAAAGTTTGGAAAAAATTCGAACACTTCAAAGGTAAAGACAATCCTGCTCAAGAATGCAAAAGACTCCACTCCAAAACTGCTAGAACTTATACAGGAATTCAGTAAAGTGTCAGGATATAATATCAATGCACAGAAATCAGTTGCATTTCTCTACACCAACAGCAAGACAGAAGAAAGGGAAATTAAGGAGTCAATCTCATTTACAAATGCACCCAAAACCTTAAGATACCTAGGAATAAACCTAACCAAAGAGACACAGAATCTATACTCAGAAAACTATAAAGTACTCATGAAAGAAATTGAGGAAGATATAAAAAATGGAAAAATGTTCCATGCTCCTGGATTGGAAGAATAAATATTGTGAAAATGTCTATGATACCTAAAGCAATCTACACATTTAATGCAATTCCTATCAAAGTACCATCCATCTTTTTCAAAGAAATGGAACAAATAATTCTAAAATTTATATGGAACCAGAAAAGACCTCGAATAGCCAAAGAGATATTGAAAAAGAAAGCCAACGTTGGTGGCATCACAATTCCGGACTTGAAGCTCTATTACAAAGCTGTCGTCATCAAGACAGCATGGTACTGGCACAAAAACAGACACATAGATCAATGGAACAGAATAGAGAGCCCAGAAATAGACCCTCAACTCTATGGTCAACTCATCTTTGACAAAGCAGGAAAGAATGTCCAATGGAAAAAAGACAGCCTCTTCAATAAATGGTGCTGGGAAAATTGGACAGCCACATGCAGAAAAATGAAATTGGACCATTTCCTTACACCACACACAAAAATAGACTGAAAATGGATGAAGGACCTCAATGTGCGAAAGGAATCCATCAAAATCCTTGAGGAGAACACAGGCAGCAACCTCTTCGACCTCAGCCACAGCACCATCTTTCTAGGAACAATGCCAAAGGCAAGGGAAGCAAGGGCAAAAATGAACTATTGGGATTTCATCAAGATCAAAAGCTTTTGCACAGCAAAGGAAACAGTTAACAAAATCAAAAGACAACTGACAGAATGGGAGAAGATATTTGCAAACGACATATCAGATAAAGGACTAGTGTCCAGAATCTATAAAGAACTTAGCAAACTCAACACCCAAAGAACAAATAATCCAATCAAGAAATGGGCAGAGGACATGAACAGACATTTCTGCAAAGAAGACATCCAGATGGCCAACAGACACATGAAAAAGTGCTCCATATCACTTGGCATCAGGGAAATACAAATCAAAACCACAATGCGATATCACCTCACACCAGTCAGAATGGCTAAAATCAACAAGTCAGGAAATGACAGATGCTGGCGAGGATGCGGAGAAAGGGGAACCCTCCTACACTGTTGGTGGGAATGCAAGCTGGTGCAACCACTCTGGAAAACAGCATGGAGGTTCCTCAAAATGTTGAAAATAGAACTGCCCTATGACCCAGCAATTGCACTATTGGGTATTTACCCTAAAGATACAAACGTAGTGATCCAAAGGGGCACGTGTACCCGAATGTTTACAGCAGCAATGTCCACAATAGCCAAACTATGGAAAGAACCTAGATGTCCATCAACAGATGAATGGATCAAGAAGATGTGGTATATATACACAATGGAATACTATGCAGCCATCAAAAGAAATGAAATCTTGCTATTTGCGACAACATGGATGGAACTAGAGCGTATCATGCTTAGCGAAATAAGTCAAGCAGAGAAAGACAACTATCATATGATCTCCCTGATATGAGGAAATGGTGATGCAACATGGGGGCTTAAGTGGGTACGAGAAGAATAAATGAAAGAAAATGGGATTGGGAGGGAGACAAACCATAAGTGACTCTTAATCTCACAAAACAAACTGAGGGTTGCTGTGGGGAGGGGGTTTGGGAGAAGGGGGTGGGATTATGGACATTGGGGAGGGTATGTGCTTTGGTGAGTGCTGTGAAGTGTGTAAACCTGGTGATTCACAGACCTGTATCCCTGGGGATAAAAATATATGTTTATAAAAAATAAAAAATTATATATAAAAAAAAAAGAATGCTTAGGCCAACCAGGAAATCAAAGAGGAACTTAAACAATTCTTGGAGACCAATCAGAGTGAAGACACATCAGTCTAAAACCTATGGGATATGGCAAAGACAGTCCTAAGGGAGAAATTCATAGCCATCCAAGTCTCACTCAAAATAATTGCAAAATCCTGAATACACAAACTCTCTTTATACCTTAAAGAACTGGAGAATCAACAACAAATTAAGGCTACTCCATTTATGAGAAGGGAAATAATTAAGATTAGAGCAGAGATCAATGGATTAGAAAACAGAGATACAGTAGAACACACGAATGAAACTAGAAGCTGGTTCTTTGAATGAATTAATAAGATTGATAAACCACAGGCAAAACTAATCCAAAAGAAAAGAGAGAGGACCCAAATTAATAAATTATGAATGCAAGGGGAGAGAGCACAACTGACACCAAGGAAATATAAACAATCATCAGATATTATTATCAACAGCTCTGTGACAATAAATTAAGCAACCTGGACGAAATGGATGCATCCCTGGAAACCTATAAACTACCAGGAGTGCAACTGGAAGAAATTTACAACCTGAATGTACCAATAACCAGTATAAGATTGAATGAGTGATTGAAAACCTCCCAAAGTACAAGAGTCCAGGACCTGATGGATTCCTTCTGGAATTCTACCAAACATTGAAAGAAGTAATACCTGATCTCCTGAAACTGCTTCAAAAAATAAAAACAAAAGGAAAACTTCCAAACTCATTCTATGATGCCTGCATTACCTTGACCCACAAACCAGGCAAAGACCTCATCAAAAAGGAGAATTTCAGACCAATATCCCTGAGGAATATGGATGGCAAGATTCTCAACAAGGTACATTAAAAAGTCCACTAGGACCAAATGGGATATATTCCTGGATGCAAGGGTGGCTCAAGATTCTCAAGTCAATAATGTGATAGAACAGATCAATAAGAGAAGAGAGAACTACATGTTCCTCGCAGTTAATGCAGAAAAAGCATTTGACAAAATACAGCATCCTTTCATGATAAAATCTCTTCAGAGAAAAGGAATAAAAGGAGCATTCCTCAACTTCATAAAGTCCATGTATAAAAAAAAAAACAGAGGGAATATCATTCTCGATAGGGAAAAGCTGAGAATATTCCCACTGAGATCAGGAACATGGCAAGGATGCCCACTCTTGCCACTATTGTTCAACATAGTACTAGAGTCCTAGCAACAGCAATTAGACAACAAAAATAAATAAAAGGTATTCAAATTGGCAAAGATGAAGCCAAACTCTCTGTCTTCACAGATGACATGATACTTCATGTGGAAAGCCCAACAGACTGCACCCTCAATTTACTAGAACTCATGCAACAATTTGGTAATGTAGCATAATGGAAAATCAATGCGCAGAAATCTGTTACTTTCCTATATATTAACAATGAAACTGCAGAAATGGAAATTAGAGAATCAATTCCATTTGTAATAGCACCAAAAACCATGAGATAATTTGAATAAACCTACCCAAAGAGATAAAAGATCTATACTTGAGGAACTACATAGCACTCATGAAAGAAACTGAAGAAGATACAAAAAGATGGAAAAACTTTCCATGCTCATGGTTTGAAAGAATAAACACTGTTAAAATGTCTATGATTCCCAGAACAATGTAGACTTTCAACACCACCCTGATCAAAATGCCAATGGCATTTTTCAAAGTGCTAGAACAGACAATCCTAAAATATGTATGGAACCAGAAGAGATCTTGAACTGCTAAGGAAATGTTGATAAAAGAAAAACAAAGCTGGGGGCATACTGTTGCCTGATTTCAAGTTTTATTACAAAGCTGTGATCAACATGACAGCGTGGTACTAGCACCAAAACAGACACATAGACCAGTGGAAGAGTAGAGAGCCCAGATATGCACCCTCAACTCTATGGTCAAATAATCTTTGACAAAGCAGGAAAAAAAAATATCCAGTGGAAAAAGACAGTAAATGGTGGTGTGAGAATTGGACAGCTATATATAGAAGAATGAAACTTGATAATTCTATTATACCATACACAAAGGTAAACTCAAAATGGATGAAGGGCCTCAACATGAGGCAGGAGAACATAGGCAATAACCTCTTCAACATCAGCCACAGCAGCTTCTTTCAAGACACATCCCCCAAAGGCACAGGGAAACAAAATCGAAAATGAATTTTTGGGACTTCATCAAAATCTAAAGCTCCTGTACAGCAAAGGACACAGTCAACAACAACAAAAAAAGAGTAACCCAAGGAATGGAAGAACATATTCCCAAATGACACTCTAGACAAAGGGCTAATATCCAAGATCTATAAAGAATTTCTCAAACTCAATATCCCCAAAATAGATAGTCATTTCAAGAAATGGGCAGAAGAAATGAACAGACACTTCTCCAAGGAAAACATACAAAGGGCTAGCAAACACATGAAAAAATGTTCATCATCACTGGCCATCAGGGAAATTCAAGTCAAACCACACTGAGATACAACCTCACAACAATTAGAATGGAAAGGATTAACAAGACAGAAAAAAATGTTGTACAGGATGTGGAGAAAGGGGATCCCTCTTACACTGTTGGTGGGAATGCAAGTTGGTGCAGTCAGCTTGGAAACAGTGTGGAGCTTCCTCAAAAAATTAAAAATAGAGGTATTTTATGATTCAGCAATTGCACTACTAAGTATTTACCACAATGATACAGATGTATTGAAAAGAAAGGCTATATGTACTCCAATATTCATAGCAGCAATATCCATAGTAGACCAACTGTGGAATGAGCCAATGCCTTTCAACACATGAATGGATAAAGATGTGGTCCATATATACATGGAATATTAGTCAGCCATCAGAAAAGATGAATACCCAACTTTTCTATCAACATGGATGAGACTGGAGGAGATTATGCTGAATGAAATAAGTCGAACAGAGAAAGTCAATTATCATATGGTTTCACTTACTTCTGGAACATAAGGAATAACATGGAGGACATTAGAAGGAAAGGAAAAGTGAATTAGGGGAAATCGGAGGAATAGAAGACTCATGAAAGACTGTGGACTCTGAGAAACTAATTGATGGCTTTAGAGGGGAGGGGGCAGGGAGATGGGTAAGCCTGGTGGTGGATATTAAGGAGGGCACGTATTGCATGCAGTATTGGGTGTTATAGGTAAACAATGAATCTTGGAACACTACATTGAAAACTAATGATATATTATATAGTGATTAACATAACACAATAAGAAATGTCATTTCATAATAAAAATAAAAAAATAAAAAGACAACTCAGTATTTTAAAAAATATTTTCTATTATTTTCCTATTCTCTATTTCCTTTACTTCTTTCTGATTTTTATTATCTCCTTTCTTCTGCTTCCTTTGGCCTTTGTTTGTTTGTTTGTTTTTGAGAGTTTCTTTAGGTATAAAATTAGTTTCCTTTTTTTTAGATATGTCTTTTTCCTTTACTTATAGGCATTTATTATTATAAACTTCTGTCTTAGAACTACATTTGTTTCATTCCACAAGTTGGTATGTTGTGTTTTTATTTTGTTTGTATAAGAAATATTTGACTCTTTTATTTATTTATTTATTTTAGCCCATCTGTTACTCAGGAATTTGCTGTTTACCTTTTACACATTTGTTGACTTCCCAGGCTTCTTCTTGTTCTTGAATTCTGCTTTAATACAATTTTGGTAGAAAACATACTTGGTATGATTTAACATTTTAAAACCTTGCAATGAGTTGTTCAAGACCTAACATATAATCTATCCTGTGGAAGGTTTGATGTGCATTTGAGAGGAATGTATGTTCTGCTGCTATCGGGTGAAAAGTTTTGTATATGAAGGTTAGGTCCTTCGATTCCTTAATGATTTTGTTTCTGAATAATCTGGCCATTGTTAAAAATGAGGTATTGAAGTCTTCTATTATTATTATACTGTCTATTCCTCCCTTCCTATCTGTTAGATTTATTTATATATTAAGTGATCTGATGTTGGGTATATATGTGTTCATGATTGCTGTATACTTTCAATAAATTTATGCCATTATCACTATATAATTACCTTATTTGTATCTTGTGTCCTTGGTTTTGGACTTAAGGTCTATTTTGTCTTATATAAGCGTAGCTACACTTTTTTTTCCCCACTTGCATGGAGTATCTATTTTCATTCTTCTACTTCAAGCTATGTGTGTCCTTAAATCTGAAGTCTCTTACAAGCAGCATATAGCTGGGTCTTGTTTTTTGTACATTCACCACTTGATGGCTTTTTAGAGGAGAATTTCATTCATTTACATTTAAGTAATCATTGATAGGTAAGAACTGACTATTTCCTGTTAATTCTTTTCCATATCTTTTGTAGTTTACATGATCCTTTCTTCCTCTTGCTGTCTTCCTTTGTGAATAAGTGATTTTCTTTAGTGATATGCTTTGATATATTCCTTTTTTATCTTTTATGTATTTACTGTTGGTTTTTGCTTTTTCGTTACTATCAGGCTTACATAAATTATCTTAGAGCCATCTACTTACTGCTATTAACAATTTTATGTTCAGTTGCATACAAAACATCTACTATTATTATTCCATTATGGTCTATGTTTTGGTATCATAGTTTACATCTTTTTATATTATAAATCCTCTAAAATATTTTTGTAGCCATAGTCATTTTAAATACTTCTATTCTTTAACCTTTATAATAGACAAAGTGTGTAACAAAACATCATATGACAGTATTAGAATGTTTTTGAATTTGACGTACTTTTACAAGTGTATTTTATATTTTCTTCATATTTTTTATGCTAATAATCCATGTCTTTTCTTTTAAGCTTGAAGAACTCCTTTCAGTATTTCTTTTCTCCCCTAAACCACATCTCAATACTTCCTACCTTCTTTGATGTTTCCTCTTCTCTACCTTGAGTTGTGAAGTTTGTTCTATCAATCTGCAGGTCAGTTTCTGGGGTATTTGGGATGGTTTGATAGTTATCTATTTGTGTTCATGGGATGAAACTAGTTTAGGGACCTCTTACTCCACCACCATCTCCCTGAATCATCTTCCATTTTAGTATTTCTTGTAACAAAGGATTAGTGTAATGAATTCCCTCTGATTTTCTTTGCCCTAGAAAGTTTTTACTTCACTTTCATTTTTGAGACATAGTTTTTCAGTGAAAGTGGACTTGTTTGACAATTTTTACTTATTTCTGCACTTTTACAATAACATTGTACTCTGTCCTGGTCTGTGTAGAGCCTGCTGAGAAATGTACTGATAGTCAAAGACTTTCCCTTGTAACAAGGGCTTTTTTGCTTCTTATGTTCAAGATTCTTTTTCTTTGACTTTTCAAAATTTTATCATAGTATATCTTTAAAAAGGTCTCTTTGTGTTCAATTGTTTGGTAAACTCTAAAGTTCATGAACTTGGATGTCCTAATATTTCCCCAGATTTTGGTGTCCTTCATCATTATTCTTTAATTATCTTTCTACCCCTCTCCTTCTATTGTCCTCATGGGAGGCTAATAATGCATAGATTGTTCCTTTTAATGGTGTTCTATAAATCCTGTAGGATTTTTTTTAAGAGGGAAAGAGCAGGGGGAAGGGGCAGAGGGAGAAGGAGAGAGAGCATCTTAAGCTCTCATTTCTTCACCATTGAGTATCATGTGTTTTTCATATATGACCTTTATTATGTTGAGGTATATTCCCCTTAAACCTACTTTTTTGAGTGTTATTATTATGAATGGATTTCGTACTTTGTCAAAAGCTTTTTCTGCATCTATTGAAATGATCAGATTTTTTTAAAAATCTATTCTCTTGTTGATATGATGCCTCATATTAATTGATTTGTGAAGATTGAATCATGCATGCATCATGGGAATAAATGCCACTTAATTATGGTGTATTATTTTTCTTTATGTATTGTCAGATTTATTTTGCTTATATTTTGTTGAAGATCTTGCATCTATGTTCATCAGAGTTTGGCTTGTTGTTGTCTTTTTCTGTAGTGTCTTTACTCATTTTGGTACCTGGGTAGTGCCGATCTTATAGAATGAATTTGAAATCTTTATTTCCTTTTTTATATTTTGAAATATTTTGAGGTAAATAGATGTTAAATATTTTTAAATTGTTTGGTAAAATTAATCTGTGAAGGCATCTGGTCCTGGGCTTTTGTTTTATGAGAGATGATGATGATGATGATGATCACTATTGTTTCAATTTCATTACCAGTAATCAGTCTATTCAAATTTCCTCTTTTTTCTGATTCAGTTTTTTTTAAAGATTTTATTTATTTATTTGACAGAGATCACAAGTAGGCAGAGAGGCAGGCAGAGAAGGAGAGAGAGAGAAGCAGGCTCCCTGCTTAGCAGAGAGCCTGATGTGGGGTTGATTCCAGGACCTTGGGATCATGACCTGAACTGAAGGTGGAGGCTTAACGAACTGAGCCACCCAGGCACCGCTCTGATTCAGTTTTGAGAGGTTATATGTTTCTAGGAACTAATCCATGTCTACAAGGTTGTTCAAATTTAGGGGATATAATTTTTCATATTATTTCCATATTCCTTTGTATTTTTGTGTTATCAGTTATTTCTCATATTTCATTTTTGATTTAACTTATTTGAGTCCTCTTTTTCTCTCCTTCCATCCCTCTCTCTCCTTCTTCTGCTCCCTCTCTTTTTTTATGATGAATGCAACTAAATGTTTCTCATTTTGATTTATGTTTTCAAAGAACTTGCTTTTGGTTTCACTGATTTGTTTAATTTTATTTTTAGTCTCTGTTTCACTTATGTCTTCTCTAATCTATATTATTTCCTTCCTTCTATTGACTTTTAGCATTTTTTTTTCTAGACTCTTTAGGTGTCAAGTTAGATTATTCACTTGGCATTTTTCTTGTCACTTGTTGTAGGTCTGTGTTGCTATAAATGTTCCTGTTAGAACAGATGTCACTCTACTCCCCAAATTTTGGACAAATATGCTTTCATTTTCATTTTTCTCCATGTATTTTTTTTAAATTTTCTTGAGTTCTTGGTTGACCGATTTGTGGATTAATAACATGTGATTTAACCTCCAGATATTGATGTTCTTTCCAGAATTCTTTCTTGTAATTGATTTCTAGTTTCATACCATTCTGCTTAGAAAAGATACATGATTTGATTTCAGTCTTCTTTAATTTCTTGAGACTTATTTTGCAGAACAACATGTGATCTATTCTGGAGAACATACCAGGTGCACTTTAATGCAATCTGTAATCTGTTTTTTTGTTTTTTGTTTGTTTGTTTGTTTTAGATGGTATATTCTGAATATGCCACTGCCTTTAAGGAAGTATTTTACTTATGTAATCCTCTGTGCACTCCTCTCTCTCTCTTTGTCTCTCTCTCTTGCTCTCACTCTCATTCTTGCTCTCTCTCCCATCCCTCCATGACCACAAATTCGTCTCCTCCACAGCAGCACCTACTTTCTCTTTTCCCTCCAAAACACATCTCCACACTTCCTATCTTTCTCAAAGTGGCCTTTGCTTTTGCTCTAGTTGTGTAGTTTGTTCTATCAGTTCTCATGTAAATTTCTTGAGTATTCAGAATGATTTGATAGTTAATTAACTGTGTTTGAGGGATGAGGCAAGTCCAAGATCTCCTAGTATGCCACCTTCTTAGCTCCCATAGTGCAAATGATTCTTTAAAAAAAATTATTTATTTATTTGAGAGAGAATGAGAGACAGAATGAGTGTGCATGAGAGGGGAGAGGGTCAAAGGGAGAAGCAGACTTCCAACCAAGCAGGAAGCCCAATATGGGACTGGATCCTGGGACTCCAGGATCATGACCTGAGCTGAAGATATTTGCTTAAACAACTGAGCCCCCCAGGTTCCCACAACTGATTCTTTTTAAACTATCTTTATCTTCCTACTATTTGGAAAGAATTTGTATAGCTCAACTCAATTTTAACACTTACCTTAGATAGTACTGCTATCATTTATGTGTCTACTATCACAACCACTTTTTTTACATTTAAAAAAAAATTAAAGATTTTATTTATCTATTTAAGAAAGAGAAAGTGAGAGAGACAACACAAGCTGGGGGGTGGGCAGAAGGAGTAGCAGACTCCCCAGTATGCAAGGGGGTCAATGTGGGGCTTGATCCCAGAACCCTGGGATCATGACCTGAGCTAAAGGCAGATACTTAACTGACTGAGCCACCCAGATGACCCTATCACAACTGATTTTTACCATCAACAGTAGTCATTACCTTTGCAATATTTTGAAATTTCTTTATTCTAGAACACATGACTTTTAAAATAAATATTGCATTATCCTTAGGGTTTTTACTTGGGTATTTTCAACATCTGATAAATTTGGACTGCAACATCACAACTCATCAATAGATGCCATCTGCAAATGCAATTTGAAGACTATGGGCTATATAAAATAATTACCAGCTGTTCTATTTGTCTAATTTAGAAATTTGCCATGAAAGCAGTCATCTTAGAAAGAGATTTGTTTTACAATTCAACTACAATACAACTCTCCATTTTTCTGTTGCCATTGGAGATTCTCAAGTACTTTCTTCCCTTTCTATGACTTTTTCCACTGACACTAGTCTGTTGGGAATGCACTTGCAAATGGCATGCGGAAGAAGTAACTCCTCCCACTGTCTCCAGTTATATTTCTATTGGCATTCTGATTTGCATTTAGGAATCAGTTTTTACATATAATATTTTCAATGGTAACACATTTTTTGTTTTTTTTTATTATGTTCAATTAGCCAACATATAGTAAATCATTAGTTTTTGATGTAGTGTTCAATGATTCATTAGTTGCATATAACACCCTGTGCTTGTCACAACACGTACCCTTCTTAATACCCATCACCTGATTATCCCATTCCTCAAACCCCTCCCTTTTGTAACCCTCAGACTCTGGGAAGCAATGGTGGCACATTTTAATTTGACTATAATGTAGCTAACTTCAATCCTTAAAAATGCTGTAAGTTTAATTAGCTTTATAAACTGTCTTGGAAATTTAACCTCTATTTTATATAATTATTTGTATATTTATATAATTATGTAAGTCCCAGAAAATTTTTATTGTCTAAAATATCCCCTCTGGCCAACATTCTATCCTTAAGATTTGATGACTTCTAAAATGATAGTTTCACTTTCTTCTCATACTTTCACTTTATCAATCAATTCTACCTATTGTTCTGATTAAAAGTAGCAGTTGTTCTACTGATTTCTACATTCTGATGAAATACCCACTCTCTCACTTTTCTATACCCAGTCCTCCACGTTATTTTTACTTACACCTGAGTATTTTTCTCCTACCTCTCATTTTCATTTTTCTTCTGTTGATTTTATAAATCTAGACAGAATTTACTTGTTCTAAATTCTTTTGGAAAATGTTCCTAAAATGCAACTTATTCCATAGTTAATAATTTAAAATCTCATTCTACCCAGGACAGTGAGGCAGACTTTTACTCCCATGTCCTATTCTTCTCAAGTCTCAGTTTTCAGCTGGAAGTCCCTCAAGGTTATATATTTCTGATGATAAAAGACATGGGAAGATATACTGAAGGAAAAGTATTAGCTGTCATCATCATCATTATCATCATCATCATCATCATCATCATCTGGTGAAAAAGATTCATCCTTTAGGATGAATATTCTTCCTTCTAATAAAATAACCTAAGTGTGTTCTTGGTCTTTTCTAACTCATCTCAGTGCTTCAGTGCTTCCACTCTTTAGGAGACAGAGCAAAGGAAGGGAAAGCTTGAACTCCCCCTAAACAGCCCCCAACTCCAATGCCTATGGGACCAACTTGCTAAGAAAATGAATGAAGTACACTTGGTAGAGTCAGAATACATGGCTTATCTAAATGGGACAGCCATTACTTAGCTCCAGTCAAGTTGTGGCCCTTCAAATGCATGAGTCCAGTGTAGTCAAGTCATCCAATTTTGAAAGAAAAGTTTAGAATATAGATGTGTATGGGATTTGCCAAGTTTTAGGTGTTGGCAGGCTAATGCAGCCCATGAATTGCCAGATCATGATTTGTGTCCTAGAAGCTGAAGTGGATGTCTTTCCAGCATTTCTGGCACATTCAAGAAAATCTGACTTGCACATTCATTCTCTATAGACAAACTAAATGAAAAATCAAAATTATTAGATTATAAGGAGTATTCAGTCAAAAGAAAAATGATAGATAATTTGAATATACATTCTCCAGAAGAGAATATATTTCTTCTAGACAGACTGTACCTCTGTTCTGATATTTTTGCATTTCATGGTTTAACTTACCAAGGGCAAATTTATTTCATTTATTCAATTTTCAGAGTTGAGAGTGTGTCAGAACAATCAATATTTCTCATATGTATTTACTGCCTATAACTACAACCCTGAAGTGTACCCATTGTAATTAAATTTTTGCAGTTGAAGAAACTGAGGTGCAGAGAAATGAAATGAAATGCACTATGGCCATATGGCCATAAGTGAACAAGTCTGAGTTAATATTCCGATATTTTTGGCTTATTCTGTGCTCTTGTTATTATACCGCACTATTGTCTTTCTAAGCCTCAGTGTATTATTTGTTCCCATATGCATCAAAAGGAATGGGTAACAATCATGGGATTTTCTTTAAGTTCTATAGATACACTCCAGGAAGACAATACTACACTTAATTAGTAAAATAACCTCAAGACCTCAGCAAGAAGAGTTACTTTCCCTGGATAAATTCCTAAAAAAGGAACTGTTTAATAAAATTGTCTACATGTTTTATCAAGCTTTTGTTATTAGAATATTGTCATTCAGATAACTTGTGCCTACCAAATAACCTAATTCCAACCAGAGTATGAAGTGTCTGTTTCTTTTAGTACCACTAATAATGTTACTCATATAGTGCTTACTATGAATAGTGCACAGTTTTAAGTATTTGTTGTACATTAACTTATTGGATGCCCTGATAGCTTTTCCTTTCATAGATAAAGAATACCAAGGCACAGAGGCTAAATTACTTGCCCAACATCCTGCACCTAAGTGGAAATAGTGGAACCTAGGCAGTCTTGGATCACTGATGTTAACACTAACTATTATCAGTATCTTTAATTTTATAGACAAAAATATTTCAATTATTTCAATTTATACTTATTATTTAAGTAGATAATCTATTTTTCTTTTTCAATTCTTCCTCCATTCCTAATGGATCCTTCCCTCCTTTTCCCTCCTTCCCTCTCTTCTTCTCTTCTTGCATTCTTCTTTTCTATCTGAACATGCTTTTCCACTTT
This sequence comes from Mustela putorius furo, assembly GCF_011764305.1. Lineage (NCBI taxonomy): Eukaryota > Metazoa > Chordata > Mammalia > Carnivora > Mustelidae > Mustela > Mustela putorius. Next base: position 296,358 of record NW_025422246.1, on the reverse strand, counting down.
GTAACATTAACATATCAGTTAATATTCTTTGTCTATTTTTTTCTTTACATGTTCATTTTGAGATATTGAATTATAAAAAGTCTGTTATGTCATGGATACTAAGATGTTGTGTGCTATAAATGTAAATATTTTTTTTTTTTTTTTAATTTTTTATTTTTTATAAACATATATTTTTATCCCCAGGGGTACAGGTCTGTGAATCACCAGGTTTATTTTAAATTGACTTTAACCTCATTTTTTACTATATATTTGACATATAGAAATTTTAAAATCCTTATTTAATGAAATCTATGACTTTTTCCATTTATTTTTAGTCATTGTAGAAATGTTATCATCATCACCATACCTAAATAATAAAAATATTGGCTATAATACTTTTTGAGAAAGTTTGTTTTCTAATTTTTCATCTAGAATTTATTTTGGATTTAAAATGAGACACTTGTAGTCAATATATCGACAGGCCTTGCTTTTTTATCCAATCTGATACCCTTTGTCTTTTGATTGGGGACATTTAGCTCATTTATATTCAGAGTAATAATTGACAAATATATGTATTGTATTACCTTTAAAGTCACTGTTGTATATTGCCTCTGTTCCATTCTGGTCTGTGTTACTCCTGGTCTTTCTCTTTTTGCTTAAAGGATTCTCTTTAATATTTCTTTAATATCTCTTTAATCTCTTTAATATTTCTTGCAGAGCTTGTTTAGTGGTCACATATTCTTTTAGTTTCTCTTTGTCCTGAAAACTTTTTATCTCTTCTTTTTTGAATGACAGTCTTGTTGGGTAAAATATTGGTGGCTGCATATTTCTTTTTCATTTCACACACTCAGTATATCCTTTTATTATTATTATTTTTTAAGTTTCTTTTCAGTGTACCAGAATTAATTGTTTATGTTCCACATCCAGTAAATCTTTATACCACTTTCTGGCCTGCCAGGTCTGCATGGAGAAGTCTGCTGCAGTCTAATGTTTCAACCATTGTAGATTGAGGACCTCTTGTCCTGAGTGGCTTTCCTGATGCTTTCTTTGTCTCCGAAGTTTGTAAATTTGACTATTATATGTCAAGGTGCTGACATATTTTTATTGATCTTGAAGGGGGTTGTCTGTGCTTTCTGGAGTTGAATACCTGTTTCCTTCCCCACATCGAGAAGTTCTAAGCTATAATTATCTTCAATATAACTTCTGCCCATCTCTCTCTTTCCTCTTCTTCTGGGGTTCTAATTATTTTAAGGTTATTTCACTTTATGCTATTACTAACCTCTGGAATTTTACCCTCATGATTCAGTAGTTGTTTATCTCTCTTTTTCTCAGCTTATTTATTCTCCATCATTTTGTCTTGTATATCAATAATTCTGTCTTCAGCAGTTAGATCTCAATTTTTAATGGCATCATTAATAGCCTTTTTATTTTGACTTTTTAAAATCATAGTATGTTAGTCACCATACACTACATAATTAGTTTTTGATGTAGTGTTTCAAAATTCAAAGTTTGCATATAACACCCAGTAATCCAGCCAATACATGTCCTCCTTAATACCCATCATTAGGCTAACCCATCTCCCATCCCCCTCCCCTCTAAAACCCTCAGTTTGTTGCTCAGAGTCCATAATCTGTCATGGTTTATCTCTCCCTCTGATTCCCCCCCTTCATTTTTCCCTTCCTTCACCTAATGTCCTCCATGTTATTCCTTATGTTCCACGAGTGAGTAAACCATATGATAATTGACTTTCTCTGCTTGACTTATTTCACTTAGCATGATCTCCTCCAGTTCCATCCATGTTGATGCAAAAGTTGGGTATTCATCCTTTCTGATGGCTGAGTAATATTCCATTGTATATATGGACCAGATCTTTATCCATTCATCTGTTGAAGGGCATCTCAGTGTCTCCCACAGTCTGGCTATCGTGGATGTTACTGCTATGAACATTGGGGCGTGTATGTCACTTCTTTTCATTACACCTGTATCTTTTGGGTAAATACACAGTAGTACAGTTGCTTAGTCATAAGGTAGCCCTATTTTCAATTTTTGAGTAATCTCCACACTGTTTTCCAAAGTGGGTGCACCAACTTGCATTCCCACCAACAGTGTAAGAGGGTTGCCCTTTCTCCACAACCTTTCCAACATTTGCTGTTTCTTGCCTTGACAATTTTTGTTATTCAAACTGGTGTAAGGTGGTATCTCAATGTGGTTTTGATTTTAATTTCCCTGATGATTAATGATGATGAACATTTTTTCATGTGTCTGTTAACCATTTGTATGTCTTCTTTGGAGAAGTGTCTATTCATGTCTTCTGGTCAACTTTTGAAAGTCATTATTTGTTTTTTGGGTGTTGAGCTTGAGAAATTCTTTATAGATCTTTGATATCAGCCCTTTGTCTGTAGTGTCATTTGTGAATATTTTCTCCCATTGGTGGGTTACCTCTTTGTTTTGTTGACTGTTTCCTTTACTGTGCAGAAGCTTTTTAACATGATGAAGTACCATAAGTTCATTTTCACTTTTGTTTCCCTTGTCCTTAGAGACTTTCCTTGAAAGAAGTTGCTGTGGTCAATGTCAAAGAGGTTATTGCCTATATTCTCCTCTAGGATTTTGATGGATTCCTGTCTCATATTAAGGTCTTTCATCAGTTTTGAGTTTGTCTTTGTGCATGGTGTAAGACAATGTTTGAGTTCCATTCCTCTGTGATAACTGGCCAATTCTTCCAGCAGCATTTATTGAAGAGACTGTCTTTTTCTATTGGATTTTTTTTTTAATGTTTTGTTGGAGCTTATTTGACCATAGACTTGAGGGTCCATATCTGGGCTCTCTATTCAGTTCCATTAGTCTATGTGTCTGTTTTTGTGCCAGTACCATGCTGTCTTGGTGATCACAGCTTTGATACAGCTTTCAATCAGGCATGTGATGCCCCCAGCTTTGTTTTGCTTTTTCAACATTTTCTTAGTGATTTGGGTCTTTTCTCGTTCTGTATAAATTTTAATGTTGTTTGTACCAACAGCTTGGAAAATGACATTGATATTTTGATCACAATGGCATTGAAAGTCTGCATTGCTCTGGGCATTATAGATGTTTAAACAATGCTTATTCTTCCAATCCATGAGCATGGAATGCTTTTCCACCTTTTTGTGTCTTCTTCAATCTCTTTCATGAGTATTATGTAGTTCCTTGAGTATAGATGCTTTACTTCTTTGGATAGGTTTATTCCAATGTATCTTATGGTTTTTGATGCTATTGTAAATGGAATCGATTCTCTAATTTCTCTTTCTACCATTTCATTGTTAGTGTATAAGAAAGCAACTGATTTCTGTGCATTGATTTTGCATCCTGCCACATTACTGAATTCCTTCATGAGTTCTAGTAATTTGAAGATGGAGTCTGTTGGACTTTCCACAAGAAGTATTATGTCATCTGTGAAAAGAGAGAGTTTGACTTCTTCTTTGCCAATTAGAATACCTTTTATTTATTTTTGTTGTCTGATTGCTGTTGCTAGGACTTCTAGTACTATGTTGAACAATAGTGGCAAGAGTGGGCATTCTTATCGTGTTTCTGATCTTATGGGAAAGACTCTCAGCTTTTCCCCATTGAAAATGAAATTTGTTGTGGGTTTTTCAGAGATGAATTTTATGTAGTTGAGGAATGTTCCTTCTATCCCTATATGCTGAAGAGTTTTAATCAGGAAAGGATGCTGTATTTTTACTTGATTAGATTTAATTCTTTTGCTTCTCCAGAAAGGGACTCTCTCTTGTCTTCTATGTTTTTTTTTTCAGGCCCAACTACTATCATTATAATCATTATTTTATACTTTAGTTCCAACATCTTACTTATATCCACATTGAGTAAGTCAGCGTGGCAGTCAGTATTGGCAGTCAGTACTGCCTCTTGTTTCTTTTTTGAGGTGAGATTCCCATCTTGTCATTCTTGAAGAAAGTGGTTGCTTTTTTATTTGTAGAATTCCAGCAATTCTTTTCTTAGATGTCCAGTTTAGTTCACAGGTGTTCAGAAGGATTTGATAGGTATCTAGCTGAATTCCTGGAACCAGACAAAACTAAGGTCTCCTATTCATTCACCATCTTTTAAAGTCTCTTATTCTTTTTATTACAAGTTTCTTACCTGATCTGCTAAGATTTTCTATTTCTTGAATACATTTTGGTCTTGTATATCTTCTTAGAAATGTAATACATATACCTATTTTCCCCTGTTAATAGCAAGGAATTGTACAATGTATTTCATCATTATTTCAAACATATCCCCTTCACCTGTGATTGAGTCTATTTAAGCAAAACTAAATTTTTGTCTTAATCTTGTTCTTCCCTTAAGTTTCAACTAAGTAATGTGCTTCTCACTAACAAAGTCATGTTCCTTCATTCACTGGAATGCTAATTTTATTTGGTTTCAAGTTCTTTAAACAATATACTAGATATTTGGGGGAGAAATGGCAAAAAAAAAACCCTCACCTGATCCATAAAGTGGGAAAAGAACTAAAGAAAATGTGCTTTGGGCCAAACTCACAAAAACTGAGAATAGAGTAGTGGTTAACAAAGACATGGTTAATGGGAAATGTGGAACTGTTGGCTAAAGGGTAAAAGTTCCAACAATAAGATCACCAAATTATGGGATCTAGCATACAGCATGGTGATTATAGTTAATAATACTGTAATATATACTTGAAAGTTGTTAAAGGAGGGGAGGTTGGCAAGATGGCAGAGGAGTAGAGGACCCCATTTCAACTGGTCCCCTGAATTTAGCTGGATATCTATCAAACAATTTTGAACACCAAGGAAATCAGACTGAGATTTAGAAATATATATCTGAATCTCTACAAGCAGAGAAGTGACTGCTTTTTGCAAGGCAGGACATGTGGAGTCATGAAGCTGCAGGGAGATGTCAGAAGATAAATAGAAGAAGGAGGGAGCCTCCATAAGTTATCTCCTGGAAAGTGATATAACACTGGAGCACTAAATCAGAACCCTTAGAAATCTGCTGTGGTGAGAGACAGCTGTCTCTGAAAGGGGTTCTGGAAATGAAAAGACAGTATTCTAGGTAGGGCATGTGGTCTCGGGATACGAGGAGCCACAGAGAAAAAGTGAGTGCATGAATTAGTAGAGTGCCTGAATTAGTAGAGTGCCTGAGCAGTGCAGCCAAGTAGCAGGTTATGGTCAGCTAGCCCAGGAAGGTACTCTCAGCTTCAGTCACCATAAAACACAAGCTAGGCTGGTCAATAATACCTCTTTTCCTGAGCAACATGAAAAAGTGTGGAACCTGCACCCACTACTGGTCAAAAACTCATAGAGCAGTAGAGATCCAGAAAAGACATTAAAGCAGTACCCCGACATGATCCAGGATCTTTGGGTGCATGCCCATGTGAGCTGTTAGCTCTTGTGTTTTTAGAGTCACAAAGGACAGTGGCACTCACAGACCCCAGGGAGTACCTCTGAGAGAGTTGTAGTGGACGCACACCCTGGGAGGCTGTGGTTTTTGGCTGCCCATTCAGAAGTAGAGACTGTTTGTCCTGGTGGGTTTATTCAAGAGTACAGACAGTGAATTTTCTGCTCTGGGACAGAAGTTTGAAAATGGTGAGGCCATTTTTCCTTTGATCATCTGGAGATGTGCAAAAAGCCTCCAGGGAACAAAAGCCACACAGAGAACCAGTTTCCACTAAGCCCATCCCCCTGACGGGGTGAGGCAACTCCACTCAGGCATGGTTACTTGAGAAACACCATGGCACACCCCTCCCACAGAAGACAGTCTGGGAGAACAGGTAGATGACAACCCTATGGATCCCACAAGACTGAAAAATTCCAATGCCAGGAAAAATAGTATATTGAGCTCTAGCTGTTGCATCATAACTTGTTTCTTTTTCAGATAGAATTCTCCTTTTTTTTTCTTTTTTCATGATATTTTTTTTTTTTATCTTTTTTCTCAATTCAACTATATGCTTATTATATCAACTTGTATTTCTTTTCTTTTTTAAGATTTTATATATTTCTTTACTTCTCAGAAAGCAAGAGAGAGAGAGAGAGAGAGAGAGAGCACAAGCAGGGAGATCAGCTGGCAGAGGGAGAAGCAGGCTCCTGCTGAGCAAGGAGCCTGATGTGGGACTTGATCCCAAGACCTAGGGATCATGACCTGAACTGAACACAGACACTCAACTGACTGAGCCACCTAGGTGTCCCTCAACTTGTATTTCATAGTTGCTTTATAACTTGTATTTTTTCACACCTGTATTTTTTTATAAATATATGCTTCATTTTAGTCTTTTTTCACACTATTCAATTTTATCTTTATAGATATATAGTTTTTGCATTTCTTGCAATTTTGGGAGGTAGTGTCTTCTAACACACAAACCAAAATTCACCCAGGAACAGGTGGAACACCCTGCTTTCTCCACACTGAGAGATTATAGTCCCTCTTCCCCTCCTCCCTTTTTTCTTTTTTTTTTTTTAATTTTTAATTTTATTCTTGTGTTTTATTTCAGCTTTGATTTTGGGTGCTGGTTTCCAACCACTCTGGATTTTGCTAGGGTGCATCTTGCTAGGGTCCTGGTTGATATTTTGGACTATGTTAATCTGCTCAACCATTCCTCAACAAAATGACTAGGAGGAGGGAGAAACAGAGACAATGTCCTCCACCACAGAACTAATAGATATGGATATAAGCAAGTTTTCAGAAGTAGAATTCAGGATTGCAATCGTAAAGACAATAGCTAGGCTTGAAAAAAAAGTGTTAGTGACAACATAGCATCTCTAAAGACAGAAATGAGATGTACTCAGGCCGAACTTAAAAATGCTATAGTTGAAATGCAGTCTAAAGTTAGTACTCTAACGGCCATGGTAAATGAGGCAGAACAAGTCAGTGATCTAGGAAGTTGAGGAAGTTCAGCTAGAAGCACATGAAAAAAGGCTTGGAAAGATTAATGATACCATAACATGATCCAATATCAGAATTATTGGTATCATGGAGAGGTTAGAGAGAAAGAGAGGGCTTGAGGAATTTTTGAGCAAGTAATAGCTGAGAAATCCCCCAGTCTGGAAGGAAAAAGACATTTATGTCCAAGAGACAGAGAGGACCCCTCCCAAGATCCATAAAAATAGGTAAGCACTCCAACATATAATAGTGAAGCTTGCAAACCTTAGAGAAAAGGAAACTATCCTGAGAACAGCTAAGGAGAGAAGGTTACTTACATACAGAAGGAGGAATATCAGAATAACATCAGACCTTTCCACAGGAACATGGCAAGCCGGAAATGGCTGGCAAGACATATTAAGTGTACTAAATGAGGAAAACATGCAGCCAAGAATAATTTATCCATCAAGGCTGTTATTTAGAATGGGTGGAGAGATAAAGAGCTTTCAGGACAGGCAGAACTTGAAAGATTATGTGACCACTAAACCAGCTCTGCAAGAAATATTAAGGGTGATGCTGTAAGGGAAGAAAGACCCCAAGAGTCACATAGACTAGAAAGAAACAGAAAATCCTCAGAAACAAAGATTTTGCAGGCAATACAATGACACTAAATTCATATCTTTCAATAGATTCTTTGAATGTAAATGGGTTGAATGTTCTCATTAAAATACAAAGGGCATCAGATTGGACAAAATCAGGACCCATCCCTATGATTTTTACAAGAGACTCATTTGGAACCTAAATACACCTCCACATTGAAAGATTTAGAAACATTTACTATGCCATTGGACCTCAAAAGATAGAGTAGCAATCCTCATATAAGACAAATTAGATTTTAAAGCAAAGACTTTAGTAAGAGAGGTAGAGGGACACTATATTACACCTAAAAGTTGTATCCTACAACAAGATCCAACAATTTTAAATATTTATGCCCCAACATGGGAATAGTCAATTATATAAACCAATTAATAATCAAAACAAAGAAACATATTGGTAATTATACATTTATAGTTGGAGACTTCAACAACACACTCACAGCAATGGACAGATCATCTAAGCAGAAGATAAACAAGGAAGTGAGAGGTGTGAGTGACATATTGGACCACATTGATATATCAATCAAATCAATATTGATTTATATATTGTAGATATATATAAAAAAAAAAACATTCCATCCTAAAACAACAGAATACTCATTCTTCTCGAGTGCACAAGGAACTTTCTCCAGAATAGATTACATACTGGATCACAAACCAGGTGTTAACCGTTACCAAAAGATTGAGATTATTCCCTGCATAATTTCAGAGCACAATGCTTTGAAACTGGAAATAAACCACAAGAAGAATTTTAGAAGGAATGCAAACACTTGGAGGTTAAAGAGCATCCTGCTAAAAAATGAATGGGTCAACCAGGAAATTAAATAAGAACTTAAACAATTCATGAAAACCAATGAAAACAAAAGTACATCAGTTCAAAACCTATGGGATAGTGCAAAGATAGTCCTTAGAGGAGCTACATAGCCATACAAACTTCTCTCAAAAAATTAGAAAAAACACAAATGCACAAGCTAACTTTACACCTAAAGGACCTGGAGAAAGAATAGCAAAATAAACTTAAAACAAGTAGGAGAAGAGAAATAGTAAAGATTAGAGCAGAAATCAATGAAGTGGAAACTAGAAGAACAGTAGTACAGATCAATGAAACTATAGGCTGGTTCGTTGAAAGGATTACTAAGATCGATAAACCTCTCACCAGATTTATCCAAAAGAAGAGAGAAAGGACTCAAATTAATAAAATCATGAATGAATGGGGACAGATCATGACTAACACCAAGGAAAGGGAGACAATTATTAGAACTTATTACCAGCAGCTATATACCAACAAATTAGGCAATCTGGAAGAAATTGATGCATTTCTGGAAACTTACAAACTACCAGGACTGAAAGAGAAAGAAACAGGCAAAGTGAACAGAGCAATAACCAGCAAAGAAATTGAAACAGTAATCAAACAGCTCCAAAAAAAAAAAACAAAACTTACAAAATTCCAGGGCCAGATGGCTTCCCAGTGGAATTCTATGAAACATTTATAGATGAAACCATACTTATTCTACTGAAGCTGTTTAAAAAATAGAAATGGAAGGGAAACTTCCAAACTCATTCAATGAGGCCAGCATTACCCTGATCCCAAATCCAAAGACCTCCACCAAAAAGAGAATTACAGACCAATATCCCTGATGAACATGGATGTCAAAATACAACAAGATCATAGATAATAGGATCCAAAAATACATTAAAGGTATTATTCTCCATGACCAAATGGGGTTTGTCCTTGGTCTGCAGGGGTGGTTCAACATTCACAAATCAATCAACATGATATAGCACATTAATAAATGAAAAGACAAAAAACATATGATCCTCTCAACTGATGCAGATATGGCATTAGACAAAATACAGCATCCTTTCTTGATTAAACATCTTCAAAGTGTAGGGATAGAAGGAACATACTTCAATATAATAAAAGCCATCTATGAAAAGCCCGTAGCAAATATCATTGTCCATGGGGAAGAGCTGAGACCCTTTCCCTTAAGGTCAGGAACATGACAGGGATGCCCACTCTCCACTATTGTCCAACATAGTACTAGAAGTCCTAGCCTTAGTGATGAAGTTCTAGAACCTAGGCGAGGTTCAGTGGGGTGAGGTCCAGAGCCAATGACCAAGAAAGAATTCTTGAGACATCTTTGGTGCAAAATGGTGGTTTATTAAAGCACAGGGACAGGACCCGTGGGCAGAAAGAGCTGCTACCCCAGGTTGTGAGGGATGGCAGGTTGTGTACCCTGCTGTTGGGGGAAGGTGAGGGAAAAGGGGGTTTCAACGGAGCTTTCATATGCTAAAGAGGGCCTACAAGGATACTGGATGTCTTGTGGCTTGATCAGTGTTGTCTTTTGGCAAGCCATTAACATCAAGACAGTTGGGAGATTCCTGGCAGGATGTCATATTTCTGCTAACAAGCGTCTTTGTTAGTGAGATTTAGGTTCAGAAGAGATTTAACTATATTTACATTTCCTTCTACCACAACATCCTTCAGTTTTGTTTATGGTGGGGAGGGAGACATTAGGGCTTGAAGAACTGAGTTATTTGCCTCTGGAAATTGTGCTATTGATAAGGTAACTTCTTTGTTTGTAGAACTCTAGGACATTTGTAAACCAAGGGAGACTCCAGTCCTGCAGGATTGTGATCTCTGCAAGTTAACTATTTGTTTCACATCTATGGAAGTCAGGGGTGCCTGAGGAATATCACACATATTACCAAGGGGGGGGGTGGAGGGGGTGCAAGGTGCCAGCTTTTGCTTTTCCTCAGCCAGCTTCCTGCTCCCTCATCATTAGCAATCAGACAATAAAAAGAAATGAAAGGTATTCAAATAGAGAAAGAATAAGTCAAACTCTCTCCCCAGATGTCATGATACTTTATGTATAAAACCCCAAAAACTCCACCTTCAAAATACTAAATGATGAAGTCCCAGAACCTAGGTCAGGTTTGGTGGGGTGAGGTTTGGAGCCGATGGCTAAGAAAGAATTCTTAAGGCGTCTCTGGTGCAAAAAGGTGGTTTATTAAAGCACATGGACAGGACCCGTGGGCAGGCAGAGATGCAGCTGCCCCAAGTTGTGAGGGATGGCAGGTTATGTACCCTGCGGTTGGGGGAGGGTGAGGGGAAGGAAGGTTTCAATGGAGTTTTCATATGCTAAAGAGGGCCTACAAGGTGCCAGGATATGGAGGCCTACCAGGCCTTGCCCTTGCTGCTTGATCAATGTTGTCTTTAGGCCAGCCATTACATCAAGATAGTTGGGAGATTCTTGGTGCTAATGTCACAATCCTGCTATCTATCATCTTTGTTAGTGAGATTTAGGTTTAGAAGAGACTTAACTATATTTACATTTCCTTCTACCTCAGCCTTCTTCAGTTTTATTTATGGTGGGGTGGGAGACATTAGGGCTTGAGGAACTGAGTTATTTGCCTCTGGAAATTGGGCTATTGATAAGGTAACTTCTTTGTTTGTAGATCTCTAGGACATTTGTAAGCCAAGGGAGACTCCTGTCTTGCAGGATTGTGATCTCTGCAAGTTAACTATTTGTTTCTCATCTATGGCAGTCAGGGGTGCCTGAGGAATGCTACACATATTACCGAGGGGGAACGGATGGAGAGGGGGTGCAAGGTGCCAGCTTTTGCTTTGTCTTCAGCCAGCCTCCTGCTCCTTCATCACTAAAGTCATACAGCAATTCAGTAACATGGCAGGGTACAAAATCAATGCAGAAAAATCTGTGGCATTTCTGTACACTATCAATGTAACTGAAGAAAGAGATATTAAGGAATCAATTCCATTTACAGTAGCACCAAAAAACACAAGATACCCAGGAATAAGCCTAACTAAAATGGTAAAGAATCTATTCTCTAGAAACTTCCAAACAGTTATGAAAGAAATTGAGAAAGACACAAAGAGATGGAAAAACATTCCATGCTCATGGATTGGAAGAATAAACATTTTTAAAATGTCTGTGCTTCCCAGAGCAATCTACACATTCAGTGCAATCCTTATGAAAATAGCATCAGCATTTTTTTGCAGAGGTGGAACAAACAATACTAAAATTTGGTTGGAACCAGAAATCGCAAGGGGACAGTCGAAAGAGAAAAATCAAAGCTGAGCACCTCACAATGCCTAACTTCAAGCTATATTGCAACCCTGTGATCAAGAAGACTGCATTGTATTTGCACAAAAACAGGCACATAGATCAATGGAACAGACTAGAGACCCCATAAATGGACCCTTAACTCTATGGTCCACTGATCTTTGACAAACCAGGAAAGAATTCTCACTGGAAAAAAGAAAGCCTCTTCAATAAATGCTGCTGGGAAAACTGGACGGCCACATGCAGAAGAATGAAACTGGACTATTGTGTTACACCATATACAAAGATAAACTCAAAATGGATGAAAGACCTCAATGTGAGATGGGAATCTATCAAAATCCTATAGGATAACATAGGCAGTAACCTCTTTGACATCCACCACTGCAACTTCTTTCAAGACATGTCTCTTCAGACAAGAAAAACAAAAGTGAAAAAGGAATTTTGGGGACTTCATCAAGATTAAAATCTTCTGCACAGCAAAGGAAACAGTCAAGAAAACAAAGAGGAAACCCACGGAATAGAAGATATTTGCAAATGACAGTACAGATAAAGGGCTGGTATGAAAGATCTATAAAGGATTTACCAGACTCAATAACCCAAAACCAAAAAGTCTGGTCAAGAATTGGGCAGAAGACATGAACAGACAGTTCTCCAAAGAAGACATAGAAATGGCTAATAGACACACATAAAAATGTTGAACATCACTAGCCATCAGGAAATTAGAAATCAAAACCACAATGAGATACCACCTTACACCAGTTAGGATGGCAAAAATTAACAAAACAGGATACAATAAATGTTGGTGAGCATATGGAGAAAGGGGAATTCTCTTACACTTTTGGTGGGAATGCACGCTGATACAGCCAATTTGAAAAACATTATGGATGTTTCTCAAGATGTTGAAACTAAAGTTACCCTACTAGTCAGCAACTGCACTACTAGGCATTTACCCTAAAGATACAGGTATAGTGAAAAGAAGGGGCACATGCACCCCAATGCTCATAGCAGTAAAGTCCACAATAGCCAAACTGTGGAAGGAGACGAGATGTCCTTCAACAGATGAATGGATAAAAAGATATGGTTCATATATACAATGGAATATTACTCAGCCATCAGAACGAATGAGTACCCACCAGTTGCATTGACAGGGATGGAACTGAAGGGGATTATGCTAAGTGAAATATGTTAAGCAGAGAAAGACCATTACCATATGTTTTCACTCATATGGGGAACATAAGGAATAGCACAGAGGACCACAGGGGAAGGAAGGGAAATCTGAAGAAATCAGAGAGGGTGACAAACCATGAGAGACTCTGGACTCCAGGAAACAAACTGAAGGTTACAGAGGGGAGGGGGTGGGCATGGGGAAACTTGGTGATGGGTATTAAGGAAAGCACGTGTTGTAAGTGTTGGAGAGGATGTGGAGAAAGGGGAACCACCTTACACTGTTGGTGGGAATGCAAGTTGGTGCAGCCACTTTGGAAAACAGCATGGAGATTCCTTAAGAAATTAAAAATAGAGCTACCCTATGACTCTGTCATTGCACTACTGGGTATTTACCCTAAAGATAGAGATGTAGTGAAAAGAAGCACCATCTGTACCCCAATGTTCATAGCAGCAATGGCCACAATCACCAGACTGTGGGAAGAGCCAAGATTCCCTTCAACAGACAAATGGATAAAAAAGATACAGTCCATATATTCAATGGAATACGACACCTCCATCAGAAAGGATGAATACCCAACTTTTGTATTAACATGGGCGGGACTGGAAGAGATTATGCTGAGTGAAATAAGTCAAGCAGAGACAGTCAATTATCATATGTTTTCACTTACTTGTGGAACATAAGGAATAACATGGAGGACATTAGAGAAGGAAAGAAAAAGTGAATTGGGGGAAATTGGAGGGGCAGATGAACCATGAGAGACTATGGACTCTGAGAAACAAACTGAGGGTTTTGGAGGGGAGGGCAGTGTGGGGATAGGTGAGCCTGGTGGTGGGTATTAAGAAGGGCACCTATTGCATGGAGCACTGGGTGTGGTGCATAAAGAATGAATCTTGGAACACTGAAAAAATAAAATTAAAAAAAAAAAAGAATATCAGCCTTTACTCTGATATGTGCCTAATGGAATGGAAAGGCAAAATTGATTGCTATTGTTAATGTGCTGAGTGAGACTAATCTTAATAAATATGCTCATAAAATTTTTAAAACGAGGACACATGTTGTGATGAGCACTGGGTGTTATTCACAAATAATGAATCTTTGACCACTACATCAAATCTAATGATGTAGTATATGTTGGCTAACTGAACATAATAATAAAAAATAATTTAAAAAGGGAAGTTGCTAAAAGAGTGAATTTTAATCACAAAAGAAAATGCAATTTTGTGACAGGATGGAGGTGTTTGTTAATGCTATGGTTGTCATTTTTTAAAAATATGTAAATATATTAAACCAATGAGTTTTATATCTAATTTTACACAATGTTATGTGTCAATTATATTTCAATTAAGGTGGGGAAGTGGGGAAAACAGCAATGGTCAATACAACACTAAATCTCTGTCTGCTGTGCCTCAACTGTTGTCCCTATGGGGGAGCCCCTCTTTGGTAATGTTTTTCTTACAGTTTCTCAGAAACTATCCTTATATGGAGGAACTTCTGGATGATTCCTATTGATTGTTAATTCTGCTCTCTTAATAAAGAGTTTATAATAGAAAAAAATGTGCTTTGGGGACACACCAGGAAGAGTATGAGTGTGCTTTTGCCCTACTGTGCTCTTTGGTAAGGAACTTGTAAGAGAATCACATAGTAATGGTTTATTTATTTGACTTGCTTCTTCAAAAAATTTATTTTTTTCCTCAAGTTTTTATTTAAATTAGAGTTAGTTACATTAGTTAATGTTAGTTAGTAACATTATTTTCAGGTATAGAATTTAATGATTCATTACTTACAAATAACACCCAGTGCTCATCACAGCAAGTGCTCTCCTTAATAACCATCACCCATTTAACACATTCCTCCCACCCACCTCTCCTCCAGCAATCCTCAGTTTGTTCTCTGTAGGCAAGAGTCTGTTTCATGGTTTGCATCTCTCTCTTTTCCCCTGTGTTTTCTGTTTTCTTAAATTCTACATATGAGTGAGATCATATGATATTTGTCTTTCTCTGATTTATTTCCCTTAACATAATACTCTCTAGCTCCAACCACATCATTGCAAATAGCAATATTGTATTATTCTTTCGGCTGAGTAATATTCCATTGTATATGCATATATACTATATCTTATTTATATGCTTATTTTTAATTTGACAGAGAGAGATCACAAGTAGGCAGAGAGGCAGGCAGAGAGAGAGGGGGGAAGCAGGCTCCCTGCTGAGCAGAGAGCCCAATGATGTGATGATGCGGGGTGGGGGGTGTGCTCAATCCCAGGATCCTGAGACCATGACCTGAGCTGAAGGCAGAGGTTTAACCTACTGAGCCACCCTGGCGCCCCCTTTATATGTCTTTTTTAAATGTCCATTCATCAGTCAATGGACATTTAGGCTGTCTGTATAGTTTGTTCCTCTTATCTTTTGTATCCTATTAACCATACTATGTTTATTTAAGTTTTTATTTAAATTCCAGTTAGTTAACATACAGGGTAATATTGCTTTTGTGTATACAATATAGTGATTCAACATTTCCATACAACACTGCACAAACACAGTCCTTAATCTCAATCATCTATTTCACCCATTCCCCCCACCCACCTCCCCTCCAGCAAGGATCAGCCTGTTCTCTACAGTTAAGAGTCTGTCTCCTGGTTTGCCTCTCTCTTTTCCTCCCTTTGCTCATTTGATTCTCCCAAACTCCACCTATGAGTGAAATCATATGGCCCTTGTCCTTTACTGACAACTGACTTATTTTGTTTAGCATAATCTCTCTAGCTCCATCCACATCATTGCAAATGGCAAGATTTCATTCTTTTCATTTCTTCTTTATCCATTCAACTGTCAATGGACACTTGGGCTATTTCCATAATTTGGCTATTGTAGAGAGTGCTGCCATAAACAGTGGGGTGCATGTATCCCTCTGAATTAGTATTTTTGTATTCTTTGGTAAATACTCAGTAGTGAGATTGCTGGATCATAGGGTAATTCCATTTTAACTTTTTGAGGAATCCTCATACCTTTTTCCACAGTGGCTGCACCAATTTGCATTTCCACCAAGAGTGCAAGAGGGTTTACCTTTTTCACATGATCACCAATACCAGTTGTTTATTGTGTTGTTGATGTGAGCCATTCTGGCAGGTGTGAGGTGATAAATCATTGTAGTTTTGATTTGTATTTCCCTGATGATCAGTAATGTTCAGCATTTTTTTTTAATGTGTTCATTGACAATCTGCATGTCTTTTTTGGCAAAATGTCTATTCATGTCTTCTGCCCATTTTTTAATTGTATTGTTTAAAACGGATTAAAGACTTAAATGTGAGACCTGAAACCATAAAAATCCTAGAAGAGAACACATGGCCATAGCAACTTCTTTCTAGATAGGTCTCCTGAAGTAAGGGGAAAAAAAGTAAAAGTAAGCTATTGAAACTCCATCAAAGTAAAAGCTTCTGCACAGCAAAGGAAACAACCAACAAAACTAAAAGACAACCTATGGAATAGGAGAAGATATTTAAAAATTATATATCTGATAAAGGATTAGTATCCGAAATATATAAAGAACTTGTAAAACTCAACACCAAACCAAACCAAACAAAACAAAATACTCAGGTTAATCATACTATATAAATCCATTCCCCTATTGATAGACATCATCTAGATGAATATTTTTTCTTATTTTGAGATTTATTAAGGTATTTGCAGCCTAATGACTTTCAAGTGCTGTTAAATGTTGGCTGGATACTGGAGGGTAAAATGTATTTTATGCATGGTATAAATCAGACTTAGAAATTATATACTAATTTGAAATTATTTGTTCTATTTTTCCAGGGCTATGTCTATTTATTTCTCTTTCTTAATCTTAAATTGGGTAAATATCTTAATGTCTGCCACCAAAATAGTGTTCTCATCAATCTCTACCTTTAGTATCCCCCCAAAATACCTTCTGATTTTTAAAAACTTATAAATGCACACCATTGTATAAAAGCTATCGGAAAATTTAAATTTTTATTTTAAAAGTGAAAGGAATAGGTATTCATAATTTCAGCACTAAGTAATACCCACAATTAATGTATCAGTGCATACATAGAGTTCCAGATTTCTATTTGCACACACACTTAAAGAGAATTTACCTATACAAACTGTTTAAAAAGAATTTTAAAATAAAAAATGTATTTATTTTCTCTTTTGGTATTGAAGCATACATCCTTGTATCATTTCTAAATAAACAGAAATATACAAAGCTGAAAATGAAAATACTGCGATTTCCCTTATAATTACTATTTATTCCATGCATACCTTTAAGGATACTTGGATGAATTAACCACTCTTTTTTTACACACAATACATAGTATTTTGTTGTATATATTTCACCAATGTTGTGTAAACACGCTGATTATCTTTAAAAATAATTTTAAGATGCCACAGTGCATATATATTTTATACATGTATATTTTTGCATTCTTATCTCATTATTTCATAGGGAGATATCGAAAGAAGGCATTTCTAAATAAAGGTGGAAATATTTAAAATGATATATATTTTCAAATTGTGTTCTGATTACAGTAATTTACACTTCGACTGACATGAGAGTGTATTTTCTCAGCTCTCAGATGACAATAAGGCTTATCATTATTTTTCATATTTACAGTATGATAAGGCAGAATTAGAATCTCGTTATTTTAATAGAATTTCTTTTATTATAAGTGAGCTTAAGCATTCATTTTTCACCCACTGGCTTTGGGCTTTTGTAAAATGCATGCTCTAGCCCAGCCTGCTATGCATGCTCTAGCCCCTTCCCCCACTGGGGCTGTTATTCTTTCCCTTTTTGCTTAGAGTTCTTTTTCATTTTTCGTCTTTTACATGGGGCGAATTTGATTCAGGCTTTCATCCTTTCTCGCCTAAGAGATGGCATATGTATTTTCGTATTTAATATATTCTCCATTGGTCTTTTAATGCCCTCAGAAGCTGGCTCCTTTTCTCTCTCCCTCCCTCCTTCCTCTCTTTTCTCTTTGTTTCTATCTCTCTTTCTCTCTGTCTGTCTCTCTCCCTCTTATTTTCCCCCCAGTTCAGAAGTTTTTAATTTTGAACGAGTCGAATCTATCATTCCGGGCCTGGCGCCGCGTCAGCAGAGGGGGCGGGGAGGCGAGCGCGGAACTGGGGAAGGGGAGGGGCGGGGAGGAGCGGGCAGAGCCGTTGCAGGAGTTGCTGGGAACGCGCGCGGTGTGATCACTCGGCGGCGGAGGAGGCCCAGGGACGTGAACGCCGACTCTTCTCCCGCGGCCTACAGAGTCTTCTCCCCATCAGAGGACCGGGAAACCGCAGTTTTCATCACAGAGGTACCGTGCTCTGCGTTCCCCGCCTGGCCCGGCCCAGCCTGCTGTGGCGGCGCCTCCTTCCTTCCTTCTTCCCTCGCTCTCTCTCTCGCCCGCCCGCGCCTTCCCTATCTGCCTGCGTCACTGCGTCCGCCATGGCTGAGAACGGCGAGAGTAGCGGCCCCCCGCGCCCCTCCCGCGGCCCTGCTGCGGCCCAAGGCCCTGCCTCTGCCCCGGCCGAGCCCAAAATCATCAAAGTCACTGTGAAGACCCCCAAAGAGAAAGAGGAGTTCGCGGTGCCCGAGAATAGCTCAGTCCAGCAGTTTAAGGAAGCGATTTCGAAACGCTTCAAATCCCAAACCGATCAGCTAGTGTTGATTTTTGCCGGAAAAATCTTGAAAGATCAAGATACCCTGATCCAGCATGGCATCCATGATGGACTGACTGTTCATCTTGTAATTAAAAGCCAGAACCGACCTCAGGGCCAGTCCACACAGCCTAGTAATGCCGCGGGAACTAACACTACCTCCGCGTCGACTCCCAGGAGTAACTCCACATCTATTTCCACAAATAGCAACCCGTTTGGGCTGGGGAGCTTGGGAGGACTTGCAGGCCTTAGCAGCCTGGGCTTGAGCTCGACCAACTTCTCTGAGCTCCAGAACCAGATGCAGCAGCAGCTCCTGTCCAGCCCTGAGATGATGATCCAAATCATGGAAAATCCCTTTGTTCAGAGCATGCTTTCAAACCCCGATCTAATGAGGCAGCTCATTATGGCCAATCCACAGATGCAGCAATTGATTCAGAGAAACCCAGAAATCAGTCACCTGCTCAACAACCCAGATATAATGAGGCAGACCCTCGAAATTGCCAGGAATCCGGCCATGATGCAAGAGATGATGAGAAATCAAGATCTGGCTCTCAGCAATCTTGAAAGCATCCCAGGTGGCTACAATGCCCTACGACGCATGTACACTGACATTCAAGAACCCATGCTGAATGCTGCACAAGAGCAGTTTGGGGGTAATCCATTTGCTTCAGTGGGGAGCAATTCCACCTCCGGGGAAGGTACACAGCCTTCCCGCACAGAAAATCGGGATCCACTACCCAATCCATGGGCACCACCACAGGCTACCCAGAGTTCTGCAACCACCAGCACAACCACAAGCAGTGGCAGTGGGTCTGGCAGTAGCTCCAGCAGTGCTACCGGGAACACTGTGGCTGCAGCGAACTATGTCGCCAGCATCTTCAGTACCCCAGGAATGCAGAGCTTGCTGCAACAGATAACTGAAAATCCCCAACTGATCCAGAATATGCTGTCTGCACCCTACATGAGAAGCATGATGCAGTCACTGAGCCAGAATCCAGATTTGGCTGCACAGATGATGCTGAATAGCCCCGTGTTTACTGCAAATCCTCAGTTGCAGGAGCAGATGCGTCCACAGCTCCCAGCTTTCCTGCAGCAGATGCAGAATCCAGACACACTGTCAGCCATGTCAAACCCAAGAGCAATGCAGGCTTTAATGCAGATCCAGCAGGGGCTACAGACATTAGCCACTGAAGCTCCTGGCCTTATTCCAAGCTTCACTCCAGGTGTGGGGGTAGGGGTGCTGGGAACCGCTATAGGCCCTGTAGGCCCAGTCACACCCATAGGCCCCATAGGCCCCATAGTCCCGTTCACTCCCATAGGCCCCATTGGGCCCATAGGACCCACTGGCCCTGCAGGCCCTGGCTCCACTGGCTCTGGTGGTCCCCCTGGGCCCACTGTTTCTAGTTCTACACCCAGTGAAACCACTAGCCCAACATCAGAATCTGGACCCAACCAGCAGTTCATTCAGCAAATGGTGCAGGCTCTGGCTGGGGCAAGTCCTCCACAGCTGCCGAATCCAGAAGTCAGATTTCAGCAACAACTGGAACAGCTCAACGCAATGGGGTTCTTAAACCGTGAGGCAAACTTGCAGGCTCTAATAGCAACAGGAGGCGACATCAATGCTGCCATTGAGAGGCTGCTGGGCTCCCAGCCATCGTAATTACATTTCTGTACCTTGAAAAAATGTATCTTATTTTTGATAATGGCTCTTAAATCTTTAAACACACACAAAATTGTGCTTTGCTTTCATTTTGATTCTTTTAAAATCTGTCTAGTTATAAGTCTAATATGCATTTTAAGGTGGAGTCCATCCCTCTGTCCCTCCCTCCTGTATCTACCCATCCTTCCCCCTCCCCTCCCTCCTCTCCTCTCTCTTCCCTTTCCTTCTTCCCTCCCCTCCCTCCCTCCCTTTTTCCTTCCTTCCTTCCTTCCTTCCTTCCTTCCTTCCCTGTTTTGAATGGTAGTAATTGTATTCAATGCTGTTTCACTCAAAGGTGTTGCATGCAAACACTTCTCTTTATTCTGCATTTATTGTGATTTTTGGAAACCCGTATCAGCCTTCACAGTTGGGTAAATAAGTTTTGTCCTACAGATGTCCAATTTATTTGCATTTTAAACATTAGCCTATGATAGTAATTTAATGTAGAATGAAAATATTAAAAACAAGCAAATTACTGAAGCTCTCTAATTTGTGGTACAATATTGCTTATTGTGACTTTGGCATGTATTTTTGCTAGCAAAATGCTGTAAGACTTATACCATTATTTGCTCTTTTTGCTATGTTTGTACACAGTACAGTAAGCACAATTGGAACTGTACATCTAGAATTATTACAACAGAATCTAAGCAGAATATGTGTAACCAAAATGAGAAAGAATATAAGAAATCTTCCTGGAGCTAGGTGTGTCTCACAGTTTTGTAGAATCTTACAGCATCTTTGATAACTCAGTGAAAATGTTGGCTAGGCAAGTTCAGTTAAAATATAGTAGAAATGTTTATCCTGGTATTTCTAAGTATACATTTAATTGTACAGAAAACTTACAGTGTGACATTGTGTCAACATTTTCAAATTAACTGTATATGACCTTAATTTTTGTGCAGCCTGAAGGATCAGTGTAGTAATGCCAGGAAAGTGCTTTTTACCTAAGACTTCCTTCTCAGCTTTTCCCATAAAGAGACCCTAATAAGCATTTTGATCTGTAATTGGAAATGTAACTTTCACTGAAAAGTGTCATGTGATGTTTGCATTACTTTAACTTGCTATGTATAAAGGAAACTGTATCTTTTCTCAGTTATTTCTCTTGTGCACAGGGAAAAATGCATTAAAAATGACTAAAAAAATAAAAAAATTAAAAATGGATATATCTTTTTTTTTTTTTGTCTTCTGGCTCTAGGATCATATTTAGCAGGATTGCCCCACCCCAAGATTATATAAATCTTATCCTGTATTTCTTTAATTTTTATGGTTTTATTAAAAGAATTCCTTTGCCCTATCTGGAACTTTTCTGATGTGGGGTTTAGGTATTCTAACTTTTTTTTTAGCCCCAAAGGGTTAGTCAGTTGTTAGCTAAAATTTTGTCTCACTGCCCACCACCCATTTGTTATGTCTCGTGTGTGTGTGTGTGTGTGTGTGTGTGTGTGTAGACACAAACACTTCTGTGTTTAAATGCTCTTTAGTACCGCTGAATATTGTAGTCCCAGTCCATCAGCTATAGTTACTAAGTTAGAAATAGGACTTCATATCTTTTTGGATAAGTCCTCTTATTGAGCTTTTTTTATTTTTATCTTTCACAGTTTTCTGGTGATCCTGACATGTTTATTTTACCAGAATAACTTTACAATTAGTAACTTCCCCCAAATAAAATTTGATTGGTAAAAAAAAAATTGATTGGTATTATCTTAAATTGATGGTAAGAACTATAGAATTGTAATGCTTTCCAGAGACATGATATGTTGCTTCATTTTTAAAAAGTTTTATGTCCTTCAACAAAGCTTTATGTATTTATGTCCTATATAATTTATGATAAATATATTCCTAGGAAAGACATATAGGAAACAATACTGTGATTGAGAGCTCTTATTCAGTGTGTTACCTATATGGCCATTTTTGCTGTATAGGGCAAGGATATATTTTTATAAATTAAGTTTAAATTGGCAGTTTACTGAAATATATTAATTGTGGAGATGTTCAGTTGATCCTTTGAATTATTACTGGTAAGCAGTCATGTCAATTATAACATAATAATACGTTCTCCTTTTCAAAATTTATAAAATTGTTTCTGACTGCATGGGTTAATTAACACTTTCAGAACAGTCCTAAATAATAGAAGTGGCAATGGCATTCTCGTTTGTCATTTTAACCATAGTTAAACATTTAACTATGTCTGCTGCAGCAATTCTAAATTGCATTTTTAAAAAAGGAAAAGTATTCCTATAGGAAATGGTCAAATAAATTTGCAAAGTGCTGTATACTGTAGCCCCTCTTAGAAAGTCATTCTGCAATAAATACTGATTAGTAGTATTTTTTAAAGGAGAATGTTCTTCAGTTTAAAAGAATAAAAACTATTTAACTTTGTCTAATTCAACATTTCCCTAAGAAATACCTTTTTTTCTTTTAAACACACCTAATACATTTGGGCTATTGGTGTTCCTCAGATCGCCAAATTAGGAAATGGTGATTTATTATTTCAGTGCTATATGATGTTGGGTGTTTGAGATAATTACAAAGACAGAGTCTGCCATAATAAATTTAATAATTTTAATGACATGGATGATTTTATAGGGAAATAAATGCCAGAATTAAGACACTGGCACAGGAAATGGCAATAAATCAATAGCCATAGGAAAAAGATGTCTGAGGCCTGGCTCAGACAGTTTGGCAAGTAAATTTCTTTCAAAACAGCAGAGGGATGGAATTCTTTAACTGCCTTTGCCAAGTGTTTAATCTATTTTTTACATTTGATCTTAACCAAAAAGCTGAGGAGCAATTTATCTATTTTTTAATACATTTTGTTTTCTCCCTGAATAGATCTAGGTTTTTAAACTATTTTTTCTTTCTAGTTCAATAATTTTTGTTTATAACATTTACTCTTTTTCAAATTTTTCAAAATTTTATTTATTTATTTGAGAGGGAGAGAGTGACAGTATGAGAGGACAGAGGTCAGGAGAAGCAGATTCCCTGCTGAGCAGGGAGCCTGATGTGGGACTCCAGGATCAGGACCCGAGCCCAAGGCAGTCCGTTAACCAACTGAGCCACCCAGGCACACTACTCTTTTTTAATTTTAATTGTTCTTTGTCTCTTACATGTAATACTATCTTACAAGTTCTTTTTACAGATTTTGTTTTTGTTTTGGGTTTTCTTCATCTAATATTTATTGACAGTTTAGCTACTTATTCAATATTGAATCAAGAAAGGTATAGGCTGACCTGGTGTCTCTTTCCCTCCAATAAAAGTGTAGCAATTCTTACATGATTTTATTGTTTACTTTGTTCTCACTCTTTCCTTAAGTTTATACTGGAGGGCTAGATAGTGTAACTGTACATTGCTGACTCTGATCCAGGAGGATGAGGTAATGGGGTCGGAAGTAGGGCCAGGGGCAATTCTAGCAGAAGTTCACCTCAAGACCTCCTTGTATGTTTGCTCTTTTGGCCTCTACTTCAGATACATGATATCATATATACTCTCACCATTTGTGTGGGGGCAGGGGAGTAGATGCACAGCATTGGAACAAGCCTTCCTGGTTCATTAAAGAGGACTCGTATCAAGTCCAGCCCACTATGTTTATTGAGAAACCATTATCAGAGATTGAGTTTGCCCTTTGAGGGGCTATCCTGCTCTAAAATAGCAACAAATGAAATGATTCCTGTCAGGGCCTAGCCTAGGGATTGGGGTTAGGGTATCAGGAGAGCCATTTGGCCTGTGTCTCATGTTCACAAAAGCTCTTAATTTAGAATTTTTACATTATCCTCAAATGAAGTGATTACTCTAGCCTCAGAGCCAGACTGACAATGATGGAAAATGTTCATCATACAGCTTAATCTACTAAATGTAGAAATTTTAAACTATGCAGCAATTTTGATATTCCTAATTTGGTGTTATTTTAAAAATATATTAGGGAACTTAAATAAAAGGAAAGTTAGTCAGACATCCCTCAGTTTATGAGGTTTTCATCCCAGTCTTTTCCACTGCCTGCCCCTGCCTCCAGAATTTTTCCCCATCAGCATCATGTCTTAGAGAAATTCCTTCAGAGTTCTGCTGCTTTCATTATACAGGTTTTCTTCAGTATTTTTTTCTCTGTAGTCATTTTTGTTGATTTGTGGGAGGAAGGGCAAGAATTTGGGACCTATTCTAATGCCACCATCTTCTTAGAAGTCTGTTAGGAGACTCTTCAAAGTCTAAAACAATTTTCTAAAAATAGAAAAGTGCAGCTTCATCAGATGGTATACATGCTTACCTAGGCTTTAGACACTTAGGTGAGATTAAAAACCTTGGCAAAAGCTACTCTAAGCCAGCAAACTCAAAAGTGGGTAAGCTACCCTCAAATAAGAGTTGTTTGCCCCAATATACATGGGCAGCATTCATCAAATGAGTATGTATTACAGCATATAGCTCTAGCTGTATTGAGGTATCTGAGCACAGATTTGGGCTTCCTAAGAGTACTTTCAAAATCCAACTTCATAGCTTCTTGACCCAATGTGTAGATTAGCATATGTAAGATAATTTCAGCAAAGATTCTATAATTCATTATTAAAAGAATGGTTGATAAATGTGAAAAAAATGATTAGTTGGCCCTGGTATGCATTTCACAAGATTGTCTTACCAGACTAAATTTCTCACACTGGGATAGCAATAATAGCTAATGTATTCATAGTAATGTTCAATTTTCATAATCCTATGAGGAAGCACTATTATTTAATCTTCCCTAGTTTACAGTTAAGGAAAAAAGCTAAAACAATGTAATTTTACAGGGCCGTATCACTATTAAATGACAGAGTAAAAATTTGAGCCTACTTCTGAGATTGCAGAATGTGCGTGTGACCAGTTCACTATTCTGCTTTCTCCTGAGACTATTAAATTATACTGGCCTATTTATCATAGAGATATTATAATAAGTTAAATACTCGCTTGCTGCCTGGGTGTTGCTGAGGAGACACATTAGCTGTTTTTAAATGAATACATCTCTGCTGCTATTCATTCTGGAGCAGGTTTCGTAAAAATGAATGTGTGAGAATCAACTGAGACACAATCAGTAATTAGAATAGAGTTTTGCCTTCCTGACTTTTGAATTGTGGCTAATATTTGAAACTGCCCTTTAATCCTTCTGTCCACAGTGGCCTAATACATATGGTATGTCTCCAAACTGGCAATCACATGGGCCACTTGTGCTTCAGCTGCTCTGGAGGATGCCTGTCTTTTATTGAGCTACCTCCTGAGACCTCAGAAGGCAATAAACATTGTGTACCTCACCACAGCATTTGATAGTTTCTCAAAATGTCCTTGAGAATAAAATGGAGTAACATGAGCTAGATGATAAAGACAGGACAGTAGATGGGTTAGAAATTTAAATTGATTCTTAATGTGTCAATGTAGACAAGAAGTTTCCAATTTCAGTTCTATCTCTTCAAAGTCTAAAGCAATTGTCTAAAAATAGAAAAGTACAATTTGGCAGACATAAGATAAGCAGCTTCATCAGATGGTATACATGCTTACCTAGGCTTTAGACATTTTGTGAGATTAAAAAACCTTGGCAAAAGCTACTCTAAGCCAGCAAACTGAAAAGTGGGTAAGCTACCCTCAAATAAGAGTTGTTTGCCCCAATATACATGGTGTTGATGTTATGTTTCAGTGACTGTCCATTGACGTTATGTTTCAGTGACTATCATGAAAGCATAAAACCGCTTGCTCATCCTGCCGCAAATAGTATAGAATTAGTAGAATAAACGCACTAGGTGTTGTTAGCAATATCCTAAAACTCCTTTGTATGCTGAAGAAAAAAGCCAAATCTAGCAGGGTTAAATTGAATAAGATCAAATGTGAAGTCTTGTATCAAAAATTGAAATTACCAAAGGTCAATGATGATGTGGCCTAAAAATAGCATATGTGCCAAAGACTCAGTGGTTTCAATTTACCATGAGTTCAACATGCACCAGCTATGTGAGAGGTTCTAGTGCACACACACACATATGTAATGAAATCTTGGGTTCCGTTAATAGAGGCATGGTGTCCAGAACAAATAACTCCTTTGTAATATTTTATTTGATAAATATTATCAATATTTGATAGCTTATTTGGGGAGATTTCAGTTATTTCAGAGTGCTACAATTAAAATGGACACAGACAATCTGGAAAGTGATCAAGGTGGTGACTCATTTATAGACACACCACAGTTATTGAACAGGTTAAGAATGTTTTAGTCAAAGGACTGGGGTTTGTGGATACTTTCTTCAAATAATTGAAAACCTTGTCAGGAGAAGGGTAACATTTACTTATGTAGCTACAAAGGGCAGAGCAATTCAAATGTTAAAAGAATTCAGAATTTTGGCTTAGTGTTAGGAACTTTCTACCCATTCATTGAAAATACCCTCCTCTCTGGAGCTGTTTAACTGAAGCCCTTTAACAAAAATGTTCAGGGTGCCTGGGTGGCTCAGTCATTAAGCATCTGCCCTTGGCTCAGGTCATGATCCCAAGTTTTGCACTGGGTATTAAATTCAACTAATGAATCATTGGACATTATATCAAAAACTAATGATGTACTATACCTTGGCTAATTGAATTTAAATAAATTATAAATAAGTTTTTATTCAATACCAGCTAGTAAACATACAGTGTTATGTTAGTTTCGGGTATACAATAGAGTTATTCAACAGTTCCATATATCACCCAATGCTCATCACAACAAGTGAACTCCTTAATTTCCATCACCTACTTAACCCATTCCCCAACCCTTTTGGTAACCCTCAGTTCTCTATAGTTCAGAATCTGTTTCTTGGTTTACATCTCTGCCTCTCTTTTTCCCCCTTTGCTCCTTTGTTTTCTTTTTTTTTTTTTAAAGATTTTATATATTTATTTAAGAGCAAGCACAAGCAGAGGGAGGGAAGGGCAAGAGGGTGAAGGAGAAGCAGACTCCTCGCTGAGCAGGAAGCCAGCTAGGGGCTTGATTCTAGGATCCTGATACCATGACCTGAGACAAAGGCAGACGCTTAACTGACTGAGCCCCCCAGACACCCCCATTTGTTTTGTTTCTTAAATTCCACATAGAAGTGGAATCATATGGTATTTGTCTTTCTCTGTTGGACTTATTTTGCTTAGCATAATAACTCTCTAACTTTGTCCATGTCCTAGCAAATGGCAAGATTTCATTCTTCCTTATGACTGAGTAATATTCCATTTTGGTGTATGTGTGTATCTTCTTTATCCTTCATCAGTCAGCAGACACTTGGGCCGTTTCCATAATTTTGGTTATTGTCATAATACGGCTATAAACATCTGGGTGCATGTATCCCTTTGAATTAATGTTTTTCTATTCTTTGGGTAAATACACACTGCTGCAATTCCTGGATTTTAAAGTAGTTCTAGTTTTAACTTTTTGAGGAATCTTGAAACTCTTCCACAGTGGCTGCACTAGTTTGCATTCCTAGCAACTGTAGGAGTGTTCCTTTTTCCCTACATGCTCAACAACCTATAGTTTCTTGTGTTGTTGATTTTAGTCATTCTGACAGGTGCAAATTTATACCTCATTGTAGTTTTGATTTGCATTTCCCTGTTGGTAACAGATGATGAGTATCTTGTCATGTGTCTCTTGGCCATCTGTATGTCTTTGGAGAAATCTTTGTTCTTGTTTTCTGCCCATTTTTTTTACTTAGCTTCTTGGTTTTTAAGGTATTGAGTTTTGTAAATTCTTCATATATTTTTGGATAGTAGCCCTTTATTGGATACGTCACTGGCAAATATCTTCTCCCATTTTGTAGGTTGCCTTTTAGTATTGTTGAACTGTGCAGAAGCTTTTTACTTTGTTAAGTCCCAACAGTTTATTTTTGCTTTTTTTTCCTTGCCTCAGGAAACATCTGTAGAAAAAAGTTGCTATGGCTAATGTCAAAGAAGTTACTGCCTGTGTTCTCTTCTAGTATTTGTATGTTTTCAGGTCTTATCATTAGGTATCCATTCCATTTTTAATTTATTTTTGTTTATGTTGTAAGAAAGTGGTCCAGATTCATTGTTTTGCATATAGCTGACCAGTTTTCCCAACACCATTTATTGAAAAGACAGCCTTTTCCCCATTGGATATTTTTTCCAGCTTTGTCAAAGGTTAATTGAACGTATAGTTATGGGTTGATTTCTGGGTTTTCTGTTCTGTTCCATTGACCTATGTGTCTATTTCTGTGCCAGTACCATACTACTTTAGTTACTACAGCTTTGTAATATAGCTTGAAGTCTGGAATGGTGATGCCTCCAACTTTGCTTTTATTTTTCAAGATTGCTTTTGCTATTTGTTGACTCCAACATACTTTTTGACAATTTCCTTACTTTGTGACACCACAAAGTGCTTCCTGTCCATTTGTATATTTCTTGGCTCTCTTTTCCTGGGGACCATGGTTCTACTAACTGGAGAATGGTATTAGAAACCAAGACCTGGGTCCTAGATATGCTTTTATCCCCTGGGACTATATTGCTTCTGGTCCCTCTCAGCTGACAGAGCAAGGAAAATATGTGTGCATACTAATCTATCTATCTATATAAGTATTTCTTATATATATAATCATCAGTATCTAAATTAAGCTAAATGTGAGATCTTGGTGATGTCTACAATTCTAATCCATTACAAAAAGGACCATTGTAATCCATTTTTTAAAAGATTTTTATTTATTTATTTGACAGACAGAGATTACAAGTAGGCAGAGGAGATAGGCAGAGAGAGAGGAGGAAGCAGACTCCCCATTGAGCAGAGAGCCTGATGTGGGGCTTGATCCCAAAACCATGGGACCATGACCTGAGCCGAAGGCAGAGGCTTTAATCCACTGAGCCACCCAGGTGCCCCGTAATCCATGTTTTGATAATTCAAGTCTCCTTGTCTTATTTATTTATAACATCCTACTACAAGAGTGAAAAACTTGGCTCCCATACCTGCCATCCATTTACTCAATTGTTAAAATTCCAGCATCCATGTATAGCAGTGTCTGAATTGTTAACCCCTACCACTGTAAGAAACAACATTATCAACTGAAGTACAATGCTTTATATGGTTTATTTTGCTTTTAATCTTAGGGACTCTATTCACTTCTAAAGTTATTTAAGTCAGCACCATTCTCCCCATACCCTTCAGTGAAGCTGTTTTATACATTTATAATGTAGTTATATTGTTTTGTCATATTCTACATTCCATCCTGGCATCCCCTAACTTACTAAATAATTATTTTACGTTGCTTACATTAAGATGTACCATTACAATAAAATTAGAATAGCTTTATAGTCCTAAAATATTTTCTGTGCTTTACTTATTCAAACCTCTAAACCCTGGTAACCACTGAACGTTTTGTCATCACTGTAGTCATATAATTGACAGTACATACCATATTCAGTGTGGTTTCTTTCATGTGGCAATTTATATTCAAGATATGTTGATGACATTTTCTGGCTTTTGAAACCTCATTTGTTTTAATCACTGAATAACATTTCATTGTATTAGTATACCACAGTTTATCCATTTACTTATTGAAGGACATACTGGTTGCTTCTAGCTGGCGGTTATGAATAAATTTGCTATAAATATTCATGTGCACATATTCTTTCTGATTTTGTCCCTCATTTTCCAAATTCATACTTACCCTTTAGCCCTAAAAAATAATTATTATAAAGGGGGTGCCTAGGTGGCTCAGTGGGGTAAAGCCTCTGCCTTCGTTCAGGTCATGATCGCAGGGTATTGAGCCCCACGTCGGGCTCTCTGCTCAGCAGGAAGCCTGCTTCCCTTCCTCTCTCTGCCTGCCTCTCTGCCTACTTGTGATCTCTGTCAAATAAATAAATAAAATCTTTAAAAAATAATTATTATAAAAGGAACATATACTTATAAAATAAAATGAAAATGAAAAATATAATGAAGAAAATAAGAAAAATCCCTCATAGCCACAGATAGCCAATAGAATCTTACTGCTTTACCCAGGTTTATATATTTTTAGTATATGCAATTTTTAAACTTGATACACTATAGATACAGTTTTGCTTAATCTTTTTCTTTATAAAGATTTATTTATTTATTTGACAGAGAGGGAGAGAAACAAGCAGGGGCACGGGCAGGGAGAGGGAGAAGCAGACTCTGCACAGATCAGAGGGAGCCTGATGTGGGACTTAATCCCAGGACCCTGAGATCATGACATGAGCTGAAGGCAGTTGCTTAACCAACTGAGCCACCCAGGTGCCTGTTGAATCTTTCATTTATTTTTTTAAGATTTTATTTATTTATTTCACAGAGAGAGACAGTGAGAGGGAATAAAAACAGGGTAAGTGGGAGAGGGAGAAGTAGGCTCCCCACTAAGCAAGGGAGCCTGAAGCAGGGCTTGATCCCAGGACCCAGAGATCATGACCTGAGCCAAAGGCAGCTGCTTAATGACTAAGCCACCTAGGCACCTCACTGTTGAATCTTTTAAGTGAACTTTTTGTTACATTTTTGTTTCATTCACTTTAACATTTTAGTTAGATTTTCACTTTAACATTTTAGAAGTGGTATACATTTCTTTATTTTTTAATCTACTAATACATTTTATTTGTTTATTTGTTTATTTATTTATATTTAAATTCAATTACTCAACATAATAATAATTTTTTTTCTTACTATGTTCAGTCAGCTGCTGTATAGTATGTCATTGGCTTCTGATGTCATGTTCAGTGATTCATTAGTTGTGTATAACACCTAGTGCTCATCATATCATGTACCCTCCTTAATGTCCATCACCCAGATACAGCATCCACCCACGTACCTCCCTTCAACAACCCTCAGTTTGTTTCCCAAGTCCAGAGTCTCATGGTTTGTCTCCCACTCTGACTTCTTCCCATTCAGTTTTCCCTCCCTTCTGCTATGATCCTCTGCACTATTTCTTATATTCCACATATGAGTGGAACAATATCATAATTGCCATTCTCTGATTTATTTATTTCACTTAGCTTAATCCCCTCCATTTCCACCCATGTCAGTGTAAATGGTAGGTATTCATCCTTTCTGACGGCTGAGTAATATTCCATTTTATGTATGAGCCACATCTTCTTTATCAATTCATCTGTTTAAGGACATTTCAGCTCCTACAACACTTTGGCTATTGTGGACCTTGCTGCTATGAACATTTGGGGAAGTGTGCCCCTTATTTTCACTACTTCTGTATCTTTGGGGTAAATACCTAATAGTGCAATTACTGGGTCATAAGGTAGTTCTATTTTTAATGTCTTCAGGAACCTCCACACTGTTTTTCCGGAGTGGCTGTACCAGCTTGCATTCCCACCAAAAATGTAGTAGGGTTCCCCATTCTCCATATTCTTGGTAACATTTGTTGTTACCTGTCTTGTTAATTTTTGCCATTCTAACTAGTGTAAGGTGGTATCTGATTGTGGTTTTGATTTGTATCTCCCTGATGATAAGTGATGTGGAGAACTTTTTCTTGCATCTGTTGATCATCTGTACGTCTTCTTTGGAGAAGTATCTGTTCACATCTTCTGCCCATTTCTTCATTGGAGTGTGTGTGTGTGTGTGTGTGTGTGTGTTGAGTTTCATATGTTCTTTATAGATCTTGGATGTTAACCCTTTATCTGGTATGTCATTTTCCAATATCTTTCCTAATTCTGTAGACTGCCTTTAAGTTTTGTTGACTGTTGACTGTTTCCCTTGCCCTGCAGAAGTTTTTATCTTGATGAGGTCCCCAAAATTCATTTTTGTTTTTGTCTCTCTTGCCTTTAGAGATGTGTCTTGCAAGAATTTGTTACAACCTAGGTCAAAGATGTTGCTGCCTGTGTTCTCCTCTAGGATACTGATGGATTCCTGTCTCACATTGAGGTCTTTCACTGATTTTTTCTTTGTGTCTGGTATAAGAGAATGGTCCAGTCTCATTCTTCTGCATGTGGTTGTCCAGTTTTCCCAGCACCATTAATTGAAGAGACTGTCTTTTAGCCATTAGATATTCTCCTGGTTTGTTGAAGATTAGTTGACCATAGAGTTGGGGGGCCATAACTGGGCTCTCTACTCTGTTCCATTGATCTGTGTGTCTGTTTTTGTGCCAGTACCATACTGTCTTGATGATTATAGCTTTGTAATAGAGCATTATGATGCCCCCGGCTTTGCTTTTCTTTTTCAGCATTCCCCTGATGATTCAGGATCTTTTCTGGTTCCATACAATTTTATGATGTTTATTCCAGCTCTGTGAAAAATGTCAATGGTGTTTTGATAGAGATTGCATTGAACTGTAGATTCACATGCTCTGGGAAGAATAGGCATTTTAACAATGTTTTTTCTTCCAATCCATAAGCAAGGGGTATCTTTTCTATCTCTTCATTTCTTCCTCAATTTCTTTCATAAGTTTTCTGTAGTTTCTAGAGTACATATCCTTTACTTCTTTGGTTAGGTTTGTTCCTAGGTGTCTTATGGTTTTTGGTGCAATTGTAAATGGAACTGATTCCTTAATTTCCCTTTCTTCAGTCACATTGTTAGTATATAGAAATGCCCTGATTTCACTGCATTGATTTTGTATCCTGCTATGTTGCTATATCACTGTATGACTTCTGGCAATTTTGGGGTAGAGTCTTTTGGGTTTTCCACATAAAGTATCATCTCATCTGCAAAGAGAGAGAAATTGACTTCTTTGCCAGTTGAAATTCCTTTCATTTCTTTTTGTGTTTGACTGATAAGGCTAAGACTTCTGGTACTATGTTGAACAATAGTGGTGAGAATTGACATCCCTGTCATGTTCCTAACCTTAAGGGAAAAGCTCTCAGCATTTCCCCATTGAGAATGGTATTTGCTGTGGACTTTTTATAGATGGCTTTTATGATACTGATGTATGATCCCTCTATCTCTGTACTTTGAAGAGTTTTAATCAGGAAAGATGCTGTATTTCGTCAAATGCTTTTTCTGCATTAATTGAGAGGATCACATCATTCTTGTCCTTCTTTTATTAATGTGATGTATCACAGTGATTGATTTCTGAATGTCAAACCACACCTGCATCCCAGGAATAAATCCCACTTGGCTGTGGTAGATAATCGTTCTAACGGACTCTTCGATCCTATTGGCTAGTATCTTGGTGAATATTTTGGCATCGAAAAATCAACAGGGATGTTGGTCTGTAAATCTCCTTTTTGATGGGGTCTTTGTCTGGTTTTGGAATCAGGGTAATGCTGGCCTCATAGAATGAGTTAGGAGTTTTCATTCCATTTCTATTTTTTTAAAACAACTACAGTAGAATAGGTATTAGTTCTTCCTTAAATGTTTGGTAGAATTCCCCTGGGAAGCCTTCTGGCCCTGGACTCTTATTTTTTGGGAGGTTTTTGATTACTGCTTCAATTTCCTTGATGGTCATCAGTCTGTTCAGATTGTCTGCTTTTTCCTGTTTAAGTCTTAGTAGTTTATAAATTTCTAGGAATGCATCTATTTCTTCCAGCTTGCCTACTTTGTTGGCATATAGTTACTCATATGTTCTAACAGTTGTCTGTATTTCCTTGGTATTGGCTGTGATCTCTCCACTTTCATTCATGATTTTATTAATTTGGGTCCTTTCTCTTTTCTTTTTGATAATTCTAGTGATAGGTTTACAGATCTAGTTAATTCTTTCAAAGCTTCGAGTTTCATTAATCTGTTCTACTGTTTTTTTCTGGTTTCTATTTCATTGATTTTTGCTCTGATCATTATTGTTTCTCTTCTCCTCCTTGGTTTTCTTTCTTTCTTTTTTTTTCATTTATTTATTTTCAGCATAACAGTATCATTATTTTTTCATCACACCCAGTGATCCATGCAATCCTGCCCTCTATAATACCCACCACCTGATACCCCGACCAACCACCCCCCAGCCATTTCAAACCCCTCAGATTGTTTTTCAGAGTCCATAGTCTCTCATGATTCACCTCCCC
Organism: Mustela putorius furo; assembly: GCF_011764305.1. Classification (NCBI taxonomy): domain Eukaryota; kingdom Metazoa; phylum Chordata; class Mammalia; order Carnivora; family Mustelidae; genus Mustela; species Mustela putorius. Next base: position 262,354 of record NW_025422246.1, on the reverse strand, counting down.
TTCCAATTGACCCCAACCCCCTTCTCTCTAACTCCTCATGTCCTCCATGCTTTTTGTTATGCTCCACAAATAAGTGAAACCATATGATAATTGACTCTCTCTGCTTGACTTATTTCACTCAGCATAATCTCTTCCAGTCCCGTCCATGTTGCTACAAAAGGTGGGTATTCGTCCTTTCTGATGGAGGCATAATACTCCATAGTGTGTATGGACCACATCTTCCTTATCCATTCATCTGTTGAAGGGCATCTTGGTTCTTTCCACAGTTTGGTGACTGTGGCCATTGCTGCTATAAACATTGGGGTACAGATGGCCCTTCTTTTCACGACATCTGTATCTTTGGGGTAAATACCCAGGAGTGCAATGGCAGGGTCATAGGGAAGTTCTATTTTTAATTTCTTGAGGAATCTCCACACTGATCTCCAAAAAGGCTGCACCAACTTCCATTCCCACCAACAGTGGAAGAGGGTTGCCCTTTCTCCACATCCTCTCCAACACATGTTGTTTCCTGTCTTGCTAATTTTGGCCATTCTAACTGGTAAAAGGTGATATCTCAATGTGGTTTTAATTTGAATCTCCCTGAGGGCTAGTGATGATGAACATTTTTTCATGTGTCTGATAGCCATTTGTATGTCTTCATTGGAGAAGTGTCTGTTCATATCCTCTGCCCATTTTTTGATATGATTATCTGTTTCGTGTGTGTTGAGTTTGAGGAGTTCAGTATAGATCCTGGATATCAACCTTTTGTCTGTACTGTCATTTGCAAATATCTTCTCCCATTCCGTGGGTTGCCTCTTTGTTTTGTTGACTGTTTCCTTTGCTGTGCAGAAGCTTTTGATTTTGATGAAGTCCCAAAAGTTTATTTTTGCTTTTGTTTCCTTTGCCTTTGGAGACATATCTTGAAAGAAGTTGCTGTGGCTGATATCGAAGAGATTACTGCCTATGTTCTTCTCTAGGATTCTGATGGATTCCTATCTCACATTGAGGTCCTTTATCAATTTTGAGTTTATCTTTGTGTACGGTATAAGAGAATGGTCAAGTTTCATTCTTCTACATATAGTTGTCCAGTTTTCCCAGCACCATTTATTGAAGAGACTGTCTTTTTTCCACTGTATATTTTTTCCTGTTTTGTCGAAGATTATTTGACCATAGAGTTGAGGGTCCAAATCTGGGCTCTCTACTCTGTTCCACTGGTCTATGTGCCTCTTTTTATGCCAGTACCATGCTGTCTTGGTGATCACAGCTGTGTAGTAAAGCTTGAAATCAGGTAACGTGATGCCCCCAGTTTTATTTTTGTTTTTGAACATTTCCTTAGCAATTCGGGGTCTCTTCTGATTCCATACAAATTTTAGGATTATTTGCTCCAGCTCTTTGAAGAATAACGGTGGAATTTTGATCGGAATTGCATTAAAAGTATAGATTGCTCTAGGCAGTATAGACATTTTAACAATGTTTATTCTTCTTATCCAAGAGCATGGAATGGTATTCCATCTTTTTGTGTCTTCTTCAATTTCTTTCATGAGTGTTCTGTAGTTCCTCGAGTACAGATCCTTTACCTCTTTGGTTAGGTTTATTCCCATATCTTATGGTTCTTGGTGTTATAGTAAATGGAATTGATTCTCTAATTTCCCTTTCTTTATTTTCATTGTTAGTGTATAAGAAGGCCACTGATATCTGTACATTGACTTTGTATCCTGCCACGTTGCTGAATTGCTATATGAGTTTTAGTAGTTTGGGGTTGGAATCTTTTGGGTTTTCCATATGAAGTATCATGTTATCTGCGAAGAGAGAGAGTTTGACTTCTTCTTTACCAATTTGGATACCTTTTATTTCCCTTTGTTGTCTGATTGCTGTCCTAGCGTTGCTAGGACTTCTAATACTATGTTGAACAAGAGTGGTGAGAGCGGGCATCCTTGTCGTCTTACTGATCTCAACGGGAAGGATGCAAGCTTTTTCCCATTGAGTATGATATTTGCTGTGGGTCTTTTATAGATAGATTTGATGAAGTTCAGGAATGTTCCCTCTATCCCTATCCTTTGAAGCGTTTTAATCAGGAACCGATGCTGGATTTGGTCAAATGCTTTTTCTTCATCAATTGAGAGGACCATGTGGTTCTTCTCTCTTCTCTTATTAATTTGTTCTATCACATTGATTGATTTGCAAATGTTGAACCATCCTTGTAGCCCAGGGATGAATCCCACCTGGTCATGGTGGATAATCTTTTTAATGTGCTATTGGATCCTATTTGCTAGGATCTTGTTGAGAATCTTAGCATCCATATTCATCAGGGATATTGGTCTGAAATTCTCCTTTTTGGTAGGGTCTTTGCCTGGTTTGGGGATCAGGGTAATGCTGGCTTCATAGAAAGAGTCAGGAAGTTTTCCTTCTGCTTCAATTTTTTGAAACAGCTTCAGGAGAATAGGTGTTATTTTTTCTTTGAAAGTTTGGTAGAATTCCCCCGGGAATCCATCAAGTCCTGGGCTCTTGTTTTTTGGGAGGCTTTTGATCACCACTTCAATCTCGTTACTAGATATTGGTCTATTCAGGTTGTCAATTTCTTCCTGATTCAATTTTGGGAGTTTATAGTTTTCCAGGAATACATCCATTTCATCTAGGTTGCTAATCTTATTGGCATATAACAGTTGATCACAACTTCTGATGATTGTTTCTACTTCCTTGGTGTTCATTGTGATCTCTCCCTTTTCCTTCATATTCAATTTTATGTATTTGAGCTTTCTCTCTTTTCTTTTGGATTAGTGTCACCAATGGTTTATCAATCTTATTGATTCTTTCAAAAAACCAGCTTCTAGTTTCACTGATAAGTTCTACTGTATCTCTGGTTTCTACCTCATCGATCTCAGCTCTAATCTTGATTATTTCCCTTCTTATGTGTGGAGTTGGTTTGATTTGTTGTTGATTCTCCAGTTCTTTAAGGTGTAGAGACAGCTAGTGTGTTCTGGATTTTTCAATTTTTTTGAGGAATGGTTGGATGGCTATGTATTTCCCCCTTAGGACCGCCTTTGCTGTATCCCATAGGTTTTGGACCAAAGAGTCTTCATTGTCATTGGTTTCCATAAATTGTTTCAGTTCTTCCTTGATCTCCTGGTTGATCCAAGCATTTTTTTTTTTTTTGACAGACAGAAACCACAAGTAGGCAGGGAGGCAGGCTCCCTGCTGAGCAGAGAGCCGATGTGGGGCTGGATCCCAGGACCCTGAGATCATGACCCGAGCTGAAGGCAGGGGCCTTAACCCACCGAGCCACCCAGGCGCCCCGATCCAAGCATTCTTAAGCAAGGTGGTCTTTAGCTTCCAGGTGTTTGAGTTCCTTCTGAACTTTTCCTTGTGATTCAGCTCTAGTTTCAAAGCATTGTGATCTGAGAATGTGCAGGGAATAATCTCAGTCTTTTGGTATCGGTTGAGTCCTGATTTGTGACCCAGTATGTGGTCTATTCTGGAGAAAGTTCCATGTGCACTTGAGAAGAATGAGTATTCTGTTGTTTTAGGTTGGAATGTTCTGTATATATCTATGAGGTCCATCTGGTCCAATGTGTCATTCCATGCTGTTGTTTCTTTTCTTTTCTTTTTAAAGATTTTATTTGTTTATTTGACAGACAGAGATCACAAGTAGACAGAGAGGCAGGCAGAGAGAGAGAGAGAGGGAAGCAGGCTCCCTGCTGAGCAGAGAGCCCGATGCGGGACTCGATCCCAGGACCCTGAGATCATGACCCAAGCCGAAGGCAGCAGCTTAACCCACTGAGCCACCCAGGCACCCCATCCATGCTCTTCTTTCTTTATTGATTTTCTGCTTCAGTGATCTGTCTATTTCTGAGAGAGGCATGTTAAGATCTCCAACGATTAGTGTATTCATATCAATATGACTCTTTATCTTGATTAAGAGTTTTCTTATGTAATTGGCTGCTCCCATATTGGGGGCATAGATATTTACAATTGTTAGATCATCTTGGTGGATAGTCCCTTTAAGAATGATGTAGTGTCCTTCTGGATCTCTGACTACAGTCTTTAGTTTAAATTCTAATTTGTCTGATATGAGAATCACTACCCCAGCCTTTTTTTGAGGCCCATTGGCACGAAAGATGCTTCTCCATCTCTTCACTTTCAGTCTGGGTGTATCTTTAGATTCAAAATGGGTCTCTTGTAGACAACATATGGATGGGTCCTGTCGTTTTATCCAGTCTGCAACCCTGTGCCGTTTTATGGGAGCATTTAGGCCATTCACATTGAGGGTGATTATTGATAGATACGTTTTTATTGACATCGTGTTACCTTTGAAGTCTTTCTTTCTGTAGATTGTCTCTATATTTCTGTTCAGTGCTATTCTTGGGCTTTTTCCTCCCTTAAAGAAGCCCCCTTAATATTTCCTGCAGTATCAGCTTGGTGGTTGCATAGTCTTTTCAGCCTTGCCGGTCCTGGAAACTCTTTATCTCTCCATCCATTTTGAATGTCAGTCTTGCTGGATAAAGTATTCTTGGCTGCATGTTCTTCTCATTCAGTGCCCTGAATATATCTTGCCAGCCCTTTCTGGCTTTCCAGGTCTCTGTGGACAGGTCTGACATTATTCTGATGGGCTTTCCTCTGTATGTAAGGATTCTTTGTCCTAGCTGCTTTCAAGAGGTTCTGCCTACTATTATAATTCTTCATTCTTACTATTAGGTGTCTCAAGGACTTTCGAGAATCTGTAATCTTGGGGGGAAACCTTTCGGCCTCTAGTACATGAACGCTGGTTCCATTCACGAGATTTGGAAAATTTTCATGAAGAACTTTTCCCACTATATCTTCTAGACTTCTTTCTTTCTCCTCCCCTTCAGGGATTCCAATAATTCTGACGTTGGAATGTTTCATGGCATCATTTATTTCCCTGATTCTGTTTTCGTGGCTTCTAAGCTGTTTGTTCCAGGCTTCCTTCTGATCCTTTCTCTCTATCTGTTTGCCCTCCTGATCACTAATTCTATCTTCTGTCTCAGTTACTCCAGCGTTGAGAGAATTTAGATTAGATTGGAACTCATTGAGAGCATTGTGAAGCTCATCCCTGGTAGCTTTCAGCTTTTCCCTAATATTGAAAACATGATCTCCAGTCGTTTTCAGTTCAGCCCTAATCAATTCTGTTTGGTCACCCATGGCTTTCTCCAACCTAGCTATTGCTTGGATAATTGTTAGCCTGAATTCTCTTTCCGACATATTGTCTATGTTGATAGCCGTTAGCTCTGTTGCAGAAGGTCCATCCTCTGTATTTTTCTTCTGTTGGGCATTCCTCCTCCTAGTCATTTTTGTGAGAGATGGCTGAATGGGTGTAGCTGAGTGTATCGACTGTGGTGCAGTCAAGGTACACCCTGGAATGCTTTTGAGCAATCAGGGTTCCCCACCCAAATGAGAGGAAAAAGAAAAGGAAAAGAAAAAAAAAAAAGAGAGAGGGAAAGAGACAGGAAAGAAAGTGAGATAAAATAGAAGGTTTAGCCCAAATGGGCCCCAAGGTAATATTTATGAAGTATACAGACACAGACAAACAAAAAGACTGATAAAATTTTATGACGAGAAAAAAAAAAAAAATATATATATATATATATATATATATGCAAATAAAGGAAGAACCTCGTTACAAAGAACCCTGAGCGTAAGATTTTTATACTATCAGGACAAATACAAAAACACAGAAATACTGGTGGAAGAAAAAGATGGGAGAGTGGTTGTAAATTCTCAGTGTGGGTGAGGAAGGTTGTTTTGATTCTTCCTGGATGTATCTTTATATCTTTGTTAAAGGACTCAACTCTCCTAAGATAAGGGGGGATTAGGAATTGGTTTACCTATAGGGGTGGCATTGATTGCGGAAAGGGGATTACCTTGAAGTTTAACTCTATATGAGTATTAGAAAATAAAAATTAAAAAAAGGAATAAACTAAAGTAAACTAAAATTTAAAAAAAAGAAATTTAAAAAATAGAAATGCAAAAGGAAAACACAGGTGCATGTATCAAAAAGTTCAGGTTAGAAGGTTATTATGGAATTTGATGTACTGGACATCTCACTGTGACGGTAAATAGGTTAAAAATTATCTATATAATAATAAAAAATTAACTATATAAAAAAATGAGCCAGAATAGTGGGATCGAATTAATAATAAAAATTGTCCTATGAAGTAGTGGTGGTTGTTTTCTTGTCGTCTTTTTTTTTTTTTTTTTCCTTTCCAGGTTGGTTTTCTGGGGGAGGGGCCTGCCACGTGGGTTTTAAGTCCCTGAATTTCTCTTAGCTAAGTCTTCCTGCCCCCTCAAGGGGGTGGGCTCTGAGGAAACTGTTTTTTTCAGGCTTTTGTTCTCTGGAGGTTTTTATTTTATTTTATTTTATTTTTAAAGATTTTATTTATTTATCAGAGAGAGAGAGAGAGCGAGCACAGGCAGACAGAATGGCAGGCAGAGGCAGAGGGAGAAGCAGGCTCCCTGACGAGCAAGGAGCCCGATGTGGGACTAGATCCCAGGACGCTGGGATCATGACCTGAGCCGAAGGCAGCTGCTTAACCAACTGAGCCACCCAGGTGTCCCACTGGAGGTTTTTATATTTGTTCACTTTTGTTTTTTTTTAAATAATTTTTTATTTTTTATAAACATATATTTTTATCCCCAGGGGTACAGGTCTGTGAATCACCAGGTTTACACACTTCACAGCACTCACCAAAGCACATACCCTCCCCAATGTCCATAATCCCACCCCCTTCTCCCAAACCCCCTCCCCCCAGCAACCCTCAGTTTGTTTTGTGAGATTAAGAGTCACTTATGGTTTGTCTCCCTCCCAATCCCATCTTCTTTCAATATGAGGAAGTGGTGATGCAACATGGGGGCTTAAGTGGGTACGAGAAGAATAATTGTTCACTTTTGTTTTTCTCTCTTGCCTTGACCGCTTTTGATGGTTTTTGTAGGTTTAAAGGAAAGCAAACTGCACCCTGACCTCCCTCTCAGAGAGAAGCCTCAGTCCGGCTGCAGAGCCCATATAAATCCCCCCTTGGCCGCTGGCAGAGCAGGTTCCCAGTTGCAGTCCCTGGGGACTCAGGATTTTTTGCTTGTACCCAAAACCACAGCAGCGGTGGCTGTCTGGGCAGCTCCAGACTGCTAGAGAAGTTCCAGGCAGTGATCACACACTGAGATTTTCCTGCTGGCCCGGGCTGGGAGTGCCTGGTCTTTCTGGTCCAAGAGCACCCGGCTGGCGTTTGTGTGCACCTCTCTCAGGGGAGAGCCGGGGCACTACTCAGACTCTGATGGCACAGCAGGGCACTTGCATGGGAACTTCAAAAAGGCTGTGCTTCTCTTGGCTGGTGAGGCTCCCAGCCCCTCACGGGAGCCAGGCGCCATGCACTCTCAGGTGCGCTGGTGGTTCAGGGACTGAGACCTGGTTTCTCTGCCGCACTCTCTCTGGCTCTGAGCCAGGGGTGACTGTCCTGGGTCTGGGGACTTAAGCCCTGACCCTAACACCCCGATTCCCACAATCCCCCCCCATGATCCTTTGCTCTTTTTGAGTGCTTTCTACCAGACTCCCGAGTTAATGCTGGTCCCCAGGCGCAGGGCACTCTCGTATTGGGATATTACTTTCCAATGGGTCGCCTCTGGTGGCTCCCTCCCCCTTTTGTTTATCTTCCAATATCAGTCTGACTTTCCCACTCCACTTTACCTGCCCACTGGCATCTTCTGCTCCAGTAGAGATCCAGACGTGTATAATTCTGATCTCAGGCTGATTTCGTGGGTGATTGGAGATCTTTGGAAGGTAATCAGCTCACTTTAGGGTGCAGGTTGAATGGGCGCCTCCTCCTACTTCCCCGCCATCTTGTCTCCCCCTCCTCCTTGGTTTTCACTTTATTTACTATTCTATCTCCAGGTCCTTTAAGTGTAGTTTTACCTTTGTATTTGGGATTTTTCTAATTTTTGAGAGAGACTTGAATTGCTATGTACTTCCCTCTTTAAGACCACCTTTGCTGGACCCTGTAGGTTTTGAAACCAATGTGGTTTCATTCTCATTAGTTTGCATGCATGAATTGTTTAAGTTTATCTTTAATTTCCTGGTTGACCCATTCATTCTTTAGCAGGATGCTCTTTAACCTCCAAATACTTCAGTTTCTTCCAATTTTCTTCTTGTGATTGAGTTGCAGTTTCAAAGCATTGTGGTCTGAAAATATACAGGGAATAATCTCAGTCTGTTGGTATTGGTTGAGACCTAATTTTTGACCTAGTATGTGATTTCTTCTGGAGAAATTTCCATATGTACTCCAGAAGAATGAGTATTCTGTTGATTTAGGGTGGAATATTCTGTATATATCTGCTAGGTCCATCTGGTCCAGTATTTCATTCAAAGCCCTTGTTTCTTTGTTGATCTTCTGCTTAGATGACCTGTCCATTACTGTGAATGGGGTGTTGTAGTACCCTACTATTAATGTATTATTATCAGTGTGTTTCTTTATTTGGTTATCAATTGGTTTATATAATAGGCTGCTCCCATGTTGGGGGCATAGATATTTATAATTGTTAGATCTTCTTGTTGGATAGACCCTTTAAGTATGATATAGTGTCCCTCTGCCTCTCTCACTACCATTTTTGGTTTGAAATCTAATTTGTGTGGTATGAGGATCACTACCCCATCTTTCTTTTGAGGTCCATTAACATGGTAGATTGTTCTCCATACCCTCACTTCAGTCTGGAGGGTTCTTTAGGTCTAAAATGCATATCTTATAGACAGTATATGGATGATGAGTCTTGCTTTTTTACCCCATCTGATACACTGTCTTTTGGTTGGGCATTTAGCTCTATTACATTCATAGTCACTATTGAAAGAATTTAGTGCCATAGTATGGCCTGTAAAGACCCTGTTTCTGTAGATTGTCTGTATTGCTTTCTGGCCTATGTTACCCTTGGGCTCTCTCTTCACTTACAGAGTCCCCCTTGATATTTCTTGCATGGCTGGCTTAGTGGTCACATATTCTTTCAGTTTCTGTCTGTCCTGGAAGCTCTTTATATCTCCTTCTATTTTGAATGACAGCCTTGCTGGCTAAAGTATTCTTGGCTGCATGTTCTTCTCATTTAGTATCCTGAATATAACTTGCCAGTCCTTTCTGACTTGCCAGGTTTTTGTGGATAGGTCTGATGTTATTCTAATGTCCCTCCTTCCATACTTAAGGAACCTCCTCTTCCTAGCTGCTCTCAGGATAACTTTGTTGGGTCTAAGACTTCCAATCTTCACTATGATATGTTGAGGTGTTGATCTTTTTTATTGACTTTTGAAGGAGTCCTTTCTACCTCTTAGACAGGGATGCTTGCTTCCTTTCCCAGATTAGGGAAGTTCTCAGCCATGATTTGTTTGAATATACCTTCTAGCCCTCTCTCTCTATTCACCCCCTCTGGATCCTAATAATACTGACATTGGTTCATTTCAAGGCATCATTAAATTGTCAAAGCCTTTCTTCATGGGCTATGAGTTGTCTTTCTTTGTTTTCCTTAACTTCCTTCCTTTCCATCAGCCTGTCCTCTAAATCACTTATTCTCTCTTATGCCTCATTGACTCTAGCTATTAGAACACCCAATTTAGACTGCATCTCGTTAACGGCATTTTAAAGTTTGGCCTGATTAGATCGCTTTTCTGTCCTTAGACATTCTGTATTGCCATGCATGTTGTTTTCAAGCCTAACTATTTACTTTATAATTGTTATCCTGGGGGTGTCTGAGTGGCTCAGTCATTAAGCATCTGCCTTTGGATCAGGTCATAATCCCAGGGTCCTGTGATCGAGCCCTGCATTGGGCTCCTTGCTCCATGGGAGGCCTGTTCTCCTGATCCTACTCCCCTTGCTTGTGTTTCCTCTCTCACTGTGTCTCTCTTACTGTCAAAATAATAATAATATTAATTAATTAAAAACATTAAAAAAAATTTTATCCCAAATTCCATCTCTAACCTTTTACTTATATCCATGTTTATTAGCTCTGTAGCAGAGAACATTTCCTCTGGTTCTTTCCTTTGTTGTGAATTCCTACTTCTAGTCATTCTTCCCAAGGAAGGATGGGTGAGCAAATGAACAAGTCTGAAGTATTGACAATGACCAAGCAAAATGCACCCAAGAAAAAATCCAAAGTGGTTGGGAAGACACCCCAAAAATCAAACAAATTCTAAATGAAATAAAACAATAAAAATGGGTGGATATAGAGACTATTCTCTAGCAGGGTGGACAAAGCAGGATAATCCACCTGTTTCTGATTCAGTTTTGGTCTGTGTGCTCGAAGAAACTACATCCCAAAATTGCAAAGCATTTTACATATATATACATTTCATTTACTTATTATATATATATATATATATATGTATATAAATAAAATTTAGTAGAATGAAGGACAAAAGTGAAGCCTATATCCATAAAATGTAGATGTGAAAAAACCAAAAGTTGAAAAGTTACTCTAAAAACAATTTGGTAAAGTAAGAATCTAGTTGGATCAGGAAAAAAGGTAAAAAACAAATAGTAGTCAATGGATAATTTTAGACTGACGGATAAATGAGTCCTGTGGAAACACCTGCCACACTATTTTCCTCTGGTCCTGGAGTTTTAAAAATGTTGTGAGATCCATAAGCTTGTCATTCACCTGTTCTTCCAGTCAGTCTTCTGGAAGAGGGAACTCCGTGTTGCTTCTCAGGTGTCTTTGCCTGAGTGGAGTTGCCCCACCCCTTGTTAGGGGATAGAGTCAATGTATGCTTGTGGTCAGTGTGGCTTTCTTTCCCTGGAGGTTTTCCATGATTCTCCAGAGGGTCAGAGCACAAATGGCTGCCCCCAGATCTCTGGCCCAGGACTGCAAGAGCACAGTACCCCCATCTTCAATAAACCCTCCAAGTCAAAAAGTCTCCACTTTTGTGCACCTCAAACTCCTAAGACTCCCGTGGTTCTGCAGTCCACCCTGGGTGAGTCCCAGGGAGTGTCTTTGCAACGTTGAGCAGTTGTGGGCTTGCATGCACACCCTGCTCTACAGCCATTTTGGCCCTCCCAGGGGATGGTAAAAAGCCCATAAGTTTCAGTCCTTTTTGGGGTGCTCAGGTGATGAGTGGTCTCCTGACCTGCCCATCTCCCAGTTATGGCAACTGGAGCTGAGAATGCTTCCTGGGCTCACTGACCTAACCAGTTTTGCCACTCCACCGCTTGGGCACTCTATCAGTTCTGCCACCCCCATTCTTTTTGTGTCTCCTGGGATTCTGGGTGTACAATGACCCACCTAGAGTTCTGCCCTATTCATTCCCTGTGCGCTTTTTAAAAACGGTGGCTCTCACTGGAGCAGAATTCCAAGGGTCCTGATTTATTACTCCGGCATTATATCACTCCCTGGCAGCCAGCTTTTGGAGGCTCCCTCCCCCTCCATTTACCTTCTGACTCTTTCCTTCAAAGATTCAAGGTTCTGCACCTTGTACCTTGCAAAAAGTAGTTATTTTTCTGCTTATAGAGATCCAGATAAATCTTCTTACATCTCAGGTTGAATTTGAGCATGTTCAGAATTGTTTGATAGATAATCCAGCTAAATTCGAGGGACCAGATGAAATGAGGTCCCGTACTCTGCCACAATCTTGCCCCCTCCTGCTTTCCTTTCTCTTTTTCTTCTTTCCAATATGTTCACCTGTTTTCTTAAATTACAGATATGAATGAAATCATATGGCATTGGTCTTTCTCTTAATGACTTATTTCACTTAGCATAATACAATCTAGCTCCATCCACATTATTGCAAATGGCAAGATTTCATTCTTTTTGATGACTAATATCCATATATATATGCATACACACATGTACATATGTACAGACACACACACGCACACACACACACACATACACACACACACACTATATATATCACATCATCTTTATCCATCATCAGTCAATGGACATTTGTCTCTTTACGTAGTTTGCCTATTGTTAATAACACTGCTGCTATAAACATTGGGGGCATGTGTCCCTTTGAATCTGTATTTCTGTATCCTTTGGGTAAACTCCTAGTAGTACAATTGCTGGATCATACAGTAATTCTATTTTTAACTTTAGAGAAACCACCTTATGTTTTCCAGAGTGCTGCACCAGTTTGCACTCCCACCAATAGTGTAAGAGAATTCTGTTTTCCCTATATCCTTGCCAATATCTGCTAAATCCTATGTTGCCCAATTTCACCATTCTAACAATGTGTGAGGTAGTATCTCATCATGGTTTTCATTTGTATTTCCCTGATAATGAGTGATGTTGAACAACTTTTCATGTGTCTGGTAGCCACCTGTATGTCTTTGAAAAAAGGTTTGATCATATATTCTGCCCATTTATTAACTGTAATATTAATTTTGGAGGTGGTGAGTTTGATAAATTCTTTATAGATTTTGGATACTAACCCTTTATCAGATATGTCACTTACAAATATTTTCTCCCATTTTGTAAGTTGCCTTTTAGCTTTATGGATTGTTTCCTTCACTGTACAGAAGATTTTATTTTGATGAAGTTTGCTTTTGCTTCCCTTGCTTTTGGAGATGTTTCTGGCAAGAAGTTTCTGTGGCCAAGGTCAAAGAGGTTGCTGCTTGTGTTCTCCTCTAGAATTCTGATGGATTCCTATCTCACATAAAAGTCATCCATCCATTTTGAATTTACTCATGGTGTAAGAAATTGGTCCAGTGTCATTCTTTCATATGTTGCTGTCCAAATTTCCTGATACTATTTTTTGAAGAGAATGTCCCACCCCCCCCCCATTGGATATTCTTTTCTGCTTTATCAGAGATTAGTTGACCATACAGTTGTGGATCCATTTCTGGGTTTTCTATTTTGTTTCTTTGATCTATTTGTTTGTTTTTGTGTCAGTACCATACTATCTTGATGGTTACATCTTTGTAATATAGCTTGAAGACCTGAATCATGATATGTCCAGATTTGCTTTTCTTTTTCAGGGTTTCGTTTGCTATTTGTGGTCCTTATGGGTTCCATACAAATTTTAGGATTCTTTCTTCTACTCTGTGAAAAATGCTCTTGGTATTTTAAATTTTTTTTAAATTTATTTGACAGAGATCACAAGTAGGCAGAGAGGCAGGCAGAGAGAGAGGAAAGAAAGCAGGCTCCCTGCTGAGTAGAGAGCTCCATGCGGGGCTCCATTCCAGGACCCTGGGATCATGACCTGAACCGAAAGCGGAGGCTTTAACCCACTGAGCCACCCAGGCGCCCCTGCTCTTGGTATTTTGATAAGGATTGCATTAAATATGTAGATCACCTTGAGTATTATAGACATTTTAATACTGTTTGTTCTTCCAGTCCATGAGCATGGAACATTTTTCCATTTCCTTATGTCATCTTCAATTTCTTTCGTACATATTTTAGTTTTCAGAGTACAGATATTTTATCTCTTTTGTTAAGTTTATTCCCAGGAATCTTATTGTTTTGGTGCAATTGTAAATGAGATCAATTCCTTCATTTCTTTTTCTGCTACTTCATTATTGTATACAAATGCAACTGATTTCCATACATTGGTTTTATCTCCTGTGACTTTACTGAATTTTTTTATTAGTTCTTTCAATTTTTGGTTGCCTTTTTCTCCTGACTTTTGGCTTTATTTGCTGTTCCTGTTCTAGCTCCATTAGGTGTAAGTTTAGGTTGTGTATTTGAGACTTCTTGGTTCTGTATTTCTACATTCTTCCCTCTTAGGACCACCTTTGCTGAATCTCAAAGAGTTGGACAGTTGCCTTTTTATTTTCAAATAAAATATTTTCAAACCAGCTCTACAGGAAATTTTGAAAGGGATCCTCTAAGCAAAGAGAGAGCCTAAAAGTGATAGACCAGAAAGGATCAGAGACAAGATACAGTAACACTCACCTTACAGGCAATACAATGGCACTAAATTCATATCTCTCAATAGTTACCCTGAATGGAAAATAGCTAAATGCCCCAATTAAAAGACACAGGGTATCAGAATGGATTTTTTAAAAAGCAACAAAACAACAACAACAACAACCAAAAAAAAAAAATCAATATGCTGTCTACAAGAAACTCATTTTAGACCCAGAGTCACCACCAGATTTAAAGTGAGGCAGTGGAAAACAATTTATCATGCTAATGGACATCAAAAGAAAGCTGGGATGGCAATCCTTATGTCAGATAAATTGGATTTTAAGCCAAAGACATAATATTATAAGACCCGAGGAAGGACACTATATCATACTCAAAGGGTCTGCCCACCAAGAAGATTTAACATCTTAAATATCTATGCCCCTAACATGGGAGCAGCCAACTACATAAACCAATTAATAACAAAATCAAAGAAACACATTGACATTAATACAATAATAGTAGGGGGCTTTAACACCCCCCTCACTGAAATGGAAAGATCATCCTAGCAAAATATCAACAAGGAAATAAATTGATAATAATTGACACACTGGATCAGATGGACATCACAGACATATTCAGAACATTCCATCCCAAAGCAACAGAATACATATTCTTCTCTAGTGCACATGGAACATTCTCCAAAGTAGATCAAGTTCCAGGTCACAAATCAGGTCTCAACTGGTACCAAGAGATTGGGATCATTCCCTGCATATTTTCAGACCACAATGCTCTGAAGCTAGAACTCTATCACAAGTGGAAAATTGGAAAGAACCCAAATACATGGAGGCTAAAGAGCATCCTACTAAAGAATGAATGGGTCAACCAGGAAATTAAAGAAGAATTGAAAAAATTCATGAAAACAAATGATAACAAAAACACAGTGGTTCAAAATCTATGGGACACAACAAAGACAGTCCTGGGAGGAAAATATATAGCAATAAAATATTTCTCAAGAAACAAGGAAGGTCTTAAGTTCATAACTTAATCCTATACCTAAGGGAGCTGGAGAAAGAACAATAAAGAAAGCCTAAACCGAGGGGCGCCTGGGTGGCTCAGTGGGTTAAGGCTTCTGCTTTCGGCTCAGGTCATGATCCCGGGGTCCTGGGATTGAGCCCCGCATCGGGCTCTCTGCTCAGCAGGGAGCCTGCTTCCTCCTCTCTCTCCCTGCCTCTCTGCCTACTTGCGATCTCTGTCTGTCAAATAAATAAATAAAATCTTTAAAAAAATTTAAAAAAAAAAAAAAAAAAAAAAAAAAGCCTAAACCGAGCAAGAAAAGAGAAATAATAAAAATCAGAGCAGAAATCAATGAAGTAGAAACAAACAAACAAACAAACAAAAAAGAACAAATCAGCGAAACTGGGAGCTGGTTCTCTGAAAGAATTAATAAGATTGATAAACCCCTGGCCAGACTTAATCAAAAAGAAAAGAGAAAAGACCTAAATAAATAAAATCATGAAAGAAAGAGGAGAGATCATAACAAACACCAAAGATATACAATTATAAGAACATATTATGAGCAACTATATACCAGCAAATTTGACAACCTGGCAGAAATGTATGCAATCCTAGAGACATATAACTACCACAACTGAACCAGGATGAAACAGGAATTATGAACAGACCCATAACCAAAGGATATTGAAGCAGTCATCCAAAATCTCCCAAGATTAAAAAATAAATAAATAAATGATATGATAAATAAATAAGTAATAAAAAAAAAATCTCCCAAGAAAGAAGAGCCCAGGCTTGGTGTCTTTCCAGGGGAATTCTACCAAATATATAACGAAGAATTAGTACCTATTCTCCTGAAACTGTTCCAAAAAATAAAATGGAAGGATATCCTCCCAACTCATTTTATGAGGCCATCATTACCTTGATCCAAAAACCAAAGTTCCCATCCAAAAAGAGAATTATAGACTAATATCCTTGATGAACACAGATGCAAAAATTCTCACCAAAATACTAGCCAATAGGATCCAACAGCATATTAAAAGAATTATTCACTGCGACCAAGTGGGATTTATTCTAGAGCTGCAAGTTTGGTTCAACATCCACAAATCAATCAATGTGACACAATACATTAATAAAAGAAAGAACAAGAACCATATGATACTCTCAATAGATGCTGAAAAAGCATTTGACAAAATACAGCATCCGTTCCTGATCAAAACTCTTCAAAGTGTAGGGATAGAGGGTACATACCTCAATATCATCAAAGCCATCTAGGAAAAACCCACAGCGAATATCATTCTCAATGCAGAAAAACTGAGAGCTTTTCTGCTAAGGTCGGGAACATGGCAGGGATGTCCATTAACACCACTGCTATTAAACATAGTACCTGAAGTCCTAACCTCAGCAATCAGACAACAAAAAGAAATTAAAAGCATCCAAATCAGCAAAGAAGTCAAACGTTCACTCTTTGCAGATATGATACTTTATGCGGAGAACTCAAAAGACTCCACTCCAAATCTGCTAGAACATGTACAGGGATTCAGTAAAGTGTGAGGATATAAAATCAATGCACGGAAATCAGTTGCATTTCTATACAGCAACAATAAGACAGAAAAAAAGGGAAATTAAGGAGTAAATCCCATTTACAGTTGCACCCAAAACATAAGATACCTAGGAATAAGCCTAACCAAGGAGGCAAAGACTCTGTACTCAGTAAACTATAAAGTACTCCTGAAAGAAATTGAGGAAGACACAAAGAAATGGAAAAATGTTCCATGCTCATGGATTGGAAGAACAAAAAAAGAATAACAATCTGCACATTTAATGCAATTCCTATCAAAATCCAATCTTTTTTTTTTTCAAAGAAATGGAACAAATAATCCTAAAATTTATATGGAAGCAGAAAAGACCTCAAATAGCCAGAAGAATGTTGAAAAACCAAGCCAAAGTTGGTGTCATCACAATTCCAGACTTCGAGCTCTATTACAAAGATGTCATCATCAAGACAGTATGGTACTGGCACAAAAACAGACACACCAATCAGTGGAACAAAATAGAGAGCCCAGAAATAGACCCTCAACTCTACGGTCAACTAATCTTTGACAAATCAGGAATGATTGTCCAATGGGAAAAAAAAAAGACAGTCTCTTCAACAAATGGTTTTGGGAAAACTGGGCAGCCACAAGCAGAAGAATGAAACTAGAACATTTCCTTACACCACACACAAAAATAGATTCAAAATGGATGAAAGACCTCAATGTAAGATAGGAATCTATCAAAATCCTTGAGGCGAACACAGGTAGCAATCTCTTCGACCTCAGACACAGCAACATCTTCATAGAAACACCTTCAAAGACAAGGGAAGCAAGGGAAAAAATTAACTACTGGGACTTCATCAAGATCAAAAGCTTTTACACAGGAACGGAAACATGCAACAAAACCAAAAGACAATTGAGAGAATGGGAGAAGTTATTTGGAAATGACATTTCAGATAAAGGGCAAATATCCAAAATCTATAAAGAACTTTTCAAACTCAGTACTCAAAAAGCAAATAATACAATCAAGAAAGGGGCAGAGGACATGAACAGACGTTTATGCAAAGAAGACATCCAGATGGCCAACAGACACATGAAAAAGTGCTCCCCATCACTCAGCATCACGGAATTACAAATCAAAACCTCAATGAGATACCACTTCACACCAGTCAGAATGGCTAAAATTAACAAGTCAAGAAATGACAGGTGTTGGCGAGGATGCAGAGAAAAAGGAATCCTCTTACATTGTTGGTGGAAATGCATACTGGTGCAGCCACTCTGGAAAATAGGATGGAGATTCCTCAAAAAGTTGAAAATAGAACTACTCTATGATCCAGCAATTGCACTGCTGGGTATTTACCCTAAAGATACAAATATAATGATCTGAGGGACATGCTCACCCAAATGTTTACAGCAGCATTGTCCACAAGAGCCAAACTATGGAAAGAAGCTAGATGGCCATCAACAGATGAATAGATAAAGAAGATAGGGTATATATATTCACAGTGGAATACTATGCAGTCAACAACAAAAAACCACAAAATCTTAGCATTTGCAACAATGTGGCTGGAACTGGAAAGTATTATACTAAGTGAAATAAGTCAATCAGAGAAAGACAATTATCATATGATCTCTGATATGTAGAATTTGAGAAGCAGGGCGTGCAGTTGGGTGGTGGTAGGGAGGGAAAAAAATGAAACAAGATGGGACCGGGGAGGGAGACAAACTATAAGAGACTCCTAAAATCAGGAAACAAACTGAGTTGTTAGGAGGTGGGTAGGGAGGGATAGGGTGGCTGAGTTATGGATATTAGGGAGGATATGTACCATGGTGAGTTCTGTGAATTTTGTAAGACTAATGATTCACAGACCTGTACCCTTGAAGTAAATAATACATTAAATGTTAATAATAAAAGTATAAAGAAAGAAAGAAGGAGAGAAAGAAAGAAAGACGTAAAATGGATGCTCTAACAGCTAGAGCAAATGAGGCAGAAAAGAGACTTGGTGACATACAAGACAAAATGATGAAAGGAAGCTGAAGAAAAAAGAAAAATAACAGATGGAAAATTAGCAGGGTTTTCAAGAATCAGTGATACCATAAAGTGAAACAATATTAGAGTAATTGGGGTCCCAGAGGAAGAAGAAAGAGGGGCAGAAGGTATGTTTGAGCAAATCATAGCTGAGAACCTCCCTAATCTGGGGAAGGAAACAGACCTTAATTTCAAAAAGGCATAGAAAACCCACCTCAAAATTAATTCAAACAGATCAACACCCCAGTATCTAAAAGTGAAGTGTGCAATATTCAGAGATAAATAGAAAATCATGAAAGTGACTTAAGAGAAAAGGTCTTTAACATGTAGGTGTATAAACATCAGACTGGCAGCAGACCTATCCACAGACACCCAGTACACTAGGAAGGGCTGGAAGCACTGGGTGTGGTACACCCAGTACTTGTAAACAATGAAAAAAAAAGAATAAAAAGGAAAACTAAGAAATAAATAATGTATGTAGAATAAAAGAAAATGGATGAATAAATAAACAATTTATTGTTTATTTGAATGAATGAATGAACAATTAAATATTTAAATAAAGATTTTTAACTACTTATTAAAGTCCCCTTCTCTTGCCACAAAAGTAGTGATAGTCAAACTTTTAAGCCACGAACACTAATCACTTAAAAAAGTGAGAATTCCTTGTTTAAACATTTATTGAGAGTCTACTGTATCACTGAGGAACCAATGATGGAGAAAATGGGCAGAGTCTGTGCCTTCGTACATTGGTATTGTAATGGGCAAAACAACCAATGGGCAGATAAACTAATGTATAAATGTGCTTTGAATAAACAAAAATTAAGGTAAGGTGATGAATCTGTCAGGAGTTGCTATTTCATAGAGGATAGTTGAGAAAGCCTTTTGGGAGGAATGCAATCTGAGTTGAGACCTAAATGAATTGAGGGAATGAACTAGAAGATCTAAAATGTGTCTCTTTCACACAGAAGAAACAGCAAGTGCAAGGGTCCTCAAGAATGCATTTCTTGGGGCGCCTGGGTGGCTCAGTGGGTTAAAGCCTCTGCCTTCTGCTCAGGCCATGATCCCAGGACCCTGGGATCGAGCCCCACATTGGGCTTTGTGCTCAGCAGGGGGCCTGCTTCCTCCTCTCTCTCTGCCTGCCTCTCTGCCTACTTGTGATCTCTGTCAAATAAATAAATAAAATCTTTTTTTTTAAAGAGTTACGGAAGCGTTGGAAAGGTTTAAAAAAAAAAAGAATGCATTTCTTATGCTCAAGGAACAATAAGGAGGGCAGGCTACCTTCAGCTGAATGAGCAAGGGAGAAAGTGATAAAAAGCATATGTCTACAATATATGATCATTTATGTATAAATTACATACAACGTAACTATATTTTTGTCTATTATAAAATATTCTCAGAAATATAAATTGTATAAACATTAAATAAAGTAATACAAACAAAGTTTTTAGTATTTTCTTCCCACAATCTAGCAGATAACCTTGTGCCTCCACAACTGAGGGACACCCACCCCACACTGGAGAGCTTTGCTCTGTTGGAAACAAAAGATATAACTTAAAACCATGGAGTTGCATCTCAATCAACATAAAAATACAGGCATCCTTCATTTTATTGCACTGTACTTTATTGAATTTTGCAGATACTGAGTTTTTCACATATTGAAGGTTAGTGTCAAGGCAGCATCAAGCAAGTTTATCTGCACCATTTTTCCAAAAGCATTTGTTCATTGTGCTTCTCTGTGTCACATTTCAGTAATTCTCACAGTATTTTAAACTTCTTAATTATTATTATATCTAGTATGGAGATCTGTAATCAATGATCTTTGATGTTATTATTGTAATTGTTTTTGGGACACCAGAAACCACATCCATGTACGATGGTAAACTGAATCAATACATGTTCTATGTCCTGACTGCTGCTCTACCAACTGACCATCTCCACATCTCCCTCCCTCTCAGCAGGCCTCCCTATTTCCTATGATACATCAGTATTAAAATTAGGCCATTGAATAATGGCCTCTAAGCATTCAAGTGAAAGAAAGAGCTTTACATACCTCACTTTAAATCAAAAGCTAGAGAGACAAGAATGGTCAAAACCTAGGCCTCTTATATCAGTTAGCCAAATTGTGAATGGAAAGTGAATGTCCTTGAAGGAAATTAAAAGTACTACTCCAGTGAAAACACAAATAATAAGAAAGCAAAACAGCCCTACTGCTAATTTGGAGAACGTTTTAGTGGTCTGGATAGAAGATCAAATGAGCCACAGCATTCCCTTAAACCAAAACCTACTCTGGAGAAAGACCTTGACTCTATGCAGGTCTGTGAAGGCCGAGAGTGGTGAGGAAACTGTAAAAGAAAAGCTTGAAGCTAGCAAAGTTTGGTTCATGACATTTAAGGAAATAATCTATCTCCATAATATAAAAGTGAAAAGTGAAGCAGCAAGTGCTGATGTAGAAGTGGCAGCAAGTTATCCAAAAGATCTAGCTAAGGAAACTAATAAAGGTGGATACACTAAATAAAGTCTCAGTTTAAATGAAGCAGCTTTCTGGAGAAGAATTTGCATCCAGGACTCTCATCGCTGAAGAGAAGTCAATGCATGGCTTCAAAGATTCAAAGGAGAGGCTAACACTAATTTTTTTGTTTGGTTTGGTTCTTTGGCTTTTGTGGTTTCTTAAAACTTTTACTGTGTTACGTTAGGCACCATAAAATACATCATTAGTTTCTGATGTAGTGTTCCAAGATTCCAGTTTACGTATAACACCCAGTGCTCCATGCAATACGTGCCCTCCAGGCCTCCAGCCAACACCAGGGTCACACATTCCCACCACCAGGTTCACACATCCCCTCTAATACCCTCAGTTTGTTTCTCAAAGCCCACAGTCTCTCATGGTTCCTCTCTCCCTCTGATTTCCATCCCTTCCCCTTGGGTTTCCTTCTCCTAATGTCCTCCATGTTTTTCCTTATGTTCCAATTATTTCACTCAGAATAATCACCACCAGTCCCATCCACATTGATTCAAAAGTTGGGTATTCATCCTTTCCAATGGCTGACTAATATCCCATTGTATATATAGACCACATCTTCTTTATCCATTTTTCAGTTGAAGGGTATCTCATCTCTTTCCACAGCGTGGCAATTGTGGCCATCACTGCCAAGAACTTTAGGGTGCACATGCCCTTCCTTTCACTGCATCTGTATCGATGACGTAAATAGCCAGTAGTGCAATCTCTGGGTCACAGGGTAGCTCTATTTTTACTTTTTTGAGGAATGTCCACACTGTTTTCGAAAGTGGCTGCACCAACTTGCATTCCCACCAACAGTGTAAGAGCGTTCCCTATTCTCCAAATCCTCTCCAACATTTGTTGTTTACTGTCTTGTTAATCTTTGCCATTCTAACTGGCGTAATGTGGTGTCTCAATGTGGTTTTGATTTGAATTTCCCTGATGGCCAATGATGATGAACATTTTTTTCATGTGTCTGCTAGCCATTTGTATGTCTGCTTGGGAGAAGTGTCTGTTCATGGTTTCTGCCCACTTCTTGCCTGGATTATCTGTTTTTTTGGGGGGCGGGGTTGAGTTTGAGAAGTTCTATATAGATGTTGGATATCAGCCCATTTTCTGTAGTGTCATCTGTGAATATCTTCTCCCATTCTGTGGGTGGCCTCTTTGTTTTGTTGACTGTTTCCTCTGCTATGCAGAAACTTCTGTTTTTTTTGTTGTTGTTGTTTTTTGTTTTGTTTTGTTTTTTTACCACACTCAGTGTTCCATGCAATCCGTGCCCTCTATAATACCCACCACCACCTGGTACCCCCCCCCCTCCAACACCCCCGCCACTTCAAACCCCTCAGATTGTTTTTCAGACTCCATAGTCTCTCGTGATTCACCTCCAATTTACCCAAACTCCCTTCTCCTCTCTAACACCCCTTGCCCTCCATGATATTTGTTATGCTCCACAAATAAGTGAAACCATATGATAATTGACTCTCTCTGCTTGACTTATTTCACTCAGCAGAATCTCTTCCAGTCCCGTCCATGTTGCTACAAAAGTTGGGTATTCATCCTTTCTGATGGAGGCATAATACTCCATAGTGTATATGGACCACATCTTCCTTATTATGCATTCGTCCGTTGAAGGGCATCTTGGTTCTTTCCATAGTTTGGCGACCGTGGCCATTGCTGCTATAGACATTGGGGTACAGATGGCCCTTCTTTTCACGACATCTGTATCTTTGGGGTAAATACCCAGGAGTGCAATTGCAGGGTCATAGGGAAGTTCTATTTTTAATTTCTTGAGGAATCTCCACACTGTTCTCCAAAGAGGCTGCACCAACTTGCATTCCCACCAACAGTGGAAGAGGGCTCCCCTTTCTCCACATCCCCTCCAACACATGTTGTTTCCTGTTTTGTTAATTTTGGCCATTCTAACTGGTGTAAGGTGATATCTCAATGTGGTTTTAATTTGAATCTCCCTGAGGGCTAGTGATGATGAACATTTTTTCATGTGTCTGATAGCCATTTGTATGTCTTGATTGGAGAAGTGTCTGTTCATATCTTCTTCCCATTTTTTCATATGTTTGCCTGTTTTATGTGTGTTGAGTTTGAGGAGTTCATTATAGATCCTGGATATCAACCTTTTGTCTGTACTGTCATTTGCAAATATCTTCTCCCATTCCGTGGGTTGCCTCTTTGTTTTGTTGACTGTTTCCTTTGCTGTGCAGAAGCTTTTGATTTTGATGAAGTCCCGAAAGTTTATTTTCGCTTTTGTTTCATTTGCCTTTGGAGACATATCTTGAAAGAAGTTGCTGTGGCTGATATCGAAGAGATTACTGCCTATATTCTCCTCTAGGATTCTGATGGATTCCTGTCTCACGTTGAGGTCTTTTATCCATTTTGAGTTTATCTTTGTGTACAGTGTAAGAGAATGGTCGAGTTTCATTCTTCTATGCATAGCCGTCGGATTTTCTCAGCGCCGATTATGGAAGAGACTCTCTTTTTTCCACAAGATATTTTTTCCTACTCTGTCGAAGATTATTTGACCATAGAGTTGAGGGGTCTGGGGTCTCTATCTCCAGTCTCTACTCAGTTCCACTGGTGAATGTGTCCTTTTTTGTGCCAATACCATGCTGCCTTGGTGATCCCAGATTTGTAATAAAGCATGAAATCAGGCAATGTGATGACTCTAGCTTTGTTTTTCTTTTTGAACATTTCCTTACTGACTCAGGGTCTTTTCTGCCTCCATACAAACGTTAGGATTGCTTGTTCCAGCACTTTGAAAAATGTCATTGGTATTTTGAATGGGGTGGTATGGAAAGTGTAGATTGCTCTAGGCAGTATAGACATTTTAACAATGTTTGTTATTCCGATCCCTGGGCATGGAAAGACTTCTATCTTTTTGTATCTTCAGTTTCTCTTAGGAATGTTCCGTTGTTCCCCGAGTACAATCCTTTACCTCTTTGGTGAGGTTTATTCCAAGGTGCCTCAGGGTTCTTGGTGCTATAGAAAACGGGATCGTTTCTTTAATTTCATTTTCTATATTTTCATTGTTATTGTATAAGTAAGCGAGTGATTTCTGTGAATTCATTTTATATCCTGCCACTCTACTAAGTTGCTGTATGAGTTCTACTAGCTTACGTGTGGAGTCTTTTGGGTTTTCCATATAAAGTATCATGTCATCTGCAAAGAGAGAGAGTTTGACTTCTTCCTTGCCAGTTGAATACCTTTTATTTCTTTTTGTTGTCTGATTGCTGTTGCTAGGACTTCTAGTACTATGTTGAACAACAGTGGTGAGAGTGGGTATCCTTGTCGTGTTCCTGATCTCAGTGGAAGGGCTCTCACCTTCTCCCCATTGAGAATGATATTTGCTTAGGGTTTTTCATAGATAGATTTTATGACGTTGAGGAATGCTCCCTGTATCCATATTCTTTTAAGAGTTTTAATGAGGAAAGGATGTTGTATTTTGTCAAATGCTTTTTCTGCATCCATTGAGATGACCATGTGGTTCTTCTCTATTCTTTTATTGATTCATTCTATCACATTGATTGATTTGAGAATGTTGAACCACACTTGCATCCCAGGGATAAATCCAACCTGGTCATCGTGGATGATCTTTTTAATGTACACTTGAATCCTATTAGCAAGGATCCTGTTGAGAATCTTAGCATGCGTAATCATCAGGGATATTGGTCTGAAATTCTCCTTTTGGATGGGGTCTTTTCCTGGTTTGGGGATCTGGGTAATGCTGGCTTCATAGAAAGAGTCTGGTAGTTTAGCTTATGTTGCTATTTTTTGAAACAGTTTCAGGAGAATAGCAACTATTCCTTTCTTGAATGTTTGGTAGACTTTCCCAGGGAAGCCATTAGGTCCTGGACTCTTGGTTTTTGGGAGGTTTTGGATCACTGTTTTATTATCATTACCATATATTGGTCTACTTAAGTTGTCAATTTCTTCCTGTTTCAGTATGAGAAGTTTATAGGTTTCCAGGAATGCATCCATTCCTTCTAATTTGCTTAACTTATTGGCATATAACTGTTGATAATAATTTATGATGATTGTTTTTATTTTCGTGGTCTTAGTCATGAACTCTCCCCTTTCATTCATAATTTTATTACTTTGGTTCTCTCTCTTGTCTTTTGGATTAGTTTGGCCAGTAGTTTATTCATCTTATTAATTCTTTCAAAGAACCAGCTTCTAGTTTCATCGTTCTACTGTATCTCTAGTGTCTAAGTCATTGATCTCTGCTCTAATCTTAATTATTTTTCTTGATTTGTTGTTGATTTTCCAGTTCTTTAAGGTGTAAAGAGAGCTGGTGTATGCTGGAGTTTTCCTTTTTTAATGATTTTATTTATTTATTTGACAGACAGAGATCACAAGTAGGCAGAGAGGCAGGCAGAGAGAGAGGAGGAATCAGGTTCCCCGCTGAGCATAGAGCCTGATGTGGGGCTCAATACGAGGACCCTGGGATCATGACCTGAGCCGAAGGCAGAGGCTTTAACCCACTGAGCCACCCAGGCCCCCCCCCTTTTTTTTTTTTTTTGATTGAGGCTTGGATGACTATGTATTTCCCCCTTAGGACAACCTTCCCTGTATCTCATAGATTTTGGACCAATGTGTCTTCATTCTCATTGGTTTCCATGAATTAAGTTCTTCTTTGATTTTCTGGTTGATCCAAACATTCTTGACCAGGATGGTCTTTAGCTTCTAAGTGTTTTAATTCCTTCCAAAGTTTTGCTTGTGATTGAGTTCCAATTTCAAACCTTGTGTTCTGAGAATATGCAGGGAATCATTTCAGTATTTTGTTATCAGTTGAGCCCTGTTTGTGACCCAGTATGTAGACTATTCCAGAGATAGTTCCATGTGTGCTTGAGATGAAAGAGTACTCCGTTGTTTTAGGGTGGAATGTTCTGCATATATCTATGAGGTCTATCTGGTCCAAGGTACCATTCAAATCTCTTGTTTCTTTGTTGATTTTCTGCTTATATGATCGTTCTATTGCTGGAGTGACATGTTAAGGTCCTCTACAATTAATGTATTCATATCAATAGGACTCTTTATTTATAAGATTAACAATTGGCTTATGTAGTTGGCTGTTCCCATGTTGGGGCATAAATATTTACAACTCTCTGATCTTCTTGGTGGATAGACCCTTTAAGAATGATTTAGTGCCCTTCTGCATCTCTGACTGCAGTCTGTAGCTTAAAATCTAGTTTGTCTGATATGAGAGTCACTACCCCAGCTTTCTTTTGAGGCCCATTGGCATGAAAGATGCTTCTCCATCCCTTCGCTTTCAGTATGGATGTATCTTTATTTCAAAGTGTGTGTCTTGTACAGCATATGGATGTGTCCCGTCATTTTATCCAATCTGCAACCCTGTGCCCATTTATGAGAGCATTTAGGCCATTCATGTTGAGAGTGATTATTGAAAGATAAGTTTTCATTGTCATCATGTTGCCTATGAAGTCCTTGTTTCTATAGATTGTCTCTGTAAATTGTCTCTTGGGTTCCTTCTTGTTTTATGGAACCCCCTTAATATTTCCTCTAGTGCCGGCTTGGTGGTCACATCCTCTTTTAAACCTTGCTGGTCTTGGAAGTTCTTTATCTCTCCATCCATTTTTGAATGTCAACCTTGCTTGATAAAGTATTCTTGGCTGAATGGTCTTCTCATATAGGATCCTAGTATGTCTTGCCAGCCCTTTCTGGCTTCTCAGGTTTCTGTGGACAGGTCTGACATTATTCTGAGTGTCCTCCCTCTGTACATAAGGAATCACTTCCCCCTAGCAGCCCTTAGGAAATGTTCTCTGAATTTACGAGTCATGAATTTTACAACCAAGTGCCTGGATGTCTTTCTGTCCTCATTGATCTTGGGGTGGAGGTGTCCTCTCTGCTCCTAGGACACAAACACTGGTTCCATTCCCCAGATAAGGGAAGTTTTCACCTAGGATTTGTTTAACTATGTCTTCTATTCCTCTCTCTCTCTCTCTCTCCACCTCCTCAGGGATCCCAATAATTCTGACATTGGAATGTTTTATGGTGTTATTTCCCTAATTCTGTTTTCATGCCTTCTAAGCTTTTTGTTCCTGGCCTCCTCTTGATCCTTCTTTTCTACCAGTTTGTCAACTAGATCATGCATTCCTTCTTCTGCCTTATTTACCCTAACTGTTAGAGTATTTAGATTAGATTGGATCCCACTGATAACATTTTTAAATTCTGTCAGATCAGAACTCACTTCTGTCCTTAGAGGTTCTATATTGTCACTAATGGTTTTCTGCAACCTAGCCATTGCCTGGATAATTGTTACCCTGAATTCCTTTTCCAACATACTGTTTATGTCCATTTCCAATAGTTCTGTGGTAGAGGGCACAGTTTCTGAATTTTTCCTCTGTTAGATGTTCCTCTTCCTAGTCATTTTGGTGAGAGGTGTTTGAGGAGATGTTTGGCTGAATATATCAATCACGATCCAGGCAAGGTGCACCCTGGAAAGTTTTGGAGCACTCAGAAGTCACCATCAAAAAGAAAGGAAAAAGAGAGAAACAGGAAAAAAAATGAAAAGAGAGAAAACCCCACAAAAATGACTCCCCAGTGTGAGATTTATAAGGTACATAAACAAAAACAAAGACAAAGACCAACAAAATAAATGACAAGAAAAAAAGAAGAACTCAGCAAAAATGAACCCCAGGAATAAGATTTGTATAATACCAAAACAAAAACAAATACACAAAAACACTGACAGAAGAATTTGATGGGAGGGTGGTTATAAACTCTCGATGTGGGTGAAGGAGGTTATTTTGGTTCTTCCTGGGTGTATCTTGTTAACTTTGTTAAAGGAGTCAACTTTCCAGAGATGCAGGGAGATTGAAAGTGGTTTATATATAGGGGTAGTATTGAATAGGGAAAAAGGATTACCTTGAAGCGTATATGTATATATATATATATATATATATATATATATATATATATATGAGAAACACAGGTATATGTATGAAAAAAAAGTTAAAGTTAAAATGTTATTAAAGAATATGTTGTATTAAACTTCTAGTTGTAATGGAAAGTACATTAAAAAATTAAAAGAACAAGAATCATGAGAACAAATATTAAAAAAGAGAAGTTGTATCTATGATATATACAGGTTTTAGGGCAATACCAGGAGCTTAGTATATTGTTTTCTTTTGATGTTGGGGTTTTACATTTTCATTGGGACCCTGTGGTGGTTGTCCTCTTGTTCTTTTGACTTGTCTTCTGGGTTTGCACTGTTTGCCATCAATCCCATGATCCAACTGTGTAATTTCTGGTCAGTGATTCCAGGTTTTAAATAATTTGTAAGTGTTCAGTTTCTACACAACTTTATCATCCGCTAAGAATTTAAAAATCACATTCTCTGTTCAGCTGTTAATGCTGGGATCCATATTTAGTTTTATAAGCTTTTCCCTGTTTTTAGTTTTGTTTGGGTTTTTGGCTCATGAATTTTATTTCTGTTTGTCGATAAGAAATGTAAGAGTGGAATGTTAATAAATTTCAGTTTAGTTCTGTAATGTCAAGAATTTAAAAATTAAAAAGTGGATTGGTTAAAAATCCATTGCTGCACTGTTTGCCATCAATCTTGCTTGGGCTGATTCGCCCTGCCCACCATCAAGGGGCTGACCTGTGGGACCTATTTTTTCAGGCTTTTGTTCTCTGGAGGTTTTTGTTCTTTGGTGGTTTTTTGCGACTTTTCAGAGGGTCAGAGCAAAGAAAGAATCTATGTGCACCTAGACCTCCGCCTGAAAGAGAAGCCTCAGACTGTTCCCCTCTGGGTGGTTCAGAATACACAGACTCCACCTCTGCAAACTCCGCTGAACAGCACAACATCCCACAGGCAGTGAGCACCCTAGCCACCATCCCAGTGGTCTCCCGAGGCCCTTGCTTGTCTCTGAACCACCATGCCACTAAAACCGTGAGCTATATTGGCCCAGGGAGCCCACTTTCTGGTGGCTGCCTTTGCCGGGACTACTGTCTGGAGTCCGGGGCCATGCTGGGTGTGCTCAGGCCCTGCAGTCACGCAGGTCGTGGAAGGCTGTGAGCCAAGGGATTCCGACCAGAGATCATGCCACATTCTCTCAGGAGCGGTCTGGGTGCACTCAGATCCCTCAGCCAGTCTCAGAAGGTGCAGTCCTAGAGAACGCCAGCTGGAGCCCACACCAGTCTCTCTCAGGCAAATGCGGATGTGCACCCAGCTCGAGTGGTGGTGCATACAGTGGAAAGCCATGGGCTCAGGGGCCATGGACTGGAGTCCTCACTGGACTCTCTCTGGCATTGGAGGCCACCAGCGGTGACTGTCCTGGGAACGTGGGCTTAGGCCCACGCCCATAACTGTCCAATTCTACCAGTTGCCCCTTAAGATCTTTTGGGTTGTTTTTTGGAATCTTTTTAAACCGGACTCTAAGTTAATGCTGGTCCCAAATCGCATGACACTTTCCTATTGGGGTATTACTTTCCAGAGGGTCACTTCTGGTGGCTCCCTCCCCAGTCTGTTTATCCTCCAATATCAATCTGAGTGTCCCCACTCTGCTTTACCTCTCCATTGATGTCTTCTCCCTCCATAGAGATCCAGAAGTATATAATATTACATCTCAAGCTGATTTCCTGGGTGTTCAGAGTGTTTTGGTAGATATTTAGCTCACTTCAAGGGACTGGATGAAACAGAGTCTCCTACTTCTCTGCCATCTTGCTTGCTCCTCCTTCTGAAAACAGACTGATAAGTTCTTTATAAATTTTGAATACTAGCCCTTTATCTGATATGTCCTTTGCAAATATCTTCTCCCATTCTGTCAGTTGTCTTTTGGATTTGTTGACTGTTTCCTTTGCTGTGGAAAAGCTTTTGATCTTGATGAAGTCCTAATAGTTCGTTTTTGCCCTTGCCTTTGGTAATGTTTCTAGGATGAAGTTGCTGCGGCTGAGGTCAAATAAGTTGCTGTTTGTGTTCTCCTCATGGATTTCAATGGATTCCTTTCTCACATTGCAGTCTTCCATCCGTGTTGAGCCTACGTTTGTGTGTGGTGTAAGGAAATGGTACAATTTCATTCTTCTGCATGTGGCTGTCCAATTTTCCCAACACCACTTGTTGTCTTTTTTTTCCATTGGACATTCATTCTTTCCTGCTTTGTCGAAGATTGGTTGACCATAATGTTGAGGGTCTATTTCTGGGCTCTCTATTTTGTTCCATGAATCTATGTCTCTGTTTTTGTGCCAGTACCATACTGTCTTGTTGATTGCATCTTTGTAATGAAGCTTGAAGTCTGGAATTATGATACCACCAACGTTGGTTTTCTTTTTCAACATTCAGGTAGGTATTCAGGGTCTTTTCTTGTTCCGTATAAATTTTAGGATTATTTGTTCTATTTTTTTGAAAAAAGTTGATGGTATTTTGATCGGTATTGCATCAAATGTGTAGATTGCACTAGGTAACATAGACATTTTCACAGTATTCCTTCTTTCAATCCATGAGCATAGAAAATTTTTTTCCATTTCTTTGGGTAGTCCTCAATTTCTGTCATGAGTACTCTATAGTTTTCTGAGTACAGATTCTTTGCCTCTTTGGTTAGCTATATTCCTAGGTATCTTATGGTTATGGGTGCAATTGTAAATGGGATTGGTTTTTTAATTTCTCTTTTTTTCTGTCTTGTTGCTGGTGTATAGAAATGCAACTGATTACTGTGCATTGATTTTATATCCTGACATTTTACTAAATACCTGTATTATTTCAGCAGTTTTGATATGGAGTCTTTTGGGATTTCCACATAAAGTATCATATCATCTGCAAAGAATCAGTTTTGCTTCTTTGCCAATTTGGATGCCTTTTATTTCTTTTCGTTCTCATTGCTGAGGCTAGGACTTCTAGTACTATGTTAAATAGCAGTGGTGATAGTGGACATCCCGCCATGTTCCTCACCTTAGAGGAAAAGGTCTCAGTTTTTCCCTATTCAGAATGATATTTGCTGTAGATTTTTCATAGATGGCATTGATGATATTGAGGTATGTATCCTCCATCCTTACGCTGTTAAGAGTTTTGATCAAGAAAGAATGCTGTGTTTTTGTTAAATGCTTTTTTTGTTCTGCATCTATTGAGAATATCATATCATTCTTGTTCATTCTTTTATTAATGTATTGTTTCACATTGATTGATTTGTGATGTTGATTCAAACTTGCAACCCAGGAATAAATACTACTTGGTCATGGTGGATAATCCTTTTAATGTACTGTTGGATCCTATTGGGTATAATTCTGGTGAGGAGTTTTGCATCCATGCTCATCAGGGATATTGGTCTATAATTATCCATTTTAGTGGGGTCCTTGTCTGGTTTTGGGATCAAGGTAATGCTGAACTCATAAAATGAGTTTGGAAGTTTTCCTTCCATTTCTAATTTTTTTTTTTTTGGAACAGTTTCAGGAAATAGGTATTAATTCTTCTTTAAATGTTTGGTAGAATTCCCCTGGGAAGCTGTCTGGCCCTAGGCTCTTGTTTGATGGGAGATTTTGATGGCTGCTTCAATCTCCTTACTGGTTGTGGGTCTGTTCAGGTTTTCTATTTCTTCCTGGTTCAGTTTTGGTAGTTCATACTCTCTAAGAATGCATCCACTTCTTCCAGATTGTCAAATTAACTGGCCGATAGTTGCTCATTATATGATTCTATAATTCTTTGTATTTCTTTGGTGTTCATTGTGAGCACTCCTCTTTCATGATTTTTAAATTTGGGTCTTTTCTCTCTCTCTCTGTTAAGTCTGGCTAAGGGGTTATCAATCTTATTAATTCTTTCAAGGAATCAGGTCCTAGTTTTCTTGATATGTTCTACTGTTCTTTTGGTTTCTCTTTCATTGATTTCTGCTCTGATCATTATGATTTCTTTTCTCC
Source organism: Mustela putorius furo (assembly GCF_011764305.1). Lineage (NCBI taxonomy): Eukaryota > Metazoa > Chordata > Mammalia > Carnivora > Mustelidae > Mustela > Mustela putorius. Next base: position 230,601 of record NW_025422246.1, on the reverse strand, counting down.
TGCTGGGTTTAGGCTTTCTTTGCTGTTCTTTCTCCAGCTCCTTTAGGTGTAGGGTTAGGTTGTGTGTTTGAGTACTTGTTTCTTGAGAAAGTCTTGTATTGATATATACTGTCCTCTCAAGATCACCTTTGCTGCATCCCAAGGATTTTGAACCATTGTGTTTTCATTTTCACTTGTTTCCATGAATGCTTTTAATTCTTCCTTAATATCTTGGTTGGCCCATTCATTCTTGTATAGTATGCTCTTCAGCCTCCATGTATTTGAGTTCTTTCCAACCTCCCTCTTGTGGATCAGTTCTAGTTTCAAAACATTGTGGTCTGAAAATATGCAGGGAATGATCTCAATCTTTTGTTACCAGACCTGATTTGTGATCCAGGATGTGATCTATTCAGGAGAATGTTCCATGTGCACTGGAGAAGAATGTGCATTCTGTTGCTTTGGGATAGAATGTTCTGAATATGTCTGTGATGTCCATCTGGTCCAGTGTGTCATTTGAAGTGTTTATTTCCTTTTTGATCTTTTGGTTAGATGATCTGTCCATTTCAGAGAGGAAGGTGTTAAAATCCCCTACAATTATTGTATTATTGTCCATGTGTTTCTTTGATTCTGTTATTAATTGGTTTATGTAATTGGTTGATCCCATGTTACGGGTATAGATGTTAAAATTTTTAGATTGTTTTTTGTTGGAGAGAACTTTTAGGTATGATATGGTGTCTTTCCTCATCTCAAATTATAGTCTTTGGTTTAGAATCTAATTTGTCTGATATAAGGATTGCCACCCCAGCTTTTTTTTATTATTATTATTTTATATTCATTAGCATTGTAAAGTGTTTTATGCCCCCTCACTTTAAATCTGGAGGTGTCTTTGGGTCTAAAATGAGTTTCTTGCAGACAGCATATCGATAAATCCTATTTTTGTTTTGTTTTGTTTTAATCCATTCTGATCTCCTGTATCTTTTGAGTGGGGCATTTAGCCCATTTAAATTTAGGGTAACTATTGAAAGATATGAATTTAGTGTCATTTTACTGCCTGTAAGGTGAGTGTTACTGTATATTGTCTCTGTTCCTTTCTGGTCTGTTACTTTTATGCTCTCTCTTTTCATAGGGGACCCCTTTCAATATTTCCTGTAGGGCTGATTTGGTGTTTGCAAATGCTTTAAGTTTATGTTTGTCCTGGAAGCATTTTCTTCCTCTTATTTTCAATGACAGCCTAGCTGGATATAGCATTTTTGGCTGCATATTTTTCCCGTTTAGTGCTCTGAATACATCATGCCAGTCCTTTCTGGCCTGCTAGGTCTCTGTGGATAGTGCTGCTGCCAATCTAATATTTCTACCATTGTTGGTTATGGACCTCTTGTTCAGAGTTGCTTCCAGGATTTTCTCTTTGTCCTGAGACTTGTAAGTTTTACTATTAGATGATGGATCATGGACCTATTTTTTATTTATTTCAGGCGGTTCTATATGCCTCCCGTTTTGGATTTGTTTTAATTTGGCAGAGAGAGATTACAAGTAGATAGAGAGGCAGGCAGAGAGAGAGAGGGAAGCAGGCTCCCTGCTGAGCAGAGAGCCCGATTCGAGACTCGATCCCAGGACCCTGAGATCATGACCTGAGCCGAAGGCAGCAGCTTAACCCACTGAGCCACCCAGGCACCCCTGCCTCCTGTATTTTGATGTTTGTTTCCCATCCCCAATTAAGGAAGTTTTCTGCTATAATTTGCTCCAATGTACCTTCTGCCCTTATTCTTCTTCTGGAATCCCAATTATTCCAATATTGTTTCATCTTATGTTATCACTGATATCTCCAATTCTCCCCTCACAATCCATTAGATACTTATCTCTCTTTTTTCTCAGCTGCTTTACTTTTCCTCTTTTGGTCTTCTGTATCACAAATTCTATCTTCTGCCTCATTTATTCTAGCATTAACAGCCTCCATTTTTTTATTGTACCTCATTAATAGCTTTTTTCATTTCAACTTGGTTAAATTATAGTTCTTTTATTTCTTCAGAAAGGAATTTTATTTCTCCAGAAAAGAATTCTCTAGTTTCCTCTATGCTTTTTTCAAGCCCAGCTAGCTTCTTTATAATTGTCATTCTGCACTTTAGTTCTGACGTCTTATTAATGTCTGTATTGATTAAGTCCCTAGCAGTTGGTACTGCCACTTGTTGCTTTTTTTGAGGTGAGTTTTTCTGCCTTATTATTTTGTCCAGAGGTGAATAGACAAATGAAGGAGTAAAATGCTAAAAGGGTAACAATGACCCCAGTAGTATGTACACTAACCAAATCAGATGAGACCAGCAGCCAAGGAGGAAAGAAAGCAGAAAAAGAAAATAAAAAAGAATATGATCACACTGGTGAAGAAGACAGAGCCACATGATACTTGATTTTGGGTCTATTTTGCTTTGTTAAAAGAAACTGCCTCCACAATTATTGAGGAAAAAAATATATGTGTGTGTGTGTGTGTGTGTGTGTGTGTGTACCTGATTTTTAACGTTAATGAAAGTTAAAAATGATTTAAAAAAAGGAATATGCTCAGGCTGGAGACTAGAACAAAGCTAAATGTTAGATTTAGGATGTATTTTGGTCGTTAGAAGAAACTGTACCCCAAAATTTTAAAGAAAGAAAAACTTATATGTGTACAAGAAATAAGGTTAAGTACAGTGAAGGGATAGAATAAGAGTATAAAATGAAAATTGAAAATGATTTTTATTTTATAAGATAGAATAGTTAATATAGGAAAGAGAAAAAACTTCACAAAATAGAAAAAGAGAAAATACCAAAAATTAAAAGAAATTATTTGAAATACTAAAGAATCATTGGGAAAAAGCCATAAATTCTATGTGCTGTATTCCCCTAGCTTTGGAGTTTTGCTGTTCTCACTGATCGGTAAAAGGGGTCTTGGCTGAATGTTCTTGCTGATCTTCTGGGGGAGGGGACTGTTGTAGTGATTCTCAAATGTCTTTGCCCAAGGCAGAATTGCACTATTCTTGCACGGGGCAGGCTAAGGAATCTGTTCTGGTTAGCTCTCGGCAGCTTTTGTTCCCTGAAATGTTTCTGTACAGTTTTGGAAGATGAGAATGATGATGGCGGCCTTCCAATCTCCAGCCCCAGAGGAGTCAAGAGCTCAGGGTGACCCCTCTTCAGTGTGCCATCAGAGAAAACAATCACTCCTGTCTCCTTGGTCTCCAGGCATGCTCCATGCTCAACTGGCCTGTGATGGAGAATTTCTATCTCTGGCACATGGCCCCATTTGGAGTCTCAACACCCAACAGATTCCTGCAGCATGCTCCCATGCCACTCCTGGTGGTGCAAGGGAATTCTCCCTAGATCTGCCACTTGAGGGATCCTTGCTCAAAGAATAGTGGTCTGGCTTTGTATCTGCTCATGGTTTATGGCAACCCTGAGCTGAGAGCTCCCCCTCCTCAGCTCCATCTTTGCAGCCAGCTGCCCCATTCAGATACCTGGGAGCTCTGCCGCACTCAGGTACCCTGGTCGTTCTGTGATCCCCGAGTCTCCTGAGACCACACTGACTCAGTGAGGATCCCACTCCACACATAGCTACTGGAACAATATCCCTCCATGGGGCTGACTTCTGAAGGTTCTGATATTGTGTTCCACTGCTCTCTCACTTGCCAGGAGCCAGCTGATGGAGGCTCCCTAACCCCGCAGTCTATCTTCCCATACTTCACCTAGGATTCACTTCTCTGAACATCCTGGTGTCCAGAAAGTGGTTGCTTTTCTGTTCATAGAATTGTTGTTATTCTTCTCTTTGATCTCCTGTTGGGTTTGTAGGTGTTCAGAATAGTTTGATAACTATTCAGTCGAATTCCTGGGACAAGACCGAATTTAGGTCTCCTACTCCCCCACCATCTTGCTCCTCCCTTCTATTTAAAACAATTCCAAACAAGGGAGAGGAAGACGGCCACAGAGTAGGTGGACACTTGGCTCACCTCATCCACTAACACAACTAAATAACTATCAAATCATCCTAAAACCCAAGAGATAGACCTTGTGCCTGAAAGGAAAAAAACAAAACAGACTTAAAGAGAGATCAGGGGAGAAGGGGCAAGATGGCAGAGTGCAGGCATGTCAACCGGTTTCCTGAATTTAGCTGGATATCTACCAAGCCAGTCTGAACAAATGAAAATCAGCCTGATATGTAAGATTATACATCTGGATCTCTATGGGGGAAGAGGATATTCAGACCAGAGGTACAAAGGATGGAGTTGTGATTGCATGAGAGCTAATCAGACCGAACTTAAAAATGTTATAAATGAGATACAGTCAAAACTAGATATTCTAAGAGCTAGGGTAAATGAGACTGAAGAATGAATTCGTGATCTAGAAGACAAACTGATAGAAAGGAAGGAAGAGGAGGACGACTGGAACAAACGGCTTAAAATCCATGAAAACAATGTTAAAGAAATAAACAACAACATGAAGTGTTCTAATGTCAGAATTATTGGGATCCCTGAGAGGGTAGAGAGAGAGAGAGGACTAGAGATATATTTGGAATAATCATAGCTGAGAACATCCTTAATCTGTGGGATGGAATAAGCCTTCATGCAACCAGGAGTTCTTTACCCAACAAAGCTGTCATTCAGAATGGATGGAGACATAAAGCACTTCTAGGACTGGCAGAGAATGAAAGAATGTGTGGCCAATAACTAAGTTGGCCCTCCGGGAAATAGGGAGAGTTCTTAAAAATATAAAGAAGAAAGAACCCAAGAGTGATATAGAACAGAAATTTACAGGACAATCTATAGAAATAAGGACTTCACAGGCAACGTGAGGACAATAAAATCACAACTTTCAATAATCACTCTCAATGTGAATGGCCTAAATGCTCCCATGAAACAGCACCAGGTTGCAGATTGGATAAATTGGAAGGACCCATCTATATGCTGATTCATTTTGAACACAAAGGTACATCCAGACTGGAAGTGAGAGGATGGGGAATGATTTTCATACCAATTGACCTCAAAAGAAAGGTGGGGTACCAATTCTCATATGAGAAAAATTAGATTTTAAATTAAGGACTGTAGTTAGAGATACAAAAAGATACTACATCATTCTTAAGGGGTCTATCCAGCAAGAGAATCTAAGTATTATTAAATGCATGCCCCCAACATGGGAGCAGCCAAATACATAAGCCAACTGTCAACCAAAATAAAGAGAAATATTGAAAAATAATATGTTAATAGTAGGAGACCTCAACACCCCACTCTCAGCAGTACACAGATCATCTAAGCAGAAAATCAGCAAAGAAAGAAGAGCTCTGAATGACACACTGGGCCAGATGGACCTCATAGACATATACAGAACATTCCACCCTAAAAACAGACTACTGATACTTCTCAAGCACACATGGGACTTTCTCCAGAATAGACTACATACTGGGTCACAAATCAGGTCTCAACTAATACCAAAAGACTGAGATGATTCCCTGCATATTCTCAGACCACAGTGCTTTGAGACTGAAACTCAATCACAAGAAAAAGTTAGGAAGAAATTCAAAGATTTGGAAGCTAAGGACCTTCATGCTTCAGAGTGCTAGGGTAAACCAGGAAATCAAAGAAGAAATTAAGATTTCATGGGAATCAATGAGAAGGAAAACACTTTAGTCCAAAACCTATGGGATATGGCAAAGGCAGTCATATGGAGAAAATACATAGCTATCCAAGCCTCACTCAAAAAAATAGAAAAATTCTGAATTCACCAACCGACTTTATGCCTTAAAGAACTGTATTTAAGAAAAAAGAAAAGAAGAAGAAGAAGCCTAAGCCATGCACAAGAAGGGGAAAAAAATTAAGATTAGAGTAGAGATCAATGAATTAGAAACCAGAAGTATAGTTGAGCAGATCAATGAAACTTGAAGATGTTTCTTTGAAAGAATTAATAAGATAGTAAACCACCGGTAAGACTTATCCAAAAGAAAAGACAAAGGACCCAAATTAATAAAATTATGAATGAAAGAGGAGCTATCATTAGTAATATCAAGAAAATAGAAACAATTATCAGTAACCATACACTAATAAATAAAGCAACCTGGAAGAAATGGATGCCTTCCTGGAAACCTATAAACTACTAAGAAACAGGAAGAAATTGACAACATGAATAGACCAATACCACTAACGAGATGGAAGCTGTGATCAACGCCCCTCCCCAAAAGGAATCCAGGACCTGATGGATTTTCTAGGGAATTCTATCAACATTCAAAGAGCAAATAATACCTATTCTCCTGAAGCTGTTTCAAAAAATGGAAAGAGAAAGAAAGCTTCCACACTCTTTCTATGAGTCCAGCATTACCTTGATCCCAAAACCAGGCAAGGACCTAATCAAAAAGGAGAATTTCAAACCAATATCCCTGATGAATATGGATGCCAATATCTTCAACAAGATCCTAGCTAATAGAATCCAACAGTACATCAAAAGGATTATCTACCACGACCGGGTGGCATTTATCCCTGGGATCCAAGTGTCATTCAACATTTGCAAATCAATCAGTGTGATAGAACACATTAATAAGATGAGAGACAGGAACCATATGGTCCTCTCAATTGATGCAGAAAAAAGCATTTGACAAAACACAGCATCCTTTCCTGATTAAAACTCTTCAGAGTGTAGAGATAGAGGGAATATTCCCCAATTTCATAAAAAGAAAATCCACAAAAAACGCACAACAAATATCATTCTCAATGGGAAAAAGCTTAGAGCTTTTCCCTTAAGATCAGAAACACGACAAGGATACCCACTCTCACCACTGTTGTTCAACATAGCACTAGAAGTCCTAGCCTCTGCAATCAGACAACAAAAAGAAATAAAAGGTATTCAACTGGCAAGGAAGAAGTCAAGCCTTCTCTCTTCACAGATAACATGATACTTCATGTGTAAAACCCTAAAGCTCCACCCCCTAATTCCTAGAACTCATACAGCAATTAAGTAATGTGACAGGATGAAAAAAAAAAATTCAATGCACAGAAATCAGTTGCTTTGCTATACATTCACAATGTCACTGCAGAAGGGGAAATTAGGGAATTGATTCCATGTACAATAGTACCAAAGCCCACAAGATTCCTTGGAATAAAACTAACGAAAGAGGTGAAAAATCGATACCCTAGAAACTGCAAAACACTATGAAAGAAACTGAAGAAGAGACAAAAGGATGGAAAAACAGTCCATGCTCATGGATTGGAAGAATAAACACTATTGAAACACTATTAAAATGTCTATGATACCCAGAGCAATCTATACTCTCAATGCCATCTTGATCAAAATACCAACAGCATTTTTGAAAGTGCTGCAAAAAACAATCCTAAATCTTGTATACAACCAGAAAAGACACAAAATTGTCAAGGAAATGTTGAATACTAAAAACAAAGCTGGGAGCATCATTTTTCCTGATTTCAATCTATACTATAAAACTCTGATCATGATGACAGCATGGTACTGGCACAAAAACAGACACATAGATCAGTGGAACAGAGCAGTGAGCCCAGATATAGACCCTCAAGTCTATGGTCAACTAATCTCCCACAAAGCAGGAGAAAACATCCATAGGAAAAAAAGGTAGTCTCTTCAATAAATGGTGCAAGGAAAATTGGACAGCTATATAAAGAAGAAGGAAACTCAAACATTTTCTTGCATCATAACAAAGATAAACTTGAAGTGGATGAAAGACCCCAATGTGAGACAGTAATCCATCAAAGTCCTAGAGAAGAACATGGGCAGTAACCTCTTAAATATCGGTCACAGAAACTTCTTTCCAGACACGTCTCCAAAGGCAAGGGAAACCAAAGCAAAAATGAACTTTTGTGACTTCACCAAGAGAAAAAGCTTCTGCACAGTAAAGGAAATAGTCAACAAAACAGACAGCCACCCATGCAATCGGAGAATATATTTGCAAATGACACTTAAGACAAAGGGCTGATAGCCAAGATCTATAACGAATTCCTCAAACTCAACCTTCCAAAAACCAGATAATCAAGTAAAAAAAATAGGCTGCTTTGGTGAGTGCTGTGAAGTGTGTAAACCTGGTGATTCACAGACCTGTACCCCTGGGGATAAAAATATATGTTTATAAAAAATAAAAAATTAAAAAAAAATTTAAAAAAAATAGGCTGAAGACATGAACGACACTTCTGTTGCATTTCTATACACTAACAATGTGACTAAAGAAAAAGAAATTAAGGAATTGATGGCATTTACAATTGCACCAAAAACCAACCATAAGAAACCTAGGAATAAACCTAACCAAAGAGATAAAGGATGTATATTCTAGAAACTACAGAACACTTATGGTAAAAATTGAGGAAGACACAAGGATATAGAAAAACACTCCATGCTCTCAGATTAGAACAAGAGACATCACTAAAATGTCTATGATGCCCATAGGAGAGTGATCTACACATTCAGTGGAATCCCTATCAAAATACCATCAACTCTTTTCACAGAGATGGAACAAATAATTTAAAATTTGTATGGAAGAAGAAAAGGCCCTGACTCACCAGGGGAATGGTGGGGGAAAAAATGCTGGGAACACCACAATGCCTGACCTCAAGCTCTATTACAAAGCTCTGATAACCAAGGCAGCATGGTGCTGACACAAAATTATACACCTAGTTCAACGGACTGAAATAGAGAGCCCAGATGTGGACCCTCAGCTCTTTGGTAAACTAACCTTCGACAAAGCAGGAAAAAATGTCCGATGGAAAAAAAAGACAGTCTCTTTAATAAATGGTACTGGGAAAATTGGACAGCCACATGCAGAAGAAAGAAACCGAACCATTCTCTTACAGCATACATTAAGATAAAGTCAAATGGACGAAATACCTCAATATGAGACCAGAATCCATCAAAATCCCGGAAAAGAACACAGGCAGTAACCTCTTTGACTTTGGACACAGCAACTTCTTCGAAGACACTTCTCTAAAGGCAAGGGAAACAAAGCAAAAATGAAATTTTGGGACTTCATCAAGATGGAAACTTGTGCACAGCAAAGGAAACCCGTCAACAAAACAATGAGGAAACCCATGGAATGGGAGAAGATATTCGCAAATGACACTACAGACAAAGATCTGACATGCAAGATCTTTAAGCAACTCCTCAAAACTCAACACACACAAAACAGATAATCATGTCAAAAATGAGAAGATATGAACAGACTTCTCCAAAGAACACATACAAATGTCTAACAGACACATGAAAAAATGTTCATCATCATTAGCCATCAGGGAGATTCAAATCAAAATCACATTGAGATACCACCTTACACCAGTTAGAATGGCCAAAATTAACAAGACAGTAAAGAACAAGTGTTGGAGAGGATGTGGAGAAAGGGGAACCCTTTTACATTGTTGGTAGGAATGCAAGTTGGTGCAGCCACTTTGGGAAATAATGTGGAGATTCCTTAAGAAATTAAAAATAAAGCTACCCTATGACCTTGCAATTGCACTATGGGGCATTTACCCCAAAGATACAGATGTCGTGAAAAGAAGGGCCATCTGTACCCCCCAGTGTTTTTACCAGCAATGGCCACCATTGCCAAACTGTGGAAGGAGCCAAGATGTTCTTCAACAGATGAATGGATAAAGATATGGTCCATATATACAATGGAATATTATGCCTCCATCAGAGAGGATGAATACCTACCTTTTGTATCAACATGGATGGGACTGGAGGAGATTATGCTGAGTGAAATAAGTCAAGCAGAGAAAGTCAATTATCATAGGGTTTCACTTATCTGTGGAGCATAAGGAATAATATGGAGGACATTTGGAGAAGGAAAGGAAAAGTGAATCAGAGGGGGAGATGAACCATGAGAGACTGCGGACTCTGAGAAACAAACTTTGGAAGGAAGTGGGGTAGGGGATGGGTGTGCCTGGTGAGGGGTATTAAGGAGGGCACGTATTGCATAGACCACTGAGTGTGGTGCATAAACAATGACTCTTGGAACACTGAAATAACAAACTAAATTTTAAAAAAAGAAAGAATTGAAAAAATATGAAAATAACAAAAAAATAATAAAAATAAAGAATAAAAATTCAAAAAGTGGTACATATACTGTTTTCCCCCTAGAGCTGAATATTTGAAGCCCTCTGTATTCAATAAACTTAATTTTTTGTGCTGGAGTTCTGGGAGATGGGTCTTTGCCCTGATTCTCAGGTGGACTTACACTAGTGGAAATGCGCTCCCAATGTACAGGGAAGTGGGGCTCAGTGTATGCGGCTCTAGACTCCACTAGGTGGTGCTGTTTTGCTCCATGAAATCTTTCAGCACTGATGGGCAGGATAAAAATGAAGACATGGGACTTTCTATCTCTGGAACTGAAAATTCCTACCTCTGAGTCTTCAGTGAGCCCTTACAGAAGAGCAGCCAATCACTCTTTTCTCCTTGGTTTCCATCAGAATTCTGCATTCACCTTGCCTGTGCTCGAGTTTTTTGTTCTTGTTTTTGTTTTGTTTTCTTTGTTTCAAAACCCCCAAGTCTTAGGGACTCCTGTGCCACAGGCCCATTCTATTCCTCCAGGGAAGGGTCTAGCGACTCTTATGCCTTTCCTTAGACAATCCTAGGAAAGTCGTATTATGACTGGGCAGCCAAACACAGTTTATGGCAACATAAGGCAGAATGTGCAGGCACCTAGACTCACATTCTCAACTGCTTTCCATGCTCTTATGCCTGGAAAGCGTGTTGCACTAAGGCACCACTCATTCTTGTGACCCAGATTATCTTTAGACCATACTGTCACAACTGGGATTCCACCCTACTTCACCACCAGAGCACCTTTAAGCCAGGCGTGTCTCCTGCTGTAGCGAATTTCTAAAAGATCTGATTATGCACTCCACTGCTTATAAAACTTTGTGTTAGCCTCCTTCAACAGGTTATCTCCTTGCTGCCATATCCTCAGCTATATCACACTTGATTCAAGTCCCTATACTTCCTATCTTCCAAATGGTGATCACTTTTCTACTTGTAGCCTTGCAGCATTTGATTTCTCAGAGAGTGGATTGATATCTTGAGTGTTCAAAATGATTTGATAACTATCCTGTTGTATTCAAGGGACAAGAAAAACATAGGGTCCCCCGATTCCTCCACCATTTTAATTCCTCCTTCCTAAGAATCTGCATTTTTAACAAATATCTCAGAATAAGTTTAGCTACTTCCTTGTGTGAGGATGAGTTCTCCTTTTGGGAAGAGGATTGTGTTAATAGCTATACATTACATTTTGATTATCAATGAAACCACCAAAGAGGATTTTGCAGTCTCCTTAATAATGCTGTCTTGTATTTTCTAAATATTGTTAGGGTGATCATTGTAAGGGCCTGCTTAGCCAGATCGAGCCATTTTGTTGTTTATGCAGTAAACTTAGATTGACTCTGCCCCCCCCCCCAGGAACTTACTTAGAAACAAGTCTGGGAAACCAGTAAAATATGACTGACCAGCCCCTGATAACAGAGCCCATATACCAGGATGTGTCAGGTCAGGGGGAGGTAGCAGAGCCCAGAATACAAGGATGAGCCAAGCCAGGTGGAGACATCCAATCAGGAAAATACCTCCCTAACCACCCAAGAATGTGGGCCCTGCCTTTTGGGCGCCAATTCTGACCAGAGTGATAGGCTAGTTCAAATAACTACTATAGGGTGAATTGTAATTCAATTGGCCACCTGTGTGTGGCCAGGCTCAACCACATGGCCTTTACTCTATAAAAGTTAGTCTGTGAGGCTGGGAGGGGTTGCCTCTTTGCAAGAGATGGCCCTGGCAAGTCAGTTTGATTCTCGATGCTTGGCGTGAAATAAAGCTTTGCTTGACCTTCACTTTGTATCAGTCTCACTCCTTTGACCAGGGACCCAATAATCATGAGCTGCAGATTCATACTCTTTTACTATGTACATTCTACAAAATGAGCCTCACTTAACTCATCTGACCTATCCCCCATCAGATTCGTGTAACTGATAAATAACATTAAGAAAACATTTTGGGGGCACCTGGGTGGCTCAGTGGGTTAAGCCACTGCCTTTGCCTCGGTTCATGATCTCAGGGTCCTGAGATTGAGTCCCATACTGGACTCTCCACTCAGTGGGGAGCCTACTTCCTCCTCTCTCTCTGCCTGCCTCTCTGCCTCTTTGTGATCTCTGTCTGCCAAATAAATAAATAAAATCTTCTAAAAAAATTTAAAAAAAGAAAACATTTTGGATCATAACTAAGTGAAAAGATATGGTAAGAATTTAAAAAATTAGAGACAGTCTTCACTCACTAGAAACTTTCAGTCTCTAATAAGAAAATATATATATAAATAGCCAGAACATCACAAGTCAGAATTTATGACCCCCTTGTTTGTTTAAGGATGTTGCAAATAGTTGGCCCTGGATCTCTAATTGTGGAGTGCATAGTACATCAGGTTGTTCTAGGAAAAAGTATACTGTCTTGCAGTGTTTCCCAAACTTACCTGATCCTGAGAACCACCTGGAGTGCTTGTTTAAAAAAAAGGACTTATGGACCCCAGCTAAACATATTAAATCAAACTTCTCAGCAAAAGCAACAACTTAAGTGTTATTTTTCTTTTGTTGTTGTTACTTTGTTTTTGTAATGGAGAAAATGGACACAATGGAAAGAGCATAAATTTTAGAAAAGCTATTTTTAACCTCAGTTGTACATGTGAATTGTAAAGAGACCTTCAAAAATATATTGCTGCCTAGGGGTGGCTGGGTGTCTCATTTGGTTGAGATTCAGATTTTTATTCCAACTCAGGCCTTGACCTTAGTGTCATGAGTTCTAGCCCTATATTGGGCTCCACACTGGGCCTAGATCATAATTTTTTAATTTAAAAAAATATTATGGATAAAGACCATATGGTCGATATATACAATGGAATAGTATGCCTCCATCAGAAAGGATGAATACCCAAATTTTGTCTCAACATGGACGGGACTGGAGGAGATTATGCTGAGTGAAATAAGTCAAGCAGAGAAAGTCAATTATCATATGGATTCACTTACTTGTGGAGCATAAGTAATAACATGGAGGACATTAGGAGAAGGAAGGGAAAAGTGAATTGGGGGAAATCGGAGGGGGAGAAAAACCATGAGAGACAATGGACTCTGAGAAACAAACTGAGGGTTTTAGAGGGTGGGGATTTAGGCGAGACTGGTGATGGGTATTAAGAGGTATTAAGAGGTATTAAGGGCACGTATTGCATGGAACACTGGGTGTGGTGCATAAACCATGAATCTTGGAACACTGAAAAAATAAAATGAAAAAATATTAATACCTGAAATATGAAACCCATATCCTCCACATCTATTTTGACTTAATTGGCCTGGACACTGGTCTGAGTATCTGAATTTTGAAAAATCTCCCTAAGCATATTTTAATATGTATTCATGTTGAGAGCCATTTATTTAGAAACAGAGATACCAGGGAGTGCAAGAGCGCTAGTGACAGGGCTTTCTCTGGACCAATCGGAGGGAGCCAGAGCACTTATCCTGAGTTGGTAATCTCTCAGTGGTAGTCCACCATGCAGAAGTAAATGAGTGGTTGTTAATAAGTGAGAAAAATATTCAGCCAAGATTACTTTATCCAGCTAGGTTGTCATTGAAAATAGAAGGAGAGATTAAAAAGCTTCCAGGACAAACAAATCTAAAAGAATTTGTGATACCAAATCAGCCCTACAAAAAATATTGAAAGGGTCCTCTAAGCAAAGAGAGAGTCCAAAATTAACATAGATCAGGAGGAAAAGGGACAGTGTACAGTAACAGTCACCTTACAGGCAATACGATCACACTAAATTCATATCTTCTGATAGTTACCCTGAATATAAATGGGCTAAATGTCACAATCAAAACACGCAGAGCATTAGCTTAGATTTTTAAAAAACGAGCCATCAATATGCTCTCTGCAAGAGTTTCATTTTAGACCCAATGACACCACCAGATTTAAAGTGAGGGGATGGATATCCATTTATCATTCTATGGACATCAAAAGAAAGCTGGGGTGGCAATCCTAATATCACACCAAATAGATTTCAAACCAAAGACTGTAATAAAAGATGAGGAAGGCACTATATCATACTTAAAAGTTCTATGCAACAGGAAGATCAAGCAATTGTAAATATTTTGTCCCTAACATGGGAGCAGCCAATTATATAAGCCAATTAATAATAAAATCAAAGAAACACATGGACAATAATAAAATAATAGTAGGGGACTTTAAAACCCCCCCTCACTAAAATGGACAGATCATCTAAGAAAAATATCAACAAGGAAATAGGGGCTTTAAATGACAAACTGGACCAGATGGAATACATAGATACACCCAAAACGTTTATCCTAAAGCAACAGAATGCACATTCTTCTCTAGTACACATGGAACATTCTCCAGAATAGATGACATCCTGGGTCACAAATCGGGTTTCAACCAGTACCAAAAGATTGGTATCATACTCTGTATATTTTCTGAACACAGTGCTTTTAAACTCGAACTCAATCACAGGGTAAATTTGGAAAGAACTCAGATACGTGGAGGCTAAAGAGAGTCCTCTTAAACAATGAATGCATCAACCGATATTAAAGAAGACTTTTAATAATTCAAGTAAACAAAAAAGAGGGGGAAAAAAACAACTGTTCAAAATATTTGGGATGCAGGAAAGGTGGTCCTAAGAGAAAAGTATATGGAACTACCAGAATTTCTTCTGAAAGATCTCAAATACACAACCTAATCTTACACCTAAAGGAGCTGGAGAAAGAATACCTTACTAAACCTTACACCCAGCAGGAAAAGAGAAATAAGAAAGATCAGAGCAGAAAGCAATAAAACAGTAACCAAAATAACATTAGAACCAATCAACAAAACTTGGAGCTGATTCTTTGAAAGAACTAATAAGACTGATAAACCCCTAGCCAGACCTATTAAAAAGAAAAGAGAAAAGACTCAAATTAATAAAATAATAAATGGAAGAGGAGAGATCACAACCAACATCAAATAAATAAAAACAATTATAAGAACATATATGAGCAAATATACAACAACAAATTAGACAATCTAGAAGAAATGGATGCATTCCTAGAGATGTATAAACTACCAAATCTGAACCAAGAACAACATTTTATCATGGGTCTGTTAGCCATTTGTATGTCTTCTTTGGAGAAGTGTCTGTCCATCTCTTCTGCCCATTTTTTGACATGATTACCTGTTTTGTGTGTGTTGAGCTTAATGAGTTCTTTAGAGATCCTGGATATCAGCCCTTTGTCTGTATTGTCATTTCCAAATATCTTCTCCCATCCGTGGGTTGGCTCTTTGTTTTGTTGACTGTCTCCTTTGCTGTGCAGAAGCTTTATTTTTTTAATTTTATTTTTTTAAGATTTTTTCAGTGTTCCAGAATTCATTGTTTAGGCACCACACCCAGTGCTCCCTGCAATACGTGCCCTCCATAATACCCACAACCAGGCTCACCCAACTTCCCACCCCATGCCCCTTCAAAACCCTCAGATTGTTTTTCAGAGCCCATTTCTCTCATGGTTCATCTCCCCCTCCAATTTCCCTCAACTCCCTTCTCTCCATCTCCCCATGTTCTCCGTGTTATTTCTTATGCTCCACAAATAAGCGAAACCATATGATAATTGACTCTCTCTGCTTGACTTATTTCACTCAACATAATCTCTTCCAGTCCCATCCATGTTGATACAAAAGATGGGTATTCATCCTTTCTGATGGAGGCATAATGCTCCATAGTATATATAAACCACATCTTCCTTATCCATTCGTCCATTGAAGGCCATCTTGGTTCTTTCCAGAGTTTGGCGACTGTGGCCATTGCTGCTATGAACATGGGCAGAAGCTACTGATCTTGATGAAGTCCCCAAAACTCATTTTCACTTTTGTTTCCTTTGCCTTTGAATACATATCTTGAAAGAACTTGCTGTGGCCGATGTTGAAGAGGATACTGCCTATGTTCTCCTCTAGGATTCTGATGGATTCCTGCCTCAAGTTGAGGTCTTTTATCCATTTCGAGTTTATCATTGTATATGGTGTAAGAGAATGGTTGACTTTAATTCTTCTACACATAACTGTCCCATTTTCCCAGCACCAATTACTGAAGAGATTGTCTTTTTTCCATTATATATTTTTTCCTACTTTGCTGAAGATTATTTGACCATAGAGTTGAGCGTCCAAATCTGGGCTCTCTATTCGGTTCCACTGGTCTATGTGTCTGTTTTTATGCCAATACCATGCTGTCTTGATGACCACAGCTTTGTAGTAAACCTTGAAATCAGGCAAAGTGATGCCCCCAGTTTCGTTTTTCTTATTCAACATTTCCTTAGCAATTCAGGGTCTCTTCTGATTCCATACAAATTTTAGGATTGTTTGCTCCAGATCTTTGAGAAATGCCAGTGGAATTTTGATTGGAATAGCATTGAAAGTATAGATTGCTCTAAACAGTATAGACATTTTAACAATGTTTATTCTTCTGATCCATGAG
Source organism: Mustela putorius furo (assembly GCF_011764305.1). Lineage (NCBI taxonomy): Eukaryota > Metazoa > Chordata > Mammalia > Carnivora > Mustelidae > Mustela > Mustela putorius. The sequence continues at coordinate 214,130 of NW_025422246.1, read as the reverse complement.
CATGGAATGGTTCCATTTTTTGTGTCTTCTTCAATTTCTTTCATGAGTGTTCTTTATTTCCATGAGTACAGATCCTTAACCTCTTTGGTTAGGTTTATTCAGAGGTATCTTACAGTAATTGGTGATATAGTAAATTGAATCGATTCTCTAATTTCCCTTTCTGTATTTTCATTGTTATTGTATAAGAAAGCAATTGATTTTGTATCCTGCCACGTTACTGAATTGCTGAATAAATTCTAGTAGTTTGGGAGTGGAGTCTTCTGGGTTTTCCATATGAGTATCATGTCATCTGCAAAGAGAAAGAGTTTCACTTCTTCATTGCCAATTTGAATACCTTTTATTTCTAATTGTTGTCTGATTGCTATTGCTAGGACTTCTAATACAATGTTGAACAAGAGTGGTGAGAGTGGGCATCCTTGTCATGTTCCTGATCTCAAAGGGAAGGCTGTCAGCTTTTCCCCATTGAGGAAGATAGTTGCTATGTTTTTCATAGATTTTATAAAGTTGAGGAATGTTCCCTCTATCCCCATACTTTGAAGCATTTTAATCAGGAATGGATGCTGGATTTTGTCAAATGGCTTTTTCTGCATCAATTGAGAGGACCATGTAGTTCTTCTCTCTTCTCTTATTGATTTGTTCTATCACATTGATTGATTTAAGAATGGTGAGCCACTCTTGCAATCCAGGGATAAATCCCACCTTGTCATACTGGATAATATTTTGAATGTACTGTTGGATCCTACTAGCTAGGATCTTGTTGAGAATCTTAGCATCCAAATTCAGAGGGGTTATTGGTCGGAAATTCTCCTTTTTAGTGGGGTTGTTTCCTGGTTTGGGGATCAGGGTAATGCTGGCTTCATAAAAAGAGTCTGGAAGTTTGCTTTCTGCTTCCATTTTAGGAAACAGCTTCAGGAGAATAGGCATTATTTCTTCTTTGAAAGTTTGGTAGAAGTACCCAGGGAATCCATGAGGTCCTGGGCTCATGTTCGTGAAGAGGTTTTTTTTTTTGTTTTTTATTTTTTGGTTTTTTTTTTCCTGCCTCTCACCTTTTTCTTTTAATTTTTTATTTTTTTATAAACATATTTTTATCCCCAGGGGTACAGGTCTGTGAATCACCAGGTTTACACACTTCACAGCACTCACCAAAGCACATACCCTCCTCAATGTCCATAATCCCACCCCCTTCTCCCAAACCCCCTCCCCCCAGCAACCCTCAGTTTGTTTTGTGAGATTAAGAGTCACTTATGGTTTGTCTCCCTCCCAATTCCATCTTGTTTCATTGATTCTTCTCCTACCCACTTAAGCCCCCATGTTGCATCACCACTTCCTCATATCAGGGAGATCATATGATAGTTGTCTTTCTCTGCTTGACTTATTTCGCTAAGCATGATACGCTCTAGTTCCATCCATGTTGTCGCAAATGGCAAGATTTCATTTCTTTTGATGGCTGCATAGTATTCCATTGTGTATATATACCACATCTTCTTGATCCATTCATCTGTTGATGGACATCTAGGTTCTTTCCATAGTTTGGCTACTGTGGACATTGCTGCTATTAACATTTGGGTGCACGTGCCCCTTTGGATCACCACGTTTGTATCTTTAGGGTAAATACTCAGTAGTGCAATTGCTGGGTCATAGGCCAGTTCTATTTTCAACATTTTGAGGAACCTCCATGCTGTTTTCCAGAGAGGTTGCACCAGCTTGCATTCCCACCAACAGTGTAGGAGGGTTCCCCATTCTCCACATCCTCACCAGCATCTGTCATTTCCTGACTTGTTGATTTTAGCCATTCTGACTGGTGTGAGGTGATATCTCATTGTGGTTTTGATTTGTATTTCCCTGATGCCGAGTGATATGGAGCACTTTTTCATGTGTCTGTTGGCCATCTGGATGTCTTCTTTGCAGATATGTCTGTTCATGTCCTCTGCCCATTTCTTGATTGGATTATTTGTTCTTTGGGTGTTGAGTTTGCTAAGTTCTTTATAGATTCTGGACACTAGTCCTTTATCTGATTTCAGGAGGTTTTGGATCACTGCTTCAATCTCGTTACTAGATATTGGTCTATTCAGGTTGTCAATTTCTTCCTGATACAGTTTTGGAAGTTTATAGGTTTCCAGGAATTCATCCATTTCATCTAGGTTGCTCAAGTTTTTGGCATATAATTTCTGATGATTGTTTCTATTTCCTTGGTGTTAGTTGTGATCTCTCCCTTTTCATTCATAATTTTATTAATTTGTGTCTTCTTTCTTTTCTTTTTGATTAGTTTGACCAATGGTTTATCGATCTTATTGATTCTTTCAAAAAAACAGCTTCTGGTTTCATTGATGCATTTTACTGCCCCTCTAGTTTCTATGTCATTGATCTCTGCTCTAATCTTGATTATTCCCCTTCTTGTATGTGGAGTTGGCTTACTTTGTTGTTGATTCTCCAGTTCTTTAAGGTTTAAAGACAGCTGGTGTATTCTGGATTTTTCAGTTTTTTGGGGGGAGTCTTGGATGGCTATGTATTTCCCCCATAGGACTGCCTTTGCTGTATCTCATAGGTTTGGGGCCAAAGTGACTTCATTCTCATTGGTTTCCATGAATTGTTTAAGTTTTTCTTTGATTTACTGGTTGATCCAAGCATTCTTAAGCAAGGTGGTCTTTAGCTTTCAGGTGTTTGAATTCCTTCCGAACTTTTCCTTGTGGTTGAGCTCCAGTTTCAAAGCATTGTAGTCTAAGAATATGCAGAGAATAATCTCAATCTTTTTACTGGTAGAGCCCTGATTTTTGTCCCAGTATGTTGTCTATTCTGGAGAAGGTTCCATGTGCACTCGAGAAGAATGAGTATTCTCTTGTTTTGGGGTGCAATGTTCTGTATATATCTATGAGGTCCATCTGGACCAATGTGCAATTGAATGCTCTTCTTTCTTTTTTGATTTTCTGCTTGGATGATCTATTACTGAGAGTGGCACGTTAAGCTCCCATACTATTAATGTATTCATATCAATGTGACTCTTTATCTTGATTAACAGTTGTCTTATGTAGTTGGTTACTCCCATGTAGGGGCATAAATATTTAAATTGTTAGATTATATTGGTGTATAGACCCTTTAAGAGTGCTGTAGTGTCCTTCTGTATCTCTGACGATAGTCTTTACTTTAAAATCTAATTTATCTGATATGAGAATCACTACCCCAGCCTCCTTTTGAGTCCCGTTGGCATTAAATATATTCCTCCATCCCCCCATTTTCAGAACGTATCCTTACGTTCAAAATGGGGCTCCTGGAGACAATATATGGATGGGTTTTGTCGTTTTTAAAATCTGTAACCCTGTGACTTTTTATGGGCACATTTAGGCCAATCATGTTGAGAGTGATTATTGAGAGATACATTTTTTCTGACATCATGTTACCTGTGAAGTCTTTGTTTCTATAAATTGTCTCCCTAAATTTCTGTTCAATGATACTCTTAGTTCTTTTTTCCTTTTTTATAGGACCCCTGTTAATATTTCTTGTAGAGCCGGCTTAGTGGTCACATGCTCTTTTAAGCCTTTCAGGTCTTGGAAGCTCTTTATTTATCCATTGATTTTGAATGTCAATCAAAATATTGTTGGTCAATATATTCTTGTCTGCAAAATATTCTTGTCTGCATTTTCTTTTCATTTAGTGCCCTGAGCACATCTTGCCAGCCCTTTCTGGCTTGCCAGGTTTCTGTGGACAGGTCTCACCTTATTCTGATGGACCTTCCTCTGTATGTAAGGAATATCTTCACCCTAGCTGTTCTCAAGAGCTCCTGTCTAAGATTGTGATTCATCATTTTCACACTCAGGTGTTTCGAGGTCTTTCTAGATTCTGTGATCTTGGGGGGAGACCTTTCTGCCTCTAGGACACAAAAGCTCATTCCATTTGCCAGACTGGGAAATTTTTCATGGAGAATTTGTTCAACTATATCCTCTAGTCTTCTTTCTTTCTCCTCTCCCTCAGGAATTCCAATAATTCTGACGTTGGAATGTTTCATGGCTTCATTTATTTCCCATTAATTCTGTTTTCATGCCTTCTAAGCTGTTTGTTCCAGGACTCCTCCTGATCTTTTTTCTCTATTAGTTTGTCCTCTACATCACTAATTCTATCTTCTGCCTCAGTTACACTAGGTGTTAGAGAATTTAGATTAGATTGGAACTCATTGAGAGCATCATCCTTGGTGGCTTTCACTTCTGCCCTAATTAATTCCATTTTGTCATCAAAGACTTTCTCCATCCTAGTCATTGCCTGCATAATTGTTAGCCTGAATTCCCTTTCTGACATACTGTTTATGTCCATATCCAAAAGCTCTGATGGAGAGTCTCTGAATTTTTCCTCTGTTGGACATTTCTCCCCCTAGTCTTTTTGGTGAGAGATGGTTGAACGGATGTGTAGCTGAATTTATCAACCATGGTGCAGGCCAGGTGCACCCGGGAACACTTCTGAGCAATCAGGAGTTCCCACCAAAAAGAAAGAACAAAGAAAAAAAGAGAGAGAGAGAGAGAGGATTAAAAAAAAAAAAGAAAAAAGAAAAGAGAGGACCCAGCCTAAATGGGCTCCAAAGGTAAGATTTATAAAGTATACAAACAAAAAAAAAACAGATCATCAAAAGACTGACAAAAGTACATGACAAGAAAAAAAAAAAAAAAAAGAACCCAGCCAAAATGAACCCCAAGTATATGATTGAGATACTACCAGTACAAAAATAAATACACAGAAACATTGAGAGAAGAAAAAGATGGGAGGGTGGTCATAAATTCTCAGTGTGGGCGAGGAAGGTTATTTTGATTCTTCCAGGATGCATCTTGATATCTTTGTTAAAGGACTCAAATTTCCTGAGATAAAGGGGGATTAAAACTGTTTTATATATTGGGTAGCATTGATTGGGGAAAGGGGATTACCTTGAAGCTTATCTCTATATGAATATTTTAAAAAATAAAATATAGAAAAGTGAAAGAAAAACACAGGTATATTTATCAAAAAAGTTCAAGTTAAAAGGTTATTATGGAATTTGTTGTACTGAGCATCTCATTTGGATGGTAAATGGGGTAAACAATTTTAAAAAGGAATTGATAAGAAAGAGAATAGTGGAATCAAATTAAAAATAAAAGTTGTATCTAGTGTTGGTTATCCTCTTGGTTTTTTTTTTGTTTGTTTTTGTTTTTGTTTTGGGAGGTGCTGGCTTTCTGGAGGAGGGGGCTGCCACGTGTTTTTTCAGGCAGTTTTGCTAGAATTGAGTCCTCCTGCCCCTTATCAAGGGGCTGGGCTCTGAGGAAACCGGTTTTTTAGGCTTTTGTTCTCTGGAGTTTTTTCCCCCCCATTGGTATTTTTTGGTGGTTCTTCAGAGGTTTAGAGGAAAGCAAACTGCACCCAGACCTCCATCTCAGAGAGAAGCTTCAGTCTGTCCCCTCTGGGTGCTCCAGGGCACATAAATTCATCCTCTGCCTCTGGCAGAGCACATCCCCAGTCACAGTCTCATGGGTTGCAGGAGCTCCCGCTTGTGCCATAGTGTTACCAAAACCACAAGAAGTCCAGAGAGCTGGCTTCCAGTGGCTGCCTCCGCTATGGCTGTCTGGGCAGGTTCAGACCACAAGAGAGGTCTCAGCCAGAGACAGCACACTGAGATTTTCAGGCTGGCCTGGGCTGTGAGTGTTCAGACTCTCCCGGTCCTAGAGAGCACCGGCTAGCACCTGCACAGACCTCTCCCAGTGGAGAATGTGGAGCGCGACTCAGACCCCGGTAGCGCAGCATTTGTGCAGAGTGCAAAAGGCTGTGGTTCTAGAGAGCGCCAGCTGGCATCCACACCAGACTCTCTCACACGTGTCACCACCCAGATGCTCTCCTGCTGGCTGGTGGTTCATGGACCAAGGCCTGGTTTCTTCGCTGCACTCTGGCTCAGCACCAACGGTGGCCATCTTGGGTACATGGGCTTAAGCTCCTGTCCCTAACCACCCAATTCCACCAAATTCACCTTAAGATATTTTGCTCTTTTTGAGTGCTTTCAACCAGACTCCAAGTTAATGTTGGTCCCCAATCACAGGGCACACTCGTATTGGGGTATTACTTACCAAAGAGTCACTTCTGGTGGCTCCCTCCCCCTTTTGTTGATCTTCTGATATCAGTCCGATGTTCCCACTCAGCTTTACCTGTCCACTGGTGTCTTCTGCCCTGTAGAGATACAGAAATGTATAATTCTAATCTCAGGCTGATATCATGGGTGATCAGAGTTCTTTGGTAGATAATCAGCTCATTTTAGGGGACCAGCTGAAACAGCGTCTCCTACTTCTCCACCATCTTGTAACCCCAACTTCTACCAAATATTTAAAGAATTAATACCTATTCTTCTGAAACTGTTCAAAAAAATAGAAATGGAAGGAAAACTTCCATTCTCATTCTATGAAGCCCACATTACCTTGATCTTGTCAACACCAAATAAAGACCCCACCAAAAAGGACAATTGCAGACCAATATCCCTGATGAACATGGCTGCTAAAATTCTCACCAAAATATGAGCCAATAGGATCCAAAAGTACATTAAAATGATTATTCAACATGAGTAAGTGTCCTTTATTCCTGGGCTGTAAGTTTGTTTCAACATCCACAAATCACTGTGATACACTACACAAAGAAAAAAAAAAGGAAAAGGAAAATATAATCCTCTCAATTGATGCAGAAAAAGCATTTGACAGAGAACAGCATCTTTTCTTGATTAAAACTACTCACAGTGTAGTGCTAGAAGGTACATACCTCAAATCATAAAAGCGATCTATGAAACACACACATCAAAAATCATTCTCAATAAGGGGCACGTGCACCCGAATGTTTATAGTAGCATTGTCCACAATAGCCAAACTATGAAAAGAACCTAGATGTCCATCAACAGATGAATGGATAAAGAAGATGCGGTATATATATACAATGGAATACTATGCAGCCATCAAAAGAAATGAAATCTTGCCATTTGCGATAATGTGGATGGAACTAGAGGGTATTATGCTAAGCAAAATAAGTCAATCAGAGAAAAACAACTATCATATGATCTCCCTGATATGAGGAAGTGGAGACGTGATGTGGGGGTGTTTGGGGGATAAGAAAGGAATAAATGAAACAAGATGGGATCGGTAGGGAGACAAATCATAAGTGACTCTTAATTTCACAAAACAAACTGAGGGTTGCTGGGGGGAGGGGTGTCGGGACAGGGTGGTGGGGTTATGGACGTTGGGGAGGATATGTGCTATGGTGAGTGCTGTGAAGTGTGTAAACCTGGAGATTCACAAAACTGTACCCCTGGGGATAAAACTACATTATATATTTATTAAAAAAAATAATAAAGAAAATCATTCTCAATGGTAAAAAAACTGAGAGCTTTCCCCCTAAGTTTAAAAACACGGCAGGGATGTCCACTATCACCACCACTCATCAACATAGTACTGGAAGACCTAGCCTCAGTAATCAGACAACAAAAAGAAATAAAAGGCATCTGAATCAGCAAACAAGAAGTCAGACTCTCAGTCCTTATGTGATTCATCCTGTGGAAAACCCAAAAGAGCTCACCCCAAAACTGCTAGAACTCATATAGGATTTCAGTAATGTGGCAAGATATAAAATCAGTGCACAGAAATCAGTTACATTTTTATACACCAACAATGAGACATAAGAAAGAGAAATTAAGTAGTCAATCCAATTTACAATTGCACCTGAAAACATAAGCTACCTAGGAATAAATCTAATAAAAGAGGCAAAGGAATAAATCTAATCAAAGAGGCAAAGAGGCAGAGAATCTATATTCAGAAAACTCTAGAATACTCATGAAAAAAAATTGACGAAAATGGAAAAACTTGCCATGCTCATAGATTGGAAGAACAAATATTGTAAAGATGTCTACACAACAGAAAGTAATACACACATTTAATGCAATCCCTATCAATAAACCATCAACTTTTTTCACTGAAATGAAATAAATAATTTTAAAATATGTATGGAAACAGAAAAGACCCCAAATAGCCAGTGTGATGTTGAAAATGAAAACCAAACTAGTGGCATCACAACTCTGGACTTAAAACTCTATTACAAAGCTGTAATCAAGACAGTATAGTACTGGCACAAAAAACAAACATATAGGTCAATGGAACAGAATACAGAACTCAGAAATGGACCCTAAAATCTATGGTCAACTAATCTTCAATGAAGCAATAAAGAATACCCAATGCAAAGGATAGTCTCTTCAACAAATGGTGTTGGGAAAACTGGACAGTCACATGCAGAAGAATAAAGCTGGACCATTTCCTTACACCATACACAAAAATAGACTCAAAATGGATGAAAAACCTAACTGTGAGATAGGAATCCGTCAAAATCCTTGAGGATTTTGATCCAGAGGCAGTAACCTCCTTGATCTCAGATGCAACAACTTCTTCCTAGACACATCCCCAAAGGCAAGGGAAGCAAGGACAAAAATGAACTATTGGGACTTCAAGAAAAAATGTTTTTGGAGAGCAAAGAAAACGGTCAACAAATCCAAAAGACAACCAACAGAATTCAAGAATATAAATGCCAATTATATATCACATAAAGGGCTAGTATCCAAAATCTATAAAGAACTTATCAAACTCAACACCCAAAGAAGAAGTAATCCAATCAAGAAAGGGGCAAAAGACATGAACAGATATTTCTGCAAAGAAGACATCCAAATTGCCAACAGACATTTGAAAAACTTCTCAACATCACTCAGTATCAAGGAAATACAAACCAAAACCACAATGAGATCCCCCCCTCACACCACACAGAACAGCAAAAATTAAGAAGTCAGGAAACGACAAATGTTGGCGAGGATTCGTAGAAAGGGGAACCCTCCTGCACTGTTAGTGGGAATTCAAGCTGGTGTAACTACTCTGGAAAACAGTATGTGGGATCCTCAAACAGTTCAAAATGGAGCTACCCTGTGATTGAGCAATTGCACTGCTGGCTCCTTACCACAAAGATACAAATGCAGTAATTTTAAGGAGCACCTGCACCACAATGTTTATAACAGCAATGCCCACAATAGCCAAATTATAGAAAGAACACAGATGTCCATCAATGAATCAGAGGATAAAGTAAATGTGATATGTGTATACACACACACACACACACACACAAACACAATGGAATATTATGCAGCCATTAATAAAATGAAACCTTGTCATTTGCAACTTCGTGGATGGAACTACAGTGTATTATGCTAAGTGAAATAAGCCAGTCAGAGAAAGACAATTATCATATAACCTAACTGATATGTGGAGTTTGAGTAACAAGGCAGATGACCATAGGGGAAGATGGGAAAATATAAAACAAGAGGAAACTAGAGAGAGATACAAACCAAAAGAGACACTTTATCTCAGGAAACAAACTGAGGGTTCCTGGAGTGGAGGGGGTGGGAAGGATGAGGTGGCTGCATGATGGACCTTGGAAAGGTTATGTGTTGTGGTGAGCTCTATGTATTCTGTAGGAGTGATGAATCACACACCTGTACCCCTGAAACAAATAATACATTATATGCTAATAGTAATAAAATAAATTAATTAATAATACATAAATAAATAAATAGTGAGTGCTGAATAGCACAGAGCTGATGGATCATGAAGATATAGGTATATTTGATGGTTCTCACACACTTTACTCCAGGACTCAGATAATAGAATCATCTGCATGTGGCTAACAGACACTCACTTCAGGCAGAAGTTTAGGAACCCCTAATCTAAGGAATCAGGGCTTTGTTTGTTTGTTTGTTTGTTTCACTGTCACTACTTTTTTTTCCTTATTCACAAAACAAAATTTATTATAAACAAAATCAAGTAATATTCCTTCCATAAAATGTATGCAGGGATATGAAAATAGCCTTGTCTTACACAGTCTGTATTTTTTAAATTTTATTTTAATTTCTTTCAGTGTTCCAAGATTCATTGTGTATGCACCACACCCAATGCTCCATGAAATACATGCCCTCCTTAATACATACCACCAGGCTTACGCAACCCCCCACCCTCCTCTCCTCAAAAATCCTCACTTTGTTTCTCAGACTTCATAGTCTCTCATGGTTCGTCTCCGCCTCCAATTTCCCCCAACTCACTTTTCCTCTCCATCTCTCCATGTCCTCCGTGTTATTCCTTATGCTGTAAAAGTGAAACCATATGATAACTGACTCCCTCTGCTTGACTTATGTCACTCAGCATAATCTCCTCCAGTCTTCACCATGTGGATATAAAAGTTGGGTATTTATCCTTTCTGATGGAGGCATAATAGTATTGTATATGTGGATCATATCTTATTTCTCCTTCCATCTGTTAAAGGGCATCTTGGCTCTTTCCACAGTTTAGTGACTGTAGCCATTGCTGCTATGAACATTGGGGTACAGATGGCCCTTCTTTTCACTACATCTGTGTCTTTGGGGTAAATAAATACCCAGTAATGCAAATGCAGGGCCAGAGGGTAGCTCTATTTTTAATTTTTTGATGAATCTCCGAACTGTTTTCCAAAGTGGCTGCAACAACTTGCATTCCCACCAACACTATAAGATGGTTCCCCTTTCCCCACATCTTCTCCAACACTTGCTGTTTACTGTATTGTTAATTTTGGCCATTGTAACTGATGTAACGTGGTATCTCAATGTGGTTTTTTTGTCTTCCTTTTATTTTATTAATTTTTTATTTTTTATAAACATATTTTTATCCCCAGGGGTACAGGTCTGTGAATCACCAGGTTTACACACTTCACAGCACTCACCAAAGCACATACCCTCCCCAATGTCCATAATCCCACCCCCTTCTCCCAAACCCCCTCCCCCCAGCAACGCTCAGTTTGTTTTGTGAGATTAAGAGTCACTTATGGTTTGTCTCCCTCCCAATTCCATCTTGTTTCATTGATTCTTCTTCTACCCACATAAGCCCCCATGTTGCATCACCACTTCCTCATATCAGGGAGATCATATGATAGTTGTCTTTCTCTGCTTGACTTATTTCGCTAAGCATGATACGCTCTAGTTCCATCCATGTTGTCGCAAATGGCAAGATTTCATTTCTTTTGATGGCTGCATAGCATTCCATTGTGTATATATACCACATCTTCTTGATCCATTCATCTGTTGATGGACATCTAGGTTCTTTTCATAGTTTGGCTATTATGGACATTGCTGCTATAAACATTCGGGTGCATGTGCCCCTTTGGATCACTACGTTTGTATCTTTAGGGTAAATACCCAGTAGTGCAATTGCTGGGTCATAGGGCAGTTCTATTTTCAACATTTTGATGAACCTCCATGCTGTTTTCCAGAGTGGCTGCACCAGCTTGCTTTCCTTACAGCACACACAAAAATAGACTCAAAATGGATGAAGGACCTCAATGTGCGAAAGGAATCCTTCAAAATCCTTGAGGAGATCACAAGCAGTAACCTCTTCGACCTCAGCCGCAGCAACATCTTCCTAGGAACAAGGCCAAAGGCAAGGGAAGCAAGGGCAAAAATGAACTATTGGGATTTCATCAAGATCAAAAGTTTTTGCACAGCAAAGGAAACAGTTAACAAAATCAAAAGACAACTGACAGAATGGGAGAAGATATTTGCAAATGACATATCAGACAAAGGACTAGTGTCCAGAATCTATAAAGAACTTAGCAAACTCAACACCCAAAGAACAAATAATCCAATCAAGAAATGGGCAGAGGACATGAACAGACATATCTGCAAAGAAGACATTCAAATGGCCAACAGACACATGAAAAAGTGCTCCATATCACTCGGCATCAGGGAAATACAAATCAAAACCACAATGAGATATCACCTCACGCCAGTCAGAATGGCTAAAATCAACAAGTCAGGAAATGACAGATGCTGGTGAGGATGTGGAGAATGGGGAACCCTCCTACACTGTTGGTGGGAATGCAAGCTGGTGCAACCTCTCTGGAAAACAGCATGGAGGTTCCTCAAAATGTTGAAAATAGAACTGGCCTATGACCCAGCAATTGCACTACTATTTACCCTAAAGATACAAACGTGGTGATCCAAAGGGGCACGTGCACCCGAATGTTAATAGCAGCAATGTCCACAGTAGCCAAACTATGGAAAGAACCTAGATGTCCATCAACAGATGAATGGATCAAGAAGATGTGGTATATATACACAATGGAATACTATGCAGCCATCAAAAGAAATGAAATCTTGCCATTTGCGACAACATGGATGGAACTAGAGCGTATCATGCTTAACGAAATAAGTCAAGCAGAGAAAGACAACTATCATATGATCTCCCTGATATGAGGAAGTGGTGATGCAACATGGGGGCTTATGTGGGTAGGAGAAGAATCAATGAAACAAGATGGAATTGGGAAGGAGACAAACCATAAGTGACTCTTAATCTCACAAAACAAACTGAGGGTTGCTGGGGGGATGGGGTTTGGGAGAAGGGGGTGGGATTATGGACATTGGGGAGGGTATGTGCTTTGGTGAGTGCTGTGAAGTGTGTAAACCTGGTGATTCACAGACCTGTACCCCTGGGGATAAAAATATATGTTTATAAAAAGTAAAAAATTATTAAAAAAATAAAAAAAATAAATGGGCAGAGGACATGAACAGACATTTCTGCAAAGAAGACATCCAGATGGCCAACAGACACATGAAAAAGTGCTCCATATCACTCGGCATCAGGGAAATACAAATCAAAACCACAATGAGATATCACCTCACACCAGTCAGAATGGCTAAAATCAACAAGTCCGGAAATGACATATGCTGGCGAGGATGCGGAGAAAGGGGAACCCTCCTACACTGTTGGAGGTCCTGTCATTTTTATCCAATTTGCAACCATGTGCTGTTTTATGTGAGGATTTTGGCCACTCATATTGAGAGTGATTATTGAGAGATACGTTTTGATGGACATCAAGTTACCTGTGAAGTCCTTGTTTCTATAGATTGTCTCTGTAAATTTCTGTTCTATGTCCCTCTTGGGTTCTTTCTTCTCTCATAGAAACCCCCATTAATATTTAGTAGTTCCAGTTTGTTGGTCACATACTCTTTGAAACCTTGCCAGTCTTGGAGGCTCTTTATTTATCCATCCATTTTGAATGTCTGTCTTGCTGGATAAAGTATTCTTGGTTGCATGTTCTTCTCATTTAGTGCCCTGAATATATCTTGCCAGGCCGTTCTGGTTTTCCAGGTTTCTGTGGGCAGGTCTGATGTTACTCTGCTGGGCCATCCTCTGTACATAAGGAAACTCTTCTCCCTATCTGCCCTCAGATCCTTTTGTCTAAAATCATGATTCATTGGTTTCAAAATTAAGTGCCTTGAGGTCTTCCTAGATTTGTTGATCTTGGAGGGTGACTTTTCTGCCTCTAGGACATGAAGGCTCTTCCATTCCCCAGACTTGGAAAATTTTCATCCAGAATTTGTTCACCTATATCTTCTAGTCTTTTGTCTTTTTCCACCTCATCATGGTTCCCAACATTTCATGGCATTATTTATTTCCTTAATTCTGATTTCATGGCTTCTAAGCTGTTTGTCCCATGTCTCTTCCTGATCCTTTTTATCTACTATTTTGTACTCTAGATCACTAATTCTGTCTTCTGCCTCTGCTACCCTATCTGTTAGAGTATTTAGATAAGATTGGATCTCATTGATAACATGTTTAAATTCTGCCCTGGTGGCTCTCACTGCTGCCCTTAGAGATTTTATGTTGTCATTAATGGCTTTCCACAACCTAGCCACTGCCTGGATAATTTTAGCCTGAATTACCTTTTTACCATACTGTTCATGTCCATATCCAATAGTTCTGACAGAGAGGATATCTGAATTTTTCCCTCTTGTGAGTCTCTGAATTTTTCCTCTCTTGTGTGCTCCTCCTCCTAGTCATTTTGGTGAGTGCTTATGGGGGGATGTATAACTGAGTACATCAACCACGATCCAGGCAAGGTTCACCTTGGAATGCTTTGGAGCAATATTAAGTCACCACCAAAAAGAAAGAAAAAAGAAAAGAAGAGAGAAAGAAAGAGAGAAAAAGAGAGAGAGAGAGAAAAGGGAAAACCCAGGCACTATGAGGCCAATAAGTAAGATTTATAAGGTATATAAACAAAAACGGACAAACAGAAAGACCGACAAAAGTAAATGACAAGCGGGAGGACTCAAGATGGCAGAGGAGTAGCAGGATGAGATGACATCAGGTAGCAGGATATCAGCTAGATATTTTATCAAATGATTCCGACACCTACAAATGCAACAGGAGATCAAAGAGAAGAAGAGCAGCAATTCTAGAAACAGAAAATCAGCCACTTTCTGAAAGGTAGAACCTGTGGAGAAGAGAATCCAAAGTGATGGGAAGATAGACCATTGGGGTAGGGGCCAGCTCCTGGCAAGTGGCAGAACAACGGAGCACAAAATCAGAACTTTTAAAAATCTGCTCCACTGAGGGACATTGCTCCAGAGGCTAAGAGGGTGTGGAGCCCTCGCTAGGACAACATGGTCTCAGGTTCCATGGGGTTACAGAAGGATTGTGGGTGTCTGAGTATTACAGAGCTCGCAGGTATTAGAGGGGGAATCTGGCTACAGAGACAGAGCCAAAGAGTGAGCTCCAACTCGGGGTAACCTTAAATTGTGATCATTGGCACAGTCATACCACTGCTCTTTGAGCAGGGACCCCCCAAGTGGCAGATCCAGGGAGAACCCCCTGTAAGAGTGGCAGGGATCTGCTGGGCTTGGAGACTACAGGCAGGTTGTGTGACACAGATGGAGACACTCAGTCAAAAGCTGGGTGAGCTCGAAGCATGGCTGGAAACAAGGGAGATGGGAGTGATTGAGTGCTTTTCTCAGAGGGCACACTGAGGAGGGGGGCCCTGAACTCTTGGCTCCTACAGGCCAGAGATTGGGAGGCTTCCATTTTCATTACCATCCTCCAGAGGTCTACAGGGAGTGTTCAGGGAAAAAAAGCTCCGGAGAGTGAACCCGAGCAGATTACTTAAACGGGCCCTGGGCAAGGGTGGTGAAATTCCATCTTGGGCAAAAACACTTGAGAATCACTACAACAGGCCCCTCCCATGGAATATCAGCAAGAAATTAAGCCAAAACCAAGCTCACTGATCAAGGAGAACAGAATTCCAGAGAAGGGGAAAACAAAACATGGAATTCATGGCTTTCTCCCCATGATTATTTAGTCTTGCAAAGTTAATTAGTATTTTTTAATTTTTTTCTTATTATCATTTTTTTTAACTTTTACACTTTCTTCTTTTAACATTTTTAACAAGTTTATCTTAACAATACCTTTCAATAAAAAATCTTTTTGAGCAGTCATTATTATAGTCATAGTTTACCTTTAGTGTATCTAACTTTATTTTTTGTGTACACATATGGCTTTTTTCTTCTAAAAAATTATGGGATACAACTTCTTCAAGTAGACCAAAATATACCCTAAATCTAGCACAGGGCTTTGTTCTAGTCTCCAGCCTGAACAAATTCTCTCCACATCCTTTCCTTTTTCTTTTTTTTCCCAACCAACTTATCTTATCAACTCCTTTTTTAGAATATTCTTGAAATTTACATCTTTATAGTCATATCCCATCTGTTCTTCATGTTTACCGTGTGTGTGTGTGTGTGTGTGTGTGTGTATGGTTTTCTTTCATTAAAATTTTTGGAGGTAGCTTCTTCTAAGAGACCAAAATACTCCAAAAATTAAATGAGTGGCTCTGTTCTATTCACCAGTCTAATGTGTGTGTGTGTGTGTGTGTGTGTGTGTGTGTGTATATATATATATATATACCTTTTAAAAATATTTTTGAACTTCTTTTTACCCCACTTCTGTCCCCCACGACTTGGGGTTTCTTCTGATTTGGTTAACACACATTTTTCTGTGGTCTCTCTACCCTTTTAGTATTCTATTCTCTCCTTCATATATTCTTATCTGGATAAAATGACAAGGCAGGAAAAACTCACCACAAAAATAAAGGACAAGAGTCAATACTGAAGGCTAGGGACCTAACCAATATGGACATTGGTAATATGTCAGATCTAGAGTTCAGAGTGATGATTCTCAAGATGCTAGCTCAGCTCAAAAATGGCATGGAAGATATTAGAGAAATGCTGTCTGGAGAAATAAAAGAACTAAAATCTACCTAAGCTGAAAGCAAAAAAGCTATTAATGAGATGCAATAAAAAATGGAGGCTCTTACTGCTAGGATAAATGAGGCAGAAGAGAGAATTACTGATATAGAAGACCAAATGACATTCAACAAAGAAACTGAGCAAAAGAGAGACATACAACTACTGGACCACGAGGAGAGAATTCAAGAGAAGTGATACCATAATATGAAACATTAGAATAATTGGGATTCCAGAAGAAGAAGAAAGGGGGGGGGCAGAAGGTATGTTGGATCAAATTATTGCTGAGAATTTCCCTAATATGGCAAAGGGAACAAGCATCAAAATCCAGGAGGGGCAGAGAACTGCCCTCAAAATCAATAAGAATAGGTCCACAACCCCTCTTCTAATAGTAAAACTTACAAGTCTTAGTGACAAAGAGAAAATCCTGAAAGCAGCCCAGGACAAGAAGTCTGTAACATACAATGGTAAAAAATATTAGATTGGCAGAAGACTTATCCATAGAGACCTGGCAGGCCAGAAAAAAAACTGGCCTGATATATTCAGAGCACTAAATGAGAAAAACATGCAGCCAAGAATACTATATCCAGCTAGCCTGTGATTGAAAATAGAAGGAGAGATAAAAACCTCCAGGACAAATAAAAACTAAAATAACTTTAAACACCATACCAGCTCTACAGGAAATATTGAAAGGGGTCCACTGAGCAAAGAGAGAGGCTAAAAGTAGTAGATCAGAAAGGAACAGAGACAATATACAGTAACAGTCACTTTACAGGCAATAAAATGGCACTAAATTCATGTCTCACAATAGATACCATGAATGTAAATGGGCTAAATGTCCCCAATAAAATGAAGCAGGGTAACAGAATGGATTTTTTTAAAGGCCCATCAATGGGCCTTTAAAATGTTCTGTCTACATGAAACTCATTTTAGACCCAAAGACACCTCCAGGTTTAAAGTGAGGTGGTGGAAAACAATTTACCATGCTAATGGACATCACAGAAAAGCAGAGGTGGCAATCCTTATATCGGGTCAATTAGATTTTAAGCCAAAGACTATAATAAGAGATGAGGAAAGACACTTTATCATACTCAAAGGGTCTGTCCCACAAGAAGATCTAACAATATTATGATTAGCACCATACTTTAACCAGTTGAGCTAACTGGCCCACATTAGATCTAACAGTTTTAAATATCTATGCCCCTAACATGGGAGCAGCCAACTGTATAAACTAATAACAAAATCAAAGAAACACATTGGCAATAATACAATAATAGTAATAATAGTAGGGGACTTTAACACCCCCTTCACTGAAATGGACATATCATCCAAGCAAAAGATCAACAAGGAAACAAAGGCCTTAAATGACACACTGAACCACATGGACATAACAGATACATTCAAAACATTCCATCCCAAAGCAATAAAATACACATTCTTCTCTAGTGCACATGGAACATTCTCCACAATAGATCACATCCTGGGTCACAAATCAGGTGTCAACAGATATAAAAAGATTGGAATCATTCCCTACATATTTTTGGACCACAATGTTCTGTAGCTAGAACTCAATCACAGGAAGAAATTTGGAAAGAACCCAAATACATGGAGGCTAAAGAGCATCCTTCTAAAGAATGAATGGGTCAACCAGGAAATTAAAGAAGAAATGAAAAAAAAAAAATCATGGAAGCAAATGATAATGAAAACACAATGGTTCAAAATCTGTGGTACACAGCAATAGCAACCCCAAAAGGAAAATTTATACTAATAAAAGCCTTTCTAAAGAAACAAGAAAGATCTGAAATACAAAACCAAACCCTACACCTAAAGGAAACGGAGAAAGAACCAGAAAGAAAGCCTAAACCCAGCAGGAGAAGAGAAATAATAAAGATCGGAGCAGAAATCAATGAAATAGAAACCAAAAAAAAAAAAAAAATAGAACAAATAAATGTAAATAGGAGCTGGTTCTTTGAAAGAATTAATAAGATTGATGAACCTGTGGCCAGGCTTATCCAAAAGAAAAGAGAAAGGACCCAAATAAATAAAATGGTGAATGAAAAAGGAGAGATCACAACCAACACCGAAGAAATACAATTAGAAGAACATATTATAAGCAACTATACACCAGCTAATTTGACAATCTGGAAGAAATGGATGCATTCCTAGAGACATATTAACTATCACTGAACCATGAAGAAATAGAAAACCTGAACAGACCCATAACCAGTAAAGGTATTGAAACAGTCATCAAAAATCTCCCAAGAAAGAAGAGCCCAGGGCTAGATGTCTTCCTGGGGTAATTCTACCAAATAGTTAAAGAAGAATTAACTTCTATTCTCCTGAAACTGGTCCAAAAAATAAAATAGAAGGGAAACTTCCCAACTCATTTTATGAGGCCAGCATTACCTTGATCCAAAAACCAAAGATCCCATCCAAAAAGAGAATTACAGACCAATATCCTTGATGAACACAGATAGGAAAATTCTCACCAAAAATACTAGCCAATAGGATCCAACAGTACATTAAAAGAATTATTCTCCACGACCAAGTGGGATTTATTCCTGGGCTGCAAGGTTGGTTCAACATCCACAAATCAATCAATGTGATACAATACATTAATCAAAAAAAAGAACAAGAACCATATGATACTCTCAATAGATGCTGAAAAACATTTGACAAAGTACAGCATCCTTTCTTGATCAAAACTCTTCAAAGTGTAAGGATAGAGGGTACATAACTCAATATCATCAAAGCCATCTATAAAAAACCCACAGCAAATATCATTCTCAATGGAGAAAAATTGAGAGCTTTTCCACTAAGGTCAGGAACATGGCAGGGATGTCCATTATCACCACTGCTATTCAACATAGTACCTAAAGTCCTAGCCTCAGCAATCAGAAAACGAAAAGAAATTAAAGGCATCCAAATTGGCAAAGAAGAAGTCAAACTCTCACTCTTTGCAGTAGATAATGATATTATATGTGGAAAACCCAAAAGACTCCACTCCAAATCTGCTAGAACTTGTACAGGAATTCGGTAAAGTGTAAGGATATAAAATTAATGCACAGAAGTCAGTTGCATTTCATACAGCAGCAACGAGACAGAGGAAAGAGAAATCCTATTTACAATTTAAAAATTTACAAATCCTATTTATGGAGTCAATCTTATTTACAATTGCACCCAAAACCATAAGATACCTAGGAATAAACCTAATCAATGAGGCAAAGAATCTGTACTCATAAAACTATAAAGTACTCATGAAAGAAATTGAGGAAGATATAAAAAATGGAAAAATGTTCCATGCTCATGGATTGAAAGGACAAATATTTGTAAAAATGTCTATGCTACCTAAAGCAAGCTACACATTTAATGCAATCCCTATCAAAATCTCATCCATTTTCTTCAAAGAAATGGAAGAAATATTCCTAAAATTTATATGGAACCAGAAAAGACCTCAAATAGCCAGAGGAATATTGAAAAAGAAAGCCAAAGTTGGTGGCATCACAATTCTGGACTTCAAGATGTATTATAAAGCTGTCATCATCAAGACAGTATGGTACTGGCACAAACACAGACACGTATATCAATGGAACAGAATAAAGAGCCCAGAAATAGACCCCCAACTCAATGGTCAACTAATCTTCGACTAATCAGGAAAGAATGATCAATGGAATAAAGACAGTCTCTTCAACAAATGGTGTTGGGAAAATTGGACAGCCACACGCAGAAGAATGAAACTGGACCATTTCCTTACACCACATACGAAAATAAACTCAAAATGGATGAAGGACCTCAGTGTGAAAAAGGAATCCATCAAAATCCTTGAGGAGAACACAGGCAGCAACTCTTTGACCTCAGCCACAGAAACTTCTTCCTAGGAACATCACCAAAGGCAAGGGAAGCAAGGGCAAAATTGAACTATTGGGACTTCATCAAGATCAAAAGCTTTTGCACAGCAAAGGAAACAGTTAACAAAACCAAAAGACAACTGACAGAATGGGAGAGGATATTTGCAAACGACATATCAGATAAAGGGCTAGTACCCAAAATCTATAAAGAACTTATCAAACTCAACACCCAAAGAACAAATAATCCAATCAAGAAATGGGAAGAGTACATGAACAGATATTTCTGCAAAGAAGACATCCAGACGGCCAACAGACACATGAAAAACTGCTCCACATCACTCAGCATCAGGGAAATACAAATCAAAACCACAGTGAGATACCACCTCATACCAGTGAGAATAGCTAAAATTAACAAGTCAGGAAATGACAGATGCTGGTGAGGATGTGGAGAAAGGAGAATCCTCTTACCTGTTGGCAGGAAATCAAGCTGGTGCAACCACTCTGGAAAACAGCATGGAGGTTCCTCAGAAAGTTGATCATAGAGTTACCCTACGACCCAGCAATTGCACTACTGTGTATTTACCCTAAAGATAAAAATGTAGTGATCTGAAGGGGCATGTGCGCCCAAATGTTTATAGCAGCACTATCCACAATAGCCAACTATGGAAAGAACCTAGATGTCCATCAACAGATGAATGGATAGAGAAGATATGGCATATGTATACAATGGAATACCATGCAGCTATCAAAAGAAATGAAATCTTGCCATTTGCGATGATATGGATGGAACTAGCGGGTATTATGCTGAGCAAAATAAGTCAGTCAGAGAAAGACAATTATCATATGATCTCCCTGATATGAGGAAGTTGAGCGGCAATGTGGGGAGCTTGAGGGATTAGAAAGGAAGAAATGAAACAAGATGGGATCGGGAGGAAGACAAACCATAAAAGACTCAATCTCACAAAACAAACTGAGGATTGCCCGGGGGAAGGGGTATATAGAGAGAGGGTGGTTGGTTTATGGACTTTGGGGAAGGTATGTGCTATGGTGAGTGCTCTGAAGTGTGTAAACCTGGCAATTTACAGACCTGTATCCTTGGGCCTAATAATATATTTATTATATGTTAATTTAAAAAAATTTTAAGTGCTCCCTGCTTGGCAGGGAGTCTGCTTCTCCCACTGGCCTCTCTCCTCTCATGCTCTCTCCCTCTCTCTCTCAAATAAATGAATAAAATCTTTTAAAAATTTTCTTAAGTAAAAAAAAATGTAAATGACAAGGAAAAAAAAAGAATCCAGTCAAAATGAACCCCCAAAATAAGTTTTATATAATACCAGTACAAAAACAGATACACAGAAATACTGACAAAAGAAAAAGATGGGAAGGTGGTTATAAATACTCGATGTGGGTGAGGAAGGTTATTTTGGTCCTTCCTGGGTTTATCTTGTTATCTTTGTTAAAGGGCTCAACGTCCCCGAGATAAAGGGAGATTAAAACTCGTTTATACATAGGGGTAGTATTGAATAGGGAAAATGGATTACCTTGAAGTTTATATCTATATGTATTTAAAAAAAAAAGAAAAGAAAAAGAAAAACACAGATATGTGTATGAAAAAACTTCAAGTTAAAATGTTATTATGGAGTATGTTATATTAATCCTCTAGTTGTAATGGTAGGTAGGTTAAAGAAATCAAAAGAACAACAATCATGAGAACGAATTTTTTTAAAAGTTGTATCTATGAAATATACAGCTTTTAGGGCAATCCCGGGAGCTTAATATATTGTTTTCTCCTGATGTTGAGGTTTTCCTGTTTTATGGGGACCCTGTGGCAATTGTCTTCTCATTTTTTTGGCTTCTCTTCAGAGGGAGGGGCATGCTGCATTGTTTTTCAGTCAGTCTTGCTTGGGTTGAGTCGTCCTGCCCCCTAAGAAGGGGCTGAGCTCTATGGAAACAAGTTTTTCAGGCCCATGTTCTCTGGAGGCTTTTTGGTTTTGTTGGCTTTTTTGGATTTTTTGGCTGCTTTTTGTGACTTTTCAGAGTTTTAGTGGAATGCACACTGCACCCAGACCTCCACCTCAGAGAGAAGCATCAGTCTGCTCCCCTCTGGGTGGTTCAGAACACACGACTCCCCTTTTGCAAACTCTGCTGAACCATGCCACCTCCCACAGGTCATGTGTGCACCCCAGCTACTGTCTCAGGGGTCGCCCAAAGCGCCCACTTGTCTCTGTATCCTGTGCCACTAAAAGTGCGAGCAATATTCGTCCAGGCAGCCCATTTCTGGTAGCTGCCTTTGTGGGGACTGCTATCTGGGTACCAGGCCCATGCCGCCAGGTGCACCGGGGGATCCTGACCAGAGATCATGCTGATTTCCTTCAGGCACAGACTGGAAGTGCCCAGAACCTTGGCTGTTCCTAGAGACCACCAGGTAGCACCAACACCAAGCTTTCTCAGGCACTGGTGGGGAGTGTGTTCAAACCCCGGTTGCCCAGTATGGGCAGAATGCAAAAAGGTGTGGTTCTAGAGAGCACCCACCAGACTCCTTTAAATGTGGGTGGGAGTGAGGCCAGCTGATGATGGTGTAAGAAGTGCATAGCTGGGTGCTCGGGGACCAGGAACTGGAGGCTCTGCCTCACTCTCTCTGGCATGGGTGTTCACCGGTGGTGGCCATCCTGAGTCCATGAGCTTAGGTCTGTGCCCATGACCGCCCAATTTCACCAGTTGCCCCTTAAGATATTTTTCTCTTTTTGAGTGTTTTTAACCAGACTCCAAGTTAATGCTGGTCCCCAACCACAGGGCACTTTCGTTTTGGGGTATTAATTTCCAATGGTTCACTTCAGGTGGCTCCCTCCCCCTTCTGCTTATCCTCTGATATCAGTCCAAGCATTCCCACTCAACTTTACCTCTTCACTGGTGTCTTCTGACCCCATAGAGATCCAGCACAGTATAATCCTACACCTTAAGCTGATTTCATGGGTATTCAGAGTGTTCTGGTAGATATTTAGCTCACTTTAAGGGATGAGGTGAAATAGGGTCTCCTACATCTCCAGATTCTTGCCTCTCCCCAGGACTTTGTTCTTTTGGTGGTGAATTCCAACTACTCTGGATTTTCCTAGGTTGGATCTTGCTTGTACCCTGGGTGGGTGATAGTTTGGACTCTGCTTTTTCACTCAACCATCCCTCAACAGAATGACTAGAAAAAGAACACCCTCAAAAAAGAAAGAACCAGAGAATGTGGCCTCTGCCACAGAACTACTAAATATGTATATAACCAAGATGTCAGATATTGACTTCAGAGTAAAAATTATCAGGGCCAAATCTTGGCTTGAGGAAAATATTAATAAAATATACAATCTGTAAGGGGAGAAATGAGATATAATCTGTCTGAATGTAAAAATGCTATGAATGAAATGCAGTCTAAGCTGGATACGTTGACTGACAGGGTAAATGAGTCAGAAGAATGAATTCATGATATAGAGGATAAGATGATAGAAAAGATGGAAATTGAGGCAGCATGGGGGAAACAAATTAAAACCCAAGGAATCAAACTGAGAGATTTAGTGACAGATTTAAATGTTACAATGTTAGAATTATTGTGATCTCTGAGGGGATGGAGAGAAAGACAGGTCTAGAAGATACAGTTGAACAAATCATGGCTGAGAACTTCCCTAATCTGGAGAAGGAGACAAGAATTCGTGTCTGAGAGGTGGAGAGGACCCCTCTCAAGATCAATGAGGACAGACCAATGTCCTGACATATAGTAGTATAATTTGCAAGTCTTAGATCCAAGGAAACAATCATGAATGTGGATTAAAGGAAGAGATTTCTTACATATGGAGGGAGGAATATCATAATAATGTCAGACTTATCCACAGAGACCTGGTAAGCCAGAAAGGGTACTAATGAGAAGACAT
The DNA here is from genome assembly GCF_011764305.1 of Mustela putorius furo. Classification (NCBI taxonomy): domain Eukaryota; kingdom Metazoa; phylum Chordata; class Mammalia; order Carnivora; family Mustelidae; genus Mustela; species Mustela putorius. The sequence goes on along the minus strand of NW_025422246.1, from coordinate 190,260 downwards.
GTTCAGGGTATTAAATGAGAACATGCAGTCAAGGGTGTCATTCAGAATGGATGAAGAGACAAGGACCTTTGAAGACCTGCAGAAACTAAAAAAATATGTGACCACCAAGCTGGCCCTGCAAGAAATATTATGGGGGATTTTCTAAAAAGAGAAAGACCCCAACAGTGATGTAGAAAAGAAGTTTACAGAGAAAATCCATGAAGCTGTATGACCTGGAGTGTTTTCTGGGGAACAGTCTATGATCTCTATGTTCTGAGACAGAAGTTTGGACGCAACCACTTCTGCTCTGACTCTTTGAAGGGACCCAGAAATCCACCAGAAAAAGCCACCAGAGAAGAAAAACCTCCCAAAAGTAGTTATTATTGAGGCCATCCCCCACGACAGTGGGCAAGGCAATTCTGCCCAACTAGGGTTCCTTGAGTACAGTGCAACAGGCCCTTCCCTCAGAAGACAGGCTGAAAGAACAAAAGGCCAAGAAGCCCAAAGTCCCTATAAAACAGGTCTATCTTTCATGGATTGTGGTCCATAGTTTGGAATCTATACATTCCCTCAACCAATTCTCACCAGAATGACAAGGAAGAGGAACCCCCAAGAGAGGAAAAATTCAGAGACTGTGACCTCTTTCACTGAACTGTTGGATATGGATATAAGCAAGATGTTGGAAATTAAATTCAGGGTAACAGTTATCCAGAAAATGGCTAGGTTGGAGAAAACCATAAGTGGAAACATAGACTCAGTAAGGGCAAAAGTGAGAGCTAATCTGGCAGAACTTAAAAATGCTATCAGTGAGATCCAATCTTATCCTAACACTCTAACAGCTAGGGTAAATGAAGCAGAGATCAAATTCATGGTCTAGAACACAAACTGATAGAAAAGAAGGATCAGGAGGGGGTCCGGAACAAAGAGTTTAGAAGCCATGAAAGCAGAATTAAGGAACTAAATGATGCCATGAAACATTCCAATGTCAGAATTATTGGAATCCCTGATGGGGTGAAGAGACAGAGAGGTCTAGGAGATATAGGTGAGTAAATCCTAGCTGAGAATTTCCCTAATCTGGGGAATGAAACAAGTGTTCATGTACTAGATGCAGAAAGGACGCCCCCCAGAATCAACTAGGGTAAAAAGACTTCCAGACATGAGATTATGAAGTTTGCGAATCGTAAATTCAGAGAAATCATCTTAACGGCAGCTAGGTGGAAGAGATTCCTTAACTACAGAGGGAAGAATATCAAAATAATGTCAGACCTGTCCACAGAAACCTGGCAAAGCAGAAAGGGCTGGCAAGACATATTCAGGGCACTAAATGAGAAGAACATGCAATCAAGAATACTTTATCTGGAAAGGCTGACATTTAGACTGGATGGAGAGATAAAGAGCTTCCAAGACTGGCAAAGACTAAAAGATTATGTGACCACCAAGTTGGCACTACAAGAAATATTGGGGGGGGGCGGTCCATAAAAGAAGAAAGACTCCAAGACTGATATAGAACAGAAATTTACAGACACAATCTACATAAACAAGGGCTCAACCCCAGGACCCAGGGATCATGACCTGAGCCAAAGGCAGAGGCTTAACCCACTGAGCCACCCAGGCACCCCAGAACACTGTATCATTCTTAAAGTGTCTATCCAACAAGAAGATCTAGCAATTGTAAATATCTATGCCTCCAACATGGGAGCAGCCAACTTCGTACGTCAACTGTAAATCAAAGAAAAAGATATATTGATATGAATATGTTAACTGTAGGGGATCTTAATATGCCACTATCAGCAAAGACAGATGATTTAAGGAGAAAATCAACAAAGAAATAAGAACTTCGAATGCACACTGGACTGGATGGACCTCAAAGATATATACATAACACTCCACCCTAAAACAACAGAATATTCATTATTCTCGAGAACACAAGGAACCTTCTCTAGAATAGACCACATACTGGGACAAAAATCAGGGCTCAACTGATACCAAAGGATTGAGATTATTCCTTGCAGATTCTCAGATCATAATACTGTGAAACTGGAGCTCAACGACAAGGAAAAGTTTGGAAGAAATGCAAATACCTGGAAGCTAAAGACCACTTTGTTTAAGAATGCTTGGATCAACCAGGAGATCAAAGAAGAACTGAAACAATTCATGGAAACCAATGAGAATGAAGACAGTTCAGTCCCAAACCTATGGGATATGGCAAAGGCAGTCCTAAGGGGGAAGTACATAGCCATCCAAGCCTCACTTAAAAAAAAATACAAAAACTCTGAATACACAAGCCCTCTTTACAATGTAAAGAACTGGAGAATCAACAAATTAAGTGTACCCCACACATGAGGAGGGAAATAATCCATTCAGAGCAGAGATGAATGAATTAGAAACCAGAGATATGGTAGAACACATGAACGAAACTAGAAGCTGGTTCCCTGAAAGATTTAATAAGATTGCTATCAATCACTGGCAGGCTAATTGAAAAGAAAAGAAAAAGGACCCAAACTAGTGAGATTATGAATGAAAGGGGAGAGATTATGACTAACACCAAGGAAATAGAAACTATGATCAGAAATTATTATCAGTAGTTATATGCAAATAAGTTGGGCAACCTAGAAGAAACGGATGCATTCTTGGAAACCTATAAACTTCCAAGACTGAAGCAAGAAGAAATTGACAACCTGAATAGACCAATAACTAGTAAGGAGATGGAAGCAGTGATGAAAAACCTTCCAAATAACAAGATTCCAGGACCTGATGGATTCCCTGGGGAGGGTTACCAAACATTCAAAGAAGAAATAATACCTATTCTCCTAAAGCTGTTTCAAAAAAATAGAAGGAGAAGAAAACTTACAGACTCTTTCTATGAAGCTATCATAACCCTGATACCCAAATCAGGCAAGAACCCCAACAAAAGGGAGAATTCCAGACCAATATCCCTAATGAATATGGATGCCAAAATTCTCAACAAGATTCTAGCTAACAGGATCCAACAGTACACTAAAAAGATTATCCGCCAGGACCAGGTGGGACTTATCCCTGGGATGCAAGGTTGGTTCAACATTCACAGATCAACCAATGTGATAGAACAAATCAATAAAAGAAGAGAGAAGGACCACATGGTCCTCTAAATTGATACAGAAAGGGCACATGATAAAATACAGCATCATTTCCTGATTAAAACTCTTCAGAGTATAGGGATAGATGAAACAATCCTCAATTTCATTAAGTGTATCTATGGAAAACCCACAGCGAATATCATTCTCAATGCGGAAAAGCTGAGAGTCTTCCCATTCTCAATCAGGAACATGACAAGGATACGACTCTCACCACTACCATTCAACATAGTACTAGAAGTCCTAGCAACAGCAATCAGACAACAAAAAGAAATAAAATGTATTCAAATTAACAAAGAAGAGGTCAAACTCCTTCTCTTTGCAGATGACATGATACTTTATATGGAAAACCCAAAGCCTCCACTCCTAAATTACCAGAATTCATACAGCAATTCAGTCATGGGGCAGAATATAAAATCAATGCATAGAAATCAGTTGCTTTCTTATGCACTAACAATGAAATTATAGAATGGGAAATTAGAGAATCAATTTGATTTACAATCACACCAAAGACCATAAGGTACTTTGTAATAAACCTATACAAAGAGGCAAAACATATACAATCTAGGAACTACAGAACACCCATGAAAGAAATTGTAGAAGACACAAAAAGATGGAAAAACATACCATGCTCATGGATGGGAAGAATAAGCATTGTTAAAATGTCTATGCTGCACCCCAAAGATACAGATGGAGTGAAAATATGGGCCATCTGTACCCCAATGTTCATAGCAGCAATGGCCATAGTCACCAAACTGTGGAAAGAGCCATGATGTTCTTCAACAGATGAATGGATAAAGAAGATATGGTCCATATATGCAATGGAATATTATGCCTCCATCAGAAAGGATGAATACCCAACTTTTGTATCAACATGGACAGGACTCAAAGAGATTATGCTGGTGAAATAAGTCAAGCAGAGAGAGTCAGTTATCATATGGTTTCACTTACTTGAGGAGCATAAGGGATAACACGAAGGACATTGGGAGGAGGAGAGGAGAACGGTGTTGGGAGAAATCGGAAGGGGAGATGAACCATGAGAGACTGTGGACTCTGGGAAACAAACTGAGGGTTTTGTAGGGGAGAAAGGTGGGAGGTTGGGTGAACCTGATGGTAGGTAATAAGCAGGGCATGTATTGCATTGCATGGATCATTGAGTGTAGTGCATAAACAATGAATCTTGGAACACTGAAAAAATAAAGTTAAAAAGAAAAATCTATGCCACCCAGAGCAATCTAAACTTTCAACGCGATCTCTATCAAACTACCAATGGCATTTTTCAAAGTGCTGGAACAAACAATCCTAACATTTGTGTGAAACCAGAAAAGACCCCGAATCACTAGGGAAATGTTGAAAAAGAAAAACAAAGCTTGGGGCATCATATTGCATGATTTCAAGCTTTATTACAAAGCTGTAATCACTAAGACAGCATGGTATTAACACAAAAACAGACATATAGACCAATAGATCAGAGTAGAGAGCCCAGATATGGACTCTCAACTCTTTGGTCAAATAATCTTTGACAAAGCAGAAAAAAAATGCAAATAGAAGAAAGACAGTATCTCCAGTAAATGGTGCTGGATAATTGGACAGCTATACACAGAAGAGACCCATTAATTGCACTATTAGGTATTTATCTCAAAGTCACAGATGTCGTGGAAAGGAGGGCCACATGCACCCCAATGTTCATAGCAGCAATTACCACAATAGCTAAACTGTTTTAGGAGCCAAGATGTTGTTCAGTGGATGAATGGATAAAGAAGATGTGGTTCATATATCCAATGGAATTTTACTCAGCCATCAGAAAAGATGAATACCTACCGTTTGTATAACATGGATGGAACTGAAGGGGATTATGCCAAGTGAAATAAATCAAGCAGAGAAAGTCCATTATCTTATGGTTTCACTCATATCTGGAACATGAAATAGTGTAGGGACCACAGGGGAAGGGAGGGAAAACTGAAAGAGAAGAAATCAGTCATGGAGACAAACTGTGAGAGACTCTGGACTCCAGGAACCTAACTGAGTCTTACAGAGGGGAGGGGGAAAGGTGTTATTGAGTAATGGATATTAAGGAGGGCACATGTGGTGATGAGCACTGTTATACACAACTAATGAATCACTGAATACTACATCAAAAACTAATGATGTATTATATGTTAGCTAATTGAACATAATAATGTAAAAAGTGAATTAAAAAATTTAAAAAAGAAACCAACCACATTCATCAAAAAACTATAACAAATAATACTAACATTTGCATGAAACTACAAAGGATGTTGAATAGCCAAAGCAGTCTTGAGAAAGAAAGAGAAAAAAGAAAAAAGCTGGCAGTTTCACAGTCCCAGATTTCCAAATATACTAAGCTGTAGTAGTCATAATATGTGGTCCTAGCGCAAAAATAGATACACATATCAATGGGATAGAATAGAAAGCCCCAAAATAAATGCATGCTTGTATGCTCAATTAATCTATGACAAAGGAGGCAAGAATATGTAATGGAGCAAGATGGTCTCTACAATATATAATGCTGGGAAAAACCTGATAGCAAGATGAAAAATAATGAATGTGTTACACTTTCTTATACCATACACAAAAATAAACTCAAATTAGATTAAAGATCTGTATGTAAGACCTGAAATAAAATCCCAAGGAAACCATAAACAATTATCTCTTTGACTTTTGGTTACCAGAGTCAGAGGTTGAAAGAAGGGTAATTATAAAAATGTGTTTGAAAGGTTCAAACTTCCAGATATAGAATAAGTAAGTACTAGATTACTAGGGATATATTATATAATGTGATAACTATAGCTAACACTGTTGTATGATATATATGAAAGTACTAGAGTAAATCATGACTTCTCTTCAGGAAGATTTTAAAAATTTTTCCTTCTGTTTTTGTTTTCTTCTCATTGCATCTTTAGGAAAAGATGGAAGCCACCTAAATGTATTGTAGTAATAATTCCACAATATATGTGTATCAAACCATTGTGATGTATTCTTTAAACACATACAAAGATTATGTCTATTATTTCTCAATAAAAGTGAAAAAATTCAAAAGGAACTACCATACAATACAGTAGTTGCACTTCTGAGGAAATAGCTGAAGGAAATGAATACATTATGTTGAAAAAATATCAGACATTGGCATGCTCCTGTTCATTGCAGTCTTATGTACCCTAGACATGGAAACAAATTAAATATCCATCAGTGAAAGGGAAAGAAAAATAAAATATGATAAAAACAGAGAAGGAGGCAAATCATAAGACTTTTTTTTTTTTTTTGCTTTTTCAATATTTCCTTTTATTCTGGAACAGAAACTGGAAAAAGGACAATGATTCACTCAGAAATCAATGACTCAATTCAGGTTGCTACTTTACATTTAAGCACCACTCAAAAAGTGGGCAGAAAGCAAGTGATTCTTCTTTGCCCATCACAATACCAGCTACATAGCTGAGAGTTCAGAACTTAATTACACAATGCTTTCTCTGTTACCAGAAGCTAACACTGCTCTGCGACAAATAGGACAGGTAGAATTCTCAGACAACCAGCGATCGATGCAGTGGACATGGAACTCATGGGAACAAGGTAGTTTATGAAGTTTGTTGCCTTCTGTGTATTCTGTAATGCAAACACTACAGGTTTTTAATGCATCGTTTTCACCAAAACTTCTCATTGCCAAGTTGTCAATCTGTTCTTTGGTGAGTCCTCTAGGTTGGTCATCACCATCCTCATTTAAGAGGAAAAACTAAGCCAGACTAAGGAAGGGCAAAGAGCCACTTTCATCAAATGTTACCAGGGCCCTGTGTCGACCCTCTCATCTGGCACCTGATGAGCCTGATGATGAGCTTCCTTCATTACTGCCTTCAAACACCTCTGAGCTAGTCTCTGAACTTTCACCACTGGAACTGGAGCTAGGACTGGAACTGGAACTGGAACCAGAACTGCTACTACCACCAGAACCCCCACTTCCATTCCATGACTTTGCCCTTTCCACATTTTGTTGAATTGCAACAGATGTAGTCTCACTTAAACCAGTATTAAAGATTCTACGAATTGGAATTCTGATGGTACTGACATAGGTTCTCACATCTGCCTGTTTGGAATGTGAAAATGTACGCCTAAAACCTCCTCATTCACTTTCATAAGTGACAGTATTGTTTGGCATCTGAGACCTTGACCGAGTTCTGCTAGCTATGCTATCTCTCTGCCGGTACTCTCCAGGACGAACTCTTCTTACTTGCAGATTAAGGACTATGGTTGGAGGTCTCTGTCCTGATCCTGCAGATTCACCACTGCTGGTTGTGTCTGAAGAACCTGCTCCTTGTGAGGCATTTCTTGTTCCAGAAGGTGCAAAAAGACCTCTACTTAGCAAGTCAGGTCCACTTATTTGCTGTCTCAATGTCACATGGTGTTGGGTTCTAGAACTTCCCTCAGTCTCATTTACCAAAGGATGCTCAAAAGTCTGAGATGAGATACTATGATGAGATCTCCGTGGAATTTCACTCATTGGATGCAGAGGTGACCTACATCTTTCAGCTCTCGCTCGGGTTCTCTAATGATCTGGGCTCCTGCTTCTTGCCCTTCTCTGACCTCTGGTGGGTGCGACTTCTCCCATTAATGCCTCAGTTGAATTTCGTTCTGATCTAGATGGCCTTGCAGATGTTGATTCAGATCGTGGATTTTCCACGTGCCTTTAGCTGCTGTTGTCTGTATTTTCTCCACCAGAATGTCTTGCAGATGGCTCATTTTCATTCTCTGGATTTTGACTCCCATCATTACGGTTAACGTTGATCTCTAAACTGAAATCTGAAATCACCACTGTCTGGGTTAGTCCGGCTCACTGCTCTCCAAGATTGTTTCCTCTTGGACCACTTCTTGTTGTATTTCCAGTTTGTCTGATGGAGTTAAGCCAGTCTATTATAGAGTCACCATTGGACACATCATCTGAAGAGTCTCCACCTCTGTTTTCATCTGAGTTTTGTGGTGCTGGGCCCTCTTTAATTTGTTGTAGTCTTCTCAGCAACTCTTCCTCAGTACTTTCACCTGGGGAGCCTAGCAAATTGTTATCCCGCATAAGTCTATAATCTTCTTCACTCAGGTTATTTACAAATTGATAGAAAGCTTCTTCCCGATCCAATCGGTCCATCTGACTCCTGCGCGCCTTCCTTGCAGCTGCTCTCAAGCCCACCTCCAATGAGTCGCTGGTGGAGACCCGCCTCTAGCCCAGCACCTGCTCGGAGACGTTGCTCAGGCAGCCATTATCTTCCCCAGATCAACGTTAACCATAATGATGGGAGTCAAAATCCAGAGAATGAAAATGAGCAGCCTCATAAGAGACTCTTAACAGAAGGAAACAAACTGAGGGTTGTTGGAGGGGAGGTGGAGAGGCAGGGTAAATGGATGATGGATATTAAGATTGGAACTTGCTGTAATGGGCACTGAGTGTTATATGCGAGTGATGAATCATTGAATTCTATCCCTGAAACTAATACTACACTATATGTTAACTAACTAAAATTTAAGTGAAATCTTGAAAGAAAAAAAAATGTCCATCAGTGAATGGATAAGGAAATTGTGGTATATATACAGTGTAATATTCAGGGCAATAAGAAGGAACTCATGATATTTGTGACAATAAGAATAGACCTCAAGGCATTACAGTAAGTGAAACTTGTCAGACAAACGGTATATGACTTTATGTGTATATAGGATCTGGAAAACAAAATAAAAATATATAAAAATAGTTCAGGGGCGTCTGAGTGGCTCAGTGGGTTAAAGCCTCTGCCTTGGGCTCAGGTCATGATCCCAGGGTCCTGGGATCGAGTCCCGCATTGGGCTCTCTGCTCCGTGGGGAACCTGCTTCCTCCTCTCTCTCTGCCTGCCTCTCTGCCTACTTGTGATCTCTGTCTGTCAAATAAATAAATAAAATCTTTAATAAAAAATAGTTCAGATTTGTGATTATAGTGTCGGGGGTGGTAACTGGGGATGTGTGAAGAAGGTAGCAAATAGTACAAACTTCCATGTATAAGGTAAATAAGTACTGGGGATGTAGTGTACACCATGGCTATATTTAACATTATGCTACTTTTGAAAGTTGTTAAGAAGGAAATTCCAAGACCTCTCATCACAAGGGAATTTTTCTTCTTTTTTTATATCTATATTTTATGATGTTAACTAAACTTATTTTGGTAATGTTTTTTTAATACATGAAATTGAAGTCATTATGCTCTATACCTTATACAGTGCTGTATATTAGTTATATCTCAATAAAGATTGAAAAAATATAAATACTACACTAAGTAACAAACAGATTTAATGCAACATTTATCAAAATCCCAGTGGTCTTTTTTACAAAAATAGAAAAATCCGTTCTAAATTTCAATATCAAGGATATCAACAGATCCCAAAATAGTCTTGAAAAATAATGTAGTCAGTGATCCCATGTTTCCTGAATTCAATTCATTACAAAGTAACATTAACATAAAGGTTTATGATACTAACTTAAAGACATGTATATAGACCAATGCAGTAGAATAAAAAGCTAAGAAATAAACTATTGCATAAATGCTCAAATAATTTTCAACAAAGGTACTAACACCATACAATGGAGAAAGGACAATCTTTTCAACAAATTACATTGAAAAACTGGATATCCAAAGGCAAAATAATTAAGTTGGACTCTTACCTAAAACCACATGCAAAATATAAATTTCAATGAATCAAAGACCTAAATATAAAAGCTAAAATTATAAAATTCTTAGAAGAAATCATTGGGTATATGATGGAGTGGGGAATAGAGGAACAATTTCATTAATTCAACCCAAAAACCATAGGTAACCAAAATTAAAACAGATAAAATGCACTATATTGAAATTTTATAATTCTATGCATCAAAGGACACAATGAAGTGAAAGGCAACCTACATAATGGGAAAAATATATGCATTATTGATAAGGGGTTCATACCCAAAATATATAAAAAACTCTTATGAAGTCAACAAATCATAAGCAAATTAATTAAAAAATGGTCAGAGGACTTGAATACACTATTCTCTAAAGAAGATATATAAATGACAAATAAGCACATGGAAAGGAATTCAATATCACTAATCAAACAATGTTGCAGGGGTGCTTGGGTGGCTCAGTAAGTTGAGCACCTGCCTTTGGCTCAAGTCATGATTCCAGGGTCCTGGGATCAAGCCCCAGTCCAGGCTCCCTGCTCAGCAGGGAGCCTGCTTCTTCCTCTGCATCCCCACCCCTCACTACTCATTCTCTTTCTCTTCCCCTCTCATTCTCAAATAAATAAAAATGTTATTAAAAAAAACAATGTTGCAAAAAATAGGATAATAAAAAATGTTAGAAGGAAAAGCTCAGAAAGGACATTTCCATTTGGGATTTGAAAATTTCTAATAGGTGTGCCTGGGTGGTGTACTAGGTTTAGTATTAGACTCAGTTTCAGCTCAGGTCATGAACTCAGTCATGCATCTGACACCCTGCTTGGTGCAGAGTGTGTTTAAGTTTCTCTTTGCCTCTCTCCCTGCCCCTCCCACTTCCCTTTCTTGCTCTCAAATACATAAATAAATCTTCAAGAAAACAAAGAAAAGGAAAGGAAAGATTTACCATATTCCTGGTAACCTAGAAGACCACACATATACATACACATGTGCATATGCCCAGGGTTGTGTGGATACCAACCAAAGAAGCAGAGTCCTTACCTCTGGCTGACTTGGAAGCTCTGTGCAAGCAGGAAGTGAAGATGAAGGAATTGTCAACTCCTGTTTGAATGGTGAAGGCATGCACAAACATGTACACAGAACTCCTGGGAGACAGACATGTAAGGAAATATTTCTGCAATAATTACCCAACCTAAACTAATGGAACGGAGACTTTAGTGACTGCACAAATGACAAAATACAGAGTATACAGAATTAGTTTCAAAAAGTCACTCAACAAACAAGATACACTGCTATCAGAAATAATGAAAACAATAAATCCTAGGAACAGAAAATTTGATCTGCAAAATTTTTCAGATTGTATTATTTAAAATAAACTGTTTCCAACGAAATTATAAGGCATGCAAATAAATAAGGAAAGTGTGTTCCTTACACAGAAAATAATAAGTGATACACAGAGAAATAAGACAATCATTTCTAAAGAACTAAAGAAAATGTCCATCAACTGATGAGTGGATAAAGAAGATGTGGTGTATATATACACAAAGTGGGATATTACTCAGCCATAAAAACCTGAAATCTTTCCATTTGCAATGACATAGATGGAGAGATAGAGTATTATGCTAAGTGAAATGAGTCAGAGAAAGATAAATACCATATAATTTCACTCATATGTGGAAATTCAGAAACAAAACAGATGAATGCGGTCGAGGGAGAGATGAAGTCCAGGAAACAAACTCTTATCTACAGAGAAAAAAACTGAGGGTTATTGGAGGTGGGGTGGGCAGGGGGATGGGTTAAATAGGTGATAGGGATTAAGGAGGACACTTGTGATGAACACTGGGTGTTGTAGATCAGTGATGAATCACTAAATTCTACACCTGAAACTAATATCACACTGTGTGTTAACAAACTGGAATTTAAATAAAAAATTGGGAAAAAATGAGAAAATTATGAGATTGGTATCTCATAAAGAATATCAGTAAAGAGGTAGAAATTTTTTAAAAGAGTCAAATAGAAATTAAGAGGTTGAAAAGTGCAGTAACTGAATTTTTTTAAAAAGGCACTAGAGGGGCTCAACAGAATATTTGAGCAGGCTGAAGAAATAATTGATAAAGTTGATGTATTGGGATTGCTCATTCTGAGACACATAAAAGGAAAAAAAATTAAAAATGAACAGAGGCTCAGAGACATGCGGGACACCATTAAACATACCAAAATGAAGAGTACAGATATAAATCCATGTGTTTGTGGTCAACGATTATTAACAAGGGTGCCAAAACCATTCAGTGCGGGTGGGAAACAGTATCTCCAAAAACTAATGCTGAAAACAACTGAATATCTATATGAAAAAAATAAGTTAGATCTCTACCTTCCACCATATGTCAAAATTAACTCAATAATATCTAAATCTACAACACACGTACTTAAAAAAAAAAAAGGTACGTCTTTATCACATTGAATTTGGTAATGGTTCCAGAGATATGACATTCAAAGCAAAACAACAACAAAAAGATTAGACTTCATCTAAATTTTAAAAATTTGTGGATGAATGAACTCTATCATAAAAGTGAAAAAATTTTAAAAAGTGAAAAAATAACCTACAGAATGCAAATTGTACAATTGATGAGTCTGATATCCAGAATATCAAAGAAAACTTATAACTCAGTAATAAAAAAAGATATATAACTAAATTTTTAAATGATCAGATTCAAAAAGGCATTTTTCCACAGAAGACACACAAGTATCCAATAAGCACAGGAAAAAATGCTTAATATCACTAGTCATTAGGGAGATGCAAATGTAAACCACAATAAAACGATCCCTAACATACATTAAAATGTCTACCATGAAATTAAAACCACATTGAGATATCACCTTACACCAGTTAGAATGGCCAAAATTAACAAAACAAGAAACAACATGTGTTGGAGAGCATGTGGAGAAAGGGGAACCCTCTTCCACTGTTGGTGGGAATGCAAGTTGGTGCAGCCTCTTTGGAGAACAGTGTGGAGATTCCTCAAGAAATTAAAAATGGAACTTCACTATGACCCTGCCATTGCACTCCTGGGTATTTACCCCAAAGATACAGATGTAGTGAAAAGAAGGGCCATCTGTACCCCAATGTTTATAACAGCAATGACCACGGTCGCCAAACTATGGAAAGAACCAAGATGCCCTTCAACGGACGAATGCATAAGGAAGATGTGGTCCATATACACTATGGAGTATTATGCCTCCATCAGAAAGGATGAATACCCAACTTTTGTAGCAACATGGACGGGACTGGAAGAGATTATGCTGAGTGAAATAAGTCAAGCAGAGAGAGTCAATTATCATATGGTCTCACTTATTTGTGGAGCATAACAAATAGCATGGAGGACAAGGGGTGTTAGAGAGGAGAATGGGGTTGGGAGAAATTGGAAGGGGAGGTGAACCATGAGAGAATATGGACTCCAAAAAACAATTTGAGGGTTTTGAAGTGGCGGGGGGGTGGGAGGTTGGGGTACTGGGTGGTGGGTATTATGGAGGGCACGGATTGCATGAAGCACTGGGTGTGGTGGAAAAATAATGAATACTGTTTTTCTGAAAATAAATAAATTTATTTATTTAAAAAAAAGATGTCTACCATGGGTGTTCCTCAAAAAATTAAAAATAGAGTTGCCATATGACCCAAAAATTTCACTAGTGGGTATTTATCCAAAGAAAACAAAAACACTAACATGAAAAGATATATGTACCCGTGTTCACTGCAATATTATTTATATTATTTATAATAGCCAAGATATGAAAACAACACAAATATGCATCAATGGATGAATGGAAAAATAAATGGTGTGGAGATATATGTATATAGACATATCTATATACATATATAGATATATATACACATATAGATATGTGTATATATACACATATGTGTGTGTGTGTACACACAGACACACACACACACACACAACGGAATACTACTCAACAATAAAAAAAGCATGAAACCTTGCTATCTTTAACAATATTGATGGACCTAGAGAGTGTAATGCTAAGTCAAATAAGTCAGACAGGAGAAAAACAGATATCATGTGATCTCAAATACACGTGGAATTAAAAAACAAAGAGATACCTTACCAAACTCATAGATGCAGACAACAGATTGGTGGTTCCCAGAGGCAGAAGAAAGGGGTGGGCCAGATACATAAAGGAATTGAAAAGATACAAACTTCTAGTTATAAAATAAATAAGTCATGAGGTAGAAGAAGCTAAGGTGGTGGAATAGTTGGAGGGCTTTAACATTGCATTGTCCCTCGAACACAGCTAGATAAACATCAAATCATTCTGAATACCCAAGACATTGATCTGAGGACTGACAGACTAAATTGCACAACTAGAGGGAGAGAAAAGGCCACATTGAGGTAGGTAGGAGGTGCAGAGATTTACTTTGGGGAAGAAAGGGAAGAAGGGTGCTGCATCTTTCTGCAGGAGGGAACCCTGGTCACAGAGACAGGCGAGAGACAGAGAGGACCACACGGGATCACACAAGAAAAACACTTCTCTAAAGACATTGATGGGGAAAAACGAGAGGGGCTGATTTTTGTGAGTTTTCTGCAACCAGCAGGTCTCAAAATTATAGAGGTCTGTGGTATGGCTGGTATAAAAGTCCTGAGAGTACTGCAGAGCTCCTGTAGAGAAGGCAGGCAGGTAACTAGGGGGCAGAGGGCACAATCTGAAGATTGCCTGATACACACTGGTAGAGAAGTTTCCCCCTTCTTGGAGTGAATTTGAGAGAAGCAGCATTGCCTCTCTGGGGAACAAAGGAGACTGCAGGTGACATTTTCCTCACCTGCCCTTCAGCATAGGCACAGAGATACCTTCTGAGAGCAGATAACCTGCACAATGGTTCTTTGCAGTGATTTATTCCAAATCCCATACCCTTGCACTTTAGTGTGACTGCCCTCCTGAGACAAATCTGCATGAATCGCAGCACAGGGACAACCTCCCCTGGAGGACCAGTGTAGTTCTGGGCAATGCCAGCTCCCTAAAGATTGGAGATTTTAAACTGAGCTGGCATGCCTGGGATAGAACATAGGTGCACTGTGCTACTGGGTGGGAAGACAGCCCAGAGCACATACAGGGCCAAGGCAACGATCTGAGGGAAGTTTTGGACACATGATTGGAGATTATTCACTCTTCTGGGAGGGATTTCCTCGGAAATGCCATATGAACACCCTCTCCAGAGACATGGGGTGGGGGAGCTGGTGCCATTTCTCTCCCTGGCCCCTCAGTATAAACTAACTAAGCAGCACAGCACAAACATTATCAGCCTAAGACCCTTACACCAAGCCTTGCCACCCTGAGCTCTGCAGGTGCTGCTTTTTTAGTCAAGTGTGACCAAAAACCAGATCAGTGGGCAGATCCTCCAGAAGACCAACAGCATGGAAACAAATAAAGGTGAAAACACAACAATCCAAACTCCTTGGGCTGCAACAAAAGTGGTCATAAGAGGGAAGTATATATTATAACAAGCCTACATCAAGAAGCAAGAAAACTCTCAAATACACAGCCTAAACATACATCAAAAGAGGCTAGAAAAAGATAAGAAATGAAACCTAAAGCCAGTAGAAGAAGGGAAATAAAGATTAGAGCAGAAACAAATGGTACAGGAAAAAAACAAACAAATAATAGAACAGATCAATGAAACCAGGAGATTGTTCTTTAAAAGAATTAATAAAATTGATAAACCCTGAGCCAGACTTATCAAAATCATAGAAAGGACCCAAACAAGTAAAATCACGAATGAGAAAGGAAAGATCACGACCAACCACAGAAATACAAACAATTATAAGAGAATATTATGAAACAATTTCATGTTGACAAATTGGGCAATCTAGAGGAAATAAATTCCTAGAAACATATAAACTACCAAAACCGAAACAGGAAGAAGTTAAAAAAAAAAAAGTGAAAAGATCAATAACCAGCAGGAAATTAAATCAGTAATCAAAAGTCTTCCATGGGAGAAGTTAGGATAGTGGGGAAGTAGGGGAACACTAAGTTTGTCTTGTCCTTCAAATACAACTAGATAGTTAGCAAATCCTAGTGAAAGCACAAGAAATCAGTCAGAGATCTGAGAAAACAAATGCTACAAGTTGACCAGTAGGAAAAGGACCATCATTTGGAAGGTTGGAAAGTCAGAGACTTGATCTGAGGTGGTATAGCTGAGGAAATGGTGGAGGGGAGGGAGCTTGTTTAAGGTGGGCAACCACAAGGTATTATAAGCATCAGAGTAGAAAACCAGAACTTTTCCAAGTCTACTGTAGTGGGGTATGAGCCTGGCTTAAAGGTGCTCAGGTGGTAAAGCAGGGAGAAGTCCCAGGTGTGACAGAGTAGATTCAAGATCTCCAGCATCACAAGAAGAATGGGTGGTGCCTGAAATGCGGCACAGTTCCCTGGCATAGGATTAGGGAAGACAGATGAGACCTGTGAGCCTAGGTGCCAGCTTTCTGCTCTGTGTTGCTGTAAACTGTGAACCACTGCATGGTCATGAGACCGCTTTCTTGGGAAGGGTTCAGAAAAAGGCAGAAGCATAGCAACATGTTCCTCCCCTGGGAGTAACAGTACAGGTTCTCAACTTGAAAGTCTCTAAAATTTGTAGTTTTGAAACTCAGTCACATGTCTGAGATAAAAACCCTCAGTCACAAGCAGGGAGAACACAGAGTTCTGACAGAAACCAGGGAGACCAGAGTGATTGACTGCTATTCTTTGAGGGCTTACTGAAGAGTACAGGGCACATTTTCAATTCCTAGCTAGAGACCCTGGCACAGCCATATTCATCTGTCTCATGAGTTCTGGAAAACTTCAGGGAGCAAAAGAACACCACCTAAAGGAGTCCAGAGCCATATATGCCAAACCCTGGCCCTCACTCACTGGAGACATTTTTCCACTAGGACTAATCCACCTTAGAATCAATGCAACAACAAAATGGGAGAATGGGAGAAGATATTTGCAAATAACATTACAGATAAAAGGCTGGTATCCAAGATGTATAAATAACTTATCAAACTCAATACTCAAAGAACAAATAACCCAGTCTAAAAGTGAGCAGAAGACATGAACACTTCTCCAAAGAAGACATACAAATGGCAAACAGACACATGAAAAAAACTTCCACGTCACTTGCCATCAGGGAAATATAAATCAAAACCACAATCAGATAATCAATTTTCTCCAGTTAGAATGGCAAAAATTAATAAGACAGGAAACAAATGTTGGTGAGGATGTGAGAAAGTGGAACTCTTATGCTGTTGATAGGAATGCAAGCTGGTGCAGTCACTCTGGAAAATAGTATCAAGATTCTTCAAAAAGTTGAAAATAGGGCTAGCCTATGACCCAGCAATTACTCTACTAGGTATTTAGCCCAAAGATACAGACAAAGTGAAAAGAAGGAGCACATGCACCCATATGTTCATGGCAGCAATGTCAACAACAACCAAACCATAGAAGGAGCTGAGATGTCCTTCAACAGATGAATAGATAAAGAAGTGGTACGTATATACAATGGTATATTACTCAGCCATCAATAAGGATGAATGCCCACCATTTGCACTGACATGGATGGAACTAAAGGGGATTGTGCTAAGTGATATAACTCAGTCAGAGAAAGACAACTATTGTATGGTTTCACTCATATGTGAAACATAAGGAACAGCATGGAGGGCCATAGGGGAAAGGAGGGAAAATTGAAGGGGGAGGAATCAGAGAGGGAGAGAAACCATGAAAGACTATGGACTCCAGAAAACAAATTGAAGGTTTCAGAGGGGGTGGGAAGAATGGGTAGCTTGGTGATAGGTAGTGAGGAGGGCACATGCTGTGATGAGCACTGGGTGTTATATGCAACTAATGAATCATTGAACACTATATCAAAAAGTAATGAAGTACTATAGAGTGGTTAACTAAACATATCAAAAAAATTCTATCAAGAATGGAAATTAATTATAGATTTCAGAAAAATAAAAGAATCAATGATACACACAAACACAAAGAATCAATGCAGTATACCTGTTCCCCACAAAACCAGCACAAACACCTCACTCTCACCAAGTTTGCTGATCATAGAGGGTCGCAAAGTTCAGGTCTTGGGGAAAACAGTATATAGCATTCTTTCTATTCTTATTCTTTATTTTTTTTAAATTTTTTTTAAGATTTTTTTTATATAATTTTTTATTTTTTATGAACATATATTTTTATCCCCAGGGGTACAGGTCTGTGAATCACCAGGTTTACACACTTCACAGCACTCACCAAAGCACATACCCTCCCCAATGTCCATAATCCCACCCCCTTCTCCCAAACCCCATCCCCCCAGCAACCCTCAGTTTGTATTGTGAGATTAAGAGTCACTTATGGTTTGTCTCCCTCCCAATCCCATCTTGTTTCATTGATTCTTCTCCTACCCACTTAAGCCCCCATGTTGCATCACCACTTCCTCATATCAGGGAGATCATATGATAGTTGTCTTTCTCTGCTTGACTTATTTCGCTAAGCATGATATGCTCTAGTTCCATCCATGTTGTCGCAAATGGCAAGATTTCATTTCTTTTGATGGCTGCATAGTATTCCATTGTGTATATATACCACATCTTCTTGATCCATTCATCTGTTGATGGACATCTAGGTTCTTTCCATAGTTTGGCTACTGTGGACATTGCTGCTATAAACATTTGGGTGCACGTGCCCCTTTGGATCACTACGTTTGTATCTTTAGGGTAAATACCCAATAGTGCAATTGCTGGGTCATAGGCCAGTTCTATTTTCAACATTTTGAGGAACCTCCATGCTGTTTTCCAGAGAGGTTGCACCAGCTTGCATTCCCACCAACAGTGTAGGAGGGTTCCCCTTTCTCCGCATCCTCGCCAGCATCTGTCATTTCCTGACTTGTTGATTTAGCCATTCTGACTGGTGTGAGGTGATATCGCATTGTGGTTTTGATTTGTATTTCCCTGATGCCGAGTGATATGGAGCACATTTTCATGTGTCTGTTGGCCATCTGGATGTCTTCTTTGCAGAAATATCTGTTCATGTCCTCTGCCCATTTCTTGATTGGATTATTTGTTCTTTGGGTGTTGAGTTTGCTAAGTTCTTTATAGATTCTGGACACTAGTCCTTTATCTGATATGTCGTTTGCAAATATCTTCTCCCATTCTGTCAGTTGTCTTTTGATTTTGTTAACTGTTTCCTTTGCTGTGCAAAAGCTTTTGATCTTGATGAAATCCCAATAGTTCATTTTTGCCCTTGCTTCCCTTGCCTTTGGCGTTGTTCCTAGGAAGATGTTGCTGCGGCTGAGATCGAAGAGGTTGCTGCCTGTGTTCTCCTCAAGGATTTTGATGGATTCCTTTCGCACATTGAGGTCCTTCATCCATTTTGAGTCTATTTTTGTGTGTGGTGTAAGGAAATGGTCCAATTTCATTTTTCTGCATGTGGCTGTCCAATTTTCCCAGCACCATTTATTGAAGAGGCTGTCTTTTTTCCATTGGACATTCGTTCCTGCTTTGTCGAAGATGAGTTGACCATAGAGTTGAGGGTCTATTTCTGGGCTCTCTATTCTGTTCCATTGATCTATGTGTTTGTTTTTGTGCCAGTACCATGCTGTCTTGATGATGACAGCTTTGTAATAGAGCTTGAAGTCCGGAATTGTGATGCCACCAACGTTGGCTTTCTTTTTCAATATCCCTTTGGCTATTCGAGGTCTTTTCTGGTTCCATATAAATTTTAGAATTATTTGTTCCATTTCTTTGAAAAAGATGGATGGTACTTTGATAGGAATTGCATTAAATGTGTAGATTGCTTTAGGTAGCATAGACATTTTCACAATATTTATTCTTCCAATCCAGGAACATGGAACATTTTTCCATTTCTTTGTGTCTTCCTCAATTTCTTTCATGAGTACTTTATAGTTTTCTGAGTATAGATTCTGTGTCTCTTTGGTTAGGTATATTCCTAGGTATCTTATAATTTTGGGTGCAATTGTAAATGGGATTGACTCCTTAATTTCCCTTTCTTCTGTCTTGCTGTTGGTGTAGAGAAATGCAACTGATTTCTTTGCATTGATTTTATATCCTGACACTTTACTGAATTCCTGTATAAGTTCTAGCAGTTTTGGAGTGGAGTCTTTTGGATTTTCCACATATAGTATCATATCATCTGTGAAGAGTGATAATTTGACTTCTTCTTTGCCGATTTGGATGCCTTTAATTTCCTTTTGTTGTCTGATTGATGAGGCTATGACCTCTAGTACTAAGTTGAATAGCAGTGGTGATAATGGACATCCCTGCCGTGTTCCTGACCTTAGCGGAAAAGCTTTCAGTTTTTCTCCATTGAGAATGATATTTGTGGTGGGTTTTTAATAGATGGCTTTGATGATATTGAGGTATGTGCCCTCTATCCCTACACTTTGAAGAGTTTTGATCAGGAAGGGATGCTGTACTTTGTCAAATGCTTTTTCAGCATCTATTGAGAGTATCATATGGTTCTTGTTCTTTCTTTTATTGATGTGTTGTATCACATTGACTGATTTGCGGATGTTGAACCAACCTTGCAGCCCTGGAATAAATCCCACTTGGTCGTGGTGAATAATCTTTTTAATGTACTGTTGAATCCTATTGGCTAGTATTTTGTTGAGTATTTTCGTATCTGTGTTCATCAAGGATATTGGTCTATAGCTCTCTTTTTTGGTGGGATCCTTGCCTGGTTTTGGGATCAAGGTGATGCTGGCCTCATAAAATGAGTTTGGAAGTTTTCCTTCCCTTTCTATTTTTTTGGAACAGTTTTAGGAGAATAGGAATTAGTTCTTCTTTAAATGTTTGGTAGAATTCCCCCGGGAAGCCGTCTGGCCCTGGGCTTTTGTTTGTTTGGAGATTTTTGATGACTGTTTCAATCTCCTTACTGGTTATGGGTCTGTTCAGGCTTTCTATTTCTTCCTGGTTCAGTTGTGGTAGTTTATATGTTTCTAGGAATGCATCCATTTCTTCCAGATTGTCAAATTTATTGCCGTAGAGTTGCTCATAGTATGTTCTTATAATAGTTTGTATTTCTTTGGTGTTAGTTGTGATCTCTCCTCTTTCATTCATGATTTTATTTATTTGGGTCCTTTCTCTTTTATTTTTGATAAGTCAGGCCAGGGGTTTATCAATTTTATTAATTCTTTCAAAGAACCAGCTCCTAGTTTCGTTGATTTGTTCTATTGTTTTTTTGGTTTCTATCTCATTGATTTCTGCTCTGATCTTTATGATTTCTCTTCTCCTGTTGGGGTTAGGGTTTCTTTTCTTGTTCTTTCTCCAGCTCCTTTAGGTGTAGGGTTAGATTGTGTACCTGAGACCTTTCTTGTTTCTTGAGAAAGGCTTGTACCGCTATATATTTTCCTCTCAGGACTGCCTTTGTTGTGTCCCACAGATTTTGAACCGTTGTATTTTCATTATCATTTGTTTCCATGATTTTTTTCAATTCTTCTTTAATTTCCCGGTTGACCCATTCATTCTTTAGAAGGATGCTGTTTAGTCTCCATGTATTTTGGTTCTTTTCAAACTTCCTTTTGTGGTTGAGTTCTAGCTTTAGAGCATTGTGGTCTGAAAATATGCAGGGAATGATCCCAATCTTTTGATACCGGTTGAGTCCTGATTTAGGACCCAGGATGTGATTTATTCTGGAGAATGTTCCATGTGCACTAGAGAAGAATGTGTATTCTGTTGCTTTGGGATGAAATGTTCTGAATATATCTGTGATGTCCATCTGGTCCAGTGTGTCGTTTAAGGCCTTTATTTCCTTGCTGATCTTTTGCTTGGATGATCTGTCCATTTCAGTGAGGGGAGTGTTAAAGTCCCCTACTATTATTGTATTATTGTTGATGTGTTTCTTTGATTTTGTTATTAATTGGTTTATATAGTTGGCTGCTCCCACGTTGGGGGCATAGATATTTAAAATTGTTAAATCTTCTTGTTGGACAGACCCTTTGAGTATGATATAGTGTCCTTCCTCATCTCTTATTATAGTCTTTGGCTTAAAATCTAATTGATCTGCACTCCTTGGTAGGTGAACTTGGTCTTGGCTGGATTTCTTGTTGATCTTCTGGGGGAGGGGCCTGTTGTAGTGATTCTCAAGTGTCTTTGCCCCAGGCGGAATTACACCGCCCTTACCCGTGGCCGGGGTGAGTAATCCGCTCGGGTTTGCTTTCAGGAGCTTTTGTTCCCTGAGCGCTTTCCGTAGAGTTCCAGAGGACGGGAATACAAATGGTGGCCTCCTGGTCTCCGACCCGTAGGAGCCGAGAGCCCAGGGCCGCACTCCTCAGTGTGCGCTCAGAGAACCGCGCCCAGTTACTCCCGTCTGCCTGACCTCCGGCCGCGCTCCGAGCTCACCGAGCCTGCGACCAGTTCAAGGTCACCCCGAGCTGCGAGCTTACGCTCGGCTCTGTCTCTGTAGCCAGCTTTCCCGTTCCAATACCGGCAAGCTCTGCGACACTCAGACACCCCCGATCCTTCCGTGACCCTGCAGGACCTGAGGGCACGCTGACCCCGTGTGGGCTTTGCCCCGGGTAGCCTCTGGAGCGATGTCCCAGCGGAACAGACTTTTAAAAGTCCTGATTTTGTTCGCTATTGCTCCGCCGCTTTCCGGGAGCCGGCCCCTCCCCCCAGGGTCTATCTTCCCGTCGCTTTGGATTCACTTCTCCGCCAGTCCTACCTTTTAGAAAGTGGTTGTTTTTCTGTTTCCAGAATTGCTGTTCTTCTTCTCTTCGATCTGCCGATGGATTTTCAGGTGTTTGCAATCTTTAGATAAGCTATCTAGCTGATCTCCTGCTAGCTGAAGTAGTCTCAGCCTGCTACTTTTCTGCCATCTTGACTCCTCCCCCTATTCTTTAGTTTTTTAGTATACTTTTGGTTATTTCCTTTTTGCAATTATTTTATCATTTTTATATACTTATATATTATTTTTGTTTCATTTCATTGTATGTTTTTTCTCTTCATTTTATTTTACTTTATTTATTTTTTTCAGTGCTCCAAAATTTGTTATTTATGAACCACACCCATGTTCCCTCTTTAATGCCCATCACCAGGCTCACCCAATCCCCTACCCTCCTCCCCTCCAAAATCCTCAGTTTGCTTCTCAAAGTCCACAGTCTCTTGTGGTTTGTCTCCCCCTCCAATTTTCCCCAACTCACTTCTCCTCTCCATTTCATTGTATGTTATTTCATCTTTCTTTTCTTTTCTTTACTTTCTTTCTCTTTCGTTCATTCTTTCTTTCTTTCTATTTTAGGATCTATTTATTTTTAATAAGCAGTCCAAAACACACACAGGATGTAGGGTTTTGTTGTTGTTTTCACTATTTTTTTTTGTGTTGTTGTTATTCTTTTTATTTTTTTGTCTCTAGACTACTCTGTTCTTTATTTTTTTTTATTATGTTATGTTAGTCACCATATCATACATCACTAGTTTCTGATGTAGTGTTCCATGATTCATTGTTTGCATATAATACGCAATGCTCCACACAATCTGTGCTCTCCTTAATACTGTTGTTGTTCTTGTTAGATTTATTATTGTTTCCTCTTTCTTTCTTCTGTTCTTTTCCGGACAAAATGAGAAGAAAAATTCACCAAAAAGAACAATGGGAGGTACCACTCATTGTAAGGAATTTAATCAGTACAGATACAAGAAGTTTGAGCTAGAATATAAAGTAACAATTATAAAGATACTAGCTAGGCCTGAAAAAGAATAGAAGACTCTAGAGAATCTCTTGCAGTAGAGATTGAAGAACTGAAATCTACACAAGCTGATATAAAAAATTATCTCACTGAGATGCAGCCCCAAGTGGAGGCCATAAAAATGAAGATAAACAATGCAGAAGACTGAATCATTTATATAAAACATTAAAATGATGGAATATGCATCTCACTGTGATGGTAAATAGGTTAAAAGATTATGTATAAAAAAGTGACCTGGAGTAGTGGGAATGAATTAAAAATAAAAGTTTTAACTACGAAGTAGTGGTGGTTGTTCTCTTGTCTTTTTTTTGTTGTTGTTGTTGGCTTTCTGGGGGAGGGGCCTGATGTGTGGTTTTTCAGGCAGTGTTCCCTGAATTAAGTCCTCCTGCCCCCATCAAGGGGGTGGGCTCTGACGAAACCCCTTTTTCAGGCTTTTGTTCTCTGGAGGATTTTTTGTTTGTTCCTTTGTTTTCTCTCACCTTGGTAACTTTGACGTTTTTTGGAGCTTTAGAGAAAAGCAAACTGTCCCCAGACCTCCCTCTCAAAGAGAAGCCTCTGTCTGTTCCCCTCTGGGTGCTCCAGAGCACATAAATTCCCTCTCGGCTGCTGGAAGAGGACATTCCCAGTCATGGTCTCTGGGGTCACAAGAACTCCTGCTTGTACCCAAAACCACAAGAGCCACAGCTTTCTGGGCAGCTCCAGATCACCAGAGAGGTTCCAAGCAGTGATAGCGCACTGAGATTTTCTTGTTGGCCCTGGCTACAAGTGCTCAGACTCTCCAGGTCCAAGAGAGCATCTAAGAGAGCTCCAGCTGGTGCCTGCATACACCTCTCTCGGGGGGAGGAGGTGTTTATATAGTTAATTTTTTAACCTATTTACCATCACAGTGAGATGTCCAGTACACCAAATTCCATAATAACCTTTTAACCTGAAATTTTTGATACATATATCTGTGTTTTTCTTCTGCTTTTCTATTTTTTAAATTTTTTAAATTTAATTTTACTTTAGTTTATTATTTATTTATTTTTATTTTTTAATATTCATATAGAGTTGAACTTCAAGGTAATCCTCTTCCCCCAGTCAATGCTACCCCTATAGGTAAACCAGTTTTTAATCCCCCTTTATCTTACGAAAAGTGGGTTCTTTAACAAAGATATCAAGATACATCCAGGAAGAATCAAAATAACCCTCCTCGCCCACACTGAGAATTTACAACCACTCACCAATCTGTTTCCTCCACCAGTGTTTCTATGTATTTGTTTTTGTCCTGGTAGTATATAAATCTTACACTTGGGTTTCTTTTGAATAAGGTTCTTTTTCTTTCTTTCTTTCTCTTCTCATCTACATTTATCAGTCTTTTTATTTCTCTATTTTTGTTTGTATACTTCATAAATTTTACCTTGGGGCCCATTTAGGCTGGGCCTTCTCTTTATTTTATCTTTCTTTTCCTGTATCCCTCTCTCTCTTTTTCTTTCTTTTTTCCTTCTTTTGGGTGGGGACACGTGATTGCTCAGAAGTGTTCCAGGGTACACCTTGACAGCACCACAGTCAATACATTCAGCTACATCTGTTCAGTCATCTCTCACCAAAATGATTAGGAGGAAGAATGCCCAACAGAAGAAAAATTCAGAGACTGGGCCTTCTGCAACAGAGCTAATGGCTATGGGCATAGGCAATATGTTGGAAAGGGAATTCAGGCTAACAATTATCCAGGCAATAGCTAGGTTGGAGAAATCCATGGATGAAAAAAATGGAATTGATTAGGGCAGAAGTGAAAACCACCAGGGATGATGTTCACAATGTTCTCAAAGAGTTCCAATCAAATCTAAATTGTCTAAAAGCTAGGGTAACAGAGACAGAAGATAGAATTATTGATCTGGAGGACAAACAGATAGAGAAAAAGGATCAGGAAGAAGTCTGGAACAAACAGCTTAGAAGCCATGAAAACAGAATTAGGGAAATAAATGACGCCATAAAACGTCCCAAAGTCAGAATTATTGGAATCCCTGAGGGGGAAGAGAAAGAAAGAAGACTAGAAGATATAGTTGAACAAATTCTCCATGAAAATTTTCCCAATCTTGCGAATGGAACCAGTATTCGTGTACTAGAGGCAGGATGGTCTCCCCCCAAGGTTATAGAACCTAGAAAGACCTCAAGACACCTGATAGTGAGAATGATGAATCATAATTGTAGACAGGGCTTTTGAAAGCAGCTAGGACAAAGAAATTCCTTACATACACAGGAAAGCCCATCAGAATAAGGTAAGACCTGTCCACAGAAACCTGTCAAGCCAGAAGGGGCTGGCAAGGCATATTCAGGGCACTAAATGAGGAGAACGTGCAGCCAAGAATTCTTTATCCAGCAAGAATGCCATTTTGACTGGCATTCAAAATGGATAGAGAGATAAAGAGCTTAAAGACCCACAAGTTTTAAAAGAGTATGCAGCCATCAAGCAAACACTGCAAGAAATATTAAGGGGGGGGTTATGAAAGAGGAAAAATCCTAAGAATATCATTGAATAGAAATATATGGAGGCAATCTATAGAAACAAAGACTTCACAGGTAAGACGATGTCAATAAAAACGTATTTCTCAATAATCACTCTCATGTGAAGGGCCTAAATGTATCCATAAAACGACACAGGGTTGCAGATTGGATAAAACGCCAGGACCCATCCATATGTTGTCTACAAGAGACCCATTTTGAACCTAAGGATACACACAGACTGAAAGTGAAGGGATGGAGAAGCGTCTCTCATGCCAACAGGCCTCAAAAGAAGGTTGGGGTAATGATTCTCATATAAGATAAATAAGATTTTAAACTAAAGACTATAATCAGAGATACAGAAGGACACTACATCATTCTTAAAGGGACTACCCACCAAGAAGATCTAACAATTGTAAATATTTATGCCCCCAATATGGGAGCAGCCAACTGATAACTGTTAATCAAGATAAAGAGTCATGTTGATATGAATACATTACTAGTAGGAGATCTTAACACACCACTTTCAGCAATATACAGATCATTCAAGCAGAAAATCAATAAAGAAACATGAGCGGGACGCCTGGGTGGCTCAGTGGGTTAAGCTGCTGCCTTCGGCTCAGGTCATGATCTCAGGGTCCTGGGATCGAGTCCCGCATCGGGCTCTCTGCTCAGCAGGGAGCCTGCTTCCTCCTTTCTCTCTGCCTGCCTCTCTGCCTACTTGTGATCTCTGCCTGTCAAATAAATAAATAAAATCTTTAAAAAAAAAAAGAAAGAAAGAAACATGAGCATTGATCAACACATTGGACCCAATGGACCTCATAGATATATACAGAACATTCCACCCTAAAACAACAGAATACTTATTCTTCTTGAGAGCACAAGGAACCTTGTGCTATGTGGTCACATACTGGGACAAAAATCAGGGCTCAACTGATACCAAAGGATTGAGATTATTCCCTAAATATTCTCAGATCATAATGCTTTCAAACTGGAGTTCAACCACAAGGAAAAATTTGGAAGAAATGCAAACACCTGGAAGCTAAAGAAAACTGTGCTTAAGAATGCTTGGATCAACCAGGAGATCAAAGAAGAACTGAAACAATTCATGGAAACCAATGAAATTGAAGACACTTCAGTCCAAAACCTATGGGATACAGCAAAGGCAGTCCTAAAGGGGAAGTACATAGCCATCCAAGCCTCCTTCAAAAAAACTGAAAAATCCAGAATACACCAGCTATCTCTACACCTTAAAGAACGGGAGAATCAACAACAAATTAAGCCATCTCCACACACAAGAAGGGAAATAACAAGATTAGAGCAGAGATCAATGAAATAGAAGCTAGAGATACAGTAGAATAAATCAATAGAACTAGAAGCTGGTTTTTTGAAAGAATCAATAAGATCGATAAGCCATTGGCCAAATTAATCCAAAAGAAAAGAGAGAAGACCCAAATTAATAAAATTATGAATGAAAAGGGAGAGATCACAACTAACACCAAGGAGATAGAAACAATCATCAGAAGTTATTATCAACAGTTATATGACAATAAGTTAAGCAACCTAGATGAAATGGATGTATTCCTAGAAAACTATAAACTTCCAAAATTGAACCAGGAAGAAATTGACAACCTGAATAGACTGATACCTAGTAATGATATTAAAGCAGTGATCAAAAACCTCCCAAAATACAGGAGCCCAAGACCTGATGGATTTCCTGGGGAATTCTACCAAACTTTCAAAGAACAAATAACACCTATTCTCCTGAAGCCGTTTCAAAAAATTGAAGCAGAAGGAAAACTTCCAGACTCTTTTTAGGAAGCCAGCATTACTCTGATCCCCAAACCAGGCAAAGACCCTACCAAAAAGGAGAATTTCAGACCAATATCCCTGATGAATATGGATGCTAAGATTCTCAACAAGATCCTAGCAAATAGGATCCAATAGCACATTAAAAAGATTATCCACCATGACCAAGTGGGATTCATTCCTGGGTTGCAAGGATGGTTCAACATTGGCAAATCAATCAATGTGATAGAACAAATCAATAAGAGAAGAGAGAAGAACCACATGGTTCTATCAATTGATGCAGAAAAAGCATTTGACAAAATCTAGCATCGGTTCCTGATGAAAACGCTTCAAAGTATAGGGATAGAGGGAACATTCCTCAACTTCATAAAATCTATCTATGAAAAACCCAGCAAATATCCTCCTCAATGGAAAAAGCTCACAGCCTTCCCACTGAGATGAGAAACACAACAAGGATGCCCACTCTCACCACTCCTGTTCAACATAGTATTAGAAGTCCTAGCAACAGCAATCAGATAGCAAAGTGAAATAAAAGGTATTCAAATTGGCAATGAAGAAGTCAAACTCTCTCTTCGCAGATGACATGATACTTTATATGGAAAACCCAAATGACTCCACCCCCAAACTACTAGAACTCATATAGCAATTTAGTATTGTGACAGGATACAAACTCGATGCACAGAAATCAGTTGCTTTCTTATACACTAACAATGAAAACACAGAAGGAGAATTTAGAAAATCAATTCCATTTACTATACCACCAAGAACTATAAGATACCTGGGAATAAGCCTAACCAAGGAGGTAAAGGATCTGTGTTCGAGGAACTACAGAACATTCATGAAAGAAATTGAAGAAGACACAAAAAGATGGAAGACCATTCTATGCTCTTGGATCAGAAGAATAAACATTGTTAAAATGTCTACACTGCCTAGAGCAATCTGTACTTTTAATACCATTCTGATTAAAATTCCACCGCTACTTTTCAAGGAGCTGGAGCAAATAATCCTAAAATTTGTATGGAATCAGAAGAGACCACAAATCGCTAAGAAAATGTTGAAAAAAAGCAAAAATGGTGGCATCATGCTACCTGATTTCAAGCTTTACTACAAAGCTGTAAAAATCAAGACAGCATGGTACTGGCATAAAAACAGACACACAGACCAGTGGAACAGAGTAGAGAACCCAGATATGGACGCTCAACTTTATGGTCAAATAATCTTCAACAAAGCAGGAAAAAAAAATCTAGTGGAAAAAAGACAGTATCTTCAATAAATAGTGCTGGGAAAATTGGACAGCTATGTGGAGAAGAATGAAACTCGACCATTCTCTTACACCATACACAAAGATAAACTCGAAATGTATGAAAGACCTCAACGTGAATCAGGAATCAATTAGAATCCTAGAGGAGAACATGGGCAGTAACCTTTTCAATATCAGCCACAGCAACTTCTTTCAAGATATGTCTCCAAAGGCAAAGGAAACAAAAGCAAAAATGAATTTTGGGGACTTCATCAAGATCAAAAACTTCTGCAAAGCAGAGGAAACAGTCAACAAAACAAAGAGGGAACCCACCGATTGGGAGAAGATATTTGCAAATGACAGTACAGACAAAAAAAAGCTGATATCCAGGATCTATAAAGAATTTCTCAGACTGAACACACACAAAACAGATAATCATGTCAAAAAATGGGCAGAAGACATGAACAGTCACTTCTCCAATGAAGACATACAAATGGCTATCAAACGCATGAAAAAATGTTCATCATCACTAGCCACCAGGGAGATTCAAATTAAAACCACATTGAGATACCACCTTATACCAGTTAAAATGGCCAAAATTAGCAAAACAGGAAACAACGTGTGTTGGAGAGGATGTGGAGAAAGGGGAACCCTCTTATGTTGGTGGGAATGCAAGTTGGTGGAGCCACTTTGGAAAACAGTGTGGAGATTTCTTAAGAAATTAAAAATAGAACTACCCTATGATCCTGCAATTGCACTCCTGGGTATTTACCCCAGAGATACAGATGTAGTGAAAAGAAGGGACATCTGTACCCCAATGTTCATAGCAGCAATGGCCATGCTCACCAAACTGTGGAAAGAACCAAGATGCCCTTCAACGGATGAATGGATAAGGAAAATGTGGTCCATATACACTATGGAGTATAAGGCCTCCATCAGAAAGGATGAATACCCAACTTTTGTATCAACATTGATGGGACTGGAAGAGATTATGCTGAGTGAAATAAGTCAAGCAGAGAGAGTCAATTATCATATGGTTTCACTTATTTGTGGACCATAAGACATAACACGAAGGACATGGGGAGATGGAGAGGAGAAGGGAGCTGAGGGAAGTTGGAGGAGGAGATGAACCATGAGATACTATAGACTCTGAAAAACAATCTGAGGGTTTTGAAGGGGCAGGGGTGGGAGCTTGGGGGATTCTGGTGGTGGCTATTATGGAGGGCACATGGAACACTGGGTGTGATGCATAAACAATGAATTCTGTTACGCTGAAAAAAATTAAATTAAAGTAAAGAAAGAAAGAAAAAAGAAAAAGAAGAGCCATTGATATGCTGATTACAAGGGACTCATTTTAGACCCAAAGACACCTCCAGATTGAAAGTGAGTGGGTAGAGAGACATTTATCATGCTAATGGACATCAAAAGAAATCTAGGGTAGCCATATCCATATCAGACAAGTTAGATTTTTAAACCAGTCCTGTAATAAGAGATGAGGAAGACCTCTGTATCAAAAAAGGGGGCCTGTCCAACAGGAAGATCTAACACTTGTGAATATTTAAGCCCCTACCTTTGGAGCAGAAAATTAGATAAACTAATTAAGAACGAAATTAAAGAGACACATTGAAAATAATCCAATAATAGTTGGGACTTTAAAACCCCACTCACAGCAAGGGACAGATCATTTAAGCAGAAAATCAACAAGGAAACAAGGGCTTTGAATGACCCACTTGACCAGAAGGACTTAACAGATTATTCAGAGTGTTTCATCCTAAAGCAACAAAATCCACATTCTTCTTGAGTGCAGATGGAACATTCTCCATAATAGATCACATACTAGGTCACAAATAACGTCTAGCCAATACCAAATGATTGGGATCATTCCCTGCACATTTTCAGACCACAATGCTTTAAAACTTGAACTCAATTACAGGAGAATATTGGAAGGAACACCAATATATAAAGGTTAAAGAGCATCCTACTAAACAATGAATGGGACAACCAGGAAATTAAAGAAGAATTTGAAAAATTCATGGAAAGAAAATGAAAACACAAGAGTTCAGAACCTTTGGGATGGAGCAAAGGCAGTCCAAATAGGGAAGTATACAGCACTACAGGTCTTTCTCAAGAAACAAGAAAAGTCTCAAATACACAACATAATCTTACACCTAATGGAGCTGGAACAAAAACAGCAAATAAAACCTAAATCCTGCAGAAGAAGAGAAATGATAATGATTAGAGCAAAAATCAATGAAATACAAATTAAAAGAACAGTAGAACAGATCTACAAAACTAGGAGATGGTTCTTTGAAAGGGTAAGATTGATAAACCCCTAGGAAGATTTTGAAAAAGAAAAGAGAAAGAATCCAGACAAATAAAATCATAAATGAAATAGGATAAATCACAACAAACACCAAGGAAAAACAGAAAATTTTAAGAACATATTATGAGCAACTATATGCCAACAAATTAGGCAATTTAAAGAAATGGGTGCATTCTTAGAAATATATAAACAACCAAAACTGAAACAGGAAGAAATAGGAAACCTGAACAGGCTAATAAGCAGCAAAGAAATTGTAGCAGTTATCAAAAATATCCCAACAAAAAAGAGTCTGGGGCCAGATGGCCTCCCAGAAGAATTCAACCAAACATTTAAAGAAGAATTAATACCTATCTCTCTGAAGCAGTTTTTAAAAGAGAGAAATGAAAGGAAAACTCCAAACTCATTCTGTGAGACCAGCATTACCTTAATCCCCAAACCAGGCAAAGACTCCATCAAAAAGGAGAATTTCAGACCAATATCACTGATGAATATGGTTGCCAAAATTCTCAACAAGATCCTAGCTAATAGGATCCAACAGTGCATTAAAAGGATTATCCACCACAACCAGGTGGGATTTATCCCTGGGATGTAAGAGTCGTTCAACATCTGCAAATCAATTAACGTGATACACCACATTAAGAAAAGATATGAATCATATGATCCTCTCAATTGATGCAGAAAATGCATTTGACAAATTATAGCATCCTTTCTAGATTAAAACTCTGTGGAATGTAGAGACTGAGGGAACATAGCTCGATATCATAAAAGCCATAAACAAAAAACCTATAGCAAATATCATCTTCAACAGAATGAAACAGAGCTTTTCCCCTAAGGTCAGGAACACAGCAGGGACATACACTCTCACCACTATCGTTCAACATACTACTGGAAGTCCTAGCCTCAGCAATCAGGCAACAAAAAGAAATACATGGCATCCAAATCAGCAAGCAAGAAGTCAAAGAGTTCACCAAAAGACCAAAAGAGTCCACTCCAAAACTGTTAGAATTCATACAGGAATTTGCAAAGTGTCAGGATATATGATCAATGCAGAGAAGTCAGTTGTATTTCTATACACTAACAATGAGAGAGAAGAAAGAAATGAAAGAATTGATCCCATTTATAATTGCACCCAAAACCTTACTATGCCTACAAATAAACCTAACCAAGTTAAAAGATCTGTACTCTGAAAACTATAGAATACTTATGAAAGAAATGGAGGAAGAGGGAATCCTGGGTGGCTCAGTCATTAAGCATCTGCCTTTGGCTCAGGTCATGATCCCATATCCTGGGATCAAGATCTTTGTTAGGTTCTCTTCTCAGCGGGGAACCTGCTTCTCCCTCTACCCCTCCCCACTTTCACTCTCTGTCTCTCTCTCTCAGATAAATAAATAAAATATTTTTAAAAAAGAAATTGAGGAAGACACAAAGAAATTGAAAAACATTCTATGCTCATGGAATGGAAGAACAAATGTTAAAATCTGTATGCTTCCCAGAACAATCTACACATTCAATGCAATACCTATCAAAATCTCATAAACATTTTTCACAGTGCTGAAAAAAATAATCTTAAAATTCCTATGGAGGGGTGCCTGGGTGACTCAGTGGGTTAGGCCTCTGCCTTCAGCTCAGGTCATGGTCTCAGGGTCCTGGAATCAAGCCCCACATCGGGCTCTCTGCTCAGCAGTGAGCCTGCTTCCTCCTCTCTCTGCCTGCCTCTCTGCCTACTTGAGATCTCTCTCTCTCTCTCTCTGTCAAATAAATAAATAAAATCTTTTTAAAAAAATCGTATGGAACCAGAAAAGACCCTGAGTAGCCAAAGGAATGTTGAAAAAGAAAATAAAAAAACTGGGAACATCACAATTCCAGACTTCAAGTTGTATTATAAACTGTAGTGAGAAAGACAGGATGGTACTGGCACAAACAAAGAGACATAGATCAATTGAACACAAAAAAGAACTCAGAAAAGGACCCTCAACTTTATGGTCAACTAATCTTTGGCAAAGCAAGAAAGAACATCCAATGGAAAATAGTTCTTGAAGAAATGGTGTTGAGAAAATTGGACAGCCACATGCAGAAGAATGAAACTGGACTATTTTTGTTACACTATACCCAAAAATAAAATCAAGATGGGTGAAAGACTTAAATGTGTGACAGGAATCCAACAAAATCCTAGAGGAGAACATAGGCAGCAACTTCTTTGACATTGGCTGCAGCAACTTCTTGATAGATCTCAAAGGCAATGGAAATGAAAGCAAAAGCGAATCACTGGAGCTTCATCAAGATAAAAAGCTTTTGCACAGCAAAGGAAACAGTGAACAAAACTAAAAGGCTACCTACACACTGGGAGAAGATATTTACAAATGTATTATCGGATAAAGGGCTAGTATCCAACATCTATAAAGAACTTATCAAACTCAACACCCCAAAAACAAATGAACCAGTCAAGAAATAGACAGAACACATGAGCAGACATTTTTCCAATGAAGACATGCAAATGACCAACAGACACATGAGAAAATGTTCTACATCCCTTTGTATCACGGAAATAGAAATCAAAACCACAATGACACACCACTGCTACATGAGTCAGAATAACTAAAATTAACAAGTCAGGAAACAGCAGATGTTGGTGAGGATGTGGATATAGAGGAAGCCTTTTATACTGTTGGTGTGAATGCAAACTGCTATCACCACTCTGGAAAACAATATGAAATAGAGTTACCATACAACCTAACAAATTTACTACTAGCTATTTATCCAAAAGATACAACATAGTGATTCAAAGGTACACATGCACCTCAATGTTTATACCAACAATGTAAACAAGAGCCAAAATATGGAAAGAGCCCAGAAGTCCCTAGACAGATGAACGGATAAAGAAGGTGTGGTGTGTATATATATACAATGGAATATTACTCAGCCACCAAAATAATGAAAACTTACCATTTGCAACAACACGGGTGGAACTAGAGGGTAATAGGCTAAGAGAAGTATGTTAGAGAAAGAAAAGTGCCATGTAATTTCAGTCGTATGAGGAATTTAAGAAACAAAACAGCATAGGGGATGGGAAGGAAAAATAAAATATAGGTGAAATTGAAGTAGGATTAAAAACCATAAAAAAACTCTTAACTATAGGAAATAAACTGAAGATTTCTGGTGGGAAAGTGGGTAGGCAGATGGGGTACGTGGGTAATGGGCATTACGGAGGGCACTTGATGCAGTAAACATTGGGCGTTACATGCAATTGATGAATCACTTAATTTTACCTCTGAAGCTAGTAGTACATTGTATTTTAATTAATTGATTTTAAATTTTAAAAAAGCAATTTAAATAAATTTAAAGAACTTGAAACTAACTAGCTAACTAAAGTCAGTCAGTCACTCAGTCAGTCCTGGGTACATAATGTATTACTTGTCGACTATACTTTAATGCTGTAGTACCAATTTGAGTATTGTTAAATGGAGTAAATCTCAGTTCTCATGACAAAAAAAATTAATTCTCTAAATATGTATGGGGATATTTTTAAATTTCTTAAGATTTATTTATTTATTTGACAGAGAGAGAGAGAGAGCACATGTGTACAAGCAAGCAGGGGGAGCGGCAGGCAAAGGGAGGAGCAAGCAGAGGGAGAGGGAGAACCAGGCACAGTGAGAGGGAGAACCAGGATCTCTGCTGAGCAAGGAGCCCGATGTGGGAATTGATCCCAGGACTGTGGGATCATGACTGATGTTTAACTGACCGAACTACACAGGCACCCTAATCGTGCTTCATTTTTCAAAAATGATTGTGAAGAAACAGCAAAAAAATGATGCATATCAAATAATAATAAATAAAAATATAATAATAATAATAATAATTAATCCTTGGCAAGGTGATATTGCCCTGGTGATATAGAAGCCCTTGTGCACTTGGTGAAAATGTCAAAAGGTGCAACCACTATGGAAAATATTTTGGTGTTTCCTCAAAAAATTACATATTGAATTATTACTACATGATCCATTAATTCCACTTCTGGGTCATATCCATAAAACTTGAAAGCAGGACCTTCAAGAGATATGTGTATACCCATGTTCTTGGAGGCATTATTCTCAATAGTCCAAACAAGGAAGAAACCCTAATGTAGAATAACAGGGGAATGGATGAATAAACTGTAGTATATACTTCCAATGGAATATTATTCAGCTTTTCAAAGGAAGGAAATCCTGGTACATATTCACCTTTTAAAGGGAAGATAATTCTGACACATGCTACAACATGAATGAACCTTGAGGGCATTATAAAAGCAAAATGAATCCTTCATAAGAAGACTAATATTGTATGATTCTATTTTAATGAGGTACTAGAGTAATTAAGCTTATAAAGACGGAAAGTAGAAAGGTGGTTGCTAGGGGTTAGGGGAAGTGGTGAGTGAGGAGTTGTTGCTTAATGGTTATAGCATTTCCATTTAGCAAGATGAAGACTTCTGGAGATCATTGCATAACACCTAATACTTCTGAGCTGTACACTTCAAAATTATTAAGATGATTAAGATTTTTCAAAATAAAAAATAAACTTTGTTATGTGCATGTACCATAATAATTTTTTAATTTTAAAAATGAAACACTGATTCATTGTACAAAATCATGAACCTGAAAAATATGCTTAGTGAAAGAATCCAAATGCATAAGACCATTTATCATATGATTCCATTCATATGAAATGTCCAGTATAGACACATCCATAGAGAGAGAAAATAAATTAGTAGTTTCCAGGGGCTGGGGTGGGGAGGATTAGAAGTGACCATTAAAATGTACATGTTTTCTTTTTGGATTGATGAAAATGCTCTTGAATTAAATAGTGGAGATAGATGCACAATTTTGTGAATATACTTAAACATGTCAAATTACATACTATAAAAAGGTGAATTTTATGGAATATGGATAAAAAATCAACGTAAGTGCATATAATGGGATTGTGTACAGCCATTAAAAAAATTTAACAATGAGAAGCAAGATTATGTGGAAAAAGCAGCAAACTATATGGTGAAGTTAAAAACACCAAAAACCTATGTTCAAAAGCTGTGATTATATGATCCCCTTTTTGAAATTAAAAAACAACACATATACAGGTACATACATCTCACACACATGCATCTGCATATGTCAACATATACAAATTTACACTCTGTTCATCTCCCCCCAAGCATTTAAGGAGGTTTTCTAGGCAAAGAGCTAATAGATCTTTTTGCTTCATTATTTTTATTTTATAGAATACTTTAAAAAATTCTAGTTTAACATTATATTAAAAACATAAAATAAAACAAAATAAATCATATGTCTAGTCTCACTCCAAATCATTCTTATTTTCCATTTTATGAAAATCTTACCAAAACTCCATGGTTTTTTCCTGAGATTGGTACTTAAAAACAATTAAGAAATTGCACATGTAAGAGAAAACTTCTTGGCCTTGAGATGAAAGTTAATTTCCAAAAGAAATCAGAAAATGTCTATTAGGATCCTCTGTCCATTTTTTAATCAGATTTTTGTTTTTGCTATTGAGTCGTATGAGTTCTTTATACACTTATGGATATTGGCTCCTTATCAGATATACAATTTGCAAATATTTTCTTCCATTGAGTACATTGCCTTTTTATTTTGTTGATGGTTTCCTTCACTATGCAGAAGCTTCTTAGTTTGATGTAGTCCCATTTGTTTATTTTTGCTTTTGTTCTCATTGCCTTTGGAGCCAGATTTAAAAAAAAAAAAAAAAAAGGTATCACCAAGACTGATGTCAAGGAGCTTATAGCCTATGATTTCTTCAAGGAGCTTTATGGTTTATGGTCTTGCATTCAAGACTTTACTCTGTTTTGAGTAAATTTTTGAGTATGGTGTAACAGTGATCCAGTTTCATTCTTTTTTTAAGTTTATTTATTTTCAGAAAAACAGTATTAATTATTTTTTCACCACACCCAGTGCTCCATGCAATCCATGCCCTCTATAATACCCACCACCTGGTACCCCGACCTCCCACCCCCCCGCCACTTCAAACCCCTCAGATTGTTTTTCAGAGTCCATAGTCTCTCAAGATTCACCTCCCCTTCCAATTTACCCCAACTCCCTTCTCCTCTCTAACACCCCTTATCCTCCATATTTGTTATGCTCCACAAATAAGTGAGACCATATGATAATTGACTCTCTCTGCTTGACTTATTTCACTCAGCATAATCTCTTCCAGTCCCGTCCATGTTGCTACAAAAGTTGGGTATTCATCCTTTCTGATGGAGGCATAATACTCCATAGTGTATATGGACCACATCTTCCTTATCCATTCGTCCATTGAAGGGCATCTTGGCTCTTTCCATAGTTTGGCGACCGTGGCCATTGCTGCTATAAACATTGGGGTACAGATGTCCCTTCTTTTCACTACATCTGTATCTTTGGGCTAAATACCCAGGAGTGCAATGGCAGGGTCATAGGGAAGTTCTATGTTTAATTTCTTGAGGAATCTCCACACTGTTCTCCAAAGAGGCTGCACCAACTTGCATTCCCACCAACAGTGGAAGAGGGTTCCCCTTTCTCCACATCTTCTCCAATACATGTTGTTTCCTGTTTTGTTAATTTTGGCCATTCTAACTGGTGTAAGGTGATATCTCAATGTGGTTTTAATTTGAATCTCCCTGAGGGCTAGTGATGATGAACATTTTTTCATGTGTCTGATAGACATTTGTATGTCTTGATGGGAGAAGTGTCTGTTCATATCTTCTTCCCATTTTTTGATATGTTTGCCTGTTTCGTGTGTGTTGAGTTTGAGGAGTTCATTATAGATCCTGGATATCAACCTTTTGTCATTCTTTTTCATGTGGCTATCCGGTTTTCCATCACCATTTATAGAAAACACTCCCCTGTTGCACATCTGTTGTCATCTTTTGAGCACTTTAAATTATGAAAGAAATTCAGATCTGTAACACTTTTCAAATCTGGTATGCTAGCCCTTCAGCCTAAAGGTACCTCTTTTGGTTTTATGATTCACATTCACCTATTTCAACAATGTTTAAAAAAAAAGTTTAACTTGGAAAAGCTGATGGGGAAAAATCCTTTTGAGACCTAGCTGTAAAAGGTTTTAGTTCTCCATTTTAGTATAACAAAAATAAACAAACAAAATCCAGTTGGGAATATAATGGTAGTAACCAAGGACTGGGAGAGGGGGGAAAGGAAGGCATTGTTTAATGAGTACGACAACATTCTGGAGATTGGTTTTACAACATTGTGAATATACTCAACTACTGAACTGTACACTTAAAAATGATTAAGATGGAAAATTTTATATTTTACTACAATTAAAAATAAAAATAAATAAATCCAGTTGAGATATAAATAATCCAGGTTGATGGCAGCAGCTTTACATTGGGACTGTTTTCACAAGTCAAATGTTTACCATAAATATAACACATCTGGATTTGATACAATTTTTAATTTTCATTATTTTACTAAAATAGGCAACATTTATCTTAATTTACTAAAGTAGTGGCTATAAAACAACTTAATTTCAACTTTTGCTCTTAAAGTCTCTAGTTTTACAGATTGAGAAGCAGATCTGAAAAGATTGCAAAAATGTTACTTAACTTACTTTGGAAAATAATGAAATAGTCTGCAGTATAAAGCATAGTAATAAGGTTTGACTTGTACAACTGGGTAGAAGGGATGACAGTCACTGAAATAAAGAAGACTAGAAAAGGAGCAAGCTCGGTAGATTAGGAATAGGCCAATGGCTCTTAGTGGGGATGACTTTGTCTCCCAGAGGACATTTGGCAGTGTCTGGAGACATTTTTCGTTTTAAAGGTGGTGAGGATGTGCTACTGCCCTACATTGGTACACTGCTAAACATTCTACAAAGCACAGGGCAGGCCCCTCCCACAGATAGGAATCTGGCCTCAAATGTCAGTAGTGCCAAAAGTGAGAAACACTAGGTTAGAGTCCTCTCCTTTGACTTTGGCTACTCTTTCTCAGTCTTTGCAGTAGACTACTCTTCCTCTGTCTATAATTACTCAATATTCTGTCTTTAGCCTGCTTCCTTTTTCTTTATGTTTGTGTAAAGGGCTGCACTGGTACTTAGAGGAAGGCAGTGATGGTGAAGATGAGAGGCGATGATGGTTAACAAGTATTTTAAATACATGAAGCTTGATTATGGCAACAGTTTTAAAAGGAAGAAATTAATATCTCCTGGAAATTATAGCTCTAAGTGTTTAATCGACTACTTAAATATCACAGAGCTTATAAATAACAGAGTATTTTACTTATTTTTATTTTTTTAAAGATTTCATTTATTTATTTGACAGAGAGAGATCACAAGTAGGCAAAAAGGCAGGCAGAGAGAGAGGGGGAAGCAGGCTCCCCGCTGAGCAGAGAGCCTGATGCAGAGCTGGATCCCTGGACCCTGAGACCAGGGCCTAAGTGAAGGCAGAGGCTTAGACCACTGGGCTACCCAGGCGTCCCTAACAGGGTATTTTAAAAGTCAGTTCTATTTTGACATTAAGGATTGAACTCTCTCTATTATAAAACACTAAGGACAATGATGTAAAATTGTGGTCTAGTTTGTGCATAGCCAAAGGTGGATGGACATGAATGAGAAAGGTCTAAGAAGTTCCAGTAGCCTTTTCTTCTAAACCACAGGGCACCCTTTTCTGATTACTTACCATATATCATAGAATATAATACACCATATAATAAGATGAATTATAATTTTCCATAACTCTGGGAAACAGAACAAAAATATTGCCAATTAAAGTATGACATTCCATCAATTGAGACTGAGATTCATCAACTGAAATTTTGTAGATGTTGAAATATTTTAAAATATTAGACATTTTAAAAAGTAAGCCTTCAGATATTTCTAAATTGTTAAAATACAAAGGAATAAGTGACATTACATTCTATGACATACGGTGAATTTATTTTACACATTCAATTACCATGGTCAATGCTGGTGTGCTATTTGGCACTTCAGTCAACTATCAGGTTCGCATATTGCTTTTTAAACTGTCCTAAATAGTTTCATGGCTCTGTGTTGCGCATGGGCAACTCTATAGTAAAGCCCTTAGATTTTGAATAATTTCTTTGTTCTCCCCCTTCCCCCACACCTGCGCAACTTCCCTCCCCGCTCCGCGCTTTTCCACAATCTATAAAGAGTTTACCGTTTAGGAGTAAATCTAAATTTCTTTTAATCTTAAAATGGCATAGATTGTATAAAACAGAACATAGATTTAGTTACACTTGGGGGGGACGAGCAGAGGAAAAACATTAAATATTAAATATACGCCTCGTCTTAAGACCCTCCCCTGTAGAAACGTTAAAATAGGGTGGAGTAGAAAGGGGAGGGCGGAGGCGGAGAGGGGATATGCGTTTCAGGATACAGGAAATACGGTAAACGCGAAACCGGGAGGAAGCTCTGTGCCTGGAAGGGACTGGCCGCCATCTCAGGTCTCGGCCTCGCAGGGCCCACCAGAGAGAGCTGACGCCCAGTATTATAATCCTTATGGGGGACCAACCTTGCGCCTCCGGGACATCCACGCTCCCACCTGGAAATACGCGGGAAACCAGGCCTCCAAAAAAGCGCTGTCTCCTAGCTCCACGGTGGGATTATCCTGAAGGAACCCCCAACGGAGGTAGTAACCCTCTCCCCTCCGCACCCTCTCCTGCATCACCCGGCCTGAAATCGCACCCTCCTCCTCCGGAGAAGTAGTAGAATATACTTCTCCCACCCCAAACCAGGTCAGAATCTTTCTCATCTTAAACATCCAGGCTCCCTGCAACTTAATTATGCAATTTCCCAGATCTCCCCCCTCTTTCTCTATTCTTTCAACGATTTCAAAGTGGAAAAACAAAACAAACAACAACAAAAAAGGGGGCATTAAATAGCTCTTTCACGAAATATGTTTGGGTGAAATTATGGATATTTATTGACATTAAGTAGTTATTTTAATATATTAACTGTGGTAATTATTATATTTTTTAAGAACTAGATTTAAATCTTTTGATATGCTTAAAAGTAATTCAGTGGGGCCGAAGTGGGGGTTTACAAACAAAATGTTCATGATTTGATCATAACTGGGTGATTCATTATGCTGTTCCCACTATTTTTGTGTATATTTGAAACTTTCCCATTTAAAGATCAATTTCAAGATCAATAACATTTGGAAGGCCTCATTCATGTGCTAACAGACCTAATTCCTGTGGTGACAGAGAGTATTCTTAAAGTCTCAAGGAATGTATGTTGTCTCTGTGTGTGGCAGGAAAATTTACCAAGTTTAAAAAAAAAAAAAGTTACACTGTGTAAACCCAAGTGCTTGTTTGGGGTATGCAGGGATCACTCAGGATGGACAAAGCCATTCTGCCTGGTGGTAATCATGACCCATCAATAAGGAAAGGGGAACTTTGGGTGGGCCTTAAAGGATGAGTGACATCTGTCTAGTGGAAAGCGAGAGAATGCTTTTCAGGCCTGGTGTTTCCAGTACAAAAGCCCCAAAGCAGCCTTCTGTGAAAAGCTTGGAGAAGCAAGAAGCAAGGAGAAAGACTTGGAGGTGCAACAGAGTGTTGCAGGACCTTTAATGTTATGCTAAAGAGTATGTAGTTTAATCCAAAAGTGGTGGTAACCGTTGAAGATTTTCAATCAAATGATGTATTTTAGGAGTCCAATTTTTACTATCAGAAAAACAACCTTTTATTTAGATGACCTAGAATACAAAAAAGAAAACCGAATCTGACCCAAGCCTCACAGATTCTTGTAATCCAAGGAAACAGGGCATCCTTTCTTCATTCATGCAATAAACCTTTACGGAGCCCTTGAAAAGGACTAGGCATTGTGCGGGAAACTGTAGGGAATGGATGACAAGGCATAATGCCTGGTGAATAGTAGGAGTGAAACAGATATTTGAATAAAAAGGTCAATAAGTGCTAGGTTAACAGTGGAAACTAAGGAGGCTCTGGATTTAGGACTTAGAGATAGTGCATAGAAAAAAAATGAGCTCTGGTTTTGCTTAAAAGCATCATCCAGTCATTCATTCGTTTACACTCTGATTTGCCTCAACTCTACTTCAGTGTCCAAAAGGATAATGGTTGTAGGGGGTAGGACATAGGAATAACAGTGCTCAGATACAAAACAAAGGAGGTTGTGCAAGGCAAAAAGTTCAAGAGCTACATAATTTCCTCTAGTGATTCAAATCATTGAAAATAGTAATAATAGCACATATTTACTGAACATTTTTATGTGCTAGACCCTGTTCTAAAATGCTTCCAATATTTATGTTCTTAATTTACAATAGACCTCTCTTAATAATATCCATTTAACTGTTATACAGGAATATTATTATACAGAAATATAGAATAATATATCTATTATATAGAAATGAGAGCATGGTGGATAATAAGGACTTGAGGCCAGGGGAAAGAGATGGACCATAACAGAAGAAACCATTTTGCCTTACTTTATTATTTTTCAGTCTCTGAGGGATTGAGGAATGACTTCATTTCCTTGGTGCATTCATAAAATGCTTCATCTAGTGAAGAAAATGAAGATTATTGACACTGCTGCCCTGCTTTTTTCTGATGTCCTGCACCAGGTAATTGTGTTTTTTAAGGTTATTTGTTTACAAAAAAACTTAGTAATGGAGGAAGAGGACTAAGAGTTATAAAAAGAAATAGCCAAACAAACAACAAAGCTAGCACCAAATGGTAAAATAGAAACTTACTTTCTACATTATATGAAACCATATATACCATATAATAATAATGTAACTTATAAGCTCCTTTGTTAGATTCACTCCTAATTACCTTACAGTTTTTGTTGTTACTGGGAAATGTATAAATGTGTTTAAAACCACATTTTCTGAGGTGCCTGGGTGGCTCAGTGGGTTAAGTCTCAGTCTTCTGCTGAGGTCATGATCTCAGGGTCCTGGGATCGAGCCCCCACCCCAGCCCCCACTCCATCGGGCTGTCTGCTCAGCAGGGAGTCTACTTCTACACTGGGGGGTGGGTGGCGTCTGCTTGTGATCTCTGTCTGTCAAATAAATAAGTAAAATCTTTTAAAAAAATTTTTAAACCCCACATTTTTTGATATTTGGCTGGTAAATGGGAATGATTGATATTTTTGCATATTGATTTTATATGCCACGATCTTTCTGAATTCTGTTTTTTTCTGATAATTTACCAATTTTCTGAGATTATCTATTATATTGTGAATAATGGCAATTTCTCATCAATATTTATTTTTTAGCTTGTCTTACTATGAAGCTAGGATCTTCACTACAATGAGAAAGAGTAACAGTGGTAGCAGATTTCCTTCTCTTGCTTTTGAATTTTCAACGGAATTACACAAATGTTTCACCATTTTTAGATTTGTTTCTTCAGGATAAGGAAGTTCATTTGTAGCCTTAGTATGCTGAGACTTTTTAATTATGAAGGAATATGGAGTTTTTCTCCATTAATTTGAGAGTGTGACCATATGATAAATTACAGTAATCAATTTTCTAATGTATTTTCTGATATTGGTTTCATCACCCTCACCATTGAATATGTTGTTTTTAAAATTTTTGCTTTAATCTTTATTATTTTCTTTATTGCATTATATTTGCTCTTTTTCAAACTTATCTTCTGGACTTTTAGCCCAGTAATCATCAAGTTCTTCTAAAATAAGAATTTATGACTATAAATCTTCCACTGCATATCATGTTAAAAGGATTTCACAGATTTTTATATGTAGTACTTTATTGTCATTCAATTGTAATTTCTCTCATGACTTCTTATTTGACTCATAAATTTGTTTAATTTGCAGACACATGGGGCTCTTTTGTAAAAATCAGACCATGAAATCATTAGTCCAATTATAATTAACTTCATCTTATTTTCCAAAAAAATCCTACAAAACTTCAACTTATTTTCTGCTTTAAAATATATTTTTAATCTTTCTGATAAGA
Organism: Mustela putorius furo; assembly: GCF_011764305.1. Classification (NCBI taxonomy): domain Eukaryota; kingdom Metazoa; phylum Chordata; class Mammalia; order Carnivora; family Mustelidae; genus Mustela; species Mustela putorius. The sequence continues at coordinate 145,955 of NW_025422246.1, read as the reverse complement.
AAAAGCAAAATTATATATGAGCTTCTCATTCTAAAAGATTTTAGCCATATAAGTTATTTCTTTCATTAACTACATGGAAATGTATGTGCATGCTATTGAATGATGGAATTATTCTTGGTATTTATATTTGAGTTTTTAAACTTTTTGTATATTTTTTTGTTGTTCTTTTTTTTAATCTTAAAAAAAATTAAATTTTATTTAAATTGATTTAATTTTTATTTAAATATATGTTATTTAACATACAGTAAAACATTAGTTTTAGGAAAAGAATTTAGTGATTCATCACTTACATATAATAATACCCAGTGCTCATCACAAGTGCCCTCATTAATACCCATCAACTATTTAGCCCATACCCCCAACCACCTCCCTCCATCAACCCTCAGATTATTCTCTATAGGTAAGAATCTCTTATGGTTTGCTTCCCTCTCTTTTTTTCCCCCCTTTCTATATGTTCATCTGTTTTCTTTCTTAAATTCTACATATTAGTGAAATCAATGGCTAATGGTATTTGTCTTTCTCTGACTTAATTCACTTAGCATAATATACTGTAGCTCCATCTACATCATTGCAAATGGCAATATTTTATTCTTTTTGATAGCTGAGTAATATTCCATTATATACATATATAGTATATGTGATATATATACATATACCACATCTTCTTTATCCATTCATCAGTAGATGGACATTTGGGCTTTTTCTGTAGTCTGGCTATTGTTGATAATGCTGCTATAAATATTGAGGAGTGTGTGCCTCTTCGAATCTGTATTTTTGTATCCTGTGGTTAAATACCTAGTAGTGCAATTGCTGGATCATAGGGTAGATCTATTTTTAACTTTTTGAGGAACCTCTATACTAATTTCCACGGTGAATGCACTACTTTGCATTTCTATCTACAGTGTAGGAGGGTTCCCCTTGCTCCACATCCTCACCAATACCTCTTATTTTCTGTGTTGTTAATTTTAGCCATTCTGACAGTTGAGAGGTGGCGTATCATCATGGTTGTGGTTTGTATTTCCCTGATGATGAATGATATTGAGCATCTTTTCATGTGTCTGTTAGCCACCTGTATGTCTTCTTTGGAGAAATATCTGTTCATGTCTTTTGCCCGTTTCTTAACTAATTATTTTTTGGGTGTTGAGTTTGATAAGTTCTTTATAGATTTTTGATAATAGTGCTTTATCTGATATGTCCTTTGCAAAAATCTTCTCCCATAACATACAATGCCTTTTAGTGTTTTTTTGGTTGTTTCATTTACTGTGCTGATGGTCTTTATCTCGATGAAGTTCCAGTAGTTCAATTTGCTTTTGTTTTCCTTGCCTTTGGGGATTTATCTAGCAAGAAGTTGCCATGGCCAAGGTCATGGAGGTTGCTGCCTGTGTTCTTCTCTAGGATTTTGATAGATTCCTGTCTCACATTGAGGTCTTTCATCCATTTTGAGTGTATCTTTGTGTATGGTGTGAGAAAATGGTCCAGTTTCATTCTTCTGCAATGTGGCTGTCCCATTTCCCCAGCACCATTTATTGAAGAGACTGTCTTTTTTCCATTGGATATTCTTTCCTGCTTTTTCTAAGATTAGTGGACTATAGAATTGAGGGCCCATTTCTAGGGTTTCTATTCTGTTCCATTGATGTATATGTCTGTGTTTGTGCCAGTACCATACTGTCTTGACTACAGCTTCATAAAACTCGAAGTCCAGAATTGTGATGTTTCCAGCTCTGCTTTTCTTTTTCAGGGTGTTGTGGGTATTCCGGGTCTTTTGTGGTTCCATAATTGTTCTGGCTCTGTGAAAAATGCTGGTGGTATTTTGATAGAGATTGCATTAAAATTGTAGGTTGTTTTGGGTAGTATAGACATTTTAACAATGTTTCTTTTGCTCTATGGGCATGGAATGTTTTTCCATTTATTTATGTCCTCTTCAATTTCTTACATAGGTGTTCTATACTTTTCAGAGTACAGAACATTTACCTCTTTGGTTAGGTTTATTCCTAGGCATCTTATGTTTTTTGGTGCAGTTGCAAATGGGATTGATGCCTTGATGTTGGTACATTTTTTATTACTGATATAATTTCTTTGCTGATTATGGGTCTATTCAAATTTTTAAATTCTCCCTATTTTAATTTTGGTAATTTGTATGTTTTTAGGAATTTTTACATATTTTCCAGATTGCCCATTTACTGCATATAGCTTTTTATAATATTCTCTTATAATTGTTTGTATTTCTGTGGTGTTGGTTGTGATCTCTCCTCTTTCATTTGTGATTTTATTTATTTGTTCCTTTCTCTTTTTGATAAGTCTGGCTAGGGAGTTACCAATTTTCTTAATTCTTTTGAAGAACCAGCTCTTAGTTTCATCGATCTGTTCTACTGTGTTTTGTTTTTGTTTTTGTTTTCTGTTTCTGTATCATTTATTTATGCTCTAATCTTTATTATTTCTCTTCTTCTGTTGGCTTTAGGCTTTATTTCCTTCTCCTTTTGTAGTTCCTTTAGATGTAAGAATAGGTTATATATTTGAGACTTTTCTTGTTTGGTGAGGTAGGCCTGTATTATAACATACTTCTCTTAAGACTGCCTTTGCTGTGTGTTTTCATTTTCATTTGCTTCCGTGTACTTTTTAATTTCCTCTTTAATTTCCTAGTTAACCCATTTATTCTTATTAGGATGTTTTCTCACCTCCATGAATTTGTGGTCTTTCCAAATCTTTTCTTCTGGTTGACTCTAAATTTTGTAGCATTGTCGTCTATTATGCACAGTATGATCTCAATCTTTTTTGTACTTGTTGAGGCCTAATTTGTGACCCAGTATGCGATCTATTGTAGAGAGTGTTCTGTCTGCACTCAAAAGGAATGTGTATTCTGCTGCTTGTGGATGAAATGTTATGAATATCTTTGTTAAGTCCACTGGTCCGTGTGTCATTCAAAGCCATTGTTTACTTTTGATTTTCTGCCTAGATGATCTGTCCATTGTTCTAAGTAGGAGTATTAAAGTCCCCTAGTATTATTGTATTATTGTCACTGAGTTTCTTCATGTTGTTTGATTTACATATTTAGGTCCCAAGTTGGGGGCATAAATATTTACAATTGTTAGAAATTCTTGTTTGATAGGTCCCTTAATTATGATATAGTGCCCTTCTTCATCTCTTCTTACAGTCTTTGGTTTAAAGTCTAGTTTTCTTTTCTTTTCTTTTTTTTAAAAGGATTTTATTTATTTATTTGACAGAGAGAGAGATCACAAGTAAGCAGAGAGGCAGGCAGAGGGAGGGGGGAAACAAGCTCCCTGATGAACACAGAGCCTAATGTGGGGCTTGATCCCAGGACCCTGAGACCATGACCTGAGCCAAAGGCAACAGCTTAACCCACTGAACCACCCAGATGCCCCTAAAATCTAGTTTTCTTATATAAGTATTGTCACTGTGGCCTTCTTTTGACAATGAACGGCTCTCCATTCTTTCACTTTCAATCTGTAGGTGTCTTTAGTTCTAAAATGAGTCTCTGGTAAGCAGCATATAGATAGGTCGTGTTTTTTTTTTTAATCCATTCTGCTGCCCTTTGTCTTTTGATTGAATAATTTAGTCCATTTACTTTCAGACTGATTATTGATAAATATGAATTTAGTGCCATTGTTTTAACTGTAAAGTTGGTATTTCTGGATATTTTCTCTGTTACTTTCTAGTTTTTGTTGCTTTTGGTCTTTTTTTTCTCTACTCAGGACCCCTTAAAATTTCTTTCACACCTGGCTTAATGGTCACAAACTCCTTTAGTTTTTGTTCGTCTTGGAAACTCTTTTTCTCTCCTTTTATTCTGAATGACAGCCTTACCAGGTAAAGAATTATTGGCTGCATATTTTTCCCATTCAGTACATTGAATATATCATGCCACTCTCCTCTGGTCTGCTAAGGTTCTGCGGATCTATCTGATGCAAACCTGATTTGTTTTCTCTTCTAGGTTAAGGAATTTTTCCCCGTGTTGCTTACAAGATTCTTTCCTTATCTGTGTACTTTGAAAATTTTACTATGCTGTGTCTTGGTGTTGGGTTGCTTTTGTTGATTTTGATGGGAGTTCTTTTTTTTTTTTTTAAGATTTTATTTATTTATTTGTCAGAGAGAGAGAGAGATCACAAGTAGGTAGAGAGGCAGGCAGAGGCAGAGGCAGAGGGAGAAGCAGGCTCCCTGCCAAGCAAGGAGCCTTATATGGGACTCGATCCCAGGACCCTGGGATCATGACTTGAGCTGAAGGCAGCTGCTTAACCAACTGAGCCACCCAAGCGTCCCTTGATGGGAGTTCTTTATGCCTCCTGGATTTCGATGTCTGCATCCTTCTCCAGATTAGGAAGTTTTCAGCTATAATACCCTCAAATAAACCTTCTGCCCCTTTCCCCTCTCCTCTTCTTCTGGGACTCTATGATACAAGTGTTATTACACTTTATGGAGTCGCTTAGTTCCCTAAGTCTACATTCGTGATCCAATATTTTTCTTTCCTTCTTCTTTTCAACTTTATTATTTTCCATAATTTTAACTTCTGTATGATTGATTTGCTCCTCAGCTTCTTCCATCCTTGTGGTCACTACATTCAGTCTGTTGTGCATCTTGGTTATAGCCTTTTTATTTCTGCCTGAGTAGTTTCTAGAATTTTATCTCTGCAGTAAGGTACTCCCTAGTGTATTCTGTGCTTTTCTCAAGTACAGCTAGCATCCCTTAGATTGTGTTTTAAATTCTTGTTCAGGCATATTACTTATATTGTTTTGATTAGATCACTAGCCATTACCTCTTGGTGTTTCTTGTGGGATAGATTCCTCCAACTTGGCATTTTGCTTAGATCTCTGTCTTCTGCGTTTTCAGAAAATCTGTTACATTTCCTGTTCCTGAGAGTAATGGCTAAATTAAGAAAGATCATATACTGTCCAAAGTTTGGCATTTCAGGAAGTTTTTGGTGTATTTTATGTGTACTCTGCTGCTGTGTTTTGGCTGCTCCTTCCCTTAGGTCAGTCCTCTACAGAGTTTCTCCTTCCCGCAGTAGGGAGTGTTCAGACGTTGGACATTGTGTGGTGGGTTTTAACTTGGTACCTTTTGGTGTGCTTGTTAGAAAAGGCTAGATTCTATTTCATTTCCCCCAAAGCTGAAGTTTTCCAGTACTCTATGATCAGTAGACTTAGTTTGTGCATGGGGTTTATGCTGGTCTTCTGGGGAAGGGGCCTGCCGTGCTGGTTCTCAGGTCAACTTGGCCTAGTGGAGATGCATCTTTAAAGTATGGTGGGGTGAGGATTACTATCAGCAACTGTAGCCTCCACTATGGGTGCTGTGTTGTTCACTGAAGTCTGTCTATGCTGATGGATGGAAGGGAAATGGCCTCACTTTACTCTCATGTCCCTAAAGAGGGGAGTTTGTGCCTGCTCCTATTCAGGAAGCCCTCACAGAAGAATGAACAATCTCCCCCTCTGTGTCCCAGGATTCCTTCAGAACCCTGTCTGTGTCTGCACCATCTGTCTGCATGGTGGCACTGTGTTCCTGTGTTTTATTTCAGGGGTGCAGCTGGGTTTCAAAACTCCAAATTTTAGGAACCTCATAAGGTGCAAACCTACATTAATTCTCTGGAGAGGGTCTTGCTGCACTGTGGCTCATGTCAGTTTGTTCCAGAAAAGCAGTTGCATGACTGTGCAGGGATTCAGCATTTATGATAAACCTTAGACAAAAGCTGGCATCCGGGTAACCTGCCTTCAGCAGGTCCCTCTGCTGATTTGCTAATTAACAGTGCTGCTCTATAGTGCCCATTTTCTGTTTCATCTCCTCTCAGGATATGCCATCTCTCCCAAATTCACTCCAAAGAAGGGAACTGTCTCTCCCGGTACAACCAAGGGTATCCTCAGACCATGCTGTCCACTTCTGGGGCTCTGAACTCTTCCCTAGATGAACACAACTGTACCCACCTGACACAGCCCCAGCAATGGCACAGACTTCTTAAACATCAGACTTTGAGCTCCACTGCTTGTAAAAACATAAAATAGTCAGCCCCTCTCCTTTTCACAGTCCGTGGTTTTGGGGAAGTGTTTTTCTTGCATAATCCCCTGCATATTGGATTCCCTCTTTCTCTTCCTCTCTCAGTCTTCTCTGTGAGAAGGTCTCCTTCCCCTCTGAAGCATCTGCAGTTCTCTTCTCCCCCCAAATCACCTGTCTGCAGCTCCTACCTTCCATGATGTGGCTTTTCTCCCTTTAAATGTACAGTTTGTTCTCAGTCCTCAGATCAATTTCTTGGGTGTTCAGAATGATTTGATATTAACCTATCTGTGTTCAAGGGACAAGGCAGGCATAGGGTTCCCCATGTACTCCACCATCTTAACTCATCCTCCTCTAAACTTTATTTTTATCTAATTTTACAATTCAAAGAAATTGTTAGACTATTACAAAGAACTCCCATACGCTCTACCCAGATTCACCAATTAACATTTTTCCATGTTTGCTTTTATATTCTCTATTTCTTTTTCTCCCTCTTATACCCCTTCTCCCTCTACCAGCTCTTTTTTCCTTTCCTCCTCACTTATCCATTCTCCTCTTCTCTACCTTCCCCTTTTCCTTGGCCCTTTCCACTCTTCCTCTCTCTCTCTGAGCTGTTTAAGAGTCTCTAGCAGATATTATGCTCCTTTACTTGGAAATATTTCAGTACTGTAAGTACGTCAGTGCATACTTCCTCAGAAAGATGACTTTCTCTTAAATAATCTTACTACATGTGTCAAAATAGAAATTTTATATTGTTCTAGTTTTTGTTACCTAAAGTTTTATTTTCAAGATTATCCACTTATAATCACTGAAAAAGGGAAGTGTTTGGAAGAACATATATTTTAAATGGATGATGCAAGCTATATTAATAACTCTTTTTTGTCTAGATTTATTGAAATGTATTTGGCATATAACATTGTTGCAAGCTTATGGTATACAATAAGGTGATTTGCTATATCTATATGTTACAAAATAATTACCACAAGTTTTCACAGTCATCTCACACAGTTATCTTTTTTTTCTCTGTGGTGAGACTTTTTTTTTTTAATTATTTCTTGAGAGATAGAGAGCACATGAGCAGGAGGGGCAGAGAGAGAGGGAGAGAATTTTAAGCAGGATCCATGCTCTGCAAAGAGTCCAAAGCAGGGTTCAACCTCCTGACCCTGAGATCATGACCTGAATCGAAAACAAGAGTTGGACTTTTAACCGACTGAGCTAACCCAGTGACCCATGTGTGGCGAGAACTGTTAATATCTACTCTCAACAACTTTTAAGTATACAATATAGTATCATTAATTATAGTCAAACTATAGTTTTAATTATAACTATAATTGTATAAATACATATACTATAACTATATTATTAACTGTAATACAGTGTATATCATGCTATATATGTTGTAGATATCCAGAACTTAGTCATGTTAATAACTGAATATTTATGCCCTTTGAGCACTTTCACCAATTTCTCCCATCCTCCAACCTCAGGAAACTACCAACGTACTCTGTATTGATGAGTTTGTTTTCTTTTTAGTAAGATTCCATGTGTAAGTTCATGCAGTGTTTTTCTCTATCTAATGTCTTTGACTTAGTATAATGCCCTCAAGTTTTATCCATTGGGTTGGAAATGACAGGATTTCTTAAGGCTGAATAACACATCATTTTATATTTACATCGTATTTTTTTTTATCTTTTCATCTGTCAGTGGAGACCTAGATTGTTTCCATGTCTTGCTTATTGTAAATAATGATGCAGTGAACTGGGGGTGCAGACGTCTCTTCAAGATTAGTGATTTTATTTCTTTCAGATATATACCTAAAGGGACTTGCTGAATCATATAATACTTTTTTTCTCAAATTTTTATTTAAGTTCTAGTTAGTCAATGTACAGTGCAGTATTGGTCTCAGAAATACAATTCAGGGGCGCCTGGGTGGCTCAGTGGGTTAAAGCCCCTGCCTTCGGCTCAGGTCATGATCCCAGGGTCCTGGGATTGAGCCCCGCATCGGGCTCTCTGCTCAGCAGGGAGCCTGCTTCCTCCTCCCTCTCTCTCTGCCTGCCTCTCTGCCTGCTTGTGATTTGTCTGTCAAATAAATACATAAAATCTTTAAAAAAAAAAGTGATTCATAAGTGATTCAGTGATTCATCACTTATGTACAACACTCAATGCTCATCGTAAGTGCCCATACCCCACCCACCTCCTCCATCAACCCTCAGTTTGTTCTCTGTCTTTAAGAGACTGTTATGGTTTGTTTCTCTCGTTCTTTTTACTTTTTTATTGTCCCTCCCATATGTTCAGCTGTTTTGTTTCTTAAATTCCACATATGAGTGAAATCATGTTACTGATCTTTCTCTGACTGGCTTATTTTGTTTAGCATAATATACTCTACCTCCATCCATTTCATTGCAAATGGCAAGATTTCATGCTTTTGATGGATAAATAATATTCCATTGGAATAACATTCCATTCCAATGTAAATAACATTCCATTCCACCACATCTTCTTAACCCATTCATTAGTCAATGAACATTTGGACTCATTCTATCGTTTGACTATTGTTGATAATGCTGTTATCAACATCAGGGTACATGTGTCCCTTTGAATCTGTGTTTCTCTGTCCTTTGGTTAAACACCTAGTAGTGCAATTGCTGGATTATAGGGAAGTTCTATTTTCAACTATTTAAGGAACCTCCATACTGTTCTCTTGAATGACTGTACAACTTTGCATTCCTACCATCAGTGAAAGAGGGTTCCCCTTTATCCACAGCATTACCAACACCTGTTGTTTTTTGTTTTGTTAGTTTTAGCCATTCTGACAGGTGAGAGTTGCTATCTCATAGTGATTATTTGTATTTCCCTGATGATGAGTGATGCTGAGCATTTTTAATGTGTCTGTAGGCCATCTGGTTGTCTTCATTGGAAAAGTGTCTATTAGTGTCTTCTGCCCATGAAATATTTTTTGGGTATTGAGTTTGATAATTTCTTTATAGATTTTGGATACTAATGCTTTTTTTGTCTGTCATTTGCAAATATATTCTCCCACTCTGTAGGCTGCCATTTAATTTTCTTGATTTTTTTTTCCTTCTTGAAGAAGTCCCATTAGTTCATTTTTGCTATTATTTTCCTTGCTTCCTGTGACATGACTAGTAAGAATTTGCTATGGCCGAGGTCAAAGGATACTGCCTGTGTTCTCTAGGATTTTGTTGGGTTCCTGTCTCACATTTAGGTCTTTCATCTATTTTGATTATTTTTATGTATGATATGAGAGAGTGGCCCAGTTTTATTCTTCTGCATGTGGCTGTCCAATTTTCATAACGCAATTTTTTAAAGAGTCTATATTTTTTCCATTGAATATTCTTTCCTGTATCATCAAAGATTAGATAACCATAGAATTGAGGTTCCATTTTGGGGTTTTCTGTTCTGTTCAGTTGATCTCTGTGTCTGTTTTTGTGCCAGTACCACACTGTTCTGATGGTTATAGCTGTATAATTCACCTGGAAGTCTGGAATTGATGCCTCTCACTTTGGCTTTCTTTTCAACATTCCTTTGGCTCTTCTGGGTCTTCTGTGGCTCCATACAAATTTTATGATTGTTTGTTCCAGCTCTATGAAAAATGCTGAGGGTATTTTGATAGGGATTGCATTGAATGTGTACATTGCTGTGGGAAGTATAGACTGACTGACTTTCTTTCTTTCTTTCTCTATTTGTCAGAAAGAGAGGCTGAAAGAGAGACAGAGAGAGAGCACAAGCAGAGGGAAGGGCAGAGGGAGAGGGAGAAGCAGACTCCCCGCTGAGCAGGAAACGTGAATCAAGGATCAGTCCCAGGACCCTGGGATCATGACCTGAGCCAAAGGCAGACCCTTAACCAACTGAGCCTCCCAGGCACCCTGGTACAGACATTTTAACAGTGTTTGTTCTTCCAGTCCATGAATGTGGAATGATTTCCCATTTTTTTGTGAACTCTCCAGTTTTTTCATTAGTGTTCTGTAGTTTCCAGAGTATAAATTCTTGAACTCTTTGGTTAAGTTTCATCCTACTTATCATATCATATGGTTTTTGGTGCAATTGTAAATGGGATTGATTCCCTGATTTCTTTTTCTGTTTCTTCATTATTGTTGTATAGAAATACAACAGATTTCTGTTTTTTATTTCATAGCCTATGATTTTGCTGAATTTGTATACAAGATCTAGCAACTTTTTGGTGGAGTCTTTTGTGTTTTTTACATAGAATATCATGTTGTCTCAAATACTGAAAGTTTGACTTCTTCCTTATTGATTTGGATACCTTATTTCTTTTTCTTCTCTGATTGCTGAGGCTGAGTCTTCCAGTATGTTAAATATGGTGAGAGTAGAAATCTGTATCTTATTCCTGACCATAGATGAAACACTCTGTTTTTCCTCTTTGAGGATGATATTAACTGTGTCTTTCACATATGGCTTTTATGATGTTGAAGTATGTTCCTTCTATCCCTACTTTGTTGAGGGTTTTTATCAAAAATGGTGGCTGCTGTATTTTGTCTTGCTTTTTCTGGCTTTATTAACTGGATTATCTGGTTCTTATCTTTTTGTATATTAAGGTGTTGTATCATATTGATTGATTTATGAATATGAACTACCCCTGAAACCCAGAAATAAATTCCAGTTGATTGTGGTAAATAGTCCTTATAATGTACTGTTAGATTCAATTTGCTAGTATCTTCTTTTTTTAAAAATTTTATTTATTTATTTGACACTCAGAGATCACAAGTAGACAGAGAGGCAGGCAGAGAGAGAGGAGGAAGCAGGCTCCCCGATGAGCAGAGAGCTTGATGCGGGGCTTGATCCCAGGACCCTGGGATCATGACCTGAGCAAAGGCAGAGGCTTTAACCCACTAAGCCACCCAGGGTGCCCCATCTTCTTTATTTTTAACATCTTAATTTTATTTTATTTTTTTTCATGTTCCAAGATTCATTGTTTATGCACCACACCCAGTGATCTTCTTAAGAATTTTTGCATCTTCTTGAGAATTTTTGCATCCCTGTTCACCAGGGATAGTGGTCTGTAATTCTCCTTTTTACTGGAGTCTTTGTCTGGTTTTGGAATCAAGGTAATGCTAGCCTTGTAGAAGGAGTGTAGAAGTTTTCCTTTCATTTCTATTTTTTGGAAGAATTTGAGAGGTATAGGTATTATCTCTTCTTTAATGTCTGGTGGAGTTCCCCTGGGAAGCCATCTGTCCCTGGAGTTGTTTGTTGGAGATTTTTGATTACTTTCAAAATTTTCAGTGTTCTTTTGATTTCTTTCCTGGCTATGGGTCTTCATAAATTTTTTATTTCTTCCTGTTTCAGTTTTGGTAGTTTCTATGTTTCTAGCAATTTGTCCATTTCTTCCAGATTGCCCATTTTGTTGGCATACAGTTTTTCATAATATAATCTATGATTATTTGCATTTTTGTGGTTTGGGGTACTATCTCTCCTTTTTCTTTCATGACTTTTTTCTATTTGGATCCTTTTATCTTTTTTTTAAATTTTTTATTTTTTATAAACATATATTTTTATCCCCAGGGGTACAGGTCTGTGATTCACCAGGTTACACACTTCACAGCACTCACCAAAGCACATACCCTCCCCAATGTCCATAATCCCACCCCCTTCTCCCAAACCCCCTCCCCCCAGCAACCCTCAGTTTGTTTTGTGAGATTAAGAGTCACTTATGGTTTGTCTCCCTCCCAATCCCATCTTGTTTCATTTCTTCTTCTCCTACCCACTTAAGCCCCCATGTTGCATCACATTCACCCATTTAGCATGTTGAATGTTTCCTGCCACTATCTTCTGGCCTTCCAGGTTTCTCTGGCAGATCTGTTGTGAACTTGAGCTGTCTTTCCTTGTAGGTTAAGCGCTTTCTTTCCCTTGTTTTCAGGATTCTTTCCTTACCTGTGTATTTTGTGAATGTATTATATGCCTGGGTGATGTTGAGTATTTTAATTTAATGGGAGTTCTCTGTCCTTTTTGGATTTTGAGGTCTGCGTCCTTCCCCAGATGAGGGAGGTTTTTCAGCTACAATTTGAACAATCCTTCTCCCTATTTTTCTCTTTCTTCATCATCTGGGTCTCCTATGATAAAAATGTTACCAGCTTTTAATAAGTCACTGAGTTCCCTAAGTCTACCTTCATTGGCCTACCTTCATGGTAGGCTTTCTTTCCCTCTTCTTGTCAGTGTCATTATTTTCCATAATTTTATTTTCTGTATCACTGACTCCTTCCTCTGTTTCATCCTTCCTCACTTTCTTGGAATCCATTCTGGTTTGAACCTTAGTTATAACATTTATTTGGGGGAGTGACTAGATTTTAGTTCTTTTATCTCTGATGTAAAAGAGTCTTTATTGTCTTCTATGCTTTTTTGAAGCCCAGTTGCTATCCTTATAATTGATGTTTTAAATTCTAGTTCAGACATCTTCCTTATGTCTCTTGATTAAATCCCTGGACATGAGTTATACTTCCTGCTTTTCTTTGGTGAATTTCTCCATCTCCTCATTTTGTTCTGAAACGAAAAGAAAGAAAACCAAAGCAAAAATCAAAAAACATAAAAACTAGATCCTGGGTGTGTTGGTCTCATTGTTAAAAGATCCCCCCCCCGAAATTAATAAGATAAAATGAAAGTAAACAAAAAATTAAGGAAACATTTATATAATATATATAAATAAAATTTAAAAATAATAAAAAGAGAAGATATTGAAAAAATAAGAAATTAATGAAGAATTAATACAGAATAAAAGTAAAAAGGAAGCAAGATCTTATTTCCCTTTTAGCATGAGTACCTTTGCAGTACTCAGTGATCAGTAGATTTGGTGAGAAGAAGGTGTTTGTGTTTGTCCTTTGGGGAAGGTGCCTATTGTGCTGATCTTCAGGTGGACTTGACCTAGCAGAAATTTGCCTCCAGCGTAGCTGGGGGTTGGGGCTTTGTGCGGGTGATTCTGGCCTCCACTATGTGGTGTTGCCTTTCTTCATGAAGGCTTACAGTGCTGATGGGCAAGATGAAAATGGTGGTGTCCTGATGTCTAGCCTTGGAGCTGAATGTTTAAGCCTCCCACTCTTCAGTGAGCCTTCAAAGAAGAGCAGTCAGTCACCCCTCTGGTGTCTCCAGTTTTCGTCAGAACCCTGTGTTCACCCCATCTGTGTCCAAGTTTTTATTTAATCTCAGGTGCACGACTGAGTTTCAGAATTCCAAATTTTAGGGACACCTGTGTTGTGCACCTATCCTGTTCCTCCAGGGGAGGGTCTTGCTGCACTTTTGTTGTTTGCCAGTCAATCCAAGTATGTAGTCACACAACCACTCTGTGGTTTGTAGCTTATAGCAAAATAGCAGAAAGCCAGTACAAAGACTGCCTAAGCAGGATTCACCTGTCCTGTTTCTGGGAACAGTGCAGTATGTTGGCATCACCTGTTCTTCTTGTGACCCAGGGGATCCTCAGACCACATTGTCACTGCTGGGATTCTGGCCTACTTCCCCACCTTAGCACCTTTAAGTGAACTTCTAAAGGTTCAGATTTTGCACTCTGTTGATTGTAATACTTTGCAGTTGCCCCTATAAACAGGGCTCCCTCCTTGCCATTGTATCCACAGCTATATCTCCCCCAGGTCAACCAAAGGTGGTCACTTTTCTACTTGAAGATTTGCAGTTTTTGTTCTCTCGGACCTCTGAGTGACATTGTGGGTGTTCATAATGATTTGATAAGTATCTAGCTATATTTTGAGGGAGGACACAAGCTTAGAGTCCCCCTACTCTTCCATCATCTTAACTCTTCCCTCCAAAATCCACTGGTTTTAGTATCCATTGGTAAATCTGGACTGAAACAGTTATTAGTATGATGGCTGCAGTATGATAATTTTGAAGCTCCATCATTTTTGCTACAGATATAAATTTGAATAATGCTTTAAGGAAGAGCTTTATTCTCTATTTGTTTACTTATTTACGTTAGTTTGGACACATTCATTTTGATTCTTTCATGAATATCTTACTGCTATCATTATTTATTTTAATGTTCAGATTATCTCAGATTTAACCAGTGGCAACCAATTCAAGCTGGCTTCTCTGTCCATTCAATCTACTCCCATCATTCTGATACATATTTTGACATCAACATTTCCTTCACTTCCTTACTTTCAGGCTTGTTTTTTATTCCCGCCTTATGGACCATTTCTGTGTGGAGCTGCAATTACTTTTAGTGGGAGGTGATATTTAGAAACCAAGGCATGGGTACATGGATATATTTTAGTTTCACATTTTGTTATTCTCGTTTAATTATACTTAGTACAGACACTATGATACTATTTATTTAGTATTGAGATTTTATTTATATTCTAGAGAACATGATCAATTTTTAAGTATTTAATATGTGCCTGAAAAGATTTTGTATATTCTACCTCTTGAATGTGGTGTTCTGTAAGTGCCCATTGAATTCATTGTATCATTTATCTGTCTTCTATATTTCTATTAATTTTGTTTGTTTGTTAGATCTGTCAGTTTCTGAAAGAGGTAAATTTAAAATGCCCCACTATAATGGTGGATTTGTCAAATTATTGTAGTTCTCTAAATTTTTGCTTTTTATACATGGCACTTTGTTATGTCCATACAAGTCTAAAGTACATGCATCTTTTATCATTTCAATGACCCATTTTACCTCTTTTTGCACTTAAAGTCTATTTTGGTTGTTATACTTTTCTATGGATGGTATTTCTTTCTCAGTTCTTTTGATTACTCACTTTCTTTTTTTTCCTTTATTTTTCAGAATATATTCTATAAAAATAAAACAGTGGATGCATTGATTTATTTGTGAATTTATCAACAGATTTTATAATGAGCAATAAGGATAAGCTTTATATATGAAAACAAAAATGTTCTTCAGTTTTTTTTAATAAAATTTTTTTTAATAAAATTTCAACTCTTCAGAAAAGTCAAAAGACATCCTTCATGTAGATTCATCCATTTTTTATTTTGTTATATATAATTTCTTTGTTTATAAATGTATACATGTTTTTATGTTATATATTAATATTACATGTTATATATAATTATAAGTGTTGCTGAACCATTTGGAAGTAACGTGCAGATACTATGACACTTCAGCCTTGAACACTTCACTTCGTTACTTCTCAAGAACAAGGGCATTACTTTCATCACATTTAGAGAAATTTAACACTGATACAATTCTGTTATCTAACATAACTGTCCCGATCAAAATTTTAAAATTGTCCTAAGAGTGTCCTTCAAAGCTTTTTATTTGTTTTGGTACAGGATCCAGTCAAGGATCATGTACTGTATTTGGTTGCCATTGCGCCTTTAATGTAAATCTAGAAAAGAACTAACTCATCTTTTCTTAAAAATTTTTCAAAATATTGGCAGCTCTGATGGGTCCAGGCAGTTGTCCTACATGTGTGTCACAATTTGAGCTTGTCTGTTTCCCCATGATTAATTTAAGCATTTTTAGCAAAGGACTACATAGGTGATGCTGTGTCCTTGCATCACATCGGAAAGCACAAAAGCCTGTTTTATCCCACTCATTATTGATGGTGCTAAGTTTGATCTTTTTAAAATATTTTTTTTAAGAGCTATTTACATTCACAGCAAATTTGAGAACATATAGAGATTTCTCATATATCCCCACCCCTACACATGCATAGCCTTTCCTGTTAACATTCCCTATCAGAGTGGTACATTTTTCACAATTAATGAAACTGTACTGACATACAATAATCACCCAAAGTCCATAGTTACATTATTTCACTCTTACTGTTAAACATTTTGTGAGCTTAGAAAAATGAATAATGACATTTAATCTCATTATAGTATCATATAGAGTATTTCCACTGCTTCAAAAGACCTCTGTGTTCTGCCTATTTGCCCCTTCCTCCAAGCCTCTGGCAACCACTGGTCTTTTTACTGTGACCATAGTTTTACCTTTTACAGAATGTTAATAATTGAAATCATACAGTATATGGCCTTTCAAATTTACTTATATCCATTAGTAATATGCATTTAGGGTTTCTCCGCATCTTTTAATGATTTGATAGCACATTTCATTTCAGAGTAACATTCCATTGTTTGTACCAGTTTATTTATCCATTCACCTACTGAAGGACACTGGTTGCATCTAAGATTTGGCAGTTATGAATAAAGTGCTATAAATACCTACATGCAGATTTTTGCGTAGACATGTTTTCAACTCCTTTGGGTAAATATCAGGAAATATAATTGTTTATATTTGGTTTTTCATATTTATATTTATATATTTTTATGTACATATTGTATATGTGTATACATGTACATATTTTTTCTAAACAATTTGACAATAAGTTGCCTCATGAATCCTGTGTAATTCAGTATGTATTTCCTAAAACTGTATTCATTTTTCACCCATTATACCATTAAATGTCATTTATTTAAAAAAAGAAAAAAGAATCTGGTCCAGGGTCCAATCTATCTATAATCATGTCGCATTGAACTGTCATGTTTGCTTAGTTTCCTTCAATCTGCAGTAGTTTCTTAGATTTTCTTTATGTAGAAAAAATAGTTTTGAAGAAACAATAATTTTTTAGAATGTCCTTGAATTTCAGTTTGTTTGATGGTTTTTCATGATTACATTCAATTTATACACTTTTGTCAAGGATATGACTGAATTGATGTTTGTTTCTCAGTATATTGTGTAAGGAGGCACATGGTATCATTCTGTTCTATAACTTTTAGTTTCTTGTTACAGAATTTTGTTTAGGAGATTGAAGAATGTTAGGTTGTGTCCATTGGTGATGTCATGGATAGCTAGGCAGGTACTCTTCTCTTTTCCCATGGGAAACAATAGCTTTTTTTTTTTTTAAAGAAGGTTTTTTTTTTTTTAAGACTTTATGTAGTTACATCATGTGAGTGGGAGTCGGATGAGGGGCAGAGAGAAAGGGAGAGAATCTCAAGAAGATTTTGTGTTCAGCACGAGCCTAACATGTGGCTTGATCTCATGACCCTGAGACTGTGACCTGAGCTGAAATCAAGAGGTGGATGCTGGGGCACCTAGGTGGCCCAGTCGTTAGGCGTCTGCCTTTGGCTTGGGTAATAATTCCAGCGTCCTGGGATTGAGCCCTGCATCATGCTCCCTGCTCAGTAAGGAGTCTGTTTCTCCCTCTCCCACTCCCCCTGCTTGTGTTCCCTCTCTTGCTATGTCTTAAATAAGTAAAATCTTTAAAAAAAAAAAAAAACAACCAAAAAAGAGTTGGATGCTAAACCACCTGAACCACCAAGGAGCCCAAAACAGTCATGTTTTTATGGACATGTTATTATGATGGATTTAGGTTTTCCTAATAGGCAGCCTGTTTTTTTGTCTACTTTACCTGTTTATAGAAGTGCTTATCATTAAATAGAGTTGCCATGTCTATTCTACAATCATATTTTCTTGCCTTAGAGTATTTATTACTCTGCCTATTGGTCTGTTTCTCTCTCTCAGAAGAGTTTTTTCAGCAGCCTCACATGCACATTGTCCTTAGGCACATTTTTCTGTAAGGTTAGCCAGTTTTTTTCCCCTTACCATTCATTGCCTTCCTGTACTACTTTCTTATTTTATAATTATTTCAAAGACTTTATTCTGTGAAACCAATTCATCATATTCCTTATTTTATATTTTTTAAATTCCAGTATAATTAACATACAGTTTTATAGTTCTAGGTGTACAATATAATGATTGAACGATTCCATACATTATTCAGTGATGATCAGGATGAGTGTGCTTTTAATCACCCTCACCTGTTTGACCCATTCCCCTTCCACCTACCATCTGTCAACGTGTTTGTTTCTGTATAGTTACTCTAGATTTTGGTCTCCTTTTTCCTAGTTTATTTTATTTCTTAAATTGCATATATGATTGAAATCATATATGATTGAAATCGTACTTATCTTTCACTGACTTTTTTTAAATTTAGCATTATACTCTCTAGCTCCATCTGTGTTATTGCAAATGACAAGAGTTATTCACTTTTATGGCTGAGTAATACAATGTGTATATAAACCACATCTTCTTAAATCAGAGAGAGAGAGACAAACCATGAGACTCTTGACTCTGGGAAACAAACTGAGGGTTGTGGAAGGGGAGGTGGGGGCAGAATGCCCCTTGTCCCACTCACATGATATAAATAAATAAATGCAGAAATAGATAAAATCTTAAAAACAACAACAACAACCCCGAGGAGGCAAGGTGGCGGAGAAGTAGGAGGCACTGTTTCAACCTGTCCCCTAAAGTGAGCTGATTATCTACCAAAGAACTCTGATTACCCATGAAATCAGCCTGAAATTAGAATTATACACTTCTGGATCTCTACGGGGGCAGATGACACCAGTGCCCAGGTAAAGCGGAGTGTGAACATGGGACTGATACCAGAAGATCAACAAAAGGGGGAGGGAGTCACCAGAAGACCCATTGGAAAATAATACCCCAATACGAGTTCCCTGTGATTGGGGACCAGCATTAACTTGGAGTCTGGTTGAAAGCACTCAAAAAGAGCAGAAGATCTTAAGGGGAAATTGGTGGAATCAGGTGGTTAGGGAGAGGGTCTTAAGCCCACAGACCCAGGACTACCACCGCTGGTGCTGAGCCAGAGACAGTGTGGCAAATAAGTCAGGTGTTGGTGCCTGAGCCGCTGGCGCTTGTGAAAGGGTCTGGGTGGTGGCATGCATGAGAGTCTGGTGTGGACCCCCACCGGCGCTCTCTAGAAGCACAGCCTTTTGCACTCTGCAGGTGCGCTGCACTACCAGGGTCTGAGTTGTGCTCCACATGCTCCTGTGAGAGAGAACCATGCAGGTGCTAGCCAGTACTCTCTAGGGCTGGGAGAATCTGACCACTCTCAGCCTGGGCCAGCATGAAAATCTCACTGTGCTCTCTCTGGTTGGGACCTCTCCAGCGGTCTGGACCTGCCCAGAAAGCCACAGAGGAGGCAGCCACTGGAAGCCAGCTCTCTGGACTAGTACTTCTCATGGTTTTGGTAATAGCGACCCCTGAGTCTGTGACTGGGGACGTGCTCTGCCGGCGGCAGAGGGCTTGTTTATGTGCTCTGGAGCACCCAGAGGGGAACAGGCTGGGGCTGCTCTCTGAGACGGAGGTCTGGGTACAGTTTGATTTCCTCTATACCTCCAAAGAACCACCAAAAATGGCCAAGGGGAGAGAAGAAAAAATGGGGGGGGGGCCTCCAGAGAACAAAAGCTTGAAAAGATGGTTTCCTCAGAGCCCAGCCTCTTGATAGGGGGCAGGAGGACTCTAGCAAGACTGTCTGAAAAACCATACAGTAGGCCCCTCTCCCAGAGAGCCAGCCAAACAAAAAACCAAAACCAAAACCAAAAAAAACACAAAAGGACAACCACCACTACTTCATGCGTACTACTTTTATTTTTAATTTGTGCCCACTATTCTCATTCTTTGTAGTTTTCTTATAATTTTTTAACCTAGTTACCATCACAATGAGATGTTCAGTACAACAAATTCCATGATAACCTTTTAACTTGAACTTCTTTGACACATATACCTGTGTTTTTCTTTTTCTTTTCTATTTTTTTAATATTCATATAGAGATAAGCTTCAAGGTAATCCTCTTTCCCCAATCAATACTACCCCTATATATAAACCAGTATAAATGACCATTTATCTCAGGGAAGTTGAGTCCTTTAACAAAGAGAACAAGATACACCCAGGAAGAATCAAAATAACCTTCCTTGCCCACAATGAGAATTTATAACGACTCTCCTATCTTTTTTTTTTTTCTGTCAGTATTTCTGTGTATTTGTTTTTGTTCTAGTAGTATCTAAATCTTACACTTGGGGTTCATTTTGGCTGGGTTCTTTTTATTTTTTTTCTTGTCATTTACTTCTGTTGGTCTTTTTGTTTGTTTTTTGTTTGTATACTTTATAAATCTTATATTTGGGTCCCATTCAGGGTGGGTCTTCTCTTTTATATTTTTTTCCTCTCTCTTTCTTTTTCTTTTTTCTTTCTTTTTGGTGGGAACTCCTGATTGCTGAGTAGCATTCCAGGGTGCACCTTCCCTGCATCATGGTTGATACATTCAGCTACACATCCCCTTAGCCATCTCTTACCAAAACGACTAGGAGGAGGAATGCCCAACAGAGGAAAAATTCAGAGACTGTGCCCTCTCCATCAGAGCTATTGGATGTGGAAATAAACAGTATGTTGGAAAGAGAATTCCAGGTAACACTTATCCAGGCAATGGCTAGATTGGAAAAAATCATTAATGCCAAAATGTAATTGATTAGGGCAGAAGTCAAAGTCACCAGGGAAGATGTTAACAATGCTCTCAATGAGTTCCAATCTAATCTAAATTCTCTAACAGCTAGTGTAACTGAGGCAGAAGATAGAATTAGTGATCTAGAGGACAAACTGATAGAGAAAAAGGATCAGGAGGAGGCCTGGAACAAACAGCTTAGAAGGCATGAAAACAGAATTAAAGAAATAAATGACTCCATGAAACGTTCCAATGCCAGAATTATGGGAATCCCTGAGGGGGAGGAGAAAGAAAGAAGACTAGAAGATATAGTTGAACAAATTTTCCATGGAACTTTTCCCAATCTGGTGAATGGAATGAGCATTTGTGTCCGAGAGGCAGAAAGGTCTCTCCCAAGATCACAGAATCTAGAAAGACCTCAAAACACCTGATTGTGAAAATGATGAATCATAATTTTAGACAGGAGCTCTTGAGAACAGCTGGGGGGAAGAGATTCCTTACATACAGAGGAAGGCTCATCAGAATAAGGGGAGACCTGTCCATAGAATCCGGGCAAGCCAGAAAGGGCTGGCAAGATGTATTCAGGGCACTAAATGAAAAGAACGTGCAGCCAAGAATATTTTATCCAGCAAGACTGACATTCAAAATGGATGGAGAGATATAGAGCTTCCAAGACGGGCAAGGTTTAAAAGAGTATGTAACCACCAAGCCAGCACTACAAGAAATATTACGGGAGGTTCTATAAAAGAGGAAAAAAACCAAGAATATCATTGAACAGAAATTATGGAGACAGTCTGTAGAAGCAAAGACTTCACAGATAACATGATGTCAATAAAAATGTATCTCTCAGTAATCACTCTCAACATGAATGGCATTAATGTGCCCATAAAATGGAACAGGGTTGCAGACTGGATAAAATGACAGGATCCATCCGTATGATGTCTACAAGAGACCCATTTTGAACCTAAGGATACATCCAGACTGAAAGTGAAGGGATGGAGAAGCATCTTTCATGCCAATGGGCCTCAAAAGAAGGCTGGGGTAGTAATTCTCATATCAGGTAAATTAGATTTTAAAGTAAAGACTGTCATCAGAGATACAGAAGGACACTGCATCATTCTTAAGGGGACTATCCACCAAGAAGATCTAACAATTGTAAATACCTATGTCCGCGATATGGGAGCAGCTAACTGCTTAATACAACTGTCAATAAACAAAGAGTCATATTGATATGAGTACAGTAATAGTAGGGCATCTTAACACAATACTCTCAGCAGAAAATCAGTAAAGAAACAAGAGCATTGAATGACACATGGAACCAGATGGACCTCATAGATATATACAGAACATTCCACCCTAAAACAAAAGAATAATCATTCTTCCAGACTAGGCCACATACTGGGACAAAAATCAGGGCTCAACTGATACCAAAGGATTGAGATTATTCCTGAATATTCTCAGATCACAGTGCTTTGAAACTGGAGCTCAACCACAAGAAAAAGTTCGGAAGGAATTCAAACACCTGGAAGCTGAAGACCATCTTCCTTAAGAATTCTTGGATCAACCAGGAAATCAAAGAAAAATTTAAACAATGAGACATTGTGAAGACATTTCTGTCCAAAACTATGGGATACAGCAAAGTTGGTCCTAAGATGGAAATACATAGTCATCCAAACCTCCCTAAAAAAACCCTGAAAAATCCAGAATACAACAGCTGTCTTTACACCTTAACAAACTGGAGAATCAACAACAAAGTAAGCCAATTCGACACACAAGAAGGGAACTAATCAAGTTTAGAGCAGGGATCAATGAGATAGAAACTAGAGGTACAGTAGAATGGATCAATGAAACTAGAAGCTGGTTTTTGGAAAAAAACAATAAGATCAATAAACCATTGGCCAAACTAATCCAAAAGAAAAGATAGAGGACCCAAATAATAAAATTATGAATGAAAACGGAGAGGTTACAACTAACACCAAAGAAAGAATAACAATCATCAGAAATTATCAACAGTTATGCCAATAAATTAAGCAACGTAGATGCAATGGATGCATTTTTTGAAAACTATAAACTTCCAAAACTGAATCAGGAAGAAATTGACAACCTGAATAGATCAATATCTAGTAACGAGATTGAAGCAGTGATCAAAAAACAAGAGCCCACTACCTGACGGATTCCCTGTGGAATTCTATCAGACTTTCAAAGAAGAAATAATACCTATTCTCCTGAAGCTGTTTCAGAAAATTGAAGCAGAAGGAAAACTTCCAGACTCTTTTTAGGAAGCCAGCATTATCCTGATCCCCAAACCAGGCAATGACCCCACCAAAAAGGAGAATTTCAGACCAATATCCCTGATGAATATGGTTGCTAAGATTCTCAACATGATCCTAGCTCACAGGATCTAACAGCATATTAAAAAGATTATACACCGTGATGAGGTGGGATTTATCCCTGGGTTGCAAGGGTGGTTCAACATTCACAAATCAATTAATGTGATAGAACAAATCAATAAGAGAAGAGAGAAGAGCCACATGGTCCTCTCAATGGATGCAGAAAAAGCACTGGATAAGAAACAGCATCCATTCCTGATGAAAACATTTCAAAGTATAGGGATAGAAGGAACATTTCTCAACTTCATAAAATATACCTCTGAAAAACCCACAGCAAATATCATTCTCAATGGGGAAAAGCTGACAGCCTTCCCTTTGAGATCAGTAACACAACAAGGATGCCCACTCTTGCCACTTTTGTTCAACATAGTACTTGAAGCCCTACTCACAGCAATCAGATACCAAAGAGAATATTCAGATATCCAAGATCTATAATGAACTCCTTAAACTGAACACACATACAATGGATAATCATGTCAAAAAATGGGCAGAAGACATGAACAGACACTTCTCCAATGAAGACATGCAAATGGCTAACAGACATATGAAAAAATAAATGTTCATTATCTTTAGCCATCAGGGAGATTCAAATCAAAACCACATTGAGATACCACCTTGCACTAGTTAGTATGGCCAAAATTAACAAGACAGTAAACAACGTGTGTTGGAGAGGATGTGAAGAAAGGGAAACCCTATTACACTGTTGGTGGGAATACAAGTTGGTGAAGGCACTTTGGAAAACAGTGTGGAGATTCCTCAAGAAATTAAAAATAGAGCTTCCCTATGACCCTGCAATGGCACTACTGGGTATTTACCCCAAAGATACAGATGTAGTGAAAAGAAGGGCCATCTGTACCCCAATGTTCATAGCAGCAATGGCCACAGTCCCCACACTGTTGAAAGAATGAAGAAGCCCTTCAATGGACAAATGGATAAGGAAGATGTAGTCCTTATATACTATGGAGTATTATGCCCCCATCAGAAAGAATGAATACCTAACATTTTGTCAACATGGACCGGACTGTAGGAGATTATGCTGAGTGAAATAAGTCAAGCAGAGAGAGTCAATTATATGGTTTAGCTTATTTGTGGAGTATAAGGAATAACACGGAGGACATGTGGAGATGGAGAGGAAAAGGGAGTTGGAGGAAATTGGAGGGGGAGATGAACCATGAGAGACTGTGAACTCTGAAAAACAATCTGAAGGTTTTGGAGGTGTTGGGGGTGGGAGGTTGGGTGACCCTGGTGGTGCGTATTATGGAGGGCGTGTATTGCATGGAGCACTGGGTGTGGTGCATAAACAATGAATTCTGTTATGCTGAAAAGAAATTAAAAAAAAAAATCGGTGGGGGCACCTAGGTAACTCAGTGAGGTAAGCCTCTGCCTTTGGCTCCGGCCATGATCCCAGGGTAGTGGGATCAAGCCCCACATCAGGCTCTCTGCTCAGTTGGGAGCCTGCTACCACCCCCCATCCCCGCCTGCCTCTCTGCCTACTTGTGATCTCTGTCAAGTAAATAAAACCTTTAAAAACAAAACAAAACAAAACAAACAAACAAAAATCCCACTATTTTTTCTTGTGGGAAAAGAGAAAAGTACCTGCCCAGCTATCCACGACATCACCAAAGGACAAAGCCTTACATTCTTCAATCTCCTAAACAAAATTCCTAACAAGAAATTAAAAGTTTAAGTTCTAGAAAAAATTGATACCATGTACCTCCTGACACAGTATACTGAGAAACAAACATCACTTCAGTCATATCCTTGACAAACATGTATATACTGAATGTAATTTGGTGATAGGCATTAAGGAGGGCATGTGATGTGAAGAGCACTGGGTGTTAAACACAATTGATGAATCATTGAACACTATATCTGAAACTAATGATGTACTATGTGTGGGTTCATTTAAGTTAAAAAAAAGAATTAAAAAAATAAACCACATATTGTTTATCCACTCATCAGTTGATACACACTTGGGTTGCTTTCATATCGTGCTGCTGTAAATACTGTATTTTGCGATAAATCTAGGGGTGCAATATATCTTTTTCAAAATAATGTAATAACATACGGGTGCATTTTTTTCCAAAATAATGTTTTCATATTCTATCAGTAAATACCCAAAGGAGAAATTATTGAATCATATGACAATATTATTTTTAATTTTTGGAGAAACCTCTACTGTATCCAGAGTGGATGCACCAGTGTGCATTCCCACCAACAGTGCCTTAGTGTTCCATTTTCTGAATATACTTGCCAGCAATTCTTTCTGTTTTTGTTTTGGCCATTCTGACAGATCTAATATTTCATTGTGGTTTTGATTTGCACTTCCCTGATGATGAGGGATATTGAGCATCTTTCCATTTGTCTCTTGACTATCAGTATGTCTTCTTTGGAGAAATGTATTTTCATTTCTTCTGTCCATGATTTATTTGGATTATTTCTTTTTTGGGTACTCATAAGTTTTTTAGATATTTTGGAGAGTAACACTTTATCAGATGTGTCATTTTATTTTTCTGATTGTTTCCTTCATTGTACAGAAGCTTTTTATTTTGATGAAGTCCCAGTGGTTTATATTGGTTTTTGTTTCCCTTGCCTCAGGAGACATATATAGAAAGAAGTTGGAGATAGTCAATGTCAAAGAGATGACTGCTGGTATCTACTCTAGGGTATTTATGGTTTTATGTCTCACATTTAGGTCTTTAATACATTTTGAAGTTATGTCTGTCTTTGTTGTAAGAAAGCGGTTAGTTTCATTGTTTTGCATGTTTCTGTCTGGTTTTCCCAGTCCCATTTGTTGAAGAGACTGTCCTTTTCCCACTAGTTATTCTTTCTTGCTTTGATGAAGATTAATTGACCATATAATTGTGGGTTCATTTCTGGGTATTCTATTCTCTTCCATTGATTTATGAGTCAATTTTGTGCCACTACAATACCGTTTTGATCGCTAGAGCATTTGCAATATATCTTGAAGTCCAGAAATGTGATGCCGCCAGCTTTCATCTTTTTCAAGATTATTTTGGCTTTTGTGGTTTCATACAAATTTTAGGATCATTTGTTCTAGCTCTTTGCAGAATGCTTTTGGTATTTTATAGGGATCAAATTAAATATGTGTATTGCTTTGGGTAATACAGGTATTTTAACAATATTTGTACTTCAGATCCATGCACATGGAATGTCTTTCCTTTTTTGTGTGTCATCTTCAATTTCTTTCTTCAGTGTTATGTACTTTTCAGAGGACAGGTCTTTGACCTCTTTCATTAGGTCTATTACTAGGTATCTTACTGTTTTGCTGCAGTTATAAATGGGATAGATCCTTTGACTTTCTGTTGCATAATTACTGATCTATAGAAATTCAAAAAATTTTTGTAGGTTGATTTTGTATCCTGCATTTTTACTGATTCATATATCAGTTCTAGAAATTTTTTTGTAGAGTCTGTCAGGTTTTCTACATAGATTACCATGACATTTGTAAATAGTAAAATTTTCACTTCTTCCTTGCTGAATGAATGAATGCTTTCTATTTCCTTTTCTTGTCCAATTGCAAGGCTAAGACTTCCAGTACTATATTAAATAGTAATGGTAAGAGTGGACATCCCTATCTTCTTCCTGACCATAAAGAAAATGCTCTCAGTTTTTCCCCATTGAGGATGATACTAGCTATGGGTCTTTCATATATGGCCTTTATCAAGTAGAGATATGTCCTTTCTATCCATACTTTATTGATGGTTTTTGTCATGAATGGATACTGTACTTTATCAACTGAGTTTTCTGCATCTATTGAGAAGATCATATGGTTCTTGTTTCATTTACTAATGTGGTGTAACACATTGATTGATTTGTGAATATTGAACCACCCTTGTAATGCAGGAATAAATCCCACTTGGTTATGGTGATTAATTTTTCTAATGATTTGTTGGATTCAATTTGCTATTAATTTATTGACAACTTTTGCATCTCTGTTCATTAGGAATATTGGTCCTTAGTTCTGTTTTTCAGTGGAGGTTTTATCTGTTCCTGATATGAGGGTGATGCTGGCTTCATAGAATGAATATGGAAGTTTTCCTTCCCTTTTTATTTTATTGGAATAGTTTGAGAAGTTTAATTCTTCTTTAAATGTTTGCAAAAATGTACTTGTGAAGCCATCTGTTCCTGAATTTCTGTGTCTGAAGAGATTGTTGATTACTAATTCAGTTTTCTTGCTGGTTATCATGCTGTTTAAGTTTTCTGTTTCTTCCTGTTTCCGCTTTTGTAGATTATGTTTCTAGGAATTAATTCGTGTCTTCCAGGTTGTCCAATGTGTAGCCATATAGGTTTTCATAATCTCTTATACCTTTATTTCTCTGATATTGATTGTTATTTCTTTTCTCTTATTTGTGATTTTATTTATTTGGGTCCTTTCTCTTTTCTTTTTCAATAGTTTGGCTAGGTGATTAATTTCATTAATTTTTTTCAAAGAAACATCTGATTCCACTGACCTGTTCTAATGTATTTTTTGTTTGTTTGTTTTAGTTTCTATTTCATTATCATTTTATTTCTACTCTTAATATTATTTCCCTCCTTTAGCTGCTGTGAGGCTACTTTTATTGTTCTGTTTCTAGCTTCTTTAGGTGTAGGCTAAGGGTGTTTATTTGAGATTTTTCTTGGCTCTTGGGACTGTTTCGCTACGTACTTCCCACTTAGAAAAACTTCTGCTGTCTCCCAATGGTTTTGGACCATTGTGTGTTCACTTTTTTTGGTTCCATGTTTTTTTAAAATTTCTTCCTTGATACTGTGTTTTACACATTCATTGTTTTGTAGCATGTTGTTTAAACTCCATGTATTTGCTTCCAAATTTTTTTCTTGCATTTGACTTCTATTTTCATAACATTATATTCAGAAAAGCTGCATGGTATGATTTCAATTTTATATTTTGTTAAAACCTGTTTAATACATGACCTAAATATTTTTTAAAAGACATTTATTTGAGAGAGAGAAAGCATGAATAGAGGGAAAGAGCAGAGGGAGAGAGAAGCAGGCTCCCAACTGAGGAGGGACCACAATATGGGACTTGATCTCAGGACACTGGGATGGTGACCTGAACCAAAGGCAGATACTTAACTGAGGCACTTTCTCTCTCCATCTGTTCATAGCTGAGAACTTCCTTAATCTGGGGAAGGGAACAAGCATTCATGTCCAAGAGACAGAGAGGACCCTCCCAAAATCAATGAAAATTGATCAATACCCCAATATATAATAGTGAAGCTTGCAAATCATAGAGCTAAGGATGCTACCTAAGAGCAGCAAGAAGGAAGAAATTTCTTATGTACAGAGGAAGGAACATCAGAATAACATCAAACCTGTCCAGAGAGACCTGGTAAGCCAGAAAGGACTGGCAAGACATATTCAAGGTACGAGATGAAAAGAACATGCAGCCAAGAATACTTTGTCCATCAAAGCTGTGACTCAGAAGAGTTGGAGAGAGAAAGTACTTTCAGGAAAAACAAAAGCTGCAAATATGTGAACCCAAGCTAACCCTGCAAGAATTATAAAGCAGGGTTATTTAAGTGAAGAGATCTAAAGAGTCACATAGACCAGGTATTAACAGAAACTACATGAACAGGGACTTTATAGGCAATACAATGGCACTAAATTCATATCTTTCTGTAGTTACTCTGAATGTAAACAAGTTAAATGGAGCCACAAAAAGACAAAGGGTTTCAGATTGGATTAAAAAAAAAAAAGTAGGACCCATTTATATGTTGTCTACAAGAGATGCATTTTGAATTTAAAGACACTGCCAGATTGAAAGTGAGGGGATGAAGATACATTACCATGCTAATGAACCTCAAAAGAAAGCTAGAGTAGAAATCCTTTTAACAGACAAATTACTTTTTATTTTTATTTTTTAAATTTATTTTATTTTCAGCATAACAGTATTCATTATTTTTGCACCACACCCAGTGCTCCATGCAATCTGTGCCCTCTATAATACCCACCAGCTGGTTCCCCCAACCTCCACCCCCTACCACTTCAAACCCCTCAGATTGTTTTTCAGAGTCCATAGTCTCTCATGGTTTGTCTCCCCTTCCAATTTTCCCCAACTCCCTTCTCCTCTCTAACACCCCATGTCCTCCATGCTACTTGTTATGCTCCACAAATAAGTGAAATCATATGATAATTGACTCTCTCTGCTTTACTTATTTACTCAGCATAATCTCTTCCAGTCCCGTCCATGTTACTACAAAAGTTGGGTATTCATCCTTTCTGATGGAGGCATAATACTCCATAGTGTATATATGGACCACATCTTCCTTATCCATTCGTCCGTTGAAGGGCATCTTGGTTCTTTCCACAGTTTGGCAACCATGGCCATTGCTACTATAAACATTGGGCTACAAATGGCCCTTCTTTTCACTACATCTGTATCTTTGGGGTAAATACCCAGGAGTGCAATTGCAGGGTCATAGGGAAGTTCTGTTTTTAATTTCTTGAGGAATCCACACTGTTCTCCAAAGAGGCTGCACCAACTTGCATTCCCACCAACAGTGGAAGAGGGTTCCCCTTTCTCCACATCCCCTCCGACACAAGCTGTTTCCTGTCTTGCTAATTTTGGCCATTCTAACTGGTGTAAGGTGATATCTCAATGTGGTTTTAATTTGAATCTCCCTGAGGGCTAGTGATGATGAACATTTTTTCATGTGTCTGATAGCCATTTGTATGTCTTCATTGGAGAAGTGTCTGTTCATATCCTCTGCCCATTTTTTGATATGATTATCTGTTTTGTGTGTATTGAGTTTGAGGAGTTCTTTATAGATCCTGGATATCAACCTTTTGTCTATACTGTCATTTCAAGAAATCATCTCCCATTCCGTGGGTTGCCTCTTTGTTTTCTTGATTGTTTCCTTTGCTGTGCAGAAGCTTTTGATTTTGATGAAGTCCCAAAAGTTTAATTTCGCTTTTGTTTCCTTTGCCTTTGGAGACATATCTTGAAAGAAGTTGCTGTGGCTGATATTGAAGAGATTACTGCCTATGTTCTCCTCTAGGATTCTGATGGATTCCTGTCTCACGTTGAGGTCTTTTATCCATTTTGAGTTTCTCTTTGTGTATGGTGTAAGAGAATGGTCCAGTTTCATTCTTCTACATGTAGCTGTCCAGTTTTCCCAGCACCATTTTTTGAAGAGACTGTCTTTTTTCCACTGTATATTTTTTCCTATTTTGTTGAAGATTATTTGACCATAGAGTTGAGGGTCCATATCTGGGCTCTATACTCTGTTCACTGGTCTATGTGTCTGTTTTTATGCCAGTACCATGCTGTCTTGGTGATCGCAGATTTGTAGTAAAGCTTGAAATTAGGTAACGTGATGCCCCCAATTTTATTTTTGTTTTTGAACATTTCCTTAGCAATTCGGGGTCTCTTCAGATTCCATACAAATTTTTGGATTATTAGCTCCAGCTCTTCAGAGAATACTGGTTGAATTTTGACTGGAATGGCATTAAAAGTATAGATTGCTCTAGGCAGTATAGACATTTTAACAATGTTTATTCTTCCGATCCAAGAGCATGGAATGGTCTTCCATCATTTTGTGTCTTCTTCAGTTTCTTTCATGAGTGTTCTGTAGTTCCTCGAGTACAGATCTTTACCTCTTTGGTTAGGTTTATTCCCAGGTATCTTATGGTTCTTGGTGCTATAGTAAATGGAATCGATTTTCTAAATTCCCTTTCTGCATTTTCATTGTTAGTGTATAAGAAGGCCATTGATTTCTGTACATTGACTTTGTAACCTGCCATGTTGGTGAATTGATGTATAAGTTCTAGTAGTTTGGGGGTGGAGTCTTTTGTGTTTTCCATATAAAGAATCATGTCATCTGCGAAGAGACAGAGTTTTACTTCTTCATTGCCAATTTGGATACATTTTATTTCTCATTGTTGTCTGACTGCTGTTGCTAGGACTTCTACTACTATGTTGAACAAGAGTGGTGAGAGCGGGCATCCTTGTCATGTACCTGATCTCAGCGGGAAGGCTGCAAGCTTTTTCCCATTGAGGATGATATTTGCTGTGGGTCGTTCATAGATAGATTTGATGAAGTTCAGGAATGTTCCCTCTATCCCTATACTTTGAAGCATTTTAATCAGGAACGGATGCTGGAATTTGTCAAATGCTTTTTCTGCATCAATTGAGAGGACCATGTGGTTCTTCTCTCTTCTCATATTAATTTGTTCTATCACATTGATTGATTTGCAAATGTTGAACCATCCTTGTAGCCCAGGAATGAATCCCACCTGTCATGGTAGATAATCTTTTTAATGTGCTGTTGGATTCTGTTCGCTAGGATCTTGTTAAGAATCTTAGCAACCATATTCATCAGTGATATTGGTCTGAAATTCTCCTTTTTGGTAGGGTCTTTGCCTGGTTTGGGGATCAGGGTAATGCTGGCTTCATAGAAAGAGTCTGGAAGCTTTCCTTCTGCTTCAGTTTTCTGAAACAGCTTCAGGAGAATAGGTGTTATTTCTTCTTTGAAAGTTTGGTAGAGTTTCCCAGGGAATCTGTCAGGTCCTGGGCTCTTGTGTTTTGGGAGGTTTTTGATCACGGCTTCAATCTCGTTACTATATATCGGTCTATTGAGGTTGTCGATTTCTTCCTGGTTTAATTTTGGGAGTTTTTAGTTTTCCAGGAATGCATCCATTTCATCTAGGTTGCTTAGCTTATTGGCATATAACTGTTGATAATAACTTCTGATGATTGTTTCTATTTCCTTGGTGTTTGTTGTGATTTCTCCCTTTTCATTCATAATTTTATGAATTTGGGCTTTCTCTCTTTTCTTTTGGATTAGTGTGGCCAGTGGTTTATCAATCTTATTGATTCTTTCACAAAACCAGCTTCTAGTTTCATTGATACATTCTACTGTATCTCTGGTTTCTACCTCATTGATCTCAGCTCTAATCTTGATGATTTCCCTTCTTATGTGTGGAGTTGGTTTGATTTGTTGCTGATTCTCCAGTTCCTTAAGGTGTAGAGACAGCTGCTGTGTTCTGGATTTTTCAGTTTTTTTGAGGGAGGCTTGGATGGCTATGTATTTCCCCCTTAGGATCGCCTTTGCTGTATCCCATAGGTTTTGGACTGAAGTATCTTCATTCTCATTGGTTTCCATGAATTGTTTCAGTTCTTCTTTGATCTCCTGGTTGATCCAAGCATTCTTAAGCAAGGTGGCCTTTAGCTTCCAGGTGTTTGAGTTCCTTCTGAACTTTTACTCGTGATTGAGCTCCAATTTCAAGGCACTGATCTAAGAATATGCAAGGAATAATCTCAGTCTTTTGGTATCGGTTGCATCCTGATTTGTGACCCAATATGTTGTCTATTCTTGAGAAGGTTCCATATGCACTTGAGAAAAATGAGTATTCTGTTTTTTAGGGTGGAATGTTTTGTATATATCTATTAGGTCCATCTGGTCCAATGTATTATTCAATGCTCTTGTTTCTTTATTGAATTTCTGCTAAGAGAGGTGTGTTAAGATCTCCTACTATTAATGTATT
Organism: Mustela putorius furo; assembly: GCF_011764305.1. Taxonomy (NCBI): domain Eukaryota; kingdom Metazoa; phylum Chordata; class Mammalia; order Carnivora; family Mustelidae; genus Mustela; species Mustela putorius. Next base: position 113,827 of record NW_025422246.1, on the reverse strand, counting down.
CATATCAATATGACTCTTTATCTTGATTAACAGTTTTCTTATGTAATTGGTTGCTCCCGTATTGGGGGCATAGATATTTACAATTGTTAGATCATCTTGGTGAATAGTCCCTTTAAGAATGATGTAGTGTCCTTCTGTATCTCTGACTACAGTCTTTAGTTTAAAATCTATTTTATCTGATATGAGAATCACTACCCCGGCCTTCTTTGGAGCCCCATTGGCATGAAAGATGTTTCTCCATCCCTTCACTTTCAGTCTGGGTGTATCTTTAGATTCAAAATGGGTCTCTTGTAGACAACATATGGATGGGTCCTGTCATTTTATCCAATCTGCAACCCCGTGCCGTTTCATGGGCGCATTTAGGCCATTCACATTGACAGTGATTATTGATAGATACGTTTTTATTGACATCGTGTTACCTTTGAAGTCTTTCTTTCTGTAGATTGTCTCTATATTTCTGTTCAGTGCTACTCTTAGGATTGTTCCTCTTTTATAGAACCGCCCTTAATATTTCCTGCAGTGTTGGCTTGGTGGTTGCACAGTCTTTTAAGCCTTGCCGGTCTTGGAAACTCTTTATCTCTCCATCCATTTTGAATGTCAATCTTGCAGGATAAAATATTCCTGGCTGCATGTTCTTCTCATTCAGTGCCCTGAATATATCTTGCCAGCCCTTTCTGGCTTGCCAGGTCTTTGTGGACGGGTCTGACGTTATTCTGATGGGCTTTCCTCTGTAAGTAAGCAGCCTCTTTGTCCTAGCGGCTTTTAAGAGATTATACCTACAATTATGATTCCTCAATTTGACTGTCAGTTGCCTTGATGTTTTTTTGGAATCTGTAATCTTGGGTGGAGACCGTTCGGCCTCTAGTACATGAACACTGGTTCCAGTTTTGAGATTGGGAAAATTTTCATGAAGAACTTGTTCCTCTATATCTTCTAGACTTCTTTCTTTCTCCTCCCCTTCAGGGATTCCAATAATCCTGACGTTGGAACGCTTCATGGCATCATTTATTTCCCTGATTCTGTTTTCGTGGCTTCTAAGCTGTTTGTTCCAGGCTTCTTCCTGATCCTTTCTCTCTATCTGTTTGTCTTCCAGATCACTAATTCTATCTTCTTTCTCAGTTACCCTAGCTTTGAGAGAATTTAGATTAGATTGGAACTCATTGAGAGCATTGTGAACCTCATCCGTGGTAGCTTTCAGCTCTTCCCTAACACTGAAAACATGATCTCTAGTCATTTTCAGTTCAGCCCTAATCAATTCCGATCGGTCATCCATGCCTTTCTCCAACCTAGCTATTGCCTGGATAATTGTTAGCCTGAATTCTCTTTCCGACATATTGCCTATGTTGATAGCCATTAGCTCTGTTGCAGAAGGTCCATCCTCTGTATTTTTCTACTGTTGGGCATCCCTCCGCCTAGTCATTTTGGTGAAAGATTACTGAACAGATGTAGCTGGATGTATCGACCGTGGTGCAGTCAAGGTGCACCCTGGAACACTTCTTAGCAATCAGGATTCCCCACCCAAACGAGAGAAAAAAGAAAAAAAGAGAGAGAGAGAGACAGGAAAGAAAGGGAATATAAAAGAGAAGGTTCAGCTCAAATGGGCCCCAAGGTAAGATTTATGAAGTATACACACAAAAACAGACAAACAAAAAGACTGATTAAAGTATATGACAAGAGAAAAAATATATATGTGCAAATATAGGAAGAACCTCGTCAAAAAGAACCCCAAGTGTAAGATTTATATAATATCAGGACAAACACAAAAACACAGAAACAGTGGTGGAAGAAAAAGATTGGAGAGTGGTTATACATTCTCAGTGTGGGCAAGGAAGGTTGTTTTGATTCTTCCTGGATGTATCTTGATATCTTTGTTAAAGGACTCAACTTTCCTAAGATAAAGGGGGATTAAAAATTGTTTTACCTATAGGGGCAGTATTGATTGGTGAAGGGGGATTACTTTGAAGTTTAAGTCTATATGAATATTAGAAAATAAAAATGAAATATGAATAAACTAGACTAACCTAAACTAAAATTTAAAAAAAGAAATTTAAAAAATAGAAATGCAAAAGAAAAACACAGGTGTATGTATCAAAAAGTTCAGGTTAGAAGGTTATTATGGAATTTGATGTACTGCACAGCTCACTGTGATGGTAAATAGGCTAAAAAATTATCTATATATAAAAAAAAGGAGCCAGAATAGTGGGAACAAATTAAAAATAAAAGTTGTCTTATGAAGTAGTGGTAGTGGTTCTCTTGTAGTCTTTTTTTTTTCTTTCCTGGTTGGTTTTCTGGTGGAGGGGCCTGCGACGTGGGTTTTCAATCAATGATGTTCCCTGAGTTAAGTCCTTCAGTCCCGCTCAAGGGTTTGGGCTCTGAGAAAACCATTTTTTTCAGGCTTTTGTTCTCTGGAGGTTTTTATGATTGTTCCCTTTTTTTTTCCTTTTGCCTTGACTGCTTTTGATGGTTTTTGTAGGTTTAGAGGAAAGCAAACTGCACCCTGACCTCCCTCTCAGAGAGAAGCCTCAGTCTGTTCTTCTGTGGGTGTTGCAGAGCCCATATAAATTTCCCCTTGGCTGCTGGCAGAGCAGGTTCCGAGTTGCGGCCCTTTGGGACACAGGATCTTCTGCTTGTCCCCAAAACCATGGCAGCAGTAGCTGTCTGGGCAGCTCCAGACTGCCATAGAGGTTCCAAGCAGCGATCGCACACTGAGATTTTCCTGCTGGCCCAGGCTGGGAGTGCCTGGTCTTTCTGGGTCTCAGAGCACCTGGATTGCACACACCTCTCTCAGTGGAGGCCTGCGGGTCACGTGCGCATCTCAGGCTCTGAGAGTGGGGCACAGGTCCAAAAGTACCAGGCTGGGCCTTCACACACCTCTCTCCGGGGAGGGTTTGGGGGCGTATGTCTTAGGCTCTGAAACAATGGCGTGCGTCTAAGAGCGCCAGCTGGGCCTTTGTGTACCTCTCTTAGGGGAGGAGGAGAGGCACGCACATCTCAGGCTTTGTAGCAGTGCTCCCGCCTTCTGCTGTCTGGTGTGGATCCTATCCCCTCACAGGAGCCAGACCCCACACAATCTCGGGTGCTCTCGTGGCTCAGGGACCAAGACCTGGTTTCTCTGCTGCATTCTCTCTGGCTCAGTGCCAGGGGAGGCTGTCCTGGGGCCGGGGACTTAACCCTTAAGCTAGCCCCAGGGTCCCTAGCCACCCTGATTCCCACAATTCCCCCCCCCCGCCACAATCCTTTGCTCTTTTGGAGTGCTTTCAACCAGTCTCCAAGTTAATGCTGGTCCCCAGATGCAGGGCATTCTCGCTCGTATTAGGTGTATTACTTTCCAAGCCGTCGCCTCTGGTGGCTCCCTCCCCCTTTTGTTTATCTTCCGATATCAGTCCGCCATTCCCCCGCCTCTTTACCTGCCCACTGGCATCTTCTGCCCCTGTAGAGATCCAGACATGTATAATTCTGATCTCAGGCTAATTTCATGGGTGATCGGAGTTCTTTGGTAGGTAATCAGCTCACTTTAGGTTACAGGTTGAAAAGGCGCCTTCTCCTACTTCCCCGCCATCTTGTCCCCCCAACAAATTACTTTTTAAACCAAAACTGTAGTAAGAGATGTAGATGTAGATATATCATACTTAAAGGGTCTATTCAACAAGAAGATCTAAGAGTTGTATGTATCTATGCACCTAACATGGGAGCACCCAGTTGTATAAACCAATTAATCACCAATGTAAAGATACATCAATAATAGTACATTAATAGCAAAGACCTCAACACTCCATTCACAACAATGGACGGATAACTAAGCAGAAGATCAACAAAAAAACCACCACTTTGAGTAAAACATTGGGCCAGATGGACTTTGCAGAAATATACAGAACATTACATCCTAAAACAGAATATTATTTCTTCTCAAGTACACATGGAACTCTCTCCAGAATAGATCACATAACTAGATCACAAATCAGGTCTTAACTGATATCAAAAGATTGGGATTATTCCCTGCATATTTTCAGACCAAAATGCCCTGAACTGGAAATCAATCACAGGAAGAAGTTTGGAAGGAACTCAATCACTTGGAAGTTAAAGAGCATCCTGCTAAAGACTGATTCTATTAACCAGGAAATTAAAGAAAAAAAGAAAAAAAAAACACAAGTCATTGAAACTAATGAGAATGAAAACACACTGGGCCAAAACCAGTGGGATACTGCGAAGGAGTTCCTAAGAGGGAAATACATAGCCATTCAAGTCTCTCAAAAAACTAGAAAAATCTCAAGTGCACAAGCTAACCTTACACCTAATGGACCTGGAGAAATAACGTCAAATCATGCCAAAAGCAAGCAGTAGCACATGAATAATAAAGATTAGAGCAGAAATCAATGAAATAGAAACCAGAAAAATAGTAGAACAGAACAACGAAACTAGAAGCTGGTTCTCTTAAAGAATTAACAAGCTCTATAAACCTCTCACCAGACTTATTTAAAAGAAAAGGGAAAGGACACAAATTAGTTAAGTCTTGAATGAAAGTGGAGCGATCAGGACTGACACCAAGGAAATAGAAACAAGTATTAGAAATTATTACCAGCAACTATATGCCAAGAAATTAAGCTATCTAGAAGAAATGGATGCATTCCCAGAAACTTAAAAACTACCAAGAATGGAACAGGAAGAAACAATCTGAACAGACTCATAAGCAGGAAGGAAATTGAGGCAGTAACCATAAAACCCCCAAAACACAAGAGTCCAGGACCACATGGCTTCCCAGGGGAATTCTACTAAACTTTTTTTTCAAATTATTTATTTATTTATTTAAATTTTTATTATGTTATGTTAGACACCATGGAGTACACCATTAGTTCTTGATACAGTGCTCCATGATTCATTGTTTGCATATAAAACCCAGAGTGCCATGCAATCCATGCCTTTCTTAATACCCAACACCAGGCTCATTCATCCCCCCCACTGCCCTCCCTTCATAATCCTCAGTTGGTTTCCCAGAGTCCATAGTTTCTCATGGTTCATCTCCTACTCCAATTATCCCCCTTTCATTTTTCCTTTCCTTCTCCTAATGTCTTCCATACTATTCCTTATGTTCCACAAATAAGTGAAACCATATGATAATTTACTCTCTCAGCTTGATTTATTTAACTCAGTATAATCTCCAACAGTCCAATCCATGTTGATGCAAATGTTGGGTATTCATCGTTTCTGATGGGTGAGTAATATACTATTGTGTATATGGCCCACATCTTCTTTATCCATTCATCTGTTGAAGGGCATCTCGTCTTCTTCTCAGTTTGGCTATTGTGGACATTGCTGCTACGAACATGGGGGTGCATATGACCCTTGTTTTCATGACCTCTGTCTTATTGGGGGAAATACCCAATAGTGCAATAACCAGGTCATAAGGTAGCTCTATTTTTTTTAATTTTAACTTATTATTTATTTATTTTTTAAATTTCTTTTCAGTGTTACAAAGTTCATTGTTTATGTACCATGCAATACGTGCCCTCCCTAATATCCACCACCAGACGCACCCAACCTCCCACCCTTGCCTCTTCAGAACCCTCAGATTGTTTCTCAGAGTCCACAGTTTCTCATGGTTTGTTTTGATGAATCTCCACAGTTTTCCACAGTGGCTGCACCAACTTGCATTCCCACCAACAGTGTAAGAGGGTTCCCAACCTTTCTCCACATCCTTTCTGACATTTGTTGTTTCTTGCCTTGTTAATTTTTTTCCATTCTAACTGGTGTAAGGTGGTATCTCAATGTGGTTTTGATTTGAATTTCCCTGACAGCTAATGATGAAGATCATTTTTGTTATGTCTGCTAGCCATTTATATGTGTTCATTGGAGAAGTGTCTGTTCATTTCTTGTGCCCATTTTTTTTCACTTGATTATCGGTTTTTTGGGTGTTGAATATGAGAAGCTCTTTGTAGATCTTGGATATCAGCCCTTGGTCAGTAAACCTCTCCCCAGACTTATCCAAAAGAAAAGAGAAAGGACCCAAATCAATAAAACCATGAATGAAAGGGAAAAGATCCCAACTAACACCAAGAAAATAAAAACAATTTTTAGAAATTATTACCAGCAACTATATGCTAACGAATTAAGAATCTGGGAGAAATGGATGTATTCCTGGAAACATATAAACTGCCAAGACTTGAAACAATCTGGGTAGACCAGTAACCAGCAAGGAAACTGAAATAGTAATCAAAAACAAAAACAAAAAAACAATGGTCCAGGTCAGCTTCCCAGGGGAATTCTACCAAACACTTAGAGAAGAAATCATACCTATTCTACTGAAGATGTTTCACAAAAATAGAAATAGAAGGACAACTTCCAAACTCTATGAGGCCAGCATTACCCTGATACCCAAACTGGACAAAGACCCCATTACAAAGGAGAATTAAGGACCAATCTTCCTGTGAATTTGGATTCCAAAATACTCAAGAAGTTCTTAGCCAAGAGGACTCAACAGTGCATTGAAAGGATTATTCACCACGACTAGGTGGAAGTTAATTTTGGGATGAAATGGTAGTGGTTCAACATTCACAAATCAATCATTGTGATAGAGCACATTGATAAAATAAAAGATAAGAATTATATGATCCTCTCAGTTGTTGTAGAAAATGTATTTGACAAAATATATCATCTTTTCCTGATTAAAATTCCTCAGGATGTAGTAGTAGAGGGAACATACCTCAATATTATAAAACCCATCTATGAAAAGGCCATAGTTAATATCATTCTCAGTGGGGAAAAATTTAGAGCCTTTCCTTTAAGGTCAGGAACACAACAGGGATACCCACTCTTCACCATTATTGTTCAACATAGTACTAGAAGTCCTAACCTCAGCAACCAGACAACAAAGATAAATCAAAGGCATTCAAATTGGTAAAGAAGAAGTCAAAATCTCTCTTCTCACAGATGATATCTTACTTTATGTGGAAAACCCAAAAGACTCCACCCCCAAATTACTACAACTCCTACATCAATCAGTAATGTGGCAAGATACACAATCAATGCACAGAAGTCAGTGGCATTTCAATACACTAACAATGTAATTGAGGAAAAAGAAATTAAGGAATCAGCTCCTTTTACAATAGCACCAAAACCCATAAAATACCTAGGAATAAACCTAACCAAAGAGGTCAAGGATATATATAAATTGCAGAACACCTATGAAAGAAATTGAGAAGACAAAAAGAGACGGAAAAACTTTCCATGCTCATGGCTTGGAACAGTAAACACTATTAAAATGTCTCTGTTGCCCAGAGTAATCTACACACCCAGTGCAATCCTCATCAAAATACCATCAACATTTTTCACAGAGCTGGAACAAACAATCCTAAAATTAGTATGGAACCAGAAAAGACCCCAAATCACCAGGAGCATGTTGAAAAAGAAAACCAAAGCTTAGGGCATTATGATGCCTGATTTCAAGCTATATTACAAATTTGTGGTCATTAAGAAAGCATGGTATTGGCAAAAGAAGTAACAGACTTATTTATTAGTGTAACAGAATAGAGATCCCAGATATGGACCCTTAACTCTATGGTCAAACTCTCTTCAACAAATCAGGAATGAACATCCCATTGATAAAAGGCAGTCTCTTCAATAAATGGTGCTAGGAAACCTGGACAGCCACATGCGGAAGAATGAAACTGAACCATTTTCTTACATCATACATAGAGATAAATTCAAAATGGTTGAAAGACCTCAATGTAAGACAGGAATCCATCAAACTCCTAGAGGAGAACATAGGCAGTAACCTATTTGACATCGACTGCATTCACTTCTTTCAAGACATGTCTCCAAAGGCGAGGGAAACAAAAACAAAAATAAACTATTAGGACCACATCAAGATAAAAAGCTTCTTCGCAGCAATAGAAACAGTCAACAAAACAAAGAGGCAACCCACAGAATAGGAGAAGATATTTGCAAATGACATTCCAGACAAAAGGCTGGTATTTAAAATCTATAATTTTCTCAAACTCAACACCCAAAAAACAAATAATCCAGTCAAAAAACTGTCAGAAGACATGAATACATACTTCTCCAAAGAAGACATACAGTATCCGTAGTATAGTGGTTATCACATTTGCCTGACAAAGAAGACATACAAATGGCTAATGGGCTCATGAAAAAATGTTACATATCAGTAGCCATCAGGGAAATTCAAATCAAAGCCTCAGTGAGATACCATCTTGCACCAGTTAGAATACCTAAAATTTGCAAGACCGTTAACAACAAATGTTGATGAGAATGTGGAGAAAGAGGAACCCTCTTACACTGTTGGTGAAAATGCAAGCTGGTGCAGCCACTCTGGAAAAGAGTATAAAGGTTCCTCAAGACATTATGACCCAGCAATTGCAGTACTAGATATTTAGCTAAAGATATAGATGTAGTGAAGAAGGGGCACCTGAACCCCAGAATTCATAGCAGCAATGTCCACTATAGCCAAACTGTGGAAGGAGCCTAGATGTCATTCAACAGATGAATGGAGTAAGAAGATGTGATTCATGTGAAATATTGCTCAGCCATCAGAAAAGATGAATACCTACCATTTACATCTACATGGATGTAACTGAAGGGGATTATGATAAATGAAATAAGTCAAGCAGAGAAAGACATATTGTCATATGGTTTCACTCTTCTGTGGAACAGAAGGAAGAGTGTGGAGGACCACAGGGGAAGGGAGGAGAAACTGAATGGGAAGAAATCAGAGAAGGAGACAAACCATGAAAGACTCTGGACTCCTGAAACCAAACTGAGGGGTACAGAATGGAGTAGTATGCAGGGTTGGGGTAAGTAGGTGGTGACTATTGAGGTGGTCTTGTGTTGTGAAGACCAGTGGATGTTACACACAACTAATGAATCATTGAACACACCATCAAAAACTAATGATGTAGTAAATGTTGGCTAACTGAACATAATAAAAAACAATAGAAAACAAAGTCAAAAAAGAATAAGAACAAGAACAAGAACAGACGGCAATAAGCATTCCTCCACCTCAAAGAATAAACCCCCTCATTTGTGGACACCAAAAACAAAAACAAAACAGACAAACACAAAAATAGAAGTTGGTAAATTTAAGAATGTAGTTAAAACCAGTAAAAAAGGTAAAGAGAGAAAGAGAGAGAAAGAAATGAAAAATTTTATCCTGAAGGTAAACGGGTCATGAGGAAACCCTGGGGTTCAATATACTATTTTACCATGGCGCTGGAGTTTTACCGTATTGTGGTATCCATAAAGCTTTTCATTCACCTGTTCTTCCAGTCAGTCTTCTGGGGAAGGAGCTTGCGGTGCTGGCTCTCAGAATCTTTGCCTGGGCATACTTGTCCCACCCTTTGTCAGAGGGATGTGCTCAATTTAAGCTGGTCATTTGTAAGGTTTTTTTCCCCTGGAGGCTTTCCATGCCTCTTCAGAATCAGAGCAAACATGGCCAGCCCAGAGCCATAAGATCGCAGTGCCCCCTCTTCAATAAACCCTCCAGGTCAAAGGGTCTCCACTTCTGTGTGGCACAAACTCCTCAGACTCTTGGGGTTCATGCCCACTGCAATCCTCCTGGTGGGGGGAGGGGAGCAGGGACCTACTGTTGTTACCATGCTTTGCATCTTTGCGACTTTGAGTGGTTGTGGGCTCACACACATACCCTGCTCTTCAAGGTCATGGCTGGGTGCTGCTCTGTGGTGCTTTCGGGGCCACCAGTGCCCTGAGAGCTGTTGCCCAGTCCTGGGTGCAGCCATTTTGTCCCTCCCAGGGGATGGTAAATGGCCTGCAGGTTCCAGTCCTTTTCAGGGTGCTCAGGCAAACAGCAGTCTCCCTATTGTCTGTCTCACAATTTATGGCAGCCTGAGCTGAAAGTCCCTCCTAGGCTCAGTGACCATAATAATTTTTTCCTCTCCGCTGCTTGGGCACTGTATCAGTTCCAGCCCTCCCATTCTTTCTGCATCTCCTTGGATCCTGAGACCACAATGATCCACCTAGATTTCTGCCCTTTTCATCCCCTGACCCCCTTTCAGAAAGGGATGTCTCTCACTGGAGCAGATTTCTTAGGGTTCCAATTTTGCACTCTGGTGTTATAGCACTTTCTGGTAGCCAGCTTATATAGCCTCCCTGCCCCCTTGTGTTTATCTTCTGATATTTCCCCATAGATTCATGACTCTGCACCACCAACCTTGCAAAAAGCAATTGTTTTTCTGCTTGTAGAGTTCCAGATAAATTTTCTTGCCATTTCAGGCTGAATTCATGGGTGTTTGGAATGGTTTGCTAGATATCCACCTAAATTCGAGGGACCAGATTAAAGAAACCAGGTCCCTTACTGCTCTGCCATCTTGCCTCCCTTCTCATTCAATGTAATTATTGATGGATGTATATTTATTGCCATTCTATTACTTGTTTTCTCATTTCTGGAGGTTTTCTCTCACCTTATCTTTGTCACATTGGTGACAAATTGTTACCTTTGCACCCAAAGTGCCTTCTCTAATATTTCTTGCAGGACTGGTTTAGTGGTCACAATTTCCTTTAGATTTAGATTTTGTTTGTCTGGTAAACTGTTTCTCTCTCTTTCTATTCTGAATGACAGCCTTGGTGGATAGAGTATCCTTGGCTGTGGATCTTTCCCATTCAGCACTTTGAATATATTCTACTCCATTCTTATTTGGAAAGTTTCTTTGAGAAATCTCCAACTAAATTTATGAGTTTTTCGTTGTAAGTTAAGGGCTTCTATGCCTTGCTGCTTTTAAGATTTTTTTCTTTATCACTAAATTTTCAAATCTAATTGCAATATGTCTTGGTGTTGGCCTGCTTTTGTTGATTATGATAGGAGTTGTCTGTGCCCCCCAGATCTAGATTTTTGTTTCCTCCTCCAGATCAGGGACATTTTCAGTTGTTATTTCTTCAAATAAATTCTCTCTTTTTCTTTCTCTTCTTCTGGGACTCTTATTATACAAATGTCATTACATTTGATGGTCAGTGACTTCCATGTGTCTGTTCTCATACTGCATAATTCTTCTGTCTTTCCTCTTTAGTGTCATTACTTTCCTTTGTCTGTCTTCTTGGTCACTAATTCATTCTGCTTCTTCCAGCCTGGTGTTCATTGCATGAAGCCTGTTTCTGAATCTTGTTTATTGAACTCTTCATCTCTAATCAATTCTTTTATCTATTTTCTGTGTTAAGGGTCTGACTAATGTCTTCTTTTCTTTTCTCAAGCCCACTGAGTATCCTTATGGTTGTCATTTTAAATTCTCCATCAGTTGTTTATATCAGCATTATCAACAATAGCCAAATTATGAAAGAGTCCAAATGACTTATGAATTGATAAAGATGATGTACTATACATATATGTGTGTATACACATATGTGTGTTGTATACATTGGAATATTACTCAGCCTTCAAAAAGAATGAAACTTTGCCGCTGCTGACATTGTGGGTGGATCTAGAGAGTATTATGCTAAGTGAAATAAGTTAGTCAGAGAGATAAATACCATGACTTCACTCATATGTGGAATTTCAGAAACAAAAGAGATGAATATAGTTGGATGACAGAGAGGCAAATTATGAAACAAATGCTTAACTACAGAGAGCAAACAGGATTACTGGAAAGGACATTCATGGGGGATGTGTTAAATAGGTGATGGATATTAAGGAGGACATTTGTGATGAGCACTCTTTAGTTTATGTAAGTGATGAATTACCAAATTCTATACATAAAGCTAATATTACACTGTATGTTAACTGACTGGAATTTAGTTAAGAAGTTGAAGGAATAAAAATTCTCCATCAGGTATGTTATTTTTCTCTCTTTTGCTTATATCTCTGCCTATGGCCTTGTTTTTTTCATTTGGGATAAATTCTTTCTTTGCGTTTTGTCAAAGTCTCTGTATTTTTCTCTGAGCTATGTTAAGGCAGATATGCCTCCTGCTTCTGAAAGTAAGGCCTTGTGAAGAAAAAGCCATGTAGTGCCCAGACCATGGTGCTTCAGGGAGTTTCTCTGATGTGTGCCGCATGTTTACTGCTTTTGTGTTTTGGCTGCTTTATCCTTTAGGGCAGTTGGCAGAGGTTCTCTGTGCCTGCTGTGAGCAGTGTTTGGACTCTGGCCTGAACATGGTTTGTTTTAACTAGGTGTGTTGTGTTCTGCTAATCAAATGAGTTTTGCCATCACCTCCGCCAGAGCTGAGGCACTGCAGAACTCTCTGTTTGGGAGACATGGCATGGGTGGGGGTTATGCTGTCTTCTGGGGGATGGGCCGACCATGCTGGGACTGAGGCAAGTTTGAGAAGTGCAGTCACACCAGAGTGGAGGGTGGTGGAGACTGGTGTATGCAAGCTATGCAGCCAGTTTGGGCACTGCTCTGCTTTTCCCAAGTGGCTCTGTGTTTATGCTGAGGGGTCGGTTGGGAAATGGTGCCGGTCAGCTCCTGTGTTTCTGAAGAGGTGTCCTTGTGAACAGTGCCTCTTACAGACATGCTCCAAGAAGAAGAAATAATGTCCCCACTGTGTGCCTCAGGTGCTCTTCAGATTGTTGTGTCCATGCTCTCTGCCCCTGTGTTGTTTGCTTGCCTTCTCTTCAAGCACAGCCTACTGCCCTCTGGGCTTTATTCCATCCAAACCCACTAACATTTAAACTTCAGGCTTTAAGCCCATCTGGTTGCAAGAACTCACCAAATTTAGCCCCTCTCTTTTTCCAAGCCAGTGGCTTTAGGGAAACATTCTTGTTGTGAGTTCCCCTGTGTGCCCCTCTACCCCACCATATCATCCTTCTCTGTGACTGTATATCCTTCCCTTCTACATCCCCCATGATCTGTTTCTCCCTTAAACCATATATCCACACTTTCTACCTGCTTTGATGTGGCCTCTTATCTCTCTTTAGTTTTGGAGTTTGTTCTGTCAGAATTTAGATCAACTTCTGGAGTATTTAGAATGATTTGATAGTTATCTAAGTGTGTTCATGGGGCGAGGGAAGCATAGGGTTCTCCTACTGTGCCACCATCTATCTCTCCAAGCTTATTGTAGTATATTTTTAATTTTAGTTACTGAGTTTTTCACTGCTGATTGATTTTTTTTTATCTTTTCTATCTCTTTTTGAGGATCTCACTGAGATCCTCCACTCTTCTTAAGTCCAGTGAATATCTTTATGACCATTACTTCAAATTCTCCATCAAACATATTGCCTATCTAGATTTCATTTAGCTCTCTTGGTGTGTTTTTTTCTTGTTCTTTCATTTGGGCCACATTCCTCTGCCTCCTCTTTTTATGTAACTCTCTGCATCTGTTTCTTTGTTTTAAGAAAGTCTTCTTATGTGCTTGTGTTCCCTGCTTTTCAAAATAGTAGCTTTATGAAGAAGTCCTGTAGTACCCTATAGCACAATATCCACTGTTCACTAGGACCTGATGATTTAGGAGTATCTCCTATGTGTGTTGCTGCACTCTACTTTTGTAGATTAGCTGTGTTTGCCTTCAGACCCGTGTTTCACAGGGGCTCTGTTTGCCTGCTGATTTATTCCCAGGTATATTGTATGGAGCCAGCCTAGGGACCTCTTGGGCTTGAATTTGTTCCAGCCAGATGTTTGCCAGAGTTGTGGTTGCAGCAAACTACAGGGTGCTCTTCCTGTGTTGTTCCCTGAGAGGCTTTCACTGATGGGTGAGGACTGCAGTCAATCCAGGTAACTATCCCCAGTCCACTGCTGGGGCTTCTCTCTTTAGAGTGTTGCTTGGCACCTTTGGGGCTGTTTGCAGAATGCGACACTTGTGGTGTGGCTTTGGATAAACCCTAAATTTATTATGCTAAGTAGAGTGGGTTGAGTGAGGTATATCCAAAGGAGAATGCTAGGGTATGTTGCACTCTTAGGAAATTTTGCCCTTGTCTGCTTATGGGTGGTGACCTGGTGCTGCTTCGGAGAACACCTGTGGAGAGCAGGTTGGATGAAGCAGGTCAGTATGAGAGCATAGAGGTATAGAACATTGCTAGCAGGCAAGTTGGAGAGTGTTTGTACTGGTTCCTCCAGGTGTCTGTGCATCTAGGCTGGGTGTTGGTGGAAAAAATGGCTCCTGCCAGTGCTTTCCTTTTGGAGAAGTCTCTAAAGACTCCTGCCTCTCCTACACATGTTCTGAGATTAGTAAACAAATCTCCTTCCCATATACTATGCAGGTATTTTTCCAAACTAATGCTTCTATACTTTATGTTAGTGGGATTGTTTGTTATATTATTTCTTTAAGGGTGGGGACTCAGTTTCTTATTCTCCTCATGTTCTCCCAGAGCTGACCCTACTGATTTTTAAAGTTTCTGTAAAATTCCTGGTGTTAAGCTTCATTGACTATAAAAACTCTCAAAGTTAAGCCCCTCTGGTTTTCAAAGCCAAATGTTATACTGATTTGTCTTCCCAGCTGGGGGGTGCCTGGTGTGGGGTCTTCTCCTTTCCCTTCTCTGTACTTGCACTGCTCCTCTTTCCCCTGGTCAGTCTCACAGGTCACTTTGTTTCATGACCAGTTCTGTGCCCTTCCTATTATTTTTGATGTGGCTTCTCTACAATTAGCTGTGGAGAATCTGTTCTTGCAGTCTTCAGGTTGTGTTCTGAGTTACTTAAACTGATGTGGGTGTTACATAGGTGGATCTGTGGGGTGAGTTAAGTTTAGGATCCTCCTACTCTGCCATCCTCCCCAGAAGTCCTTCCTATACTACTTTAGATTGATCATTTTTAAAAGGAACATATGATACACTCAAGTTCTTGGTAATCTTCCTTCCTGATGTGTTATCACTTCATTTCAGTGTTTTGTTTTTCTTGGAAGTGCACCAACTTTTCTTGCATTGATTTCATGTAAGTTTTCTACTATTGCCTTAACAAATTTATCACACGTGTAGGGGCTTAAAACAATACCTGCACTGTTTTACCATTGTGTATGTCAGAAATCTGGTACAGGTCTCATTGGATGAAAATCAAGGTATTGGCAAGCTGCATTCCTTTCTAGAGGGTCTGGGGAAAATTCATGACTTACTCATTTGGTTATTGGCAGAACTCAATTTCTTATTACTGTAAGTCTAGAATTTCTCTTTCCTTGCTAGCCATAAACCTTCATTCTTTGGTTCATTGCATCTTTTTTCCATCATCAGAATGAAGAACAGATCTCCTTTTACCATAGAATTTCTCTACTTTCTTTTTTCTTATTTCTGAGAGATACTTTGGAAATTTATATCACCTAGGATATATGTGTATGTTTGAAAAACATCGCACAAATATATATATATAATATATATTTACACTATATGTATACGCATACTATATATATACTATATATATATACTTTATATATACTAAAAGAATGTGAAGTTATTTTTCTTTTTAAAATAATGGTTATATGACTCAGTTTTGAGGGAAAAAATAGGGAACATAGGCATTTTGATGTTGTTAAAAGACAATTTTTTCTGAAATCACAGAATCTGTGTTCAAATATGATTTCTTCATTTTCTGACTATAACACCTGAGGCAAGTCATTGAACTTTTGAGTCCAATTTTTACTTCTATAAATGAGGATAATGAATACCTGTCACAGTTGATTTATAGGTTATGACTATTAAGTGACATAAATAATTTTTTATAAAGCTATGTGCATGTAATGATATATTAAAATGAACCCATTACAATTTTAATTTTGGCAGAGGTCCCAAAATGATACATCATCTCCTCTAAGCTACCAAAGTCAGCCATGACACCATCACACTTGACCTGCAAAAAAGTGAAAGAAAAAATTTTTCTATTATCCTCAACTGCAAAGATATATAAAATTATTCTCATGAAAATAAATAAATGAAATAAATAAGTAAATAAATAGTGTCCTCATGGATAATAGATGCAAAGATTTTTCTACATATGGAATGTATGTACCCCACACCCTCTAATAAGGATGGGTATTGATGGTGTTTTTAATCCTCATCTCACAATTTTTTTCATCTTTATTGGTGTTTGACAAATAAAATTATGAGATATTTAAATTGTACCTTATGGTGATTTGGTATACATATACATTTTGAAAAGATTTCCACCATCTTGTTAATTAAGACACCCATCACCTCCCATATATTTATTGGGTCTTTTTGGTGAGAACATTTAAGTTCAACTCTCTTAGCAAATTTCAATTATACAGTACATTGTTATCAACTATAATCATCATGTTTTACATTTAATCTTCAGACCTTGTTCATTTATAGTTCAAAGGTTGTACCCTTTGGCCCACCTCTTCCTATTTCCCCCAGTTACCAATCCCTGGCAACTAATTTTATAATTTTTGTTTCTAGGAGTTTGACTTTTTTTTTTTTTTTTAAATTCCACATATAAATGACAACAGGCAGTATTTGTCTTTGTCTGGCTTATTTCACTTAGCATAATGCCCTCAAGGTTCATCCACATTGTCAAAATGGCAAAGTTTTTTTCTTTCTCATGGCTAAATATTTATATGTATGTATATTTATGTACGTGTGTATGTATTATGTCTTCTTTAGCCTTTTGACTGATTGACACTTGTTATTTCTGTATCTTGGCTATGATGAATAATGCTGCAGTGAACACTGGAGTGCAGCTGTCCCTTCAGTATTCTGTTTTCACTACCTTTGGATATGTACCTGTAAGTTTTCATTTTCTTTTCTCTTTTCTTTTTGTCTTTACATCTCTCTCTGACTCAGCTGGGGAAAAAATCCTCTGCTTTTAAGGAATTATGCTGTTACTCTGTGTGCAGCCAGGTAATCCAGAATAATCTCCCCCATCTCAAGTCCCTTTTCTTAATCACATCATCAAAGTTCTTTTTTCCATTTAAGGGACATAGTAGTTGTAGGTTCTGGGAATTAGGGTGTGGCCATTTTTGGGTAGTCATCATTATGCTTACCTTTGGGTAGTCATCATTCAGCCTTTTCTTGTTGAAGGATGAAGATGGTTGGTGAGCAGATCTACACATCATATGATTTTCCTAGATCAGAGAGATGAAGCTAGATAAGCAAGTTGGAGCTTGAACCTTGTATGCCATGCTAGGTAGGTTTGAAATAAATCTAGGAAATGGAAAGTCATTGAAGATTTTTTTTTAAGGAGGGTAGTATATTCACATTCATGTTTTATATAGATTATACTAGTGAGCCTATGGAAAATGGTGTAGAAGGTGTTTGGGGTAAGAAGACCATTTACGATGTTTTTGTAATAATCTTGACAAGTAATGATGAAAGCCTGAAGTCAGTCATAATTGGGATGTATCACAGAGGAATGGATTTGAGAATGTTTAAGGAAATATTACTGATTAGTTGATATAATCAACCAGGGATCAACTAGAGAAACAGAACTAGTAGGAGCTAGATATTAAAAATGTTTCAAGGAATTGGCTTATGTCATTGCAGGGACTGACTAGGCAAGTCTGAAATACATAGAACAGTCTCTCAGGAATGCAGACTGAAATTTTTCAGCATGGCCTGAAGCTAGTTTTCAGAGATAAAGTTTCTTCAAGGAAGCCCCATTTTGCTCTTAAGACCTATCAGCTGATTGAATTAGTTCCACCACAATATATAGGATAATTTCCTTTACTTAAGTGATATCACAGACATTAATTACATGTACCAAATGGCTTTACAGCAGCAGCTAGATGAGTGCTTGATTGAATAACTGGGGTATCTAGTCTAGCCAAGTTTACTTATAAAAGACCGTCACTGATGGGATGGAGGCCAATGGGGACAGAATAATAGGGAATGACTCAAGTATCTGGCATGAGTATTAAGTGATATCACTAATATAGATAGAGAATACAAGAGAAGGAGCAGGTTTTCAACACTTTTAGTAAACTTTTAGTAAAGTTTAATTAAAAAAAAAACTTTTAGTAAAGTTTTGAGATTGCAAGAAAGGTTTCAACCAGATAAATACATTTAGAAGCCATCAGATAAAAGTGATAGTTGAACCAGGGGACTAAATTAAATAATCTACAAGAGGACATATATAGGGAAAAGTTATGAGGAGGAAATTCTGAGGACCACCAACATTTAAGAATTATCTAGAAAAAAATTTAGAAAAATAGGATGAAGAGAGAACCCAGAAGTGTTTGATGCCCAGTTCTAAGAAAAATGTAGTGAACAGCAGCATTATAGATACTAGAAGGTTCAATAAGTTCAGCTCAATGAGAAAAAATCCATTAATTTGTGAATTAAGTTCATTAGTGAATTTAGCATGAACAGTTTCAGTGTTGTTAGAACAGAAGCAATACTGCAGTGGGTTGAAGAATGACTAGAAGGGGGTGTCTGGGTGGCTCAGTCATTAAGTATCTGCCTTTGGCTCGGGTCATGATCCCAGGGTCCTCGGATCAAGGGAGCCTGCTTCTCTCTCTCCCACTCCCCCTGCTTGTGTCCCTTCTTTCGCTGTGTCTTTCTCTGTCAAACAAATAAATTTTTAAAATCTTTAAAAAAAAGAATGACTAGAAGGTGTCAAATTGAAGCCAATATAGATCACCCAGAGATGTGTAGATAAGGAGGAAAGATACAAATTGAATGATTTAAGAAAATGGATATTAATTATAAGAGGATTAAGTGCCAAGGAAGGATGTTAAAAATGGCACAAACTTGAGAAAGTTTATTGGCAAACAGTAACAAGAAAGGAGGGAGAGGTTGGTGTTCTAGAAGAGAAGAAAATTCCTAATAACTGAGAAAGAAAATAAATAACCCAGTTATTAAACAGGGATGTAATACTAAGGAAAGTCTTGTCTTCTTCTTTGCATGAGAATAAAGTAGGGGCTGTCAATTATGGTAGTATAAACCCAAGGAGATGGTTTGAAAGTTTGTGAGAGGTTTTGTAGACCATCGTAATGACTGGAGAACTTCCTTGCCTATTATGAACAGGGTTTTGTGTCAGGATAGGCTTCACAGAAAAAAAAAAATAATTTTTCTATATCTCCTATAACTTTTGATTATCCCATTGGTTGTCTATATAGATAAAAAAAAAGCCTGTTTGTATTGATCTAAGCCTTGAATCAAACTTCCATTTTATATACAAAGAAGAAAGTTTTAGTATACAGACTTCTCCAGGAATGCATCTACCATGTAAATCAACATACAACCTTACTTTGTTTTGTTCAGAATGTTACAAAGAATGTTCATCATTTTGGAAAATCATTTTACCTACAAAAATACTGCTCTTGGTTATTTGAAATAATAGTAATAACAGACCTGTACCAGTCAGCATTCATAGATATTATATTTATAAGCATTCTCTGTATACTTGTCTACATATCTTTTAGTTTTGTCATGCCCCAGCATTTCCATGTTGAAATGCATTTTGATTCATCATAAACTACTTCCTTTGTATTTCTCTTTCATGTTATATGTATCATATATTTGGCATTATGTGTATTTTATTTCAGCATAGTAAAATAGGTATTAAAATGTTTAAGAAATAGGGTCAGATAGACTTGAGAACCACTAGCTTAGAGGAAAGAAGATAGGAATGGGCAAAAATGCTGAAAATTTTCATGTAGAGATGCAGGAACTTGTTAGAATGGCTATGCATTATGCTTTATGGTAGAGGTTACCATAGCTCTGATTGCCAGATTTTTAGCTTTTATCATGACTCTATAGTATTTAAAATTCTCTCCTCTTTTTCTTTCTATGACATCCTTCTTCTTCAGTTCTTCTCTTACATATCTGGGCCTCATTTCTGACTCTTTCTCTGAGTACTCCTCTGCCTGGATCTTTAGATTTGGTGATTCCTAAAGCTCCCTGTTTGAATTCTCAGTTCTGCTTGGCAGTCTCACTCATACCTTGGATCTAATTAAACATACATATGTAGATGATTCCCAAATCTGTACTGCCAGCACAAGTCTTTATGCCAGGTTTCAGACTCATGAAGCCAACTGCCTGCTGATTTTTTTCTTTGTGGATGCCTTATCAGCACCTCAAACTGAATATAGCCAAAACTGAACTCTTCATTACTCCACCAGCAACACCATAAACCTCTTTCTTATTATTTTTGGTACTAATATTCCCAAGGTAAATGACTAGGGCATAATGTCATATTTTTCCTTTTTTACCTCCACTTTTTAGTCTGATGCAAAATCATAATGATCATTCCTTCAGAATATCTCATGAATTTGTCTTCTTTTCCATTTTCTAAACTCCATTCCAATATAGTGTAGACCCTTACCATTTCACTTGATAACGATAGTAATCTAACTAAATCTGCTACCTCCACTAATTCCTGATGACTTTTGGTACAGTTTCTAGAATAAATATCTAACCATATTTTTTTCTACTTAAAACCCTTTAATGACTTTCTATTTCCAATGATAAAGTCTTACTGTGACCTAAAACATTCTCTGTGGCATCTCTTACTCAAACTTGTCTGTTACTGCTAATCCCTATATCCTACCCCAAATTTATATAATCCTTTTCTTGTAATTTATGTTTCACCGGGGTTTTCTTGAACCTACTATGTTTGTCTCCCATTTGTTTGGACATTTGTTTTCCTCTAATATCTTTATACGCTTTACCTCAGGAACTTCATTTTTCAAGTCCTGCTCAGTTGTCTTAACCTTAACAAAATTTTCTTTTATTTCCTGTTATTTGTTCCTAGAGGCAATTACTTCCTCTCTGCTATTTCTCTGCCTGGTATTTATATATTATTGTACATATCATATACAGGCTTAGTAGATGCACATTGATACATATTGAAATCTCAGTATATCATCTTTCTATCTTGTTGATTAGGAATGTAAAAAATAAAATATGCAACAGAAGTTCATAGGTTTGTTTCTTTTGTATTGCTTATTAATTGATATATAACACATAGTAAAGCATATAAATCTTAAGTATATAGCTCTGGTAATTTTATACCCATATTTATATGTTCATGTAACCACCACCTAGATCAAAACATAGAACATTTTAGTAACCCAGAAGATTCATTTGTACCATTTCCAAGTCAGTACCCTTAAGAAGTAACCATTATGGGGAACCTGAGTGGCTCAGTGTGTTAACGCCTCTGCCTTTGGTTCAGCTCATGATCCCAGGGTCCTGGGATCGAGCCCCACATCGGGCTCTCTGCTCAGCAGGGAGCCTGCTTCCCTCTCACTCTGCCTGCCTCTCTGCCTACTTGTGATCTCTGTCAAATAAATACATAAAATCTTTAAAAAAAAAAAGAAGTAACCATTATTCTGACTTCTGTCGCCATCTATTAGTTTTCCTTGTGCTTCAACTTTATATACATGGAATCACAGAGTATGTGTTCTCTGGTCAAGCAGGTTTGTATAAAAACCTTGGAACTTTGGTGCATTCTAATGTTGTCAATGAGGAAAGAGATTCTGAAAGCCTGTGAGAGGATGTTCCAAGAATGAGGCAAGGCGTCAACCACTCCTGAGTCACAAAAATTAGAAAAGTCTATGAACATTTGGATGGGTGCCCTCATTGCAAAATAAAATATTGTTACACATATATATTAACAAGAACAAGAAAAAATGAAATCTCAAGAATTTTGAAGAAACTGTAGAGGGAAGAGATCCTTAAAATTTTCTAGAAAAGAAAAGATGTTAATTTGAAACTAAGTCAGTTCTATTCAACCAGCACTTACTGAGAACGTCTGTGTATCAGGCACACAGAGTACTAAACTATGCACCTGCCATTGAAGACTACAGACTCTAGTGCTAGAGACAGAATCATCTTCTAAGGAAGAACTGAATTAAACATACGCTATAAGTGGGAGACACTCAAGAAAGTTGAAGAGGTACATTTCATTTTCAGCCATGATTAATCTGAGATTCCTGTGGAACATTTAAGTGTAGATGTTCTTTAGAATGTCAAAATTATAGATCAGGGATGCAGATTTGGATATTACCAGCATATAGATGGGAATTCAGATTACATAAATAGGAACTGAAGTCATGAGGAGTGTATTCTGTGAGACAAGACAGTGAAAATGGAATTCTGAAGGCTTCGACAACTCCTGAGTCACAAAGGATAGAAAGGAAAGTCTATGAAAATTTGCCCTCACTGCAAAATAAAATGTAGCACATATTTATTAACAAGACCTGGGGAAAATGAAATCTCAAGAATTTTGAAGAAACTGTAGAGGGTCCTGAAAATGAAACTGCATAACCAAAGATGTAAGGAAGGAGTATAGGACATGAAGTGTCCTTAAAAAAAAAAAAAAAGTGCCCTAGGTTACTAAGGGAAAAGAGTATCTCAAGAGGCGGTAATGAACAGTGTCAACAGGTTTTTGTTTTTGTAAAAGACTTTAAAGTGTCCATTGGTGTTGGGAATGGAAGGGAGAGAACAATCATTGAATCTGTCAAAGAAGGTCCTTGATTTGGCATGTAAAAAATTAAAAAAAAAAATGTTGTGGTTTGAGTGTATGGAAGGAGAGTGGGGAAGTGGTCAAAGAGAGTACAGACTGTTTTCAAGAAACTGAGCTATGATACCTAGGAAGAAGGAGAAGAGATTTATAATGAAGGGAATATAAGGTTAAATCAAACTTTATTTTGAAGGAAAAGACTTGAGAATATTAAAATATTTATGGGAATGTCAAATAGGAAGCTGAAGGGACAGGAAAAAGTGGTTATAATTAATGGTTTGAAGGAGGTGAGATCAAGTGCAGAGATGGAAGGATATGCCTTAGGAAAGGAGAAAACTAAAGGGAGAAATACTCCACTCTCAATTATGGGTAGAATATGTAGACAGATCAATAAAGAAATAGCAGATTTACTCACAGATTGAAAGTGAGATAGAGAAGCATTTATCATAGACCTCAAAAGAAAGTGGGGTTAAGGGGCACCTGGGTGGCTCAGTTGGTTAAGCGGCTGCCTTCAGCTCAGCTCATGATTCCAGGGTCCTGGGATGGAGCCCTGCAGCAGGCACCCTGCTCAGCAGAGCCTGATTGTCTTTCTCCTTCTGCCTGCCGCTCTGCTTACTTGTGTTCTCACTCAATCTGTCTAACAAATAAATAAAATCTTTAAAAAAAAAAAAAGAAGGTGGGGTTAACAGTATTTATATTTTAAGCCAAAAACTGTAATACATGAAGAAGACTACTATATCATAATAAAGGAAACTATCTAACAAGATATAACAATTTTAAATATTTATGTACCCAACATAGGAACATCCAAATATATAATATAGTTAATAATAAACATGATGGAACTCATTAATAATAATGCACTAATATTAAGCAACAATAACAGTCCACATTAATCAGTGGGTGGATCATCTAAACAGAAAATCAACAAGGAAACAGTGGCTTTGAATGATTCACTGGACCAGAGGGACTTAACAGTTATATTCAGATCATTCTATCCCCAAACTGCAAAATATGCATTCTTGTCAAGTTCACATGGGATATGCTCCACACTCAATCTCATATTAGGTCACAGATCACACCTCAACAAGTACAAAAAGATTGAGATCAAACCGCGCATATTTTCTGACCATAATGCTATGAAACTTGAAGTCAACCACAAGAAAAAAAATTTAGAAATACCAAAAATACAGTTAAACAGCATTCTGTGAAACAGTGAATGGGTCAATCAGTAAATAAATACAAGGAAATAAATGAAAATGAAACACAATGGTCCAAAATAATTGGAATGTAGCTAAAGCAGTCATAAGAGGAAAGTATATTGCAATGCAGGCCTACTTCAAGAAGCAAGAAAAATCTCAAATAAACTACCTAACTTTATACCTAAAGGAGTTAGAAAAAGAACAACAAATGAAGCCTAAAGCCAGCAGAAGAATAGAAATAATAAAGATTAGGGAGAAAAAAAATGACATAGAAACTAAACAAACAAACAAAAAACCCCTCAGAACAGATCAATAGATTCAGAATGTGATCCTTTGAAAAAATAAATAAAATTGATAAACCTCCAGCCAGACTTATCAAAAAGAAAAGACAAAGGACCCAAAATAAAATCATAAATGAGAGAGCAGAAATAACAAGCAACATTACAGAAATATATACAGCTATAAGATAATATGATGAAAAACTATATGCCAACAAATTGGGCAACATGGAAGAAATGGATAAATTCTTAGAAACATGTAAGCTACTAAAACTGAAACAGGAGGAAATAGAAAACTTGAACAGACTGATAACCAGCAAAGAAATTGAATCAACAATCAAAAATTTCCCAAGAAACAAAGTCAAGGACCAGATGGCTTCACAGGTGAATTCAAGAAAACATTAAAAGAGGAGTTAATATCTATATTTCTAAAACTATTGCAAAAAAATAGAAATGGAAGTATAACCTAATTTAATTCTATGAGGCCAGCATTACCCTTATAATAAAACCAGACAGACTCAACTAAAAAAGAGAATTGTATAGGCCAGTACCCTTGATGAACATGGATGCAAAAATTCTCAATAAATTACTAGTTGATCGAATCCAACAGTACATTAACAGAATCATCATCATGATCTAGTGGCATTTATTCCTAGGCTGCAAGAGTGGTTCAACCTTCAAAAATCAATCGTGGTGATACATCATATGAACAAAAGAAAGGACTAAAACCATATGATCCTTCCAACAGATGCAGAAAACTCATTCACAAAGTACAACATCCATTCATGATTAAAAACTGTCCACAAAGTAGGGACGGAGGGAATATAGTTCAACATCATAAAAGCCATTTACAAGAGACCCATAGCTAATATCCCCTACAGGGAAAAACTGAGAGTTTTTCCTCTTTGTGCAGAAATAAGACAGGGATGTTCAGCCTCACCATTGTTATTTAACATAACATTGGAAGTCCTTGCCACAGTAATCAGACAAAAAAAAAATACAAATTGATAAGGAAGAGGTAAAACTTTCACTATTTGTAGATGACATGATATGCTCTATAGAAGACCCAATGCTCTACCAAAAAACTGGTAGAAGTGATAAATGAATTTATTGAAGTTGCAGGACATAAAATCAACATATAAAAATCTTTTGCATTTTTATACACCACTTATGAAGTGCAGAAAAAGAAATCAAAGATCAAGCCCACTTATAAATCAAAAACAATGAGACATGTAGGCATATACATAACCAAATAGGTGAAAGGCCTTTATTCTGAAAACTAAAATTGATTAAAAAAAAAAATTGAAGATGACACGAAGAAGAGGAAAGTCATTCATGCTCATGGATTAGAAGAACAAATATTTTTAAAACGTCTACACAAAGCAATCTACATATTTGATGCAAGCTTTATCAAAATACGAACAGAATTTTTCACAGAGCTAGAAAAAAATCATAAAAATTGTATGGAACCACGAGGGAGGAGTCAAGATGGCGGAAAAGTAGCAAGCTGAGACTGCTTCAGCTAGCCGGAGATCAGCTAGATAGCTTATCTAAAGATTGCAAACACCTGAAAATCCATCGGCAGATCGAAGAGAAGAAGAACAGCAATTCTGGAAACAGAAAAACAACCACTTTCTGAAAGGTAGGACCGGCGGAGAAGTGAATCCAAAGCGACGGGAAGATAGACCCCGGGGGGAGGGGCCGGCTCCCGGCAAGCGGCGGAGCAACCCCGCACAAAATCAGGACTTTTAAAAGTCTGTTCCGCTGAGGGACATCGCTCCAGAGGCTAAACCGGGGCGAAGCCCACGCGGGGTCAGCGTGGCCTCAGGTCCCGCAGGGTCACAGAAGGATCGGGGGTGTCTGAGTGTCGCAGAGCTTGCGGGTATTGGAACGGGAAAGCCGGCTACAGAGACAGAGCTGACAGTAAGCTCGCAGCTCCGTGTTACCCTTGAACCGTTCGCAGGCTCGGTGAGCTCGGAGCGCGGCCGGAGGTCAGGCAGACGGGAGTAACTGGGGCGCTGTTCTCTGAGGGCGCACTGAGGAGTGGGGCCCTGGGCTCTCGGCTCCTCCAGGCCGGAGACCAGGAGCCCGCCATTTTGTATTCCCGTCCTCTGGAACTCTACGGAAAGCGCTCAGGGAACAAAAGCTCCTGAAAGCAAACCCGAGCGGATTACTCACCCCGGCCCCGGGTAAGGGCGGTGTAATTCCGCCTGGGGCAAAGACACTTGAGAATCACTACAACAGGCCCCTCCCCCAGAAGATCAACAAGAAATCCAGCCGAGACCAAGTTCACCTACCAAGGAGTGCGGTTTCAATACCAAGGAGAGCAGCAGAATTCCAGAGGAGGAGAAAGCCAAGCACGGAACTCATGGCTTTTTTCCTGTAATTTTTTTTAGTCTTGCAGTTAATTTTTAATTTTTTCTTTTTCATTTTTTTTTTCCTCGCCTTCGGGTAAAATTTTTTTTTTAACTGTTACCTTTTTTCTTTTTTAACGATTTTCTATCTACTAGTTTATCTAATATATATATATATATATAGTTTACATTTTGTCTTAGGTGTTTTTCTTTTTCTAAAAATTCTTTTCTTTTCTTTTTTTTTTTTTTTTTTTTTTTTTTTTTTTTTTTTTTTTTTTTTTTTTTTTTTTTTTTTTTTTTTTTTTTTTTTTTTTTTTTTTTTTTTTTATTTTTTTTTTTTTTTTTTTTTTTTTTTTTTTTTTTTTTTTTCTTCTTCCTTTTTGAAACCTCTTTTTATCCCCTTTCCTTTTCCCACTCACGATTTTGGATCTCTTCTAATTTGGTTAAAGCATATTTTCCTGGGGTTGTTGCCACCCTTTTAGTATTTTACTTGCCCCTTCATTTACTCTTATCTGGACAAAATGACAAGACGTAAAAATTCAACACAAAAAAAAGAACAAGAGGCAGTACCGAAGGCTAGGGACCTAATCAATACAGACATCGGTACTATGTCAGATCTAGAGTTCAGAATGACAATTCTCAAGGTTCTAGCCGGGCTCGAAAAAGGCAATGGAAGAATATTAGAGAAACCCTCTCGAGAGATATAAAAGCCCTTTCTGGAGAAATAAAAAAGAACTAAAATCTAACCAAGGTGAAATCAAAAAAGCTATTAATGAGGTGCAATCAAAAATGGAGGCTCTAACTGCTAGGATAAATGAGGCAGAAGAAAAAGAATTAGTGATATAGAAGACCAAATGACAGAGAATAAAGAAGCTGAGCAAAAGAGGGACAAACAGCTACTGGACCACGAGGGGAGAATTCGAGAGATAAGTGACACCATAAGACGAAACAACATTAGAATAATTGGGATTTCCAGAAGAAGAAGAAAGTGAGAGGGGAGCAGAAGGTATACTGGAGAGAATTATTGGGGGAGAATTTCCCCAATATGGCAAAGGGAACGAGCATCAAAATTCAGGAGGTTCAGAGAATGCCCCTCAAAACCAATAAGAATAGGCCCACACACCCCCGTCACCTAATAGTAAAATTTACAAGTCTCAATGACAAGAGAGAAAAATCCTGAAAGCAGCCAGGGAAAAGAAGTCTGTAACATACAATGGTAAAAATATTAGATTGGCAGCTGACTTTATCCACAGAGACCTGGCAGGCCAGAAAGAGCTGGCATGATATTTTCAGAGCACTAAACGAGAAAAACATGCAGCCAAGAATACTATATCCAGCTAGGCTATCATTGAAAATAGAAGGAGAGATTAAAAATCTTCCAGGACAAACAACAACTGACAAGAATTTGCAAATACCAAACCAGCTCTACAGAATAATTTGAAAGGGTGTCCTCTAAGCCAAAGAGAGAGCCTACAAGTGGTAGATCAGAAAGGAACAGAGACCATATACAGTAACAGTCACCTTACAGGCAAGACAATGGCACTAAATTCATATCTCTCAATAGTTACCCTGAAATGTGAATGGGCTAAATGCCCCTGTCAAAAAAACAAAAAAAGACACAGGGTATCAGAATGGATAAAAAAAACAAAACCCATCTATTGTTTGCCTCCAAGAAACACATTTTAAGCCCGAAGACACCTCCAGATTTAAAGTGAGGGGGTGGAAAAGAATTTACCATGCTAATGGACATCAGAAGAAAGCAGAGTGGCAATCCTTCTATCAGATCACTTAGATTTTAAAGCCAAAGACTATAATAAGAGATGAGGAAGGACACTATATCATACTCAAAGGGTCTGTCCAACAAGAAGATTTAATTTAACAATTTTAAATATCTAATGCCCCCAATGGTGGGAGCAGCCAACTAATATAAACCAATTAATAACAAAATCAAAGAAACACATCACAATAATACAATAATAGTAGGGGACTTTAACACTCCCCTCACTGAAATGGACAGGTATACCAAGCAAAAGATCAGCAAGGAAATAAAGGCCTTAAATGACACAACTGGACCAGATGGACATCACAGATATATTCAGAATATTTCATCCCAAAGCAACAGAATACACATTCTTCTCTAGTGCACATGGAACATTCTCCAGAATAGATCACATCCTCGGTCCTAAATCAGGACTCAAATCCGATATCAAAAGATTGGGATCATTCCCTGCATATTTTCAGACCACAATGCTCTAAAGCTAGAACTCAACCACAAAAGGAAGTTTGGAAAGAACCCCAAATACATGGAGACTAAACAGTATCCTTCTAAAGATGAATGGGTCAACCGGGAAATTAAAGAAGAATTGAAAAAAAATCATGGAACAAATTATAATGAAAATACAACGGTTTCAAAATCTGTGGGACACAACAAGGCAGTCCTGAGAGGGAAAATATATAGCGGTACAAGCCTTTCTCAAGAAACAAGAAAGGTCTCAGGTACACAACCTAACCCCCTACACCTAAAGGAGCTGGAGAGAGAACAAGAAAGAAACCCTAAGCCCAGCAGGAGAAGAGAAATCATAAAGATCAGAGCAGAAATCAATGAAAATAGAAACCAAAAAAACAATAGAACAAATCAAACGAAACTAGGAGCTGGTTCTTTGAAAGAATTAATAAATTGATAAACCCTGGCCCGACTTATCAAAAAGAAAAGAGAAAGGACCCAAATAAATAAAATCATGAATGAAAGAGGAGAGATCACAACTAACACCAAAGAAATCAAACTATTATAAGAACATACTATGAGCAACTCTAAACGGTCAATAAATTTGACAATCTGGGAAGAAATGGATGCATTCCTAGAAACATATAAACTACCACAACTGAACCAGGAAGAAATAGAAAGCCTGAACAAACCCATAACCAGTAAGGAAGATTGAAACAGTCATTAAAAATCTCCAAACAAACAAAAGCCCAGGGCCAGACGGCTTCCGGGGGAATTCTACCAAACATTTAAAGAAGAACTAATTCCTATTCTCCTGAAACTGTTCCAAAAAATAGAAATGGAAGGAAAACTTCCAAACTCATTTTATGAGGCCAGCATCACCTTGATCCCAAAACCAGACAAGGATCCCACCAAAAAAGAGAGCTATAGACTGATATCCTTGATGAACACAGATGCGAAAATACTCAACAAAATACTAGCCAATAGGATTCAACAGTACATTAAAAAGATTATTCACCACGACCAAGTGGGATTTATTCCAGGGCTGCAAGGTTGGTTCAACATCCGCAAATCAGTCAATGTGATACAACACATCAATAAAAGAAAGAACAAGAACCATATGATACTCTCAATAGATGCTGAAAAAGCATTTGACAAAGTACACATCCCTTCCTGATCAAAACTCTTCAAAGTGTAGGGATAGAGGGCACATACCTCAATATCATCAAAGCCATCTATGAAAAACCCACCGCAAATATCATTCTCAATGGAGAAAAACTGAAAGCTTTTCCGCTAAGGTCAGGAACACGGCAGGGATGTCCATTATCACCACTGCTATTCAACATCGTACTAGAGGTCCTAGCGTCAGCAATCAGACAACAAAAGGAAATTAAAGGCATCCAAATCGGCAAAGAAGTAGTCAAATTTTCACTCTTCGCAGATGATATGATACTATATGTGGAAAACCCAAAAGACTCCACTCCAAAACTGCTAGAACTTATACAGGAATTCAGTAAAGTGTCAGGATATAAAATCAATGCACAGAAATCAGTTGCATTTCTCTACACCAACAGCAAGACAGAAGAAAGAGATATTAAGGAGTCAATCCCATTTACAATTGCATCCAAAACCATAAGATACCTAGGAATAAACCTAACCAAAGAGACACAGAATCTATACTCAGAAAACTATAAAGTACTCATGAAAGAAATTGAGGAAGACACAAAGAAATGGAAAAATGTTCCATGCTCCTGGATTGGAAGAATAAATATTGTGAAAATGTCTATGCTACCTAAAGCAATCTACACATTTAATGCAATTCCTATCAAAGTATCATCCATCTTTTTCAAAAGAAATGGAACAAATAATTCTAAAATTTATATGGAACCAGAAAGACCTCGAATAGCCAAAGGGATATTGAAAAAGAAAGCCAACGTTGGTGGCATCACAATTCCGGACTTCAAGCTCTATTACAAAGCTGTCATCATCAAGACAGCATGGTACTGGCACAAAAACAGACACTAGATCAATGGAACAGAATAGAGAGCCCAGAAATAGACCCTCAAATCTATGGTCAACTAATCTTCGACAAAGCAGGAAAGAATGTCCAATGGAAAAAAGACAGCCTTTTCAATAAATGTGCTGGGAAAATTGGGACAGCCACATGCAGAAAATGAAATTGGACCATTTCCTTACACCACACACGAAAATAGACTCAAAATGGATGAAGGACCCTCAATGTACGAAAGGAATCCATCAAAATCCTTGAGGAGAACAACGGGCAGCAACCTCTTCGACCTCTCTGCCGCAGCAACATCTTCCTAGGAACAACGCCAAAGGCAAGGGAAGCAAGGGCAAAAATGAACTACTGGGATTTCATCAAGATCAAAAGCTTTTGCACCAGCAAAGGAAACAGTTAACAAAATCAAAAGACAACTGACAGAATGGGAGAAGATATTTGCAAACGACATATCAGATAAAAGGACTAGTGTCCAGAATCTATAAAGAACTTAGCAAACTCAACACCCAAGAACAAATAATCCAATCAAGAAATGGGCAGAGGACATGAACAGACATTTCTCTGCAAAGAAACATCCAGATGGCCAACATACACATGAAAAGAAAAAGTGCTCCATATCACTCGGCATCAGGAAATACAAAATCAAAACCACAATGAGATATCACCTCACACCAGTCAGAAGGCTAAAATCACAAGTCAGGAAATGACAGATGCTGGCGAGGATGCGGAGAAAGGGGAACCCTCCTACACTGTTGGTGGGAATGCAAGCTGGTGCAGCCACTCTGGAAATCAGCATGGAGGTTCCTCAAAATGTTGAAAATAGAACTGCCCTATGACTATGACCCAGCAATTGCACTATTGGGTATTTACCCTAAAGATACAAATGTAGTGATCCAAAGGGACACATGCACCCGAATGTTTATAGCAGCAATGTCCACAATAGTCAAACTATGGAAAGAACCTAGATGTCCATCAACAGATGAATGGATCAAGAAGATGTGGTATATATACACAATGGAATACTATGCAGCCATCAAAAGAAATGAAATCTTGCCATTTGCAACAACATGGATGGAACTAGAGCGTATCATGCTCAGCGAAATAAGTCAAGCAGAGAAAGACAACTATCATATGATCTCCCTGATATGAGGAAGTGGTGATGCAACATGGAGGCTTAAATGGGTAGAAGAAGAATAAATGAAACAAGATGGGATTGGGAGGGAGACAAACCATAAGTGACTCTTAATCTCACAAAACAAACTGAGGGTTGCTGGGGAGAGGGGGTTTGGGAGAAGGGGGTGGGATTATGGACATTGGGGAGGGTATGTGATTTGGTGAGTGCTGTGAAGTGTGTAAACCTGGTGATTCACAGACCTGTACCCCTGGGGATAAAAATATATGTTTATAAAAAATAAAAAATTAAAAAAAAAATTGTATGGAACCACAAAAAATCCCTCAATAGCCAAAGCAACCTTGAAAAAGAAAAAAAAAAAAAAAACAAACAAACCAGAAACAACAACAACAAAAAAGGCAAACATGGACGCATCACAGTTCCAGACTACAAGTTCTCTTACGAAGGTATAGTGATCAAAACAGTATGGCACTTGCACAAATATAGACACGTAGATCAGTGGAACAGTATAAAAGTCCCAGAAATGAACCTATAAGTATATGGTCAGTTAATCTTTGACAAAGCAGAAAAGACTATCCAATGGGCAAAAGACAGTCTCTTCAAAAATTGGTTTTGGGGAAACAGGACCACAACATGCAAAATAATGAAAGTGGACCACTTTGTTACACTATACACAAACATAAATTCAAACTGGATGACATACCTACGTGTGAGACCAAAAAAAACCCTTAAAATCCTAGAGAAGACAGGCAGTAACCTCTTTGTCATTGGCAATAGCAACTTCTTAAATTGTGTCCTGAGATAAGGGAAACAAAACCAAAATAAACTATTGGGATTTCATTAAAATAGGAAGCTTCTGTATAGTGAAGTAGACAATCAATAAAAGTAAAAGACAACATTCAGAATGGGAGAAGATATTTGCAAATGACATATCTGATAAAACATTAGTATCCAAAATATGTAAAGGAATTATACAAGTCAACAACCAAAAATATGTATAATCCATATTAAAATATTGGCAGAAGACATCAGCAGTACTTTTTTCCAAAGAAGACATAGAGATAACCAACAGACACATGAAAACATGCTTAACATTACTCATTATCAGAGAAATACAAATCAAAACTACAATGAGATATCACCTCACACCAGTCAGAATGGCTAAAATTAGCAACACAAGAAACAACAGGTTTTGGAAAGGATGTGGAGAAAGGGCAACCGTCTTGGACTCTTGTTAGGAATGCAAGCTGGTGCAGCCACTGTGGAAAATAGTATGGCATTTCCTCAGAGAGTTACAAATATCAATACCCTATGTTCCAGCAATGGCATTACTTGGTATTTATCCCAAGAAAATAAAAACACACAAAAATACTAATTCAAATGGATACATGTACCATGATGTTTACAGAAGCATTATCTACAATAGCCAAATTATGGAAATATCTCATGTCCATTGACTTATGGATAGATAATGATGTATATACAGAAGAATGAAACTTGACCCTTCTCTTAAACCACACACAAAGATAAACTCAAAATTGAGGAAAGGACCTCAATGTGAGACAGGAATGCATTAAATTCCTAGAGAACATAGGCAGTAATCTTTTTGACATCAGCCACAGCAACTTCTTTCAAAACACATTTCCAAAGGCAAGAGAAACAAAGCAAAAATGAACTTTTGGGATGTCATCAAGATCAAACGCTTCTTCACAGCAAAGGAAGCAGTCAACAAAACAAAGAGGCAACCCACAGAATGGGTGCAAATATTCGCAAATGACACTATAAAGGGCTGATATCCAAGATCTATAAAGAACTCCTCAAACTCAACACCCCAAAAAAACAAATAATCAAGTCAAAAATTGGCCAGAAGACGTGAACAGACACTTCTCCAATGAAGACATACAAATGGCTAACAGACACATGAAAAAATGTTCATCATCATTAGCCATCAGGGAAATTCAAATCAAAACCACATTGAGATACCTCCTTACACCAGTTAGAATGGCAAAAATTGACAAGCAAGAGACAACAAATGTTGGAGAGGTTGTGGAGAAAGGGGAACACCCTTACACTGTTGGTGGAATGCAAATTGGTGCAACTATTTTAGAAAACACTGTGGAGATTCCTCAAAAAGTTAAAAATAGAGCTACCCTATGACCCAGCAAATGCACTACTGGGTATTTACCCCAAAGATACAGATATAGTGAAAGGAAGGGCCACATGCACCCCAGTGTTCATAGTAGCAATGGCCACAATAAACAAACATCTTCAATGGGAGGAATGGAGATATATATATATATATATATATACACATACACACACACACACAATTGAATATTACTCAGCTATCAGAAAGTATGAATACCCAACTTTTGTATTAACATGGATGGAACTGGAGGAGATTATACTAAGGGAAATAAATCAAGCAGAGAGAGTCAGTTATATGGTTTCATTTATTTGTGGAACATGCACAGAATGCTGGGGCAACCTGGGTGGGATAACTGGAGATTGGGTAGGTGGTGGGAGCTGTCTTGGAGGGATGACTGTGGCTACTATGAGCTAAGGGTTCAGGCCTCACCAAGGCAGGCAGCTATTTAGATTGCCTGTTCCTGTCTCCATTATCAAGGTGGAAGGGGTACAGTACTTTTTGGAACTTAAGGAACTTAAGTGGAGGGCATTAGGGGAAGGGAGGGAAAAATGAAGGAGTGAGGAATCAGAGGAGGAGACAAACCATGAGAGACTATGGACTCCAGGAAACAAACTGAGGATTTTAGAAGGGGTGAGGGTGAGGATCGATTAGCCCAGTGATGGGTACCAAGGAGGGCACAGGGTGTTATATGCAAACAATGAATCATGAAACATTACATCAAAAACTAATGATGTATTTTATGGTGACTAACATAACATCATCATCATCATTTTCATTATCATCATAAAAGAAATGGTATATATGTATATAAAGTAGAATATTATTCAGCCATAAAAATGAATGGAATCTTGCTATTTTCAATGCTATGGAGACTTAGAGTATTATGGCAAGTGACATAAGTGAGTCAGATAGAGACGTATACCATATGATTCCACTCATATGTGGAATTCAAGAAACAAAGGGGAAAAAAAGGAGATAGGCAAATGAAGAAATAGACCCTTGACTATAGATTACAAACTGATGGTTTTAAGTCGGGATGGGTTAGATAGATAGGTGTTGAGGATTAAGGATTGTACTTGTGATGAACACCAGGTGTTGTATGGAAGTATTGAATCACTGTATTGTATACCTGAAACTAATACTACGCTGTTAGTTAACTAACTCAAATTTAAATAAAAACTTAAAAAGAAGTGTTAAAATATGTTAGTCTTTATAAGAAGATAAAATTTAGGGCAGGATCCAAGAATACAACATAGGAAGACCCTGAACTCATTGCCACAGATAGACCAAATCACCTATATATAGATCAATTCCTCCAGAAGAATTGCAGGCTAACTGAACATCTTCTCCACAACAAAGGATAGAGAGACTACATAGATGATGACAGGAGAGACAGACACAAGGAAACTATGAGAACCCTGTCCCCAATTCTGTGAACAGCAGTTATACCTTGGAGGTATAACACTGACAAGCTTGGAGCAGATTCTCTACCCTAGGTCACAAGGGAAGAACAAACAATCAAACAAACTGATTTAAAAGAGCAACTAGAATTTAAAAGTTGAAGCCCTTCAGTACCTGCAAAATTCTGGAGGACCTGTAGAATGCTCTCTGGAATGAGTGGCTGATGAATACTACTGTTTATGCTCCTCCTCCACCTTGATAGCAAAGATAAAAACAGAATCTGGGCACTCTCACTGGCATGATGTTTTAATGATTCCCCAGATTCCTTGGCCAAACCATCTTTCACCAAAAAACTGTGATTTGAAAGAACAAGTGGGGCACCTGGGTGGGTCAGTCATTAAGCATCTGCCTTCGGCTCAGGTCATGATCCCAGTTTATCAGGCTCCCTGCTTGGTGGGAAGCCTGTTTCTCCCTCTCCCACTTGCCCTGCTTATGTTCCCCTCTCTTGCTATGTCTCTGTCAAATAAGTACAATCTTTAAAAATAGATAGATAGATAGATAGATAAAAGAACAACTAACATATAAAGAAAACAACCCTAGAAGCACTGTGGGAACAGTGCTGTATTGGAGGGGCTTGTGAGTGCCATTGTTTATGCACCCCCTCCACCTTGATAATGGAGACAGGAACAGGCAATCCAACCAGCTGCCTGCCTTGGTGAGGCCTGAACCCTTAGCTCATAGTAGCCACAGTCATCCCTCCAAGACAGCTCCCACCACCTACCCAATCTCCAGTTATCCCACCAGGTTGCCCCAACATTCTGTGCATGAGGACCTTCCTGGCCACTGCTCACTACAGCTCCAGCCATCTCACAGGAGCAAATCACCCCAAGACACCCCAAGTCCACACCCACTTTGGATCCAGGTGCCCTGCCAAAGTACTCTCTACTGAATGCACTAAGAACCCCCAGCCTGTACCTGCTGCAGCTCCAGCTGCTCTGCTAAAGCAAATCTGCACAGAATGCCAAGAGTCTCCCTGAGAACAGTCCTTTTAGTTTCACCTGTCCTATCAAGAAGCCCTTTTTATGTAGTGCCCTGGGACCTTCCAGTCTGCACCCAGTTCGCCTCAAGCCATCCTATGAGGCAGCCCCTAAATGGACTTTCCTGGGTCATCTCACTTGTGCCTTCTACAGTGCCAGCCAGGCAACAAAAGGTGTTAAACTGGCTGAGCCACCCAGGTGCCTGGGTGGCTTAGTCATTAAGTGTCTGCCTTTGGCTCAGGTCATGATCCCTGGGTCCTAGGACTGAGTGCCTCATCAGGCTCCCTGCTTAGTGGGAAGCCTGCTTCTCCCTCTCCCACTCCCCCTGCTTGTGTTCCCTCTCTCACTGTGTCTCTCTCTGTCAAATTAATAAATAAAATCTTTAAAAACAAAACAAAACAAAAACTACTAAACCAACACTGTCAGCACAAGGGCAGTCCTTCAAGACTAGGAGAAATAGCTGATCCATTTAATTAATGGAAACAAAGTCAAATAAAATGAGGTAATAAAGGAATGAGGAAAGACTGAGGCAAAAGTTTAGAAAATAACTAAATGAAATGGAATTAAATGATCTTTCTAAAAACAACAATTTAAAGTAATGTCATAAAAATGGTCACTGGACTGGAGAGGAGTGGATGAACTCAGAGAGAACTTCAAAAAAGCAATAGAAAGTATTTAAAAGAACCAATAGGGTTCCTGGGTGCCTCAGTGGGTTAAGCCTCTGCCTTTGGCTCAGGTCATGATCTCAGGGTCCTGGGATCAAGCCCCACATCTGGCTGTCTGCTCAGTGGGTAGCCTGCTTCCCCCTCCCCTCTGCCTGTCTCTCTGCTTGCTTGTGATCTCTCTCTCTCTGTCAAATAAATACAATCTTTTTTTTTTTTTTTAAGAACCAATCAGTTGAAGAATACTGCATCTGAAATGGGGGAAAAAAAAAAAAAGAAATGGAAAAAAATATCCGCTACATGGAACTAAAAGCAGATTAGAAGATATAGAAGTACAGACCAGTAATCTGTAAGAGAGCTCTGGAAAGTGACCAAACTGAACAGCAAAAAATTTTAAAAAATTAAAATGAGGAAAGATTAAGGGTCCTTCTGAGACAGCATCAAGTCTATTAATATTCTAATTATACAAGTTCCAGAAGGAGAAGTGAGAGAGAAAGGGGCAGAAAACTTATCTGAAGAAATAATGGCTAAAAATTTCCATAATCTGGGGAAAGAAACATGTGATCCAGGTCCGGGAAGCATGTATATCTCTAAATAAGGTGAATGGAAGGATGTCCACACTGAGAACATAATAATTAAAATGTCAATGATTAAAGATAAAGGTAGCAAGGGAAAAATCAACTAGTTACATAAAAGAGAAACACCAGAAGGCTATCAGGTGATTATACAGCAGCAGCTTTGCTCAAGAGAAGGCAGTGACATGATATATTCATAATGCAAGAAGAAAAACCTACAATGAATAATCCCCTACCCAGCAAAGTTACATTCAGACTGGAAGGAGAGAGAGTTTCCCAAACAAAAGCTAATGAAGTTTATCCCCACTGAATCTGTTTTAGAAAAAAAAAATATATATATATATATGTGTGTGTGTGTATATATATATATATATGTGTGTGTGTGTGTGTGTGTGTGTATACACACATATATATATTTTTTCTAAAGTGCCTTTTTTTCTGAAGTGCCTATATATATATATATATATATATATATATAGGCACTTCATTATTTATTTTTAAAGTCACTTCATTAACTGGGAAAAGGGAAACATCATAATTAAAAAACCAAGTTATGAGTAAAAGGAAACATACAATGAAAATTAGATTACTCACTTATAAACTAGTGTGAAAGTTAAAAAAACAAAAACATTGAAATTAATTATATCAAAAAATACTTCAGAGAGTCACCAAATTTAAATACACACACGTAAAAACTAGAGAGAGGAGAAGTAATGCAGTACTTTTGGAATGTGTTTGAACTTAAGTGACCATCAACATAACATAGATAAGACTACTACAGATTACTACAGATGTGGATCCTGAGAAGATATTAGAGTAGTGGGACCCTAAGCTCACCTTATTCCATGGATACAACTAGTTAACACTCAAGTGTAGATAAACTAGAAAACAACCAGTAGAGTAAATAAACACTACAGTGAAAGGTAAAGAGGCAACATCAAGCAAAGTAGGAAAGTTGGAGACATAGTTTTGGTGCTAAATGGCCCTTGGCCATTTACAGAGGGAGGGAGCCTTGAGCCTTGAAAGGGGAGTCATCCAGACTATCACATCATGGACTCCACACTGGAAAGAATAATTCCCATAACATTTGGCTTTGAAAGTGAGAATGACCAAATTCCATGAGTTCTTAAAACCAGCGGGACTTAAAAGCCTAGAATTTTAAAGATCAGTGGGATTGGATCTGTAAAAACAGGCAGGACAAGAGGAAGTTGTGTCTCTACCCTTAGAGAGCACAACAAAAAGACCCTAGAGGACCATCCTAGAAGCAGCTCTTTGAAAAACAGCTGGGGAATACAGGAGGGAGAGTTATTTACTGAATTTACACTCTGTCATGGAGAGACAGAGATTACTGATGGACTTCTGCAGGAAACAAAGGAGCTAGCAGGTGTCTTCTACTCCCCCATTCCCCAGGATAAATATACTACCACCAGCAGGAATCAATCTGGCACCTACCTAACTTACTTATATCTAGTCCTGTATCTTGCACTGTAATGGACCTGCTCTTCCCAGTCACCTTTCCTTCTATCATGTTGCTACAGTTCCTTTAACCAGAAGACCAGTGCAGACCTTGTCAACACCATGTCTCCCAAACCACACATTTTATATGGGGCTTTTGTCCTTGTGGCAGTGGCAACAGCAGCAGTGGCAGGCCATGTAGAAGCTTGAGGTGCACCTAGACAAAATTGTGTGCTGTGGCAAATTTGCATAGTTTCTGGATGAACCTAGGGTGACCCAAGTTCTGGGAGTGACAGCAGATCTCATTTTGCAAGCATCAGAGTACACCTTGTTAAAACCGTGTGCCCCACCATGCCCTGGGACCAATTCACAACAGGCAAAGGGAGACTCTGTATATGATTGGACTAAAGGAGAAAGTGGACAGGACACAACTGCAGAGCACATGTAACACACATGAGACAGCCCATGAAGTACCATGTTCTGTGGAATAGGGCATATGCACTGCAGGGCATTATAACACCTCTTCTTCGTAAGGCCATTACCCTCAAGAAGAGAAGACATCTGACTTCCTAACACACACAAACACACAGAGTAAGACAAAATGAGACAGAGGAATATGTCCCAAATTAAAGAACAGGGCAGCACCACAGCAAGAGACCTATGTGAAACAGATTAAAAATAATATGCCTGATAGAGGACTTAAAGTAATGATCATAAAGTTACTCACTGGACTTCAGGAAAGGGTGGAGGACATCAGTGAGACCCTTGATAAAGAGATTAAAAAATAACATCAGAGTTAAGAGCTCTATAATTTATATATAAAATACAATAGATGGAATTAATAGTGGACTGTTGGAAGGAGAGGAACTTATAAGTGACCTAAAGGATAGAGTAATGGAAAGTAATCAAGGTGAAGAGGTGAAAGACAAACAAATACTGCATAATGAGAATAGACTTAGGGAACTCAATGACTGCATCAAAAGCAATAGCATTCTCGGGACGCCTGGGTGGCTCAGTTGGTTGGACGACTGCCTTCGGCTCAGGTCATGATCCTGGATTCCTGGGATCGAGTCCCGCATCGGGCTCCCAGCTCCATGGGGAGTCTGCTTCTCTCTCTGACCTTCTCCTCGCTCATGCTCTCTCTCACTGTCTCTCTCTCAAGTAAATAAATAAAATATTAAAAAAAAAAAAAGCAATAGCATTCTCATCATAGGGTTCCCAGAAGAGAAGAGAGAGAAGTGGAGGGTCAAAAACTACTTAAATAATAGTTGAAAACAACCTGAATATGGGGGAAAAACAGAGATCCAGATTTAGAAGGCACAGAAATCCCCCAAGAAATTGAACCCAAGAAGATATATGTCAAGACACATAGTAATAAAAATGGCAAGTAGTGAAAATGAGAGAATTTCAAAAACAACAAAAGAAAGATAGTTACATACAGGGGAAACCACATAAGGATATCATTGGACTTTACAGCAGAAACTTTGAAGGCCAGAAAGAAGCAGTGTGATATATTCAAAGTGCTGTAAAGTGAAAATCTGCACACATGAATATTCTGTCCACCAAAGCTATCATTCAGAATAGAAGGAGTGATAGTTTCTCAGGCAGACAAAGGTAAAGAAGTTTATGACCACTAAATGAGTCCCACAAGAAATATTAAAGGGGACTCTGGAAAGACCATAAGTAAGAGTATGAAAAGTAGTAAACACAAAACCAGTAGTAAGTATATCTGTAAAAATCAATCAAAGGAATCACAAAATACAAGGATGTAAAATGTGACACCATATATCGAAAACATGGAGGGAAGAAGAATAAAGAGTGGGTTCAAACTTAAGCAACCATTGCTTTAATATAGGCTACTATATTCAGAAGATGTCATATACAAACCTATTGGTAACCAGAAATTAAAAAAAAAAAAACAGTAAGAGATATAAAGTAATAAAGAGAATGTACTCCAAGTATATTACTAAAGAAAGGCAATAAACCATGAAAGCTATTAAAGGATCAGAGAATTATAAAAACAATAACAAAAGTGCCACAATGGTAATAAATAATTATCAGTAATTACTTTGAATGTAAATTAGGACTAAATACACCAATCAAAACACTTATGGTGACACAATGGATAAAAAACCCAATACCCATCTATATGCTGCTTAGAAGGGACTCATTTTAGATGAAGAATCCTGCAGATTGAAAGTGAGAGGATGGACAAAGATTTGTCGTGATAATGGATGTCAAAAGAAAGCCAAAGTAGGCAGCATATATATTAAATATTCACTATATCAGCATATAGATGGGTATTGAGTTTTTTTATCCATTTTGTCACCATAAGTGTTTCAATTGGTGTATTTAGTCCTAATTTACATTTGAAGTAATTATTGATAGATAATTATTTATTGCTATGGGGTATTCTCCAGGATAGATCACATACTTATTTCAGACAGACTAAATTTGAACCAAAGACTGTAATGAGAGATGAATAAGGACACTTTATTACAATAAAGTTGTCTACCCAACAAAAAGATCAAACAATTGTAAATATTTATGCCACCAACTTGGGACCATCCAAATATATAAATGAATTAACAACATACATAAAAGACATAATTATTAATAATCCAAAATAGTAGGGGACTTTAACACCTCACTTACAGCAATGAACAAATGACTGAAACAGGAAATCAAGAAGGAAACAATGGCTTTGAATGACACATTGGATCACTTAACAGATCTATTCAGAACATCTCATCCTAAAGCAGCAGAATACACATTCTTTTTGAGTGCAATGGGGTATTCTCCAGGATAGATCACATACTAGGTCACATATCAGGCCTCAAAAGATATAAATAGATGGAAATCATACCATGTGTATTTTCTCACCATAATGTTATGAAACTTGAAGTCAACCACAAGCAAAAATTTGAAAAGATCACAAATACATGGATGTTAAACAACATGCTACTAAACAGTGAAACGAATCAACCAGGAAGTAAAAAAGGAAATAAAAACAACATTGGACAATGGACCAAAGTCATTTGGATGCAGGAGAAGCGGTCTTAACAGGGAAGTATATAGCAATACACCTTATCTTAAGAAGCAAGAAAAATCTCAAACAGTCTAAATTTACACATAAAGGAGCCAGAAAAATAACAACAAAAGAAGCCCAATGCCAGAAGAAAGGGAATAATAAAGAAGAGAGCAGACATAAGTGATAAAGAACAAACAAACAAAAAAAAAAACCAGTAGAATAGAACAAATAAACCAGGAGATGGTTCTTTGAAAATCTCAGTAAAATTGATAACCTCTAGCCAGATGCATCAGAGGGAAGAAAAAGCATCCAAAGAAATAAAATCACAAATGGAGAGGAGAAATAGTAACCAACACCACAGAAATACTAACAGTTATAAGAGATTATTATTAAAAACTATGCACAACAAATTGGGCAACATGGAAGAAATGGATAAAATTCTAGACACATGTAAACTGCTGAATCTAGGTTAAGATGGTGGAATAGTAGGAGGACGTTATGCTTCCCTCAACCCTTGAACACAGCAGGCAAATATCAAATCATTCTTAACACCTAGGAAATCAATCTGAGGACTGAGAGAATAAACACAGACAAGAAAAGATTCTTGAAAGCCAAAAGGTGAAAAAAGTTGTTAGCCTACAAAGGAGGACAGGTAAAGTTTGCAGCAGATCTGTCCACAGAAACATAGGCCAGAAGAGAGTGGCAGGATATGTTCAACATGCGAAATGTGAAAAGTATTCAGCCAAGAATACTTTATACAGCACGGTTGTCATTCATCATAGAAGGAGAATTAAAGATTTTCTCAAACAAAAACCAAAGGAATTTGTGATCACTTAACTAGCCCTGCAGGAAATATTAAAGGGGACTCTTTGAGTATGGGGTGAAAAAAAGACCAAAAGCAACAAATTAGAAAGGAACAGAGAAAACCTCCAGAAACACCAACTTTACAGGTAACACGATGGCACTAAATTAATATATTTCAATGATCACTCCAAAAGTAAGTGGACTAAATGCTCCAGTCAAAAGGCATAGGGTATTGGAATGGATAAAAAACAAGACCCACCTCTATGCTGCCTACAAGAGAGTTGTTTTAGTCATAAATGCACCTAAAAATTGAAAGTGAGGAGATAATTATTTATCATGCAAATGGATGTGAAAAGAAAGCCAGAGTTTCAATACTTATATTGGACAAAATAGACTTTAAAACAAAGATTTTAAGAATAGACAAAGAAGGAACCTATGTAGTAATAAAGGGGACATTCCAAAAAGAAAATATAACATGTAAAGATTTGTGCAGCCAACATGGGAGAAGCAAAATACATAAAATGGTTAACAGGAATCTTAAAGGCACTAATTCATAGTAACACAGTGATAGTTGGGGACTTTAACACTCCATTTACATAAACTGATCATCCCCACAGAAAATCAACAAGGAAACAGTTGTGTTGAATGATACATTGGACCAAGTGGACTTAAATGTACTCAGAACATCTATCCTATAACAGTGGAAGGTGGCTCCATGGCGCAATGGATAGCGCATTGGACTTCTAAAACAGTGGAATACACATTCTTTTCAAGTGCACATGGAACATTCTTCAGACTAGATCACATATTAGACCACAAAGAAAGTTTCAACAAGTTTAACAAGATTGAAGTCATACCGTGCATCTTTTCAGACCACAATGCTATGAAGCTAGGAATCAATGACAAGAAAAACACTGGAAAGAATGCAAATACATGGAGGTTAAATAACAGGCTACTAAACAATGAAACCAAGAAATCAAAGATGAAAGAAATACTACATGGAGAGAATTTAAAATGAAAGTACAGTGATCCAATGCTTTTATGAAGCAGGAAAAGGAGCTCTAAGGGGTAGATTTATAGCAAATAAAGGTTAACCTAAAGAAGCAGGATAAGCATTTATTTAAACAACATAACCTTAACCTAAATGAGCTACCAAAGGAACAACAAACATAACCCCAAACTAGGAGAAGGATGAAAATAATAAGATTGGAGCAGAAATAAATGATATAGAGTAAAAATAATAATAATTTTAAAAGATCAATGAAACCAGGAGCTGGTTCTTTAAAGGATCAACAAAATTGATAAATCTTTAACCAGGCTCATAAAAAAATGAGAGAGACGATTCCAGTAAAATCATGTGTTAAAGAGGAGAAAAACAACTGACTTCACAGAAATACTAAAGACTGTAAGAGACTATTATGTGAAAAGTATATACCAACAAATTGGACAGCCTGGAAGAA
Organism: Mustela putorius furo; assembly: GCF_011764305.1. Lineage (NCBI taxonomy): Eukaryota > Metazoa > Chordata > Mammalia > Carnivora > Mustelidae > Mustela > Mustela putorius. The sequence goes on along the minus strand of NW_025422246.1, from coordinate 69,745 downwards.
ATCCTAGAAAGATATAACCAACCAAAACTGACCCAGAAACAAACAGTCCAATTACCAGTAAAGAAATTGAAAACAATAAACAACAAATCTACAACCAGATATCTTCACAGTGAAATTCAAACATTTAAGCAAGAGTTGATACCTATTCTTACAAAACTTTTCCAAAACTTGGAAGTGGAATGAAGACTTCCAAATTCATTCCATGAGGCCAGAATTACCCTGATAACAAACCAGATGAAGACACCACAAAAAACGAGAACTACTGGCCAAGATCCCTGAAGAGCATAAATACAAATCTCTCAATAAAGTCGCAGTAAAATGCTAGCAAACCAAATCCAAGAATTCATTTTAAGAAAAAAATTCAACAGGATCAAGTAGGATGTATTTCTGGGAGGGGGGTTCACTAAACAATGTTATGCATCCTGTCAGTAAGAGCAAGGATAAAACTGATACAGTAATCTCAAATTTTTATTTATTTATGTATTTGTTTGTTTGTTTGTTTGTTTGTTTTGACAGAGAGAAAAGGAGATCATAAGTAGGCCAGCAGAGAGAGGGGGAAGCAAGCTCCCTGCTGAGCAGGGAGCCCAATGTGGGGCTTAATCCCAGGACCCTGATATCATGACCTGAGCCGAAGGTAGAGGTTTAACCCACTGAGACACACAGGTGCACCAATACAGTCATTTCAAGAGATGCAGAAAAAGCAATAGAGAAAGTACAACATACATTCATGACAAATACCTCAACAAAGTAGGTTTAGAGGGAACATACCTGAACATAATCAAGGGTGTATATGAAAAACACAGTTAACATCATGAGGAAAAACTGAGAGCTTTTCCTTTAAGGTCAGGAACAAGACAAGGATGTCCAGTCTTACTACAGCAATCAGAAAGCAAAAAGAAATAAAAGGCATCAAAATCAATAAGGAAATAGTAACACTTCACTATTTGCAGATGATGTGATACTCTAAATAAAAATAAATAAATAAATAACATAAAAAGCTCAAAAAGACTCCACCACAAAACTACTAGAATTGATAAATTAATTCAGTGATGTTGCAAGATGTAAAATCATTGTGCAGAAACCTATTACACTTCTAGAAACTTACTAATAAAGCAGCAGATAGAGAAATTAAGAAAATAATCTTGTTTACAGTTGCACCAAATATAATAAAATATCTAAGAATATAATTAACCAAAGAGGTGAAAGACCTGTACACTGATAACTATAAAACTCCAATGAAAGAAATTGAATATGAGAAAGAGAAATGGAAAGACATTCCATGCTATGGATTGGAATAACAAATACTGGTAAATGTCTGTATTATGCAAAGGAGTCTACACATTTAATGTATGCCTTAACAAAATACCAGAGCGTTTTTCACAGAAGTATAACAGACAATCCTAAAATTTGTGTGGAACTGCAAAAGAACTGGAATGGCCAAGGCAATCTTGGGCAGGGGGTGGGGGTGGGGGCAAACTATGGGAATATAGGTATCCCATTTCGAAATTCCAAGTTATACTACAAAGCTGTAAAATTAAAGCAGTATGGTAGTGCCACAAAAATAGAGACATAGATCAATAGAACAGATTACAAAACCCAGAAATAAACAATTACATGCTCAATTAACTTTCATATTTATTTTTTAATTTTTTATTTTTTTATAAACATATCATGTATTTTTATCCCCAGGGGTACAGGTCTGAGTCACCAGGTTTACACACTTCACAGCACTCATGATAGCACATACCCTCCCCAATGTCCATAACCCCACCCCTCTCTCCTGACCCCCCTTCTCACTGCAACCCTCAGTTTGTTTTGGGAGATTAAGAGTCATTTATGGTTTGTCTCCCTCCCGATCCCATCTTGTTTCATTTATTCTTCTCCTACCCCCCTAACCCCCCATGTTGCATCTCCACTTCCTCATATCAGGGAGGTTATATGATAGTTGTCTTTCTCCGATTGACTTACTTAACTAAGCATGATACCCTCTAGTTCCATTCACGTCGTCGCAAATGGCAAGATTTCATTTCTTTTGATGGCTGCATAGTATTCCATTGTGTATATATACACCACATCTTCTTTATCCATTCATCTGTTAATGGCCATCTAGGTTCTTTCCATAGTTTGGCTATTGTAGACATTGCTGCTATAAACATTCAGGTGCACATGCCCCTTTGGATCACTACGTTTGTATCTTTAGGGTAAATACCGAGTAGTGCAATTGCTGGGTCATAGGGTAGTTCTATTTTCAACTTTTTGAGGAACCTCCATGCTGTTTTCCAGAGTGGTTGCACCAGCTTGCATTCCCACCAACAGTGTAGGAGGGTTCCCCTTTCTCCACATCCTCACCAGCATCTGTCATTTCCTGACTTGTTAATTTTAACCATTCTGACAGGTGTGAGGTGATACCTCATTGTGGTATTGATTTGTATTTCCCTGATGCCGAGTGATGTCTGTTGGCCATCTGGATGTCTTCTTTGCAGAAATGTCTGTTCATGTCCTCTGCCCATTTCTTGATTGGATTATTTGTTCTTTGGGTGTTGAGTTTGCTAAGTTCTTTATAGATTTTGGATACTAGTCCTTTATCTGATATGTCGTTTGCAAATATCTTCTCCCATTCTGTCAGTTGTCTTTTGATTTTGTTAACTGTTTCCTTTGCTGTGCAAAAGCTTTTGATCTTGATGAAATCCCAATAGTTCATTTTTGCCCTTGCTTCCCTTGCCTTTGGCGTTGTTCCTAGGAAGATGTTGCTGAGGCAGAGGTCGAAGAGGTTGCTGCCTGTGTTCTCCTCAAGGATTTTGATGGATTCCTTTCGCACATTGAGGTCCTTCTTCCATTTTGAGTCTATTCTCGTGTGTGGTGTAAGGAAATGGTCCAATTTCATTTTTCTGCATGCGGCTGTCCAATTTTCCCAACACCATTTATTGAAGAGGCTGTCTTTTTTCCATTGGACATTCTTTCCTGCTTTGTCAAAGATTAGTTGACCATAGAGTTGAGGGTCTATTTCTGGGCTCTCTATTCTGTTCCATTGATCTATGTGTCTGTTTTTGTGCCAATACCATGCTGTCTTCATGATGACAGCTTTGTAATAGAGCTTGAAGTCCGGAATTGTGATGCCACCAACTTTGGCTTTCTGTTTCAATATCCCTTTAGCTATTTGAGGTCTTTTCTGCTTCCACATAAATTTTAGGATTATTTCTTCCATTTCTTTGAAAAAATGGATAGGATTTTGATAGGGATTGCATTAAATGTGTAGATTGCTTTAGGTAGCATAGACATTTTCACAATATTTGTTCTTCCAATCCAGGAGCATGGAACATTTTTCCATTTCTTTGTGTCTTACTCAATTTCTTTCATGAGTAGTTTATAGTTTTCTGAGTATAGATTCTTAGCCTCTTTGGTTAGGTTTATTCCTAGGTATCTTGTGGTTTGGGGTGCAATTGTAAATGGGATTGACTCCCTAATTTCTCTTTCTTCTGTCTTGTTGGTGGTGTAGAGAAATGCATCTGATTTCTGTGCATTGATTTTATATCCGAACACTTTACTAAATTTCTGTACAAGTTCTAGCAGATTTGGAATGGAGTCTTGGGTTTTCCACATATAGTATCATATCATCTGCAAAGAGTGATAGTTTGACTTATTCTTTGCTGATTTGGATGCCTTTAATTTCTTTTTGTTGTCTGATTGCTGAGGCTAGGACTTCTAGTACTACGTTGAATAGCAGTGGTGATAATGGACATCCCCGCCATGCTCCTAACCTTAGCGGAAAAGCTTTCAGTTTTTCTCCATTGAGAATGATATTTGCAGTGTGTTTTTCATGGATGGCTTTGATAATAGTGAGGTAATTGCCCTCTATCCCTACCCTTTGAAGAGTTTTGATCAGGAATGGATGTAGTACTTTGTCAAATGCTTTTTCAGCATCTATTGAGAGTATCATATCGTTCTTCTTCTTTCTTTGCTTAATGGGTTTTATCACATTGATTGATTTGTGGATGTTGACCCAAACTTGCAGCCCTGGAATAAATCCCACTTGGTCGTAGTGAATAATCCTTCTAATGTACTGTTGAATCCTATTGGCTAGTATTTTGGTGAGAATTTTCGCATCTGTGTTCATTAAGTATATTGGTGTGTATTTCTCTTTTTTGATGGGATCCTTGTCTGGTTTTGGGATCAAGGTGAGGCTGGCCTCATAAAATGAGTTTTGAAGTTTTCCTTCCATTTCTTTTTTTTGGAACAGTTTCAGGAGAATAGGAATTAGTTCTTCTTTAAATGTTTGGTAGAATTCCCCTGGGAAGCCGTCTGGCCCTGGGCTTTTGTTTGCTTGGATATTTTTGATGACTGTTTCAATCTCCCTACTGGTTATGGGTCTGCTCAAGTTTTGTATTTCTTCCTGGTTCAGTTGAGGTAGTTTATATGTCTCTAGGAATGCATCCATTTCTTCCAGATTGTCAAATTTGTTTGCATAGAGTTGCTCATTGTATGTTCTTATGATTGTGTGTATTTCTTTGGTGTTAGTTGTGATCTCTCCTCATTCAGCATGATTTTATATATTTGGGTCTTTTCTCTTTTCTTTTTGATAAGTCTGGCCAGGGATTTATCAATCTTGTTAATTATTTCAAAGAACCAGCTCCTAATTTCATTGATTTGTTCTATTCTTTTTTTTTATTTGTTTCTATTTCATTGATTTCTGCTCTGATCTTTATTATTTCTCTTCTCCTGCTGGGTTTAGGCTTTCTTTCTTGTTCTTTCTCCAGCTCCTTTAGGTGTAGGGTTAGGTTGTGTATTTGAGACTTTTCTTGTTTCTTGAGAAAGGCTTGTACTGCTATATATTTTCCTCTCAGGACTGCCTTTGCTGTGTCCCACAGATTTTGAACCGTTGTGTTTTCATCAACATTTGTTTCCATGAATTTTTTCAATTCTTGTTTAATTTCCTGGTTGACCCATTCATTCTTTAGAAGAATGCTGTTTAGTCTCCATGTATTTGTGTTCTTTCCAAATGTCCTCTTGTGATTGAGTTCTAGCTTCAGAGCATTGTGGTCTGAAAATATGCAGGGAATGATCCCAATCTTTTGATACTGGTTGAGATCTGATTTAGGAACGAGGATGTGATCTATTCTGGAGAATCTTCCATGTGCACTAGAGAAGAAATGTGTATTCTGTTGCTTTGGGATGGAATGTTCTGAATATATCTGTGATGTCCATCCGGTCCAGTGTGTCATTTAAGGCCTTTATTTCCCTGTTGATCTTTTGCTTGGATGATCTGTCCATTTCACTGAGGGGAGTGTTAAAGTCCCCTACTGTTAATGTATTATTGGTGATGTGTTTCTTTGATTTTGTTATTAATTGGTTCATATAGTTGGCTGCTCCCACTTTAGTAGCATAGATATTTAAAATTGTTAAATCTTCTTGTTGGACAGACCCATTGAGTATGATATAGTGTCCTTCCTCATCTCTTATTATAGTCTCTGGCTTAAAATCTAATTGATCTGATATAAGGATTGCCACCTCAGCTTTCTTCTGATGTCCATTAGCATGGTAAATTCTTTTCCACCCCCTCACTTTAAATCTGGAGGTGTCTTCGGGCTTAAAATGAGTTTCTTATAGACAACATATTGATGGGTTTTGTTTTTTATCCATTCTGATACCCTGTGTCTTTTGATTGGGGCATTTAGCCCATTAACATTCAGGGTAACTATTGAGAGATATGAATTTAGTGCCATTGTATGGCCTTAAGGTGATTGTTACTGTATATTGTCTCTGTTCTTTTCTGACCTACTACTTCTGGGCTCTCTCTTTGCTTTGAGGACCCCTTTCTATATTTCCTGTAGAGCTGGTTTGGTGTTTACAAATTCTTTTAGTTTTTGTTTGTCCTGGAAATTTTTTATCTCTTCTTCTATTTTCAATGATAGCCTAGCTGGATATAGTAATCTTGGCTTCATGTTTTTCTCATTTAGTGCTCTAAATATATCATGCCAGTTCTTATGGCCTGCCAGGTCTCCGTGGATAAGTCTGCTGCCAGTCTAATATTTTTACCATTGTATGTTACAGACTTCTTTTCCCGGGCTGCTTTCAGGATTTTCTCTTTGTTGCTAAGACTTCTAAATTTTACTATCAGTTGACGGGGTGTAGACCTATTCTCTTTCATTTTGAGGGGAGTTCTCTGCACCTCCTGGATTTTGATGCTTATTCCCTTTGCATATTAGGGAAATTCTCTACAATAATTCTCTCCAATATACCTTCTGCTCCCCTCTCTCTTTCTTCTTCTGGAATCCCAATTATTCTAATGTTATTTCGTCTTATGATGTCACTTATCTCTCTAATTCTCCCCTCGTGGTCCAGTAGCTGTTTGTCCCTCTTTTGCTCAGCTTCTTTATTCTCTGTCATTTGGTCTTTTATATCACTAGTTCTTTTTTCTGCCTCATTTTTCCTAGCAGTGAGAGCCTCTATTTTTTGATTGCACCTCATTAATAGCTTCTTTGATTTCAACTTGGTTAGATTTTAGTTCTTTTATTTCTCCAGAAAGGGCTTTTATATGTATTCCGAGAGGGTTTCTCTAATATCTTCCATGCCTTTTTCAAGCCTGGCTAGAACCTTGAGTATTGTCATTCTGAACTCTAGATCTGATATATTACCCATGTCTGTATTGATTAGGTCCCTAGCCTTCGGTACTGCCTCTTGTTCTTTTTTTTTTTTTGTGATGAGTTTTTCTGCCTTGTCATTTTGTCCAGATAAGAGTATATCAAGGAGCGGCAGCCGCATCTCCGCCTGCCCACGGGTCCTGTCCCCGTGCTCTAATAAATCACCTTTTGCACCAACGATGTCTTAAGAATTCTTTCTTTAGGGGCGCCTGGGTGGCTCAGTGGGTTAAGCTGCTGCCTTCGGCTCAGGTCATGATCTCAGGGTCCTGGGATCGAGCCCCGCATTGGGCTGTCTGCTCAGCAGGGAGCCTGCTTCCCTCTCTCTCTCTGCCTGCCTCTCCATCTACTTGTGATTTCTCTCTGTCAAATAAATAAATAAAATCTTTTAAAAAAAATGAGTATATCAAGGAGCAAATAACATACTGAAAGGGTGGAAAAGACCCTAGGAAAATGCACTTTAACCAAATCAGAAGAGACCCCAAATCATTGGAGGGAGAAAGGGGATAAAAAGACGTTCAGAAAAAAAAATTAAAAAAGGAAACAAAGAAAAAATACAAAAGAATATATATATAGATAGATAGATAGATAGATAAACTAGTTAAAAAACATTAAAAAAGAAAAGGGTAAAAGTTAAAAAAAATTAGGAGAAGAAAAAAAAATTAAATTAAAAATAAATTAAATTAACCACAAGACTAAAGAATCATGGGGAGAAAGCCATGAGTTTCGTGCTTTGCTTTTACCTCCTCTGGAATTCTGCTGCTCTCTTTAGTAGGTGAACTTTGTCTTGGCTGGATTTCTTGTTGATCTTCTCGGGGAGGGGCCTGTTATAGTGATTCTCAAGTGTCTTTGCATGAGGCGGAATTGCACCGCCCTTACCAGGGGCCAGGCTAAGTAATCTCAGGTTTCCTTTCGGGAGCATTTGTCTCCTGAATGCTTTCCCTAGAGTTCTGGAGGACGGGAATGAAAATGGCGGCCTCACAGTCTCTGGCCTGGAGGAGCCGAGAGCTTGGGGACCCGCTCCTCTATATGCCCTCAGAGAAAAGAGTCCAATCACTCCCATCTCCCTGGCCTCTCCCGCCCTCCAAGCTCACCCAGCCTGGAACTGGTTCAAGGTAACCCCGAGCTGAGAGCTCACTCCTTGGCTCTGTCTCTGTAGCCGGCTTCCCTGGTCTAATACCTGCAAGCTCTGTGACACTCAGACACCCCCAATCTTTCTGTAACCCTGCGGGACCTAGAGCCACACTGGCCCCGTGTAGGCTTCACCTCGGTGTAGCCTCTGGAGCTATGTCCCTCAGTGGAGCAGACTTTTAAGAGTCCTGATTTTGTGCTCTGTTGCTCTGCCGTTTGCAGGGAGCCGGCCCCTCCCCCCACGGTCTATCTTCCCATTGCTTTGAATTCACTTCTCCGCTGGTCCTACCTTTCAGAAAGTGGTCAATTTTCTGTTTCTAGAATTGCTGTTCTTCTTCTCTTCTATCTCCCGTTGGATTTGTAGGTGTTTGCAATGGTTTGATAAACTATCTAGGTAATCTCCTGCTACCTGATGTAGTCTCAGACTGCTATTTCTCTGCCATCTTGACTCCTCCTCTCATATTTATTTTTTGATTAAAAATATTTATTTATTTGAAAGAGAGAGTGTAGGAGTGGAGGGAAGGAGCAGAGAAAAGGAAGAAGCAGGTTCCATGCTGAGCAGGGAGCCCAATATGGGGCTCAATCCCAGAATCCCAAGATTGTGACTTGAGCCAAAGGCAGACACTTAGCTGACTCAGCCACCCAGGCACCCCAGTCGATTAAATTTCAATAAAGGAGGCAATAATATGCAATGGGGAGAAGATAGTCTCTTTAACAAATGGTGTTGGGAATACTGGCTAGGTCCATGCAAAATAATGAAACTGAGCCATTCTCGTACACCATAAACCAAAATGAGCTCATAATGTATTGAGGGCCTAAATAGGAGACCTGAAACCATAACAATCCTAAAAGAGGACATAGTAGTTTCTTTAACATTGGTCATAGCAGCATCCTTCTGTATATATTTTTTGAGAGCAAGGGGAAATAAAGGAAATAAACTATTGGGAATATATCAAAATAAAAAGCACAGCAAAGGAATAAACTAAAAATACTAAAATTCAGCCTATCAATTGAAGGAGATACTTGCAAATGACATATCTGATAAAGGGGAAATATCCAAAATATACAAAGAGATACTCTTAAGCACCAAAAACCCCCTAAATAATCCAATTAAAAGTTGGCAGAAGACATCAACAGACATTTCTCCGCAAAGAAGACATCCATATGGCCAACAGACACATAAAAAGATGCTTATCATCAGTTATCATCAGGGAAATACAAATTAAAAGCACAATGAGATATCACCTCACATCTGTCAGAATGGCTAAAAACAAGAAAAGAACATTTTATCAAGTATGTGGAGGAAAGGGAACACTTGTGAACAGTTGGTGGTACAAACAGTTTGGAAAACAGTATTATGGTTTCTCAAAAAGTTAAATATAGAACTACTATGAGCCAGCACTCTAACAACTGGGATTTTATATAATTAGTGCACATCTATTAATTCAAAGGGATACAGACACCCCCTGTGTTTATAGTAGCAGCACCAAAGGGATACAGATACCCCCTGTGTTTATAGTAGCATTATTTCCAATAACGAAGATATGGAAGCTGCTCAGGTGTACATCAATTGATGATGGATAAAAAAGAAATGGTGTATGTATATATGATGTAATATTATTCAGTCATAAAAATGAAATTTTCCATTTGTAGCGACATGACTAGAGCTAGACAATATAATGTTAAGCCAAACGAGTCAATCAGAGAAAGAGAAATACCATATAATTTCATTTATCTGTGAAATTTAAGAAACAATCAACATAGAGGGAAAAAAGGAGAGAGACAAACCATAAAATAGGCACTTAACTCAAGACAACAAAGTCAGGGTTGCTAGAGGGTCAAGTGGATGATGGGCATTAATACCCATCCTTAAGGAGGACATGTGTGCTGAACACTGGATGTTGTAAGTGATGAATCACTAAATTCTACACCTGAAACTAATACTAAACTCTATGTTAAATAACTGGAATTTAAATAAAAATTTGAAACAGAACAAAAAGTGTGATATGTTTGTGTGGGAGGATGGGTGAAATAGGTTATGGATATTAAACAGTATACTTACCATGATGAAAAAAATAATAAAAAAATAATGTGGCAAAAATAAGGAATAAAAGGCATCCAGTTTGGTAAGTAAGAAGTCACACTCAGTATTTGCAGAAGTCTTGATACTATATAATGAAAACTCTGAAGACTTCACCAACAAAGGATTAAAACCAATAAAGTTCAGTGAATTTATAAAATATAAAATTAATATACTGTAATTCATTGTATTTTTAATGATTTACCTTGTGGGGGTGTGGATGGGGGAGAGGGAGAGAATCCTCAAACAGACTCCCTCTTGAGGGTGGAGCCCAATATGGGGCTCAATCCATGACCCCGAGACCCTGACCTGAGCTGAAATCAAGAGTCAGATGCTTAACTGACTGAGCTACCCAGGTGCCCCTGTTGTGTTTTTAGACATTATTAAGGCAGAAATAGCAGAAAGACAAATTAAGAAAATAATCCCATTTACAACTGCACCAAGAAGAATAATATTCCTAGGAATAAATTTAACCACAGAAGTAAAAAGGATATACTCTAAAAACTAAGATACTGATGAAAAAAACTGAAGACAACACAAATAAATGGAAACCTAGCCAATTTTCATGAATTGGAAGAATTCAGATTGTTAAAATGTTTATACTACTCAAAGCAGTCTAGAGTTTCAGTGAAATATAACAATGGCATTTTTCACAGAACTAGAACAAATAATAGTAAAATTTACATGGAACCACAAGAAACCTTGAATAGAGGAAGCAATCTTGAAGAAGAAAAAAAGCTGAAGGCATGACACTCCCAGATTTCAAGATAACTAAAATGCCATTGTAATCAAAATACTATGGTACTGGCATAAGAATAGACATATAGATCAATTGAAAGGGATAGGGAGGGGCACCTGGGAGACTTAGTCATTTAAGCATCTGCTTTCACCTCAGGTCATGATTTCAGGGTCTTGGGATGGAGCCCTGTATGCTTCCTACTCAGGGGAGTCTGCTTCTCTCTCTTCCTCTGCCCATCCCTCCTAGTTGTGCTCTTTCTTGACCTCTCTCTCTCTCTCTCAAATAAATAAAATCCTTAAAAAAATAAAAGGATAGGGAATCCAGAAATAAAATCACTTATATACATTAAATAATCAATCTATGTTAATAGAGACATAAATATACAATGGGAAATGACAGTCTACAACAAATGCTATTGGGAAAACTGGACAGCTACATGCATAGTAATGAAACTGTATTACCTTATTATGCCATATACAAAATTAAATATAAAATGGTTTAAAGACCCAACATCTGAAAGCTGAAACCATAAGTATCTTCAAAGAAAAGGGGCAGTAATCCGTTTGACATCAGCCTTGACAAAATATTTATTGATGTGTCTCCTCTGACAAAGGAAACAAAAGCCAATATAAACTATGGGGACTCCACCATGATAAGAAGCTTTTGCACAGCAAAGAAAGTTATGAACAAAACAAAAAGTGAACCTATTGAATGGGAGAAGGTATTTGCAAATAATATTATCTGATAAGGGACTAATATCCAAAATCCCTTATAAAAACAGATTTTTTTTAAAAATGGGCAAAGGATGAAATAGACATTTTTCTAAAGAAGATGTACAGATGGCCAACAGTCACATGAAAAGTTGCTCAACATCACAAATCATCAGGAACTTGCAAATCAAAGCCAAGATGAGAGATCAACTCACACCCAGCAGAAAAACTAGAATCAAAAAGAAATCACTAATGTTGATGAGATTGTGGAGAAAGGGGAACCCTCATGCACTGTTGGAATGTAAATTGCTCTAACCACTGTGGAAAACAGTATGGAAGATCCTTAAAAAATTAAAAATCAAAATACCGTGTGATCCAGTAATTTCAGTACTGGTAGTTGGTTCAAATAAAACAATAACACTGATTTGAAAAGATATATGCATTCCTTTTTTCATCACAGTGTCATATATGATAGCCAACTCATGTCAGCAACCTGGGCAATACCACCAATAGATGAATTATGAAGAGGGGGTGTACATATATACAATGGAATATTCCTTAGCCATAAAAAGAATGGCATCTTGACATTTGCAAAGACACAGATGGACCAATAGGGTATTATGCATAGTAGAGTAATTAAGACAGAAAAACACCATATGATTTCACCTATATGTGGAATGTAAAAAACAAAAACAAATTTGCAGACAAAAGCAGATACAGACACAAATACATAGAACAAACTGATGGTTTTCAAAGAGAATTCGAGGATAAACACAACAGTTGTAGGGGATTAAAAGGTACAGATTTGCAGTTATAATATAAAAAAGTTACAGGGATAAAAAAAAATACATCATACTAACTATAGCCATTGATTTTGTAATAACATTGTTTGTTGACAGATGGTAACTACACTTACCATGGTTAACATTATGTAATGTATACAATTGTTGAATAACTATGTTGTGCGCCTGAAACTAATATAATGTATGTTAGCTATATTTTAATAAAGGAAAATAGGGGTGCCTATGTATCGCAGTCAGTTAAGTTTCTGTCTTCAGGTTCAGATCATGATCCCAGGGTCCTGGGATCGAGCCCCACATATAGCTCTCTGCTTAGTGGTGAGGTTGCTTCTCCCTCTCCCTCTGCCTACCGCTCTGAGTATTTGTGCTTGCTCTCTGTCCATTAAATAAATAAAAATCTTTCAATTTTTATTTTTTTAAAGATTTTGTTTATTTGTCAGAGAGAGAGAGAGAACACAAACAGGGGGAGCAGCAGACAGAGGGATAGGGAGCCTGATGTGGGACTCCATCCTAGGACCCTGGGGTCATGACCTGAGCCACAAGCAGATGCTTAAATGACTGCGACACCGAGGTGCTCCTAAATAAAAGCTTAAAAGAAAAATAAATTTTAAAAAAAATGAAAATTTTTCAAAAGTGAAATTTGTAAGCACAAAGAGACAACATGGGTGCATATACACAGAGAAAAGGCCATCATCTGGGGACATAGGAAATGACCCATCACCCATCTGCAAACCAAGGATCAAGGCCTCAGAAGAACTCAGACCTGCCCACATCCCCATGTTTGACTTCTGGCTAGAAGTTTCTCTAACTGAGAAACAGTTTCTCTAACTGAGAAACAAATTTCTGCTGTATTTTTTTAAGTGTTAAAGTATATAAAAGATAACCTCTTCGTGAGATGGAAGTCAACAACATATTAATAGGCTGTATGAAGAAAACAACAGATAAATAGAAAATGGAAAATATTTATATTCAGTTTGAAAAATGAAAGGATCTAGACTGCCTTGAAACAAGTGCTAGAGAAGTAAAAATGACATAATAGGAATTTTCTCAGTGACCCTTATTAAACTGACTATTATGTTAAATGTAAATGATACCATTTATTATTAGGAATGGTTTTCTCATACATGGGTAGTATAAGAATATAATGATGATGAAATATTAGATGTAATTTGCTACAAATTTTTGACATTTATCTTGGCTCTCCACATAAGATATATTATATTTCATGTTGCATTCATTTTTATTTTTCCAAATTTTTTCATTATTTGGAAAAAATTATATATATTTAAAGTGTGCAAGTGATCTTTGTATACATTATGAAATGATTATTAAAAACATGCTAATTAACAAAGTCATCACTTCACATAGTAACATTTTGTTCATTTACAGATAATGATATAAAAAGTTTTAGAAGATTCTAAAAGTTAACTTATGTAAATTTTCAAATTATTTTTCACTATTAGCAACTAGACAGGAGTACTCCCTATTATTGTACATCTAGACCTTACACAACTTAGTAAAAAAAACTTGGAGGTAGTGAACATCTTGACATTTCTGATACTACACGCATTTAATAAACACCATTCCATGCTCTGCTGTAAGACTTGTTGAAATTACATATAACTAAAATTCTGCAGTATTTCCCATTTATTGTATATCATATGTCAATAAAATTTTATACTCCAAAATCATCATTTTATTGAAACTAACATTTTTTTCAGTAAGATATATATTATTCTCTTACATACATATAACATAATTTTTGATTCTATGACTCCATTCACATGTGGGTTATGAGCACAACTGGGCTAATATGAAAAATACTACAGAAATTGTGAAAAAATATGTATCTTTGAGAAACAAATCATTTCAGTTTTATATGTACTCAGATTTCTAAAAAAATAGGTATTGATATCTGATATACTAGGTGGAAAATATATGATAATTTTCAATAATTTCCTGACTCTTTCTATAGAAACAAAAGAAAACATGGGATTTAAAAAAAAAAAAGTTGCCTGGATTAATAAATATAAATCAAATTCTTACTAGAGAAAAAAAAATGTTTCCAATAGAAATAATGATCAACCTCATATAAATACCTACGGAGTTTATAAACATATCTACACAACCATTAACAACACAAAACATACCTCAATTGTAATATATCCAGTTCATACCGAAAAATTCACCTGAGGAAAGTAATGAAAACCAAAACAGCCATAAATACTATGTATACTATAATTGATTCTGCAACAGAAAGTAAGCTAAAATATATAAGACAACTTATACTGAGTAATTAATTTTAAAAAATGATCATTTCTATGGAATATAAAAAATCTGTGAACAGGCCTACTCAAGCAAGGGCTGTGAACCCGGAGCCTGGCCAGATAGATGGGGACTCCCCCACTGGAGGAGAGTCGGGGGGGTGGGGGGGGCCATCCATCCTCCACGGGAGGTGGCCCTGTGTGGGGCCTGCTCCCTGACTTCCTGACTGGGCAATGTCTGGTGGCTTTGCCAAGGCCCCTGGGTGAGAGCAAGGGCTGCCTGCCTGCCCCGAGTCGGGGCTTGTGTGAGTGCTGGGTTCCCCTTTCCAGGGAGCCTCCTGGATGTGGCCCTGTGGGCTGCAGGTGGGGCCAGCCATTTCTGGCGGTGGGGCCAGCCGTTTCTTTCTCGGTGGGGCTTGTGGTGGGGCTTGTCGGGTCAGCCCAAGGTGGGGGTGACCTCAGCCTGTAGCCCCAGGCCTTGGGACGAAGCACAAAAGTGACTTGCAAGCCAGCGAGGTGGGTGGCCGCCAGCTTGTCCAGGACAGGTCCTGTCCACGTAAAGCCTCAGGCAGAGTCACAGAGGCCGGTTCCTGTGTCCTTTGCCCTTCATTTCTCCCAAGAGCAGGAGCCAAGAAAAATGGGGCAGCACAAAAGGAAGGAAGAAGGCCTGCAGGGTGTGTGTCCTCCTGGGAGGTGGTCATTTGGCCCTGTGTACTTATTTGGTGGTCCCCTTGGGTCCCCTTGGCTGGTTTGTTTCTCTTGCTCTGGTTCGTCATGCCCAGTTATGGTGTCCAGTGGTGGTGGTAGTGGTAGTGGTGGTCCTGGTGGTGGTGGGTTTTCTTCTCGAGGGTGTTTTTGCCTTGTGGTGGGGGTGGGGGGGGGCGGGGGCGGTGGGGGGATGGTAGTGGGGAAAGTCAGGTGGGGCGGTGGTGGGGGTTTGTTTAGGTTTTCCTTTTCCTTTGTGCTTTCCCTTTCTTGGTTGGTGTGTGGGTTGGGGTGGGGGGCAGTGTGTAGGGGTTGAGATGTGTGTGTTGTGGTTGTTGCCCGTTTTGTTTTGTCTGTTTTGACTTTAGAAGGTGCTGAGGCCCAAGGTCCGCAGGGGGAGGGCTACGGGTTCAGCTGGCATTCCTGGAGCCATACTGCCATCAAGCGGAAATCGTTTCTGTCCCGGGGAGGTGCCTGGGCTCTCCTGCTGAGGGGAGCCCAGGAGCAGGAAGGAGAAGGCTCCAGTGTGTCCCTGTGTGTACTGTGGTGGGGAGGTGGCGGTTGGCGGTGGGGCCAACGGGAAGCGGTGGGTCCTGTGCACGCACCTGGACACCTGGCTCCCGGTCCTGTCTTCCCCGCTCTGCTTCTGCTGGATCCGAGACTGGAGCTGAGGAAGTCACTCAGAAACCCCGGGGGCAGCCCGAGATGGCTGCCTGGGAACCCCCTACACCTCCCCCCCCCCGCCCCCCACCCCCCCCCCCCCCCCGGAGCTGCCCGGGACTGCCAAGCACCAGTGGCCCCGAACCCAGGGCCTCTAAACGCCTCCGCTCCCGGGGAGGCCAGGGATGGCCCCAGGCAGGGCACCCTGCTGCTCCCCAGAAAGGACAGCAGAAGAAATGTCCGCCTGGTCCCTGTGGACAGGGGTGAGTTGCTTCCCCTGGGCCCACCCCAAAATGGCTGACGGGGAAGCTCCGCCCCCCTGGGCTGTTTGGTCTTGGGGCTGCCTGCTGTGTCCCCAGGGCCCCTAGAGCTCCTGCTTCCTCACTGGGTCCCAGCAACAGGCACACTTCCCTCTAGGCCTCAGAGCCCAGATCGGGGAAACCCTGGCTTGAGCCCAGCACAGCCCACCCAGCGCATCCCTTCTGACCCCTGTGCCTGGCAGAAGGCGCCATGCTGCTGCTGGGCTTTTCAGAGACCTTTTCCGCTGGATGGCACTGTGGCTGCAGAAATGACAGTCACCCCTCTCCCTGCCCCCCACCGGGCTTTCTGCCCTCCACTCCCCTGCTCCTCACCTTTGCTGCCCGGCACAGAGAGGGGAACAGCAAGGACCACCACACAAATCATCCATCCTCCTCCTGCAGCCTCCTCCAGCCTCCTCTGCCTCTTCCCCCGCTCCCCCCTCCCTAGGCTGGGCTCCTGGCCAACTTGACCACTTTGTGGTAAACCTGCAAGAGTATGCAGGCTTTGCTTTTTCTTTTTCTTCAGGGGTTTAGTGTAATTGCGGTAACTGAACATGCGGTGTTATATATTGGTTTCAGGTGTCCAGTATAGGGATTCATCAGCTACTTAGGTCACCTGCTGCTCAGCAGGACAAGTGCACTCCCTAATCCCCATCACCCCTTTCAGGCAACACTCCCTCCCCACTGGTAACCATCAGTTTTCTCTAAGACTCTATTTCTTGATCTCTCTCTCTCTCTCTCTCTCTTTCTGTGTGTGTGTGTGTGTGTGTGTGCCCGCGCGCTCATTTGTATTCTTTTCTTGAAATCTGCATAGGAGTGAAATCATATGGTATTGTCTTTCTTTGACTGATTCACTCACCTAGCATTATACTCTCTGTACCACCCCCCCCACCACCACCACCCCATCCCTGTGAATGGCAAGAAGATTATTTCATTTTCATTTCAAGGGTGAATAGTATTCCCCTGACTCTGTGTGTGTGTGTGTGTGTGTGTGTGTGTGTCTGTGTCTGTGTGTATCTTTGCGTGCCTATGTACCACTTTGTCCATATGTCTTCTTTGTCCATTCGTCAATGCGAATGGCACATGGGCTGCTCCTGTCTCTTGGCTATTGTAATGAATACTGCTGTAACATGGGGTTGCACGTATCCCTTTGAATACGTGTTCTTGGGCAATTATCCCGTATGCGATTGCTGGGAGCATAGGGTGCTTGTAGTTTCCCCTTTCCGAGGAACCTCCATAGTGTTTTGCACTGCGGCGGCCTTCTCAGTTTGTGTTGCCAGCAACAGTTTAGGAGTGTTCCTTTTCCTCCACATCCTCGCCAACGCCTGTTGTTTCTTGTGTTATTGCATTTTGGCTGGGCATTTCTTGACCCTGTCCATCCTCTTAGGCTCCCTGTGAAGACAGACGGGCCCTCAAGCGATCCCACCAGTGGGCTTGCAGATTTCTCTTTGACTTTGAATCTTCAGACTCCCCTGGCCGCTTGCTTGTCTCCACCGCACCTGTCCCTTGGCAGCAGACTCCCGTCTCTCCAAGCCTCGTGGTTCAGGGGACCACGGATTGGACCAGCGGGCAGCCAGGTGCCACAGGGGTCCAGAACCTGGTGACCAGTCCTGCAGCACGGGGTCCTGCCAAGTGTCACCCGGCTCTGAGGGCCCAGGCTACCTCCCTCCATGGAGGCCCCCGGGCACTGGTTTGTGGCCTGGGGTGGGCCCTTTCAGAGATGGGATGGGTTGCAGAGGTGGGTGTCCCGGGAGGCCACTCGGCATCTCTTAGGGAGCTCGGTGCGCGCTTGCCTAGAATGCCTCTGTTCTTGAGTTCCTGGCGCTGGGGGTGGGGGTGGGGGGCTTTCTGCCCCCTGGCGTTGGTGGCCCGGCTTCCCTGGATTCAGGTCTGCCCAGGAATCTTTTCCATGGGAATTGCTCAGTTTTCTTCCAGGGCTCCTGCAAATTTTGTCCCTTGGGCATGGGTGATGGAGGTCAGGAGGCCAGTGGAGTGGGAGGTGGGGGCGGGGGCGTTGCAGTTTGGAGAGGGGTGTGTGGCTGAAGAGGGTTTGGGGACTTGGTCTGGTATGTAGCTCTCTCTGATTCTCAGCCTCACCTGTGGTTGATGCTCTAGTACCCAGGCCCTGTATTCTCCCGGGAAAACGAATGAGCTGGAGGACCGGCGAGCAGAGGAGGAGGAAGGAGGGGTGTGTGTGTGTGTGTGTGTGTGTGTGTGTGTGTGTGTGTGTGCGCGCGCGCGCGCGCAGGCCTGGGAGTGTGCTTGTGTGTGTGTGCGTGTGGCAGGAGGGTCCGGGATCCCCCTACCTCCAAACACCACCCCCTTCTGAGGAACCACGGAACACCTTAATGCTGCCCCGCGTTTCCAGGCAGGCAGGCAGGCAGGCAGGCAACACCAGGGATAAGGGCCTTGCCTTGAATCCAGCAGCAGGCTGGGATGCAAAGCAAAGCAGTGGTCACCTCCGTGTGATTGTTTAAAGTCGTACCCTCCTAGCCATGCCACCCCGTGCCTGGACAACGTGATCCTGAGGCTTTCTACGGGTTCTCAGGTGGCTCCCTTCCTGGCCCTTTTGGGAAGGCTTCCTAGACGCCTGGGCCCATGAGAGCTCCGGTGGAGGGAAAATCCACACCCGCAGGGCAGGGAATTCCAACACTCCAACACTGGGTAGTATCTTAAGGACTCTTAGAATGGAGGACTCCTGTTTCGGACACTCTTCCACGCCAGGCTCTCCCAGGAATCGCGCAGACGTTTTGAACCTGGTGAGAGGAAAGAACACGCCAAAGACAACCCACAAACACTTTTTGAAAGTCGCCACCGTCCTGCCAAGTAGGGCCTGAGGTGGATCTTCCGCACGTATGCCAGGGCAGGGAGCGACCACAGCACAACTTCTTGGGAGAAATGCAGGGAGAAAGAAGGGCCGGGATTGGGTCCCCCAAGTGGTGGAATCCCCACTCTGCAGCATCTGGGGTCATCCTTGTTTTCTCACATCTGGATGCAGCCCCTCCACACCTTTCCCCGTAGTCCTGCCCATGCTTACCTTTGAAAACTCGGGCACATACCTACACGCCCGCACACGCCCGCACACGCCCGCACACACGCACAGACACGCACATCCAGCCACACGGGGGCAGGCACACAGGCCCGCGGGCTCCTGTGCACACGCGCGCGCGCGCGCGCGCGCACACACACACACACAAACACACACACACAGAAACAGAGACACACAGGCCTACGTGCCTACGGGTAGACCCATCTGGGCTGGCACCCACACTCGCACACCGAGAATCTCTGTGCAAGGAGGCTCAGTGGACCCCACGGACGCCCTTCCTTGTTTCCTTTCTTTTCTCCTTGCCCCTTTGTGTTTGGCCTCCCACTCCTCATTTGGGTCGTAGAGCATGGCAAAACAGGCCTCTCTCTGGACAGGGTTCGTTCAAGTGGCTCGCCTAAGTGGCTGAGACTTTGTCTTGGCACATGGCTCTTCCCCTAGGAGGCCACTGCTGGTTTACCCCCCCCCCCCCCCCGCCCCCCCCCCCCCCCCCCCCCCCCCCCCCCCCCCCGCAGAGAGATGCCTTCCTAGGTCGCATTCGTTCTCCTCCTCCACCAGGATTCCTTCTTTGCCTGCGCTTTGCTCTCCCCACTTTTGGCTCCTTACCTGGACGTCTTCACTGGCCCTGCTTCCCCTGTGGCTGTCCCCAGATTCACCTTCACGTGTCCCGTGGAAGGGAAAAATGGCCCGCGTGGATTGGGGGAGCAAAGGGGCATCCCCTCACAACCATCCCTTTCTTACCCTGGGAGAGTAACTCCCCCTTCTCCTCTCCTGTCACCACGCACGCCACCGCCCACCCGCCGCCGCTCCCCGCCAGCCCTGGTTTCCGGGGTTTCCTCCTACCCACTCTTGGCCCTGTGTGCGTAGCCGGGACTCTTTGGCTCTTTGGGCCCTGTGGAGTGTGCCCATGACATATTTAAGGTGTGGCTCAGCCTGCCCTTTTACCCTCCTTAGGGCCTACAGGCCGACCTCTGGGTCAGGACCCTTGATGGCCTCAGGAGGGATCCTGTGGCAAGAGGCGGCCTGGCCAGGCCGTTGCGCCCTTCCCTGGCGAGGCCGCCTGTAGCTTGTGTCTCCTTGCTGTAGCTTGGGTCTCCTTGTCATTCCATGTGCCTGTTACCCCCACAGTGAGGCGCGCCTGGACTGCGCCCACGTCCACGAGGGCCCTGGCCCTGGCCCTGGCGCGGTGGCTGGTGGTGACATTGTGCTTCTCTCTTTCCTTTCCTTTCCCTTTGCATGCTAAGGCTAGGGGCCAGGATGGGTGGGGGGTGAGGGGCGTGGTGGGAGGGGGGAATGGGTGGGGATGGGTGTGCTAGGGGCAGAGGGGAGGTGTGCTGGGAGGTGGGGGTGGGCTTGCGGGGCAGGGGCTGGGGGCGGTGCAGGGGCTGGGGCAGCAGGGCCCTGTGTGATTCCGAGGGTGGGGAGGGGCGGCTGGAGGCAGCCGGGGACCCAGGGATCCTCCTTCTACCCCTGGTCTCCGGGGTATGAGGGAGACACAGGTGCAGCAGAAGGCAGGAGTGAGGAGGTGCCGCCGTTTGCGAACTTTGTGACCCCGTGGCGGTGGCAGTCAGGCTCATCCTTGAAAAACACGATCCAGAAGTTCCTTTGCAAGGGAACCACATCAGGAAGTCAGGACTCGGCAAAAGATGCCTTGGCTTTCCAGTCCTTGCAGTTCTTGTCCTTACCAAAGCTCTTAAAGTCAGTGCTTGGACCCGCTGGAACCTCACCGAGTTGTGCCCTCCTTCCCCTGATTCAGGGAGTGCCTGCGAGCTGGGGTCCTCCAGTTCCGCAGGCCAAGGCGGGCCGAGCAAGCACAGCCCACCGGCCAGCGCCCCCCACCCGCCGCACACGCACGGGTACACAGGCCCACAGGCACCCTCCCACAGGCACGCACCGTGCACACACTGAGCATACTCCCAACACGCCACACGCTCACTCCCACCGGGACGCGGACACACACACACTCTCAGGCGTGTCCCTCAGAGAGGCCGCAGGCCGTTCTGGGTTGCCTGAGCTGGTCATGTGTGAACAGGCCTGCTCAAGCGAGGGCTGTGAACCCGGAGCCTGGCCTGTTTACCCAGATAGATGGGGACTCCCCCACTGGAGGAGAGTCGGGGGGGGGGGCCATCCTCCACGGGAGGTGGCCCTGTGTGGGGCCTGCTCCCTGACTTCCTGACTGGGCAATGTCTGGTGGCTTTGCCAAGGCCCCTGGGTGAGAGCAAGGGCTGCCTGCCTGCCCCGAGTCGGGGCTTGTGTGAGTGCTGGGTTCCCCTTTCCAGGGAGCCTCCTGGATGTGGCCCTGTGGGCTGCAGGTGGGGGCCAGCCATTTCTGGCGGTGGGGCCAGCCGTTTCTTTCTCGGTGGGGCTTGTGGTGGGGCTTGTCGGGTCAGCCCAAGGTGGGGGGGGTGACCTCAGCCTGTAGCCCCAGGCCTTGGGACGAAGCACAAAAGTGACTTGCAAGCCAGCGAGGTGGGTGGCCGCCAGCTTGTCCAGGACAGGTCCTGTCCACGTAAAGCCTCAGGCAGAGTCACAGAGGCCGGTTCCTGTGTCCTTTGCCCTTCATTTCTCCCAAGAGCAGGAGCCAAGAAAAATGGGGCAGCACAAAAGGAAGGAAGAAGGCCTGCAGGGTGTGTGTCCTCCTGGGAGGTGGTCATTTGGCCCTGTGTACTTATTTGGTGGTCCCCTTGGGTCCCCTTGGCTGGTTTGTTTCTCTTGCTCTGGTTCGTCATGCCCAGTTATGGTGTCCAGTGGTGGTGGTAGTGGTAGTGGTGGTCCTGGTGGTGGTGGGTTTTCTCGAGGGTGTTTTTTGCCTTGTGGTGGGGGTGGGGGGGGGGGGGGCCGGTGGGGGGATGGTAGTGGGGAAAGTCAGGTGGGCGGTGGTGGGGGTTTGTTTAGGTTTTCCTTTTCCTTTGTGCTTTCCCTTTCTTGGTTGGTGTGTGGGTGGGGTGGGGGCAGTGTGTAGGGGTTGAGATGTGTGTGTTGTGGTTGTTGCCCGTTTTGTTTGTCTGTTTTGACTTTAGAAGGTGCTGAGGCCCAAGGTCCGCAGGGGGAGGGCTACGGGTTCAGCTGGCATTCCTGGAGCCATACTGCCATCAAGCGGAAATCGTTTCTGTCCCGGGGAGGTGCCTGGGCTCTCCTGCTGAGGGGAGCCCAGGAGCAGGAAGGAGAAGGCTCCAGTGTGTCCCTGTGTGTACTGTGGTGGGGAGGTGGCGGTTGGCGGTGGGGCCAACGGGAAGCGGTGGGTCCTGTGCACGCACCTGGACACCTGGCTCCCGGTCCTGTCTTCCCCGCTCTGCTTCTGCTGGATCCGAGACTGGAGCTGAGGAAGTCACTCAGAAACCCCCCGGGGCAGCCCGAGATGGCTGCCTGGGAACCCCCTACACCTCCCCCGCCCAGCCCCCTACCCCCTCCCCCCCCCGGAGCTGCCCGGGACTGCCAAGCACCAGTGGCCCCGAACCCAGGGCCTCTAAACGCCTCCGCTCCCGGGGAGGCCAGGGATGGCCCCAGGCAGGGCACCCTGCTGCTCCCCAGAAAGGACAGCAGAAGAAATGTCCGCCTGGTCCCTGTGGACAGGGGTGAGTTGCTTCCCCTGGGCCCACCCCAAAAAATGGCTGACGGGGAAGCTCCGCCCCCCTGGGCTGTTTGGTCTTGGGGCTGCCTGCTGTGTCCCCAGGGCCCCTAGAGCTCCTGCTTCCTCACTGGGTCCCAGCAACAGGCACACTTCCCTCTAGGCCTCAGAGCCCAGCCCAGATCGGGGAAACCCTGGCTTGAGCCCAGCACAGCCCACCCAGCGCATCCCTTCTGACCCCTGTGCCTGGCAGAAGGCGCCATGCTGCTGCTGGGCTTTTCAGAGACCTTTTCCGCTGGATGGCACTGTGGCTGCAGAAATGACAGTCACCCCTCTCCCTGCCCCCCACCGGGCTTTCTGCCCTCCACTCCCCTGCTCCTCACCTTTGCTGCCCGGCACAGAGAGGGGAACAGCAAGGACCACCACACAAATCATCCATCCTCCTCCTGCAGCCTCCTCCAGCCTCTGCCTCTTCCCCCGCTCCCCCTCCCTAGGCTGGGCTCCTGGCCAACTTGACCACTTTGTGGTAAACCTGCAAGAGTATGCAGGCTTTGCTTTTTCTTTTTCTTCAGGGGTTTAGTGTAATTGCGGTAACTGAACATGCGGTGTTATATTGGTTTCAGGTGTCCAGTATAGGGATTCATCAGCTACTTAGGTCACCTGCTGCTCAGCAGGACAAGTGCACTCCCTAATCCCCATCACCCCTTTCAGGCAACACTCCCTCCCCACTGGTAACCATCAGTTTTCTCTAAGACTCTATTTCTTGATCTCTCTCTCTCTCTCTCTCTCTTTCTGTGTGTGTGTGTGTGTGTGTGTGCCCGCGCGCTCATTTGTATTCTTTTCTTGAAATCTGCATAGGAGTGAAATCATATGGTATTGTCTTTCTTTGACTGATTCACTCACCTAGCATTATACTCTCTGTACCACCCCTGCCACCACCACCCCATCCCTGTGAATGGCAAGAAGATTATTTCATTTTCATTTCAAGGGTGAATAGTATTCCCCTGACTCTGTGTGTGTGTGTGTGTGTGTGTGTGTGTGTGTCTGTGTCTGTGTGTATCTTTGCGTGCCTATGTACCACTTTGTCCATATGTCTTCTTTGTCCATTCGTCAATGCGAATGGCACATGGGCTGCTCCTCTCTTGTCTCTTGGCTATTGTAATGAATACTGCTGTAACATGGGGTTGCACGTATCCCTTTGAATACGTGTTCTTGGGCAATTATCCCGTATGCGATTGCTGGGAGCATAGGGTGCTTGTAGTTTCCCCTTTCCGAGGAACCTCCATAGTGTTTTGCACTGCGGCGGCCTTCTCAGTTTGTGTTGCCAGCAACAGTTTAGGAGTGTTCCTTTTCCTCCACATCCTCGCCAACGCCTGTTGTTTCTTGTGTTATTGCATTTTGGCTGGGCATTTCTTGACCCTGTCCATCCTCTTAGGCTCCCTGTGAAGACAGACGGGCCCTCAAGCGATCCCACCAGTGGGCTTGCAGATTTCTCTTTGACTTTGAATCTTCAGACTCCCCTGGCCGCTTGCTTGTCTCCACCGCACCTGTCCCTTGGCAGCAGACTCCCGTCTCTCCAAGCCTCGTGGTTCAGGGGACCACGGATTGGACCAGCGGGCAGCCAGGTGCCACAGGGGTCCAGAACCTGGTGACCAGTCCTGCAGCACGGGGTCCTGCCAAGTGTCACCCGGCTCTGAGGGCCCAGGCTACCTCCCTCCATGGAGGCCCCGGGCACTGGTTTGTGGCCTGGGGTGGGCCCTTTCAGAGATGGGATGGGTTGCAGAGGTGGGTGTCCCGGGAGGCCACTCGGCATCTCTTAGGGAGCTCGGTGCGCGCTTGCCTAGAATGCCTCTGTTCTTGAGTTCCTGGCGCTGGGGGGGGGGGGGGGGGGGGGGCTTTCTGCCCCCTGGCGTTGGTGGCCCGGCTTCCCTGGATTCAGGTCTGCCCAGGAATCTTTTCCATGGGAATTGCTCAGTTTTCTTCCAGGGCTCCTGCAAATTTTGTCCCTTGGGCATGGGTGATGGAGGTCAGGAGGCCAGTGGAGTGGGAGGTGGGGGGGGGGGGGGTTGCAGTTTGGAGAGAGGGGTGTGTGGCTGAAGAGGGTTTGGGGACTTGGTCTGGTATGTAGCTCTCTCTGATTCTCAGCCTCACCTGTGGTTGATGCTCTAGTACCCAGGCCCTGTATTCTCCCGGGAAAACGAATGAGCTGGAGGACCGGCGAGCAGAGGAGGAGGAAGGAGGGGTGTGTGTGTGTGTGTGTGTGTGTGTGTGTGTGTGTGCGCGCGCGCGCGCGCGCGCGCAGGCCTGGGAGTGTGCTTGTGTGTGTGTGTGCGTGTGGCAGGAGGGTCCGGGATCCCCCTACCTCCAAACACCACCCCCTTCTGAGGAACCACGGAACACCTTAATGCTGCCCCGCGTTTCCAGGCAGGCAGGCAGGCAGGCAGGCAACACCAGGGATAAGGGCCTTGCCTTGAATCCAGCAGCAGGCTGGGATGCAAAGCAAAGCAGTGGTCACCTCCGTGTGATTGTTTAAAGTCGTACCCTCCTAGCCATGCCACCCCGTGCCTGGACAACGTGATCCTGAGGCTTTCTACGGGTTCTCAGGTGGCTCCCTTCCTGGCCCTTTTGGGAAGGCTTCCTAGACGCCTGGGCCCATGAGAGCTCCGGTGGAGGGAAAATCCACACCCGCAGGGCAGGGAATTCCAACACTCCAACACTGGGTAGTATCTTAAGGACTCTTAGAATGGAGGACTCCTGTTTCGGACACTCTTCCACGCCAGGCTCTCCCAGGAATCGCGCAGACGTTTTGAACCTGGTGAGAGGAAAGAACACGCCAAAGACAACCCACAAACACTTTTGAAAGTCGCCACCGTCCTGCCAAGTAGGGCCTGAGGTGGATCTTCCGCACGTATGCCAGGGCAGGGAGCGACCACAGCACAACTTCTTGGGAGAAATGCAGGGAGAAAGAAGGGCCGGGATTGGGTCCCCCAAGTGGTGGAATCCCCACTCTGCAGCATCTGGGGTCATCCTTGTTTTCTCACATCTGGATGCAGCCCCTCCACACCTTTCCCCGTAGTCCTGCCCATGCTTACCTTTGAAAACTCGGGCACATACCTACACGCCCGCACACACGCCCGCACACGCCCACACACACACGCACAGACACGCACATCCAGCCACACGGGGGCAGGCACACAGGCCCGCGGGCTCCTGTGCACACGCGCGCGCGCGCGCGCACACACACACACACACACACACACACACACAGAAACAGAGACACACAGGCCTACGTGCCTACGGGTAGACCCATCTGGGCTGGCACCCACACTCGCACACCGAGAATCTCTGTGCAAGGAGGCTCAGTGGACCCCACGGACGCCCTTCCTTGTTTCCTTTCTTTTCTCCTTGCCCCTTTGTGTTTGGCCTCCCACTCCTCATTTGGGTCGTAGAGCATGGCAAAACAGGCCTCTCTCTGGACAGGGTTCGTTCAAGTGGCTCGCCTAAGTGGCTGAGACTTTGTCTTGGCACATGGCTCTTCCCCTAGGAGGCCACTGCTGGTATCCCCCTGGTCCCCCCCCCCCCCCCCCCCCCCCCCCAGGCAGAGATGCAGAGATGCCTTCCTAGGTCGCATTCGTTCTCCTCCTCCACCAGGATTCCTTCTTTGCCTGCGCTTTGCTCTCCCCACTTTTGGCTCCTTACCTGGACGTCTTCACTGGCCCTGCTTCCCCTGTGGCTGTCCCCAGATTCACCTTCACGTGTCCCGTGGAAGGGAAAATGGCCCGCGTGGATTGGGGGAGCAAAGGGGCATCCCCTCACAACCATCCCTTTCTTACCCTGGGAGAGTAACTCCCCCTTCTCCTCTCCTGTCACCACGCACGCCACCGCCCACCCGCCGCTCCCCGCCAGCCCTGGTTTCCGGGGTTTCCTCCTACCCACTCTTGGCCCTGTGTGCGTAGCCGGGACTCTTTGGCTCTTTGGGCCCTGTGGAGTGTGCCCATGACATATTTAAGGTGTGGCTCAGCCTGCCCTTTTACCCTCCTTAGGGCCTACAGGCCGACCTCTGGGTCAGGACCCTTGATGGCCTCAGGAGGGATCCTGTGGCAAGAGGCGGCCTGGCCAGGCCGTTGCGCCCTTCCCTGGCGAGGCCGCCTGTAGCTTGTGTCTCCTTGCTGTAGCTTGGGTCTCCTTGTCATTCCATGTGCCTGTTACCCCCACAGTGAGGCGCGCCTGGACTGCGCCCACGTCCACGAGGGCCCTGGCCCTGGCCCTGGCGCGGTGGCTGGTGGTGACATTGTGCTTCTCTCTTTTCCTTTCCCTTTGCATGCTAAGGCTAGGGGCCAGGATGGGTGGGGGGGTGAGGGGCGTGGTGGGAGGGGGGGGAATGGGTGGGGGGGATGGGTGTGCTAGGGGCAGAGGGGAGGTGTGCTGGGAGGTGGGGGTGGGCTTGCGGGGCAGGGGCTGGGGGCGGTGCAGGGGCTGGGGCAGCAGGGCCCTGTGTGATTCCGAGGGTGGGGAGGGGCGGCTGGAGGCAGCCGGGGACCCAGGGATCCTCCTTCTACCCCTGGTCTCCGGGGTATGAGGGAGACACAGGTGCAGCAGAAGGCAGGAGTGAGGAGGTGCCGCCGTTTGCGAACTTTGTGACCCCGTGGCGGTGGCAGTCAGGCTCATCCTTGAAAAACACGATCCAGAAGTTCCTTTGCAAGGGAACCACATCAGGAAGTCAGGACTCGGCAAAAGATGCCTTGGCTTTCCAGTCCTTGCAGTTCTTGTCCTTACCAAAGCTCTTAAAGTCAGTGCTTGGACCCGCTGGAACCTCACCGAGTTGTGCCCTCCTTCCCCTGATTTCAGGGAGTGCCTGCGAGCTGGGGTCCTCCAGTTCCGCAGGCCAAGGCGGGCCGAGCAAGCACAGCCCACCGGCCAGCGCCCCCACCCGCCGCACACGCACGGGTACACAGGCCCACAGGCACCCTCCCACAGGCACGCACCGTGCACACACTGAGCATACTCCCAACACGCCACACGCTCACTCCCACCGGGACGCGGACACACACACACACTCTCAGGCGTGTCCCTCAGAGAGGCCGCAGCCGTTCTGGGTTGCCTGAGCTGGTCATGTGTGAACAGGCCTGCTCAAGCGAGGGCTGTGAACCCGGAGCCTGGCCTGTTTACCCAGATAGATGGGGACTCCCCCACTGGAGGAGAGTCGGGGGGGGGGGGCATCCATCCTCCACGGGAGGTGGCCCTGTGTGGGGCCTGCTCCCTGACTTCCTGACTGGGCAATGTCTGGTGGCTTTGCCAAGGCCCCTGGGTGAGAGCAAGGGCTGCCTGCCTGCCCCGAGTCGGGGCTTGTGTGAGTGCTGGGTTCCCCTTTCCAGGGAGCCTCCTGGATGTGGCCCTGTGGGCTGCAGGTGGGGCCAGCCATTTCTGGCGGTGGGGCCAGCCGTTTCTTTCTCGGTGGGGCTTGTGGTGGGGCTTGTCGGGTCAGCCCAAGGTGGGGGTGACCTCAGCCTGTAGCCCCAGGCCTTGGGACGAAGCACAAAAGTGACTTGCAAGCCAGCGAGGTGGGTGGCCGCCAGCTTGTCCAGGACAGGTCCTGTCCACGTAAAGCCTCAGGCAGAGTCACAGAGGCCGGTTCCTGTGTCCTTTGCCCTTCATTTCTCCCAAGAGCAGGAGCCAAGAAAAATGGGGCAGCACAAAAGGAAGGAAGAAGGCCTGCAGGGTGTGTGTCCTCCTGGGAGGTGGTCATTTGGCCCTGTGTACTTATTTGGTGGTCCCCTTGGGTCCCCTTGGCTGGTTTGTTTCTCTTGCTCTGGTTCGTCATGCCCAGTTATGGTGTCCAGTGGTGGTGGTAGTGTAGTAGTGGTGGTGGTGGTGGTGGTGGGTTTTCTCGAGGGTGTTTTTTGCCTTGTGGTGGGGGGGGGGGGGGGGGGGGCGGGGGGGGGGGATGGTAGTGGGGAAAGTCAGGTGGGCGGTGGTGGGGGTTTGTTTAGGTTTTCCTTTTCCTTTGTGCTTTCCCTTTCTTGGTTGGTGTGTGGGTGGGGTGGGGGCAGTGTGTAGGGGTTGAGATGTGTGTGTTGTGGTTGTTGCCCGTTTTGTTTGTCTGTTTTGACTTTAGAAGGTGCTGAGGCCCAAGGTCCGCAGGGGGAGGGCTACGGGTTCAGCTGGCATTCCTGGAGCCATACTGCCATCAAGCGGAAATCGTTTCTGTCCCGGGGAGGTGCCTGGGCTCTCCTGCTGAGGGGAGCCCAGGAGCAGGAAGGAGAAGGCTCCAGTGTGTCCCTGTGTGTACTGTGGTGGGGAGGTGGCGGTTGGCGGTGGGGCCAACGGGAAGCGGTGGGTCCTGTGCACGCACCTGGACACCTGGCTCCCGGTCCTGTCTTCCCCGCTCTGCTTCTGCTGGATCCGAGACTGGAGCTGAGGAAGTCACTCAGAAACCCCGGGGGCAGCCCGAGATGGCTGCCTGGGAACCCCCTACACCTCCCCCGCCCAGCCCCCTACCCCCTCCCCCGGAGCTGCCCGGGACTGCCAAGCACCAGTGGCCCCGAACCCAGGGCCTCTAAACGCCTCCGCTCCCGGGGAGGCCAGGGATGGCCCCAGGCAGGGCACCCTGCTGCTCCCCAGAAAGGACAGCAGAAGAAATGTCCGCCTGGTCCCTGTGGACAGGGGTGAGTTGCTTCCCCTGGGCCCACCCCAAAATGGCTGACGGGGAAGCTCCGCCCCCCTGGGCTGTTTGGTCTTGGGGCTGCCTGCTGTGTCCCCAGGGCCCCTAGAGCTCCTGCTTCCTCACTGGGTCCCAGCAACAGGCACACTTCCCTCTAGGCCTCAGAGCCCAGATCGGGGAAACCCTGGCTTGAGCCCAGCACAGCCCACCCAGCGCATCCCTTCTGACCCCTGTGCCTGGCAGAAGGCGCCATGCTGCTGCTGGGCTTTTCAGAGACCTTTTCCGCTGGATGGCACTGTGGCTGCAGAAATGACAGTCACCCCTCTCCCTGCCCCCCACCGGGCTTTCTGCCCTCCACTCCCCTGCTCCTCACCTTTGCTGCCCGGCACAGAGAGGGGAACAGCAAGGACCACCACACAAATCATCCATCCTCCTCCTGCAGCCTCCTCCAGCCTCTGCCTCTTCCCCCGCTCCCCCTCCCTAGGCTGGGCTCCTGGCCAACTTGACCACTTTGTGGTAAACCTGCAAGAGTATGCAGGCTTTGCTTTTTCTTTTTCTTCAGGGGTTTAGTGTAATTGCGGTAACTGAACATGCGGTGTTATATTGGTTTCAGGTGTCCAGTATAGGGATTCATCAGCTACTTAGGTCACCTGCTGCTCAGCAGGACAAGTGCACTCCCTAATCCCCATCACCCCTTTCAGGCAACACTCCCTCCCCACTGGTAACCATCAGTTTTCTCTAAGACTCTATTTCTTGATCTCTCTCTCTCTCTCTCTCTCTCTCTTTCTGTGTGTGTGTGTGTGTGTGTGTGTGTGTGTGTGTGTGCCCGCGCGCTCATTTGTATTCTTTTCTTGAAATCTGCATAGGAGTGAAATCATATGGTATTGTCTTTCTTTGACTGATTCACTCACCTAGCATTATACTCTCTGTACCACCCCTGCCACCACCACCCCATCCCTGTGAATGGCAAGAAGATTATTTCATTTTCATTTCAAGGGTGAATAGTATTCCCCTGACTCTGTGTGTGTGTGTGTGTGTGTGTGTGTGTGTGTCTGTGTCTGTGTGTATCTTTGCGTGCCTATGTACCACTTTGTCCATATGTCTTCTTTGTCCATTCGTCAATGCGAATGGCACATGGGCTGCTCCTGTCTCTTGGCTATTGTAATGAATACTGCTGTAACATGGGGTTGCACGTATCCCTTTGAATACGTGTTCTTGGGCAATTATCCCGTATGCGATTGCTGGGAGCATAGGGTGCTTGTAGTTTCCCCTTTCCGAGGAACCTCCATAGTGTTTTGCACTGCGGCGGCCTTCTCAGTTTGTGTTGCCAGCAACAGTTTAGGAGTGTTCCTTTTCCTCCACATCCTCGCCAACGCCTGTTGTTTCTTGTGTTATTGCATTTTGGCTGGGCATTTCTTGACCCTGTCCATCCTCTTAGGCTCCCTGTGAAGACAGACGGGCCCTCAAGCGATCCCACCAGTGGGCTTGCAGATTTCTCTTTGACTTTGAATCTTCAGACTCCCCTGGCCGCTTGCTTGTCTCCACCGCACCTGTCCCTTGGCAGCAGACTCCCGTCTCTCCAAGCCTCGTGGTTCAGGGGACCACGGATTGGACCAGCGGGCAGCCAGGTGCCACAGGGGTCCAGAACCTGGTGACCAGTCCTGCAGCACGGGGTCCTGCCAAGTGTCACCCGGCTCTGAGGGCCCAGGCTACCTCCCTCCATGGAGGCCCCGGGCACTGGTTTGTGGCCTGGGGTGGGCCCTTTCAGAGATGGGATGGGTTGCAGAGGTGGGTGTCCCGGGAGGCCACTCGGCATCTCTTAGGGAGCTCGGTGCGCGCTTGCCTAGAATGCCTCTGTTCTTGAGTTCCTGGCGCTGGGGGTGGGGGGGGGGGGCTTTCTGCCCCCTGGCGTTGGTGGCCCGGCTTCCCTGGATTCAGGTCTGCCCAGGAATCTTTTCCATGGGAATTGCTCAGTTTTCTTCCAGGGCTCCTGCAAATTTTGTCCCCTTGGGCATGGGTGATGGAGGTCAGGAGGCCAGTGGAGTGGGAGGTGGGGGGGGGGGGGGGTTTTGCAGTTTGGAGAGGGGTGTGTGGCTGAAGAGAAGGGGTTTGGGGACTTGGTCTGGTATGTAGCTCTCTCTGATTCTCAGCCTCACCTGTGGTTGATGCTCTAGTACCCAGGCCCTGTATTCTCCCGGGAAAACGAATGAGCTGGAGGACCGGCGAGCAGAGGAGGAGGAAGGAGGGGTGTGTGTGTGTGTGTGTGTGTGTGTGTGTGTGTGTGTGTGCGCGCGCGCGCGCGCGCGCAGGCCTGGGAGTGTGCTTGTGTGTGTGTGTGTGTGTGGCAGGAGGGTCCGGGATCCCCCTACCTCCAAACACCACCCCCCCTTCTGAGGAACCACGGAACACCTTAATGCTGCCCCGCGTTTCCAGGCAGGCAGGCAGGCAGGCAGGCAACACCAGGGATAAGGGCCTTGCCTTGAATCCAGCAGCAGGCTGGGATGCAAAGCAAAGCAGTGGTCACCTCCGTGTGATTGTTTAAAGTCGTACCCTCCTAGCCATGCCACCCCGTGCCTGGACAACGTGATCCTGAGGCTTTCTACGGGTTCTCAGGTGGCTCCCTTCCTGGCCCTTTTGGGAAGGCTTCCTAGACGCCTGGGCCCATGAGAGCTCCGGTGGAGGGAAAATCCACACCCGCAGGGCAGGGAATTCCAACACTCCAACACTGGGTAGTATCTTAAGGACTCTTAGAATGGAGGACTCCTGTTTCGGACACTCTTCCACGCCAGGCTCTCCCAGGAATCGCGCAGACGTTTTGAACCTGGTGAGAGGAAAGAACACGCCAAAGACAACCCACAAACACTTTTGAAAGTCGCCACCGTCCTGCCAAGTAGGGCCTGAGGTGGATCTTCCGCACGTATGCCAGGGCAGGGAGCGACCACAGCACAACTTCTTGGGAGAAATGCAGGGAGAAAGAAGGGCCGGGATTGGGTCCCCCAAGTGGTGGAATCCCCACTCTGCAGCATCTGGGGTCATCCTTGTTTTCTCACATCTGGATGCAGCCCCTCCACACCTTTCCCCGTAGTCCTGCCCATGCTTACCTTTGAAAACTCGGGCACATACCTACACGCCCGCACACGCCCGCACACGCCCGCACACGCCCGCACACACGCACAGACACGCACATCCAGCCACACGGGGGCAGGCACACAGGCCCGCGGGCTCCTGTGCACGCGCGCGCGCGCGCGCGCGCGCACACACACACACACAACACACACACACACAGAAACAGAGACACACAGGCCTACGTGCCTACGGGTAGACCCATCTGGGCTGGCACCCACACTCGCACACCGAGAATCTCTGTGCAAGGAGGCTCAGTGGACCCCACGGACGCCCTTCCTTGTTTCCTTTCCTTCCTCCTTGCCCCTTTGTGTTTGGCCTCCCACTCCTCATTTGGGTCATAGAGCATGGCAAAACAGGCCTCTCTCTGGACAGGGTTCGTTCAAGTGGCTCGCCTAAGTGGCTGAGACTTTGTCTTGGCACATGGCTCTTCCCCTAGGAGGCCACTGCTGGTTTACCCCTGGTCCCCCCCCCCCCCCCCCCCCCCCCCCCCCCCCCCCCCGAGGCAGAGATGCCTTCCTAGGTCGCATTCGTTCTCCTCCTCCACCAGGATTCCTTCTTTGCCTGCGCTTTGCTCTCCCCACTTTTGGCTCCTTACCTGGACGTCTTCACTGGCCCTGCTTCCCCTGTGGCTGTCCCCAGATTCACCTTCACGTGTCCCGTGGAAGGGAAAATGGCCCGCGTGGATTGGGGGAGCAAAGGGGCATCCCCTCACAACCATCCCTTTCTTACCCTGGGAGAGTAACTCCCCCTTCTCCTCTCCTGTCACCACGCACGCCACCGCCCACCCGCCGCTCCCCGCCAGCCCTGGTTTCCGGGGTTTCCTCCTACCCACTCTTGGCCCTGTGTGCGTAGCCGGGACTCTTTGGCTCTTTGGGCCCTGTGGAGTGTGCCCATGACATATTTAAGGTGTGGCTCAGCCTGCCCTTTTACCCTCCTTAGGGCCTACAGGCCGACCTCTGGGTCAGGACCCTTGATGGCCTCAGGAGGGATCCTGTGGCAAGAGGCGGCCTGGCCAGGCCGTTGCGCCCTTCCCTGGCGAGGCCGCCTGTAGCTTGTGTCTCCTTGCTGTAGCTTGGGTCTCCTTGTCATTCCATGTGCCTGTTACCCCCACAGTGAGGCGCGCCTGGACTGCGCCCACGTCCACGAGGGCCCTGGCCCTGGCCCTGGCGCGGTGGCTGGTGGTGACATTGTGCTTCTCTCTTTTCCTTTCCCTTTGCATGCTAAGGCTAGGGGCCAGGATGGGTGGGGGGTGAGGGGCGTGGTGGGAGGGGGGAATGGGTGGGGATGGGTGTGCTAGGGGCAGAGGGGAGGTGTGCTGGGAGGTGGGGGTGGGCTTGCGGGGCAGGGGCTGGGGGCGGTGCAGGGGCTGGGGCAGCAGGGCCCTGTGTGATTCCGAGGGTGGGGAGGGGCGGCTGGAGGCAGCCGGGGACCCAGGGATCCTCCTTCTACCCCTGGTCTCCGGGGTATGAGGGAGACACAGGTGCAGCAGAAGGCAGGAGTGAGGAGGTGCCGCCGTTTGCGAACTTTGTGACCCCGTGGCGGTGGCAGTCAGGCTCATCCTTGAAAAACACGATCCAGAAGTTCCTTTGCAAGGGAACCACATCAGGAAGTCAGGACTCGGCAAAAGATGCCTTGGCTTTCCAGTCCTTGCAGTTCTTGTCCTTACCAAAGCTCTTAAAGTCAGTGCTTGGACCCGCTGGAACCTCACCGAGTTGTGCCCTCCTTCCCCTGATTTCAGGGAGTGCCTGCGAGCTGGGGTCCTCCAGTTCCGCAGGCCAAGGCGGGCCGAGCAAGCACAGCCCACCGGCCAGCGCCCCCACCCGCCGCACACGCACGGGTACACAGGCCCACAGGCACCCTCCCACAGGCACGCACCGTGCACACACTGAGCATACTCCCAACACGCCACACGCTCACTCCCACCGGGACGCGGACACACACACACTCTCAGGCGTGTCCCTCAGAGAGGGCCGGCCCGTTCTGGGTTGCCTGAGCTGGTCATGTGTGAACAGGCCTGCTCAAGCGAGGGCTGTGAACCCGGAGCCTGGCCTGTTTACCCAGATAGATGGGGACTCCCCCACTGGAGGAGAGTCGGGGGGGGGGGCAATCCATCCTCCACGGGAGGTGGCCCTGTGTGGGGGGCTGCTCCCTGACTTCCTGACTGGGCAATGTCTGGTGGCTTTGCCAAGGCCCCTGGGTGAGAGCAAGGGCTGCCTGCCTGCCCCGAGTCGGGGCTTGTGTGAGTGCTGGGTTCCCCTTTCCAGGGAGCCTCCTGGATGTGGCCCTGTGGGCTGCAGGTGGGGCCAGCCATTTCTGGCGGTGGGGCCCAGCCGTTTCTTTCTCGGTGGGGCTTGTGGTGGGGCTTGTCGGGTCAGCCCAAGGTGGGGGTGACCTCAGCCTGTAGCCCCAGGCCTTGGGACGAAGCACAAAAGTGACTTGCAAGCCAGCGAGGTGGGTGGCCGCCAGCTTGTCCAGGACAGGTCCTGTCCACGTAAAGCCTCAGGCAGAGTCACAGAGGCCGGTTCCTGTGTCCTTTGCCCTTCATTTCTCCCAAGAGCAGGAGCCAAGAAAAATGGGGCAGCACAAAAGGAAGGAAGAAGGCCTGCAGGGTGTGTGTCCTCCTGGGAGGTGGTCATTTGGCCCTGTGTACTTATTTGGTGGTCCCCTTGGGTCCCCTTGGCTGGTTTGTTTCTCTTGCTCTGGTTCGTCATGCCCAGTTATGGTGTCCAGTGGTGGTGGTAGTGGTAGTGGTGGTCCTGGTGGTGGTGGGTTTTCTCGAGGGTGTTTTTGCCTTGTGGTGGGGGGGGGGGGGGGGGGGGCGGGCCGGGGGGGGGATGGTAGTGGGGAAAGTCAGGTGGGCGGTGGTGGGGGTTTGTTTAGGTTTTCCTTTTCCTTTGTGCTTTCCCTTTCTTGGTTGGTGTGTGGGTGGGGGGGGGGGGGGCAGTGTGTAGGGGTTGAGATGTGTGTGTTGTGGTTGTTGCCCGTTTTGTTTGTCTGTTTTGACTTTAGAAGGTGCTGAGGCCCAAGGTCCGCAGGGGGAGGGCTACGGGTTCAGCTGGCATTCCTGGAGCCATACTGCCATCAAGCGGAAATCGTTTCTGTCCCGGGGAGGTGCCTGGGCTCTCCTGCTGAGGGGAGCCCAGGAGCAGGAAGGAGAAGGCTCCAGTGTGTCCCTGTGTGTACTGTGGTGGGGAGGTGGTGGCGGTTGGCGGTGGGGCCAACGGGAAGCGGTGGGTCCTGTGCACGCACCTGGACACCTGGCTCCCGGTCCTGTCTTCCCCGCTCTGCTTCTGCTGGATCCGAGACTGGAGCTGAGGAAGTCACTCAGAAACCCCGGGGGCAGCCCGAGATGGCTGCCTGGGAACCCCCTACACCTCCCCCGCCCAGCCCCCTACCCCCTCCCCCGGAGCTGCCCGGGACTGCCAAGCACCAGTGGCCCCGAACCCAGGGCCTCTAAACGCCTCCGCTCCCGGGGAGGCCAGGGATGGCCCCAGGCAGGGCACCCTGCTGCTCCCCAGAAAGGACAGCAGAAGAAATGTCCGCCTGGTCCCTGTGGACAGGGGTGAGTTGCTTCCCCTGGGCCCACCCCAAAATGGCTGACGGGGAAGCTCCGCCCCCCTGGGCTGTTTGGTCTTGGGGCTGCCTGCTGTGTCCCCAGGGCCCCTAGAGCTCCTGCTTCCTCACTGGGTCCCAGCAACAGGCACACTTCCCTCTAGGCCTCAGAGCCCAGATCGGGGAAACCCTGGCTTGAGCCCAGCACAGCCCACCCAGCGCATCCCTTCTGACCCCTGTGCCTGGCAGAAGGCGCCATGCTGCTGCTGGGCTTTTCAGAGACCTTTTCCGCTGGATGGCACTGTGGCTGCAGAAATGACAGTCACCCCTCTCCCTGCTGCCCCCCACCGGGCTTTCTGCCCTCCACTCCCCTGCTCCTCACCTTTGCTGCCCGGCACAGAGAGGGGAACAGCAAGGACCACCACACAAATCATCCATCCTCCTCCTGCAGCCTCCTCCAGCCTCTGCCTCTTCCCCCGCTCCCCCTCCCTAGGCTGGGCTCCTGGCCAACTTGACCACTTTGTGGTAAACCTGCAAGAGTATGCAGGCTTTGCTTTTTCTTTTTCTTCAGGGGTTTAGTGTAATTGCGGTAACTGAACATGCGGTGTTATATTGGTTTCAGGTGTCCAGTATAGGGATTCATCAGCTACTTAGGTCACCTGCTGCTCAGCAGGACAAGTGCACTCCCTAATCCCCATCACCCCTTTCAGGCAACACTCCCTCCCCACTGGTAACCATCAGTTTCTCTAACGCGCGCGCAGGCCTGGGAATGTGCTTGTGTGTGTGTGCGTGTGGCAGGAGGGTCCGGGATCCCCCTACCTCCAAACACCACCCCCTTCTGAGGAACCACGGAACACCTTAATGCTGCCCCGCGTTTCCAGGCAGGCAGGCAGGCAGGCAGGCAACACCAGGGATAAGGGCCTTGCCTTGAATCCAGCAGCAGGCTGGGATGCAAAGCAAAGCAGTGGTCACCTCCGTGTGATTGTTTAAAGTCGTACCCTCCTAGCCATGCCACCCCCCGTGCCTGGACAACGTGATCCTGAGGCTTTCTACGGGTTCTCAGGTGGCTCCCTTCCTGGCCCTTTTGGGAAGGCTTCCTAGACGCGCTGGGCCCATGAGAGCTCCGGTGGAGGGAAAATCCACACCCGCAGGGCAGGGATTCCAACACTCCAACACTGGGTAGTATCTTAAGGACTCTTAGAATGGAGGACTCCTGTTTCGGACACTCTTCCACGCCAGGCTCTCCCAGGAATCGCGCAGACGTTTTGAACCTGGTGAGAGGAAAGAACACGCCAAAGACAACCCACAAACACTTTTGAAAGTCGCCACCGTCCTGCCAAGTAGGGCCTGAGGTGGATCTTCCGCACGTATGCCAGGGCAGGGAGCGACCACAGCACAACTTCTTGGGAGAAATGCAGGGAGAAAGAAGGGCCGGGATTGGGTCCCCCAAGTGGTGGAATCCCCACTCTGCAGCATCTGGGGTCATCCTTGTTTTCTCACATCTGGATGCAGCCCCTCCACACCTTTCCCCGTAGTCCTGCCCATGCTTACCTTTGAAAACTCGGGCACATACCTACACGCCCGCACACGCCCGCACACGCCCGCACACACGCACAGACACGCACATCCAGCCACACGGGGGCAGGCACACAGGCCCGCGGGCTCCTGTGCACGCGCGCGCGCGCGCACGCACACACACACAAACACACACACACAGAAACAGAGACACACAGGCCTACGTGCCTACGGGTAGACCCATCTGGGCTGGCACCCACACTCGCACACCGAGAATCTCTGTGCAAGGAGGCTCAGTGGACCCCACGGACGCCCTTCCTTGTTTCCTTTCCTTCCTCCTTGCCCCTTTGTGTTTGGCCTCCCACTCCTCATTTGGGTCATAGAGCATGGCAAAACAGGCCTCTCTCTGGACAGGGTTCGTTCAAGTGGCTCGCCTAAGTGGCTGAGACTTTGTCTTGGCACATGGCTCTTCCCCTAGGAGGCCACTGCTGGTTTACCCCTGGTCCCCCCCCCGCCCCCTCCCCCGAGGCAGAGATGCCTTCCTAGGTCGCATTCGTTCTCCTCCTCCACCAGGATTCCTTCTTTGCCTGCGCTTTGCTCTCCCCACTTTTGGCTCCTTACCTGGACGTCTTCACTGGCCCTGCTTCCCCTGTGGCTGTCCCCAGATTCACCTTCACGTGTCCCGTGGAAGGGAAAAACGGCCCGCGTGGATTGGGGGAGCAAAGGGGCATCCCCTCACAACCATCCCTTTCTTACCCTGGGAGAGTAACTCCCCCTTCTCTCCTGTCACCACGCACGCCACCGCCCACCCGCCGCTCCCCGCCAGCCCTGGTTTCCGGGGTTTCCTCCTACCCACTCTTGGCCCTGTGTGCGTAGCCGGGACTCTTTGGCTCTTTGGGCCCTGTGGAGTGTGCCCATGACATATTTAAGGTGTGGCTCAGCCTGCCCTTTTACCCTCCTTAGGGCCTACAGGCCGACCTCTGGGTCAGGACCCTTGATGGCCTCAGGAGGGATCCTGTGGCAAGAGGCGGCCTGGCCAGGCCGTTGCGCCCTTCCCTGGCGAGGCCGCCTGTAGCTTGTGTCTCCTTGCTGTAGCTTGGGTCTCCTTGTCATTCCATGTGCCTGTTACCCCCACAGTGAGGCGCGCCTGGACTGCGCCCACGTCCACGAGGGCCCTGGCCCTGGCCCTGGCGCGGTGGCTGGTGGTGACATTGTGCTTCTCTCTTTTCCTTTCCCTTTGCATGCTAAGGCTAGGGGCCAGGATGGGTGGGGGGTGAGGGGCGTGGTGGGAGGGGGGAATGGGTGGGGATGGGTGTGCTAGGGGCAGAGGGGAGGTGTGCTGGGAGGTGGGGGTGGGCTTGCGGGGCAGGGGCTGGGGGCGGTGCAGGGGCTGGGGCAGCAGGGCCCTGTGTGATTCCGAGGGTGGGGAGGGGCGGCTGGAGGCAGCCGGGGACCCAGGGATCCTCCTTCTACCCCTGGTCTCCGGGGTATGAGGGAGACACAGGTGCAGCAGAAGGCAGGAGTGAGGAGGTGCCGCCGTTTGCGAACTTTGTGACCCCGTGGCGGTGGCAGTCAGGCTCATCCTTGAAAAACACGATCCAGAAGTTCCTTTGCAAGGGAACCACATCAGGAAGTCAGGACTCGGCAAAAGATGCCTTGGCTTTCCAGTCCTTGCAGTTCTTGTCCTTACCAAAGCTCTTAAAGTCAGTGCTTGGACCCGCTGGAACCTCACCGAGTTGTGCCCTCCTTCCCCTGATTTCAGGGAGTGCCTGCGAGCTGGGGTCCTCCAGTTCCGCAGGCCAAGGCGGGCCGAGCAAGCACAGCCCACCGGCCAGCGCCCCCACCCCCGCCGCACACGCACGGGTACACAGGCCCACAGGCACCCTCCCACAGGCACGCACCGTGCACACACTGAGCA
This sequence comes from Mustela putorius furo, assembly GCF_011764305.1. NCBI lineage: Eukaryota > Metazoa > Chordata > Mammalia > Carnivora > Mustelidae > Mustela > Mustela putorius. The sequence goes on along the minus strand of NW_025422246.1, from coordinate 30,336 downwards.
TACTCCCAACACGCCACACGCTCACTCCCACCGGGACGCGGACACACACACACTCTCAGGCGTGTCCCTCAGAGAGGGACACGCAGCAGGCCGTTCTGGGTTGCCTGAGCTGGTCATGTGTGAACAGGCCTGCTCAAGCGAGGGCTGTGAACCCGGAGCCTGGCCTGTTTACCCAGATAGATGGGGACTCCCCCACTGGAGGAGAGTCGGGGGGGGGGCATCCATCCTCCACGGGAGGTGGCCCTGTGTGGGGCCTGCTCCCTGACTTCCTGACTGGGCAATGTCTGGTGGCTTTGCCAAGGCCCCTGGGTGAGAGCAAGGGCTGCCTGCCTGCCCCGAGTCGGGGCTTGTGTGAGTGCTGGGTTCCCCTTTCCAGGGAGCCTCCTGGATGTGGCCCTGTGGGCTGCAGGTGGGGCCAGCCATTTCTGGCGGTGGGGCCAGCCGTTTCTTTCTCGGTGGGGCTTGTGGTGGGGCTTGTCGGGTCAGCCCAAGGTGGGGGTGACCTCAGCCTGTAGCCCCAGGCCTTGGGACGAAGCACAAAAGTGACTTGCAAGCCAGCGAGGTGGGTGGCCGCCAGCTTGTCCAGGACAGGTCCTGTCCACGTAAAGCCTCAGGCAGAGTCACAGAGGCCGGTTCCTGTGTCCTTTGCCCTTCATTTCTCCCAAGAGCAGGAGCCAAGAAAAATGGGGCAGCACAAAAGGAAGGAAGAAGGCCTGCAGGTGTGTGTGTCCTCCTGGGAGGTGGTCATTTGGCCCTGTGTACTTATTTGGTGGTCCCCTTGGGTCCCCTTGGCTGGTTTGTTTCTCTTGCTCTGGTTCGTCATGCCCAGTTATGGTGTCCAGTGGTGGTGGTAGTGGTAGTGGTGGTCCTGGTGGTGGTGGGGGTTTTCTCGAGGGTGTTTTTTGCCTTGTGGTGGGGGGGGGGGGGGGCGGGCGGGCCGGTGGGGGGATGGTAGTGGGGAAAGTCAGGTGGGCGGTGGTGGTGGGGGTTTGTTTAGGTTTTCCTTTTCCTTTGTGCTTTCCCTTTCTTGGTTGGTGTGTGGGTGGGGTGGGGGCAGTGTGTAGGGGTTGAGATGTGTGTGTTGTGGTTGTTGCCCGTTTTGTTTGTCTGTTTTGACTTTAGAAGGTGCTGAGGCCCAAGGTCCGCAGGGGGAGGGCTACGGGTTCAGCTGGCATTCCTGGAGCCATACTGCCATCAAGCGGAAATCGTTTCTGTCCCGGGGAGGTGCCTGGGCTCTCCTGCTGAGGGGAGCCCAGGAGCAGGAAGGAGAAGGCTCCAGTGTGTCCCTGTGTGTACTGTGGTGGGGAGGTGGCGGTTGGCGGTGGGGCCAACGGGAAGCGGTGGGTCCTGTGCACGCACCTGGACACCTGGCTCCCGGTCCTGTCTTCCCCGCTCTGCTTCTGCTGGATCCGAGACTGGAGCTGAGGAAGTCACTCAGAAACCCCGGGGGCAGCCCGAGATGGCTGCCTGGGAACCCCCTACACCTCCCCCGCCCAGCCCCCTACCCCCTCCCCCGGAGCTGCCCGGGACTGCCAAGCACCAGTGGCCCCGAACCCAGGGCCTCTAAACGCCTCCGCTCCCGGGGAGGCCAGGGATGGCCCCAGGCAGGGCACCCTGCTGCTGCTCCCCAGAAAGGACAGCAGAAGAAATGTCCGCCTGGTCCCTGTGGACAGGGGTGAGTTGCTTCCCCTGGGCCCACCCCAAAATGGCTGACGGGGAAGCTCCGCCCCCCTGGGCTGTTTGGTCTTGGGGCTGCCTGCTGTGTCCCCAGGGCCCCTAGAGCTCCTGCTTCCTCACTGGGTCCCAGCAACAGGCACACTTCCCTCTAGGCCTCAGAGCCCAGATCGGGGAAACCCTGGCTTGAGCCCAGCACAGCCCACCCAGCGCATCCCTTCTGACCCCTGTGCCTGGCAGAAGGCGCCATGCTGCTGCTGGGCTTTTCAGAGACCTTTTCCGCTGGATGGCACTGTGGCTGCAGAAATGACAGTCACCCCTCTCCCTGCCCCCCACCGGGCTTTCTGCCCTCCACTCCCCTGCTCCTCACCTTTGCTGCCCGGCACAGAGAGGGGAACAGCAAGGACCACCACACAAATCATCCATCCTCCTCCTGCAGCCTCCTCCAGCCTCTGCCTCTTCCCCCGCTCCCCCTCCCTAGGCTGGGCTCCTGGCCAACTTGACCACTTTGTGGTAAACCTGCAAGAGTATGCAGGCTTTGCTTTTTCTTTTTCTTCAGGGGTTTAGTGTAATTGCGGTAACTGAACATGCGGTGTTATATTGGTTTCAGGTGTCCAGTATAGGGATTCATCAGCTACTTAGGTCACCTGCTGCTCAGCAGGACAAGTGCACTCCCTAATCCCCATCACCCCTTTCAGGCAACACTCCCTCCCCACTGGTAACCATCAGTTTTCTCTAAGACTCTATTTCTTGATCTCTCTCTCTCTCTCTCTCTCTCTCTCTTTCTGTGTGTGTGTGTGTGTGTGTGTGTGTGTGTGTGTGTGCCCGCGCGCTCATTTGTATTCTTTTCTTGAAATCTGCATAGGAGTGAAATCATATGGTATTGTCTTTCTTTGACTGATTCACTCACCTAGCATTATACTCTCTGTACCACCCCTGCCACCACCACCCCATCCCTGTGAATGGCAAGAAGATTATTTCATTTTCATTTCAAGGGTGAATAGTATTCCCCTGACTCTGTGTGTGTGTGTGTGTGTGTGTGTGTGTGTGTCTGTGTCTGTGTGTATCTTTGCGTGCCTATGTACCACTTTGTCCATATGTCTTCTTTGTCCATTCGTCAATGCGAATGGCACATGGGCTGCTCCTGTCTCTTGGCTATTGTAATGAATACTGCTGTAACATGGGGTTGCACGTATCCCTTTGAATACGTGTTCTTGGGCAATTATCCCGTATGCGATTGCTGGGAGCATAGGGTGCTTGTAGTTTCCCCTTTCCGAGGAACCTCCATAGTGTTTTGCACTGCGGCGGCCTTCTCAGTTTGTGTTGCCAGCAACAGTTTAGGAGTGTTCCTTTTCCTCCACATCCTCGCCAACGCCTGTTGTTTCTTGTGTTATTGCATTTTGGCTGGGCATTTCTTGACCCTGTCCATCCTCTTAGGCTCCCTGTGAAGACAGACGGGCCCTCAAGCGATCCCACCAGTGGGCTTGCAGATTTCTCTTTGACTTTGAATCTTCAGACTCCCCTGGCCGCTTGCTTGTCTCCACCGCACCTGTCCCTTGGCAGCAGACTCCCGTCTCTCCAAGCCTCGTGGTTCAGGGGACCACGGATTGGACCAGCGGGCAGCCAGGTGCCACAGGGGTCCAGAACCTGGTGACCAGTCCTGCAGCACGGGGTCCTGCCAAGTGTCACCCGGCTCTGAGGGCCCAGGCTACCTCCCTCCATGGAGGCCCCGGGCACTGGTTTGTGGCCTGGGGTGGGCCCTTTCAGAGATGGGATGGGTTGCAGAGGTGGGTGTCCCGGGAGGCCACTCGGCATCTCTTAGGGAGCTCGGTGCGCGCTTGCCTAGAATGCCTCTGTTCTTGAGTTCCTGGCGCTGGGGGTGGGGGTGGGGGGCTTTCTGCCCCCTGGCGTTGGTGGCCCGGCTTCCCTGGATTCAGGTCTGCCCAGGAATCTTTTCCATGGGAATTGCTCAGTTTTCTTCCAGGGCTCCTGCAAATTTTGTCCCTTGGGCATGGGTGATGGAGGTCAGGAGGCCAGTGGAGTGGGAGGTGGGGGCTTGCAGTTTGGAGAGGGGTGTGTGGCTGAAGAGGGTTTGGGGACTTGGTCTGGTATGTAGCTCTCTCTGATTCTCAGCCTCACCTGTGGTTGATGCTCTAGTACCCAGGCCCTGTATTCTCCCGGGAAAACGAATGAGCTGGAGGACCGGCGAGCAGAGGAGGAGGAAGGAGGGGTGTGTGTGTGTGTGTGTGTGTGTGTGTGTTTGCGCGCGCGCGCGCGCAGGCCTGGGAGTGTGCTTGTGTGTGTGTGCGTGTGGCAGGAGGGTCCGGGATCCCCCTACCTCCAAACACCACCCCCTTCTGAGGAACCACGGAACACCTTAATGCTGCCCCGCGTTTCCAGGCAGGCAGGCAGGCAGGCAGGCAACACCAGGGATAAGGGCCTTGCCTTGAATCCAGCAGCAGGCTGGGATGCAAAGCAAAGCAGTGGTCACCTCCGTGTGATTGTTTAAAGTCGTACCCTCCTAGCCATGCCACCCCGTGCCTGGACAACGTGATCCTGAGGCTTTCTACGGGTTCTCAGGTGGCTCCCTTCCTGGCCCTTTTGGGAAGGCTTCCTAGACGCCTGGGCCCATGAGAGCTCCGGTGGAGGGAAAATCCACACCCGCAGGGCAGGGAATTCCAACACTCCAACACTGGGTAGTATCTTAAGGACTCTTAGAATGGAGGACTCCTGTTTCGGACACTCTTCCACGCCAGGCTCTCCCAGGAATCGCGCAGACGTTTTGAACCTGGTGAGAGGAAAGAACACGCCAAAGACAACCCACAAACACTTTTGAAAGTCGCCACCGTCCTGCCAAGTAGGGCCTGAGGTGGATCTTCCGCACGTATGCCAGGGCAGGGAGCGACCACAGCACAACTTCTTGGGAGAAATGCAGGGAGAAAGAAGGGCCGGGATTGGGTCCCCCAAGTGGTGGAATCCCCACTCTGCAGCATCTGGGGTCATCCTTGTTTTCTCACATCTGGATGCAGCCCCTCCACACCTTTCCCCGTAGTCCTGCCCATGCTTACCTTTGAAAACTCGGGCACATACCTACACGCCCGCACACGCCCGCACACGCCCGCACACACGCACAGACACGCACATCCAGCCACACGGGGGCAGGCACACAGGCCCGCGGGCTCCTGTGCACACGCGCGCGCGCGCGCGCACACACACACACAAACACACACACACAGAAACAGAGACACACAGGCCTACGTGCCTACGGGTAGACCCATCTGGGCTGGCACCCACACTCGCACACCGAGAATCTCTGTGCAAGGAGGCTCAGTGGACCCCACGGACGCCCTTCCTTGTTTCCTTTCTTTTCTCCTTGCCCCTTTGTGTTTGGCCTCCCACTCCTCATTTGGGTCGTAGAGCATGGCAAAACAGGCCTCTCTCTGGACAGGGTTCGTTCAAGTGGCTCGCCTAAGTGGCTGAGACTTTGTCTTGGCACATGGCTCTTCCCCTAGGAGGCCACTGCTGGTTTACCCCTGGTCCCCCCCCCCCCCCCCCCCCCGAGGCAGAGATGCCTTCCTAGGTCGCATTCGTTCTCCTCCTCCACCAGGATTCCTTCTTTGCCTGCGCTTTGCTCTCCCCACTTTTGGCTCCTTACCTGGACGTCTTCACTGGCCCTGCTTCCCCTGTGGCTGTCCCCAGATTCACCTTCACGTGTCCCGTGGAAGGGAAAATGGCCCGCGTGGATTGGGGGAGCAAAGGGGCATCCCCTCACAACCATCCCTTTCTTACCCTGGGAGAGTAACTCCCCCTTCTCCTCTCCTGTCACCACGCACGCACGCCACCGCCCACCCGCCGCTCCCCGCCAGCCCTGGTTTCCGGGGTTTCCTCCTACCCACTCTTGGCCCTGTGTGCGTAGCCGGGACTCTTTGGCTCTTTGGGCCCTGTGGAGTGTGCCCATGACATATTTAAGGTGTGGCTCAGCCTGCCCTTTTACCCTCCTTAGGGCCTACAGGCCGACCTCTGGGTCAGGACCCTTGATGGCCTCAGGAGGGATCCTGTGGCAAGAGGCGGCCTGGCCAGGCCGTTGCGCCCTTCCCTGGCGAGGCCGCCTGTAGCTTGTGTCTCCTTGCTGTAGCTTGGGTCTCCTTGTCATTCCATGTGCCTGTTACCCCCACAGTGAGGCGCGCCTGGACTGCGCCCACGTCCACGAGGGCCCTGGCCCTGGCCCTGGCGCGGTGGCTGGTGGTGACATTGTGCTTCTCTCTTTTCCTTTCCCTTTGCATGCTAAGGCTAGGGGCCAGGATGGGTGGGGGGTGAGGGGCGTGGTGGGAGGGGGGAATGGGTGGGGATGGGTGTGCTAGGGGCAGAGGGGAGGTGTGCTGGGAGGTGGGGGTGGGCTTGCGGGGCAGGGGCTGGGGGCGGTGCAGGGGCTGGGGCAGCAGGGCCCTGTGTGATTCCGAGGGTGGGGAGGGGCGGCTGGAGGCAGCCGGGGACCCAGGGATCCTCCTTCTACCCCTGGTCTCCGGGGTATGAGGGAGACACAGGTGCAGCAGAAGGCAGGAGTGAGGAGGTGCCGCCGTTTGCGAACTTTGTGACCCCGTGGCGGTGGCAGTCAGGCTCATCCTTGAAAAACACGATCCAGAAGTTCCTTTGCAAGGGAACCACATCAGGAAGTCAGGACTCGGCAAAAGATGCCTTGGCTTTCCAGTCCTTGCAGTTCTTGTCCTTACCAAAGCTCTTAAAGTCAGTGCTTGGACCCGCTGGAACCTCACCGAGTTGTGCCCTCCTTCCCCTGATTTCAGGGAGTGCCTGCGAGCTGGGGTCCTCCAGTTCCGCAGGCCAAGGCGGGCCGAGCAAGCACAGCCCACCGGCCAGCGCCCCCACCCGCCGCACACGCACGGGTACACAGGCCCACAGGCACCCTCCCACAGGCACGCACCGTGCACACACTGAGCATACTCCCAACACGCCACACGCTCACTCCCACCGGGACGCGGACACACACACACTCTCAGGCGTGTCCCTCAGAGAGGCCGGCCGTTCTGGGTTGCCTGAGCTGGTCATGTGTGAACAGGCCTGCTCAAGCGAGGGCTGTGAACCCGGAGCCTGGCCTGTTTACCCAGATAGATGGGGACTCCCCCACTGGAGGAGAGTCGGGGGGGGGGCATCCATCCTCCACGGGAGGTGGCCCTGTGTGGGGCCTGCTCCCTGACTTCCTGACTGGGCAATGTCTGGTGGCTTTGCCAAGGCCCCTGGGTGAGAGCAAGGGCTGCCTGCCTGCCCCGAGTCGGGGCTTGTGTGAGTGCTGGGTTCCCCTTTCCAGGGAGCCTCCTGGATGTGGCCCTGTGGGCTGCAGGTGGGGCCAGCCATTTCTGGCGGTGGGGCCAGCCGTTTCTTTCTCGGTGGGGCTTGTGGTGGGGCTTGTCGGGTCAGCCCAAGGTGGGGGTGACCTCAGCCTGTAGCCCCAGGCCTTGGGACGAAGCACAAAAGTGACTTGCAAGCCAGCGAGGTGGGTGGCCGCCAGCTTGTCCAGGACAGGTCCTGTCCACGTAAAGCCTCAGGCAGAGTCACAGAGGCCGGTTCCTGTGTCCTTTGCCCTTCATTTCTCCCAAGAGCAGGAGCCAAGAAAAATGGGGCAGCACAAAAGGAAGGAAGAAGGCCTGCAGGGTGTGTGTCCTCCTGGGAGGTGGTCATTTGGCCCTGTGTACTTATTTGGTGGTCCCCTTGGGTCCCCTTGGCTGGTTTGTTTCTCTTGCTCTGGTTCGTCATGCCCAGTTATGGTGTCCAGTGGTGGTGGTAGTGGTAGTGGTGGTCCTGGTGGTGGTGGGTTTTCTCGAGGGTGTTTTTGCCTTGTGGTGGGGGTGGGGGGGGGCGGGCCGGTGGGGGGATGGTAGTGGGGAAAGTCAGGTGGGCGGTGGTGGGGGTTTGTTTAGGTTTTCCTTTTCCTTTGTGCTTTCCCTTTCTTGGTTGGTGTGTGGGGGGGGGGTGGGGGCAGTGTGTAGGGGTTGAGATGTGTGTGTTGTGGTTGTTGCCCGTTTTGTTTGTCTGTTTTGACTTTAGAAGGTGCTGAGGCCCAAGGTCCGCAGGGGGAGGGCTACGGGTTCAGCTGGCATTCCTGGAGCCATACTGCCATCAAGCGGAAATCGTTTCTGTCCCGGGGAGGTGCCTGGGCTCTCCTGCTGAGGGGAGCCCAGGAGCAGGAAGGAGAAGGCTCCAGTGTGTCCCTGTGTGTACTGTGGTGGGGAGGTGGCGGTTGGCGGTGGGGCCAACGGGAAGCGGTGGGTCCTGTGCACGCACCTGGACACCTGGCTCCCGGTCCTGTCTTCCCCGCTCTGCTTCTGCTGGATCCGAGACTGGAGCTGAGGAAGTCACTCAGAAACCCCGGGGGCAGCCCGAGATGGCTGCCTGGGAACCCCCTACACCTCCCCCGCCCAGCCCCCTACCCCCTCCCCCGGAGCTGCCCGGGACTGCCAAGCACCAGTGGCCCCGAACCCAGGGCCTCTAAACGCCTCCGCTCCCGGGGAGGCCAGGGATGGCCCCAGGCAGGGCACCCTGCTGCTCCCCAGAAAGGACAGCAGAAGAAATGTCCGCCTGGTCCCTGTGGACAGGGGTGAGTTGCTTCCCCTGGGCCCACCCCAAAATGGCTGACGGGGAAGCTCCGCCCCCCTGGGCTGTTTGGTCTTGGGGCTGCCTGCTGTGTCCCCAGGGCCCCTAGAGCTCCTGCTTCCTCACTGGGTCCCAGCAACAGGCACACTTCCCTCTAGGCCTCAGAGCCCAGATCGGGGAAACCCTGGCTTGAGCCCAGCACAGCCCACCCAGCGCATCCCTTCTGACCCCTGTGCCTGGCAGAAGGCGCCATGCTGCTGCTGGGCTTTTCAGAGACCTTTTCCGCTGGATGGCACTGTGGCTGCAGAAATGACAGTCACCCCTCTCCCTGCCCCCCACCGGGCTTTCTGCCCTCCACTCCCCTGCTCCTCACCTTTGCTGCCCGGCACAGAGAGGGGAACAGCAAGGACCACCACACAAATCATCCATCCTCCTCCTGCAGCCTCCTCCAGCCTCTGCCTCTTCCCCCGCTCCCCCTCCCTAGGCTGGGCTCCTGGCCAACTTGACCACTTTGTGGTAAACCTGCAAGAGTATGCAGGCTTTGCTTTTTCTTTTTCTTCAGGGGTTTAGTGTAATTGCGGTAACTGAACATGCGGTGTTATATTGGTTTCAGGTGTCCAGTATAGGGATTCATCAGCTACTTAGGTCACCTGCTGCTCAGCAGGACAAGTGCACTCCCTAATCCCCATCACCCCTTTCAGGCAACACTCCCTCCCCACTGGTAACCATCAGTTTTCTCTAAGACTCTATTTCTTGATATCTCTCTCTCTCTCTCTCTCTCTCTCTCTTTCTGTGTGTGTGTGTGTGTGTGTGTGCCCGCGCGCTCATTTGTATTCTTTTCTTGAAATCTGCATAGGAGTGAAATCATATGGTATTGTCTTTCTTTGACTGATTCACTCACCTAGCATTATACTCTCTGTACCACCCCTGCCACCACTCCCTGTGAATGGCAAGAAGATTATTTCATTTTCATTTCAAGGGTGAATAGTATTCCCCTGACTCTGTGTGTGTGTGTGTGTGTGTGTGTGTGTCTGTGTCTGTGTGTATCTTTGCGTGCCTATGTACCACTTTGTCCATATGTCTTCTTTGTCCATTCGTCAATGCGAATGGCACATGGGCTGCTCCTGTCTCTTGGCTATTGTAATGAATACTGCTGTAACATGGGGTTGCACGTATCCCTTTGAATACGTGTTCTTGGGCAATTATCCCGTATGCGATTGCTGGGAGCATAGGGTGCTTGTAGTTTCCCCTTTCCGAGGAACCTCCATAGTGTTTTGCACTGCGGCGGCCTTCTCTCAGTTTGTGTTGCCAGCAACAGTTTAGGAGTGTTCCTTTTCCTCCACATCCTCGCCAACGCCTGTTGTTTCTTGTGTTATTGCATTTTGGCTGGGCATTTCTTGACCCTGTCCATCCTCTTAGGCTCCCTGTGAAGACAGACGGGCCCTCAAGCGATCCCACCAGTGGGCTTGCAGATTTCTCTTTGACTTTGAATCTTCAGACTCCCCTGGCCGCTTGCTTGTCTCCACCGCACCTGTCCCTTGGCAGCAGACTCCCGTCTCTCCAAGCCTCGTGGTTCAGGGGACCACGGATTGGACCAGCGGGCAGCCAGGTGCCACAGGGGTCCAGAACCTGGTGACCAGTCCTGCAGCACGGGGTCCTGCCAAGTGTCACCCGGCTCTGAGGGCCCAGGCTACCTCCCTCCATGGAGGCCCCGGGCACTGGTTTGTGGCCTGGGGTGGGCCCTTTCAGAGATGGGATGGGTTGCAGAGGTGGGTGTCCCGGGAGGCCACTCGGCATCTCTTAGGGAGCTCGGTGCGCGCTTGCCTAGAATGCCTCTGTTCTTGAGTTCCTGGCGCTGGGGGTGGGGGTGGGGGGCTTTCTGCCCCCTGGCGTTGGTGGCCCGGCTTCCCTGGATTCAGGTCTGCCCAGGAATCTTTTCCATGGGAATTGCTCAGTTTTCTTCCAGGGCTCCTGCAAATTTTGTCCCTTGGGCATGGGTGATGGAGGTCAGGAGGCCAGTGGAGTGGGAGGTGGGGGCGGGGGCGTTGCAGTTTGGAGAGGGGTGTGTGGCTGAAGAGGGTTTGGGGACTTGGTCTGGTATGTAGCTCTCTCTGATTCTCAGCCTCACCTGTGGTTGATGCTCTAGTACCCAGGCCCTGTATTCTCCCGGGAAAACGAATGAGCTGGAGGACCGGCGAGCAGAGGAGGAGGAAGGAGGGGTGTGTGTGTGTGTGTGTGTGTGTGTGTGTGTGTGTGTTTGCGCGCGCGCGCGCGCGCAGGCCTGGGAATGTGCTTGTGTGTGTGTGCGTGTGGCAGGAGGGTCCGGGATCCCCCTACCTCCAAACACCACCCCCTTCTGAGGAACCACGGAACACCTTAATGCTGCCCCGCGTTTCCAGGCAGGCAGGCAGGCAGGCAGGCAACACCAGGGATAAGGGCCTTGCCTTGAATCCAGCAGCAGGCTGGGATGCAAAGCAAAGCAGTGGTCACCTCCGTGTGATTGTTTAAAGTCGTACCCTCCTAGCCATGCCACCCCGTGCCTGGACAACGTGATCCTGAGGCTTTCTACGGGTTCTCAGGTGGCTCCCTTCCTGGCCCTTTTGGGAAGGCTTCCTAGACGCCTGGGCCCATGAGAGCTCCGGTGGAGGGAAAATCCACACCCGCAGGGCAGGGAATTCCAACACTCCAACACTGGGTAGTATCTTAAGGACTCTTAGAATGGAGGACTCCTGTTTCGGACACTCTTCCACGCCAGGCTCTCCCAGGAATCGCGCAGACGTTTTGAACCTGGTGAGAGGAAAGAACACGCCAAAGACAACCCACAAACACTTTTGAAAGTCGCCACCGTCCTGCCAAGTAGGGCCTGAGGTGGATCTTCCGCACGTATGCCAGGGCAGGGAGCGACCACAGCACAACTTCTTGGGAGAAAATGCAGGGAGAAAGAAGGGCCGGGGGATTGGGTCCCCCAAGTGGTGGAATCCCCACTCTGCAGCATCTGGGGTCATCCTTGTTTTCTCACATCTGGATGCAGCCCCTCCACACCTTTCCCCGTAGTCCTGCCCATGCTTACCTTTGAAAACTCGGGCACATACCTACACGCCCGCACACGCCCGCACACGCCCGCACACACGCACAGACACGCACATCCAGCCACACGGGGGCAGGCACACAGGCCCGCGGGCTCCTGTGCACACGCGCGCGCGCGCGCGCACACACACACACAAACACACACACACAGAAACAGAGACACACAGGCCTACGTGCCTACGGGTAGACCCATCTGGGCTGGCACCCACACTCGCACACCGAGAATCTCTGTGCAAGGAGGCTCAGTGGACCCCACGGACGCCCTTCCTTGTTTCCTTTCTTTTCTCCTTGCCCCTTTGTGTTTGGCCTCCCACTCCTCATTTGGGTCGTAGAGCATGGCAAAACAGGCCTCTCTCTGGACAGGGTTCGTTCAAGTGGCTCGCCTAAGTGGCTGAGACTTTGTCTTGGCACATGGCTCTTCCCCTAGGAGGCCACTGCTGGTATCCCCCTGGTCCCCCCCCCCCCGCCCCGCTCCCCCCACCCACCCACACCCCCCCCCCTCCCCGAGGCAGAGATGCCTTCCTAGGTCGCATTCGTTCTCCTCCTCCACCAGGATTCCTTCTTTGCCTGCGCTTTGCTCTCCCCACTTTTGGCTCCTTACCTGGACGTCTTCACTGGCCCTGCTTCCCCTGTGGCTGTCCCCAGATTCACCTTCACGTGTCCCGTGGAAGGGAAAATGGCCCGCGTGGATTGGGGGAGCAAAGGGGCATCCCCTCACAACCATCCCTTTCTTACCCTGGGAGAGTAACTCCCCCTTCTCCTCTCCTGTCACCACGCACGCCACCGCCCACCCGCCGCTCCCCGCCAGCCCTGGTTTCCGGGGTTTCCTCCTACCCACTCTTGGCCCTGTGTGCGTAGCCGGGACTCTTTGGCTCTTTGGGCCCTGTGGAGTGTGCCCATGACATATTTAAGGTGTGGCTCAGCCTGCCCTTTTACCCTCCTTAGGGCCTACAGGCCGACCTCTGGGTCAGGACCCTTGATGGCCTCAGGAGGGATCCTGTGGCAAGAGGCGGCCTGGCCAGGCCGTTGCGCCCTTCCCTGGCGAGGCCGCCTGTAGCTTGTGTCTCCTTGCTGTAGCTTGGGTCTCCTTGTCATTCCATGTGCCTGTTACCCCCACAGTGAGGCGCGCCTGGACTGCGCCCACGTCCACGAGGGCCCTGGCCCTGGCCCTGGCGCGGTGGCTGGTGGTGACATTGTGCTTCTCTCTTTTCCTTTCCCTTTGCATGCTAAGGCTAGGGGCCAGGATGGGTGGGGGGTGAGGGGCGTGGTGGGAGGGGGGAATGGGTGGGGATGGGTGTGCTAGGGGCAGAGGGGAGGTGTGCTGGGAGGTGGGGGGGGCTTGCGGGGCAGGGGCTGGGGGCGGTGCAGGGGCTGGGGCAGCAGGGCCCTGTGTGATTCCGAGGGTGGGGAGGGGCGGCTGGAGGCAGCCGGGGACCCAGGGATCCTCCTTCTACCCCTGGTCTCCGGGGTATGAGGGAGAGACACAGGTGCAGCAGCAGCAGAAGGCAGGAGTGAGGAGGTGCCGCCGTTTGCGAACTTTGTGACCCCGTGGCGGTGGCAGTCAGGCTCATCCTTGAAAAACACGATCCAGAAGTTCCTTTGCAAGGGAACCACATCAGGAAGTCAGGACTCGGCAAAAGATGCCTTGGCTTTCCAGTCCTTGCAGTTCTTGTCCTTACCAAAGCTCTTAAAGTCAGTGCTTGGACCCGCTGGAACCTCACCGAGTTGTGCCCTCCTTCCCCTGATTTCAGGGAGTGCCTGCGAGCTGGGGTCCTCCAGTTCCGCAGGCCAAGGCGGGCCGAGCAAGCACAGCCCACCGGCCAGCGCCCCCACCCGCCGCACACGCACGGGTACACAGGCCCACAGGCACCCTCCCACAGGCACGCACCGTGCACACACTGAGCATACTCCCAACACGCCACACACGCTCACTCCCACCGGGACGCGGACACACACACACTCTCAGGCGTGTCCCTCAGAGAGGCCGGCCGTTCTGGGTTGCCTGAGCTGGTCATGTGTGAACAGGCCTGCTCAAGCGAGGGCTGTGAACCCGGAGCCTGGCCTGTTTACCCAGATAGATGGGGACTCCCCCACTGGAGGAGAGTCGGGGGGGGGGCATCCATCCTCCACGGGAGGTGGCCCTGTGTGGGGCCTGCTCCCTGACTTCCTGACTGGGCAATGTCTGGTGGCTTTGCCAAGGCCCCTGGGTGAGAGCAAGGGCTGCCTGCCTGCCCCGAGTCGGGGCTTGTGTGAGTGCTGGGTTCCCCTTTCCAGGGAGCCTCCTGGATGTGGCCCTGTGGGCTGCAGGTGGGGCCAGCCATTTCTGGCGGTGGGGCCAGCCGTTTCTTTCTCGGTGGGGCTTGTGGTGGGGCTTGTCGGGTCAGCCCAAGGTGGGGGTGACCTCAGCCTGTAGCCCCAGGCCTTGGGACGAAGCACAAAAGTGACTTGCAAGCCAGCGAGGTGGGTGGCCGCCAGCTTGTCCAGGACAGGTCCTGTCCACGTAAAGCCTCAGGCAGAGTCACAGAGGCCGGTTCCTGTGTCCTTTGCCCTTCATTTCTCCCAAGAGCAGGAGCCAAGAAAAATGGGGCAGCACAAAAGGAAGGAAGAAGGCCTGCAGGGTGTGTGTCCCTCCTGGGAGGTGGTCATTTGGCCCTGTGTACTTATTTGGTGGTCCCCTTGGGTCCCCTTGGCTGGTTTGTTTCTCTCTGCTCTGGTTCGTCATGCCCAGTTATGGTGTCCAGTGGTGGTGGTAGTGGTAGTGGTGGTCCTGGTGGTGGTGGGTTTTCTCGAGGGTGTTTTTGCCTTGTGGTGGGGGGGTGGGGGGGGGCGGGCCGGTGGGGGGGATGGTAGTGGTGGGGAAAGTCAGGTGGGCGGTGGTGGGGGTTTGTTTAGGTTTTCCTTTTCCTTTGTGCTTTCCCTTTCTTGGTTGGTGTGTGGGTGGGGTGGGGGGGTGTGTAGGGGTTGAGATGTGTGTGTTGTGGTTGTTGCCCGTTTTGTTTGTCTGTTTTGACTTTAGAAGGTGCTGAGGCCCAAGGTCCGCAGGGGGAGGGCTACGGGTTCAGCTGGCATTCCTGGAGCCATACTGCCATCAAGCGGAAATCGTTTCTGTCCCGGGGAGGTGCCTGGGCTCTCCTGCTGAGGGGAGCCCAGGAGCAGGAAGGAGAAGGCTCCAGTGTGTCCCTGTGTGTACTGTGGTGGGGAGGTGGCGGTTGGCGGTGGGGCCAACGGGAAGCGGTGGGTCCTGTGCACGCACCTGGACACCTGGCTCCCGGTCCTGTCTTCCCCGCTCTGCTTCTGCTGGATCCGAGACTGGAGCTGAGGAAGTCACTCAGAAACCCCGGGGGGCAGCCCGAGATGGCTGCCTGGGAACCCCCTACACCTCCCCCGCCCAGCCCCCTACCCCCTCCCCCGGAGCTGCCCGGGACTGCCAAGCACCAGTGGCCCCGAACCCAGGGCCTCTAAACGCCTCCGCTCCCGGGGAGGCCAGGGATGGCCCCAGGCAGGGCACCCTGCTGCTCCCCAGAAAGGACAGCAGCAGAAGAAATGTCCGCCTGGTCCCTGTGGACAGGGGTGAGTTGCTTCCCCTGGGCCCACCCCAAAATGGCTGACGGGGAAGCTCCGCCCCCCTGGGCTGTTTGGTCTTGGGGCTGCCTGCTGTGTCCCCAGGGCCCCTAGAGCTCCTGCTTCCTCACTGGGTCCCAGCAACAGGCACACTTCCCTCTAGGCCTCAGAGCCCAGATCGGGGAAACCCTGGCTTGAGCCCAGCACAGCCCACCCAGCGCATCCCTTCTGACCCCTGTGCCTGGCAGAAGGCGCCATGCTGCTGCTGGGCTTTTCAGAGACCTTTTCCGCTGGATGGCACTGTGGCTGCAGAAATGACAGTCACCCCTCTCCCTGCCCCCCACCGGGCTTTCTGCCCTCCACTCCCCTGCTCCTCACCTTTGCTGCCCGGCACAGAGAGGGGAACAGCAAGGACCACCACACAAATCATCCATCCTCCTCCTGCAGCCTCCTCCAGCCTCTGCCTCTTCCCCCGCTCCCCCTCCCTAGGCTGGGCTCCTGGCCAACTTGACCACTTTGTGGTAAACCTGCAAGAGTATGCAGGCTTTGCTTTTTCTTTTTCTTCAGGGGTTTAGTGTAATTGCGGTAACTGAACATGCGGTGTTATATTGGTTTCAGGTGTCCAGTATAGGGATTCATCAGCTACTTAGGTCACCTGCTGCTCAGCAGGACAAGTGCACTCCCTAATCCCCATCACCCCTTTCAGGCAACACTCCCTCCCCACTGGTAACCATCAGTTTTCTCTAAGACTCTATTTCTTGATCTCTCTCTCTCTCTCTCTCTCTCTTTCTGTGTGTGTGTGTGTGTGTGTGTGTGTGTGTGTGTTTGCGCGCGCGCGCGCGCGCAGGCCTGGGAATGTGCTTGTGTGTGTGTGCGTGTGGCAGGAGGGTCCGGGATCCCCCTACCTCCAAACACCACCCCCTTCTGAGGAACCACGGAACACCTTAATGCTGCCCCGCGTTTCCAGGCAGGCAGGCAGGCAGGCAGGCAGGCAACACCAGGGATAAGGGCCTTGCCTTGAATCCAGCAGCAGGCTGGGATGCAAAGCAAAGCAGTGGTCACCTCCGTGTGATTGTTTAAAGTCGTACCCTCCTAGCCATGCCACCCCGTGCCTGGACAACGTGATCCTGAGGCTTTCTACGGGTTCTCAGGTGGCTCCCTTCCTGGCCCTTTTGGGAAGGCTTCCTAGACGCCTGGGCCCATGAGAGCTCCGGTGGAGGGAAAATCCACACCCGCAGGGCAGGGAATTCCAACACTCCAACACTGGGTAGTATCTTAAGGACTCTTAGAATGGAGGACTCCTGTTTCGGACACTCTTCCACGCCAGGCTCTCCCAGGAATCGCGCAGACGTTTTGAACCTGGTGAGAGGAAAGAACACGCCAAAGACAACCCACAAACACTTTTGAAAGTCGCCACCGTCCTGCCAAGTAGGGCCTGAGGTGGATCTTCCGCACGTATGCCAGGGCAGGGAGCGACCACAGCACAACTTCTTGGGAGAAATGCAGGGAGAAAGAAGGGCCGGGATTGGGTCCCCCAAGTGGTGGAATCCCCACTCTGCAGCATCTGGGGTCATCCTTGTTTTCTCACATCTGGATGCAGCCCCTCCACACCTTTCCCCGTAGTCCTGCCCATGCTTACCTTTGAAAACTCGGGCACATACCTACACGCCCGCACACGCCCGCACACGCCCGCACACACGCACAGACACGCACATCCAGCCACACGGGGGCAGGCACACAGGCCCGCGGGCTCCTGTGCACGCGCGCGCGCGCGCGCACGCACACACACACAAACACACACACACAGAAACAGAGACACACAGGCCTACGTGCCTACGGGTAGACCCATCTGGGCTGGCACCCACACTCGCACACCGAGAATCTCTGTGCAAGGAGGCTCAGTGGACCCCACGGACGCCCTTCCTTGTTTCCTTTCCTTCCTCCTTGCCCCTTTGTGTTTGGCCTCCCACTCCTCATTTGGGTCATAGAGCATGGCAAAACAGGCCTCTCTCTGGACAGGGTTCGTTCAAGTGGCTCGCCTAAGTGGCTGAGACTTTGTCTTGGCACATGGCTCTTCCCCTAGGAGGCCACTGCTGGTTTACCCCGTGGTCCCCCCCCCCCCCCCCCCCCCCCCCGAGGCAGAGATGCCTTCCTAGGTCGCATTCGTTCTCCTCCTCCACCAGGATTCCTTCTTTGCCTGCGCTTTGCTCTCCCCACTTTTGGCTCCTTACCTGGACGTCTTCACTGGCCCTGCTTCCCCTGTGGCTGTCCCCAGATTCACCTTCACGTGTCCCGTGGAAGGGAAAATGGCCCGCGTGGATTGGGGGAGCAAAGGGGCATCCCCTCACAACCATCCCTTTCTTACCCTGGGAGAGTAACTCCCCCTTCTCTCCTGTCACCACGCACGCCACCGCCCACCCGCCGCTCCCCGCCAGCCCTGGTTTCCGGGGTTTCCTCCTACCCACTCTTGGCCCTGTGTGCGTAGCCGGGACTCTTTGGCTCTTTGGGCCCTGTGGAGTGTGCCCATGACATATTTAAGGTGTGGCTCAGCCTGCCCTTTTACCCTCCTTAGGGCCTACAGGCCGACCTCTGGGTCAGGACCCTTGATGGCCTCAGGAGGGATCCTGTGGCAAGAGGCGGCCTGGCCAGGCCGTTGCGCCCTTCCCTGGCGAGGCCGCCTGTAGCTTGTGTCTCCTTGCTGTAGCTTGGGTCTCCTTGTCATTCCATGTGCCTGTTACCCCCCCCACAGTGAGGCGCGCCTGGACTGCGCCCACGTCCACGAGGGCCCTGGCCCTGGCCCTGGCGCGGTGGCTGGTGGTGACATTGTGCTTCTCTCTTTTCCTTTCCCTTTGCATGCTAAGGCTAGGGGCCAGGATGGGTGGGGGGTGAGGGGCGTGGTGGGAGGGGGGAATGGGTGGGGATGGGTGTGCTAGGGGCAGAGGGGAGGTGTGCTGGGAGGTGGGGGTGTGGGCTTGCGGGGCAGGGGCTGGGGGCGGTGCAGGGGCTGGGGCAGCAGGGCCCTGTGTGATTCCGAGGGTGGGGAGGGGCGGCTGGAGGCAGCCGGGGACCCAGGGATCCTCCTTCTACCCCTGGTCTCCGGGGTATGAGGGAGACACAGGTGCAGCAGAAGGCAGGAGTGAGGAGGTGCCGCCGTTTGCGAACTTTGTGACCCCGTGGCGGTGGCAGTCAGGCTCATCCTTGAAAAACACGATCCAGAAGTTCCTTTGCAAGGGAACCACATCAGGAAGTCAGGACTCGGCAAAAGATGCCTTGGCTTTCCAGTCCTTGCAGTTCTTGTCCTTACCAAAGCTCTTAAAGTCAGTGCTTGGACCCGCTGGAACCTCACCGAGTTGTGCCCTCCTTCCCCTGATTTCAGGGAGTGCCTGCGAGCTGGGGTCCTCCAGTTCCGCAGGCCAAGGCGGGCCGAGCAAGCACAGCCCACCGGCCAGCGCCCCCACCCGCCGCACACGCACGGGTACACAGGCCCACAGGCACCCTCCCACAGGCACGCACCGTGCACACACTGAGCATACTCCCAACACGCCACACGCTCACTCCCACCGGGACGCGGACACACACACACTCTCAGGCGTGTCCCTCAGAGAGGGACACGCAGCAGGCCGTTCTGGGTTGCCTGAGCTGGTCATGTGTGAACAGGCCTGCTCAAGCGAGGGCTGTGAACCCGGAGCCTGGCCTGTTTACCCAGATAGATGGGGACTCCCCCACTGGAGGAGAGTCGGGGGGGGGGGCATCCATCCTCCACGGGAGGTGGCCCTGTGTGGGGCCTGCTCCCTGACTTCCTGACTGGGCAATGTCTGGTGGCTTTGCCAAGGCCCCTGGGTGAGAGCAAGGGCTGCCTGCCTGCCCCGAGTCGGGGCTTGTGTGAGTGCTGGGTTCCCCTTTCCAGGGAGCCTCCTGGATGTGGCCCTGTGGGCTGCAGGTGGGGCCAGCCATTTCTGGCGGTGGGGCCAGCCGTTTCTTTCTCGGTGGGGCTTGTGGTGGGGCTTGTCGGGTCAGCCCAAGGTGGGGGTGACCTCAGCCTGTAGCCCCAGGCCTTGGGACGAAGCACAAAAGTGACTTGCAAGCCAGCGAGGTGGGTGGCCGCCAGCTTGTCCAGGACAGGTCCTGTCCACGTAAAGCCTCAGGCAGAGTCACAGAGGCCGGTTCCTGTGTCCTTTGCCCTTCATTTCTCCCAAGAGCAGGAGCCAAGAAAAATGGGGCAGCACAAAAGGAAGGAAGAAGGCCTGCAGTGTGTGTGTCCTCCTGGGAGGTGGTCATTTGGCCCTGTGTACTTATTTGGTGGTCCCCTTGGGTCCCCTTGGCTGGTTTGTTTCTCTTGCTCTGGTTCGTCATGCCCAGTTATGGTGTCCAGTGGTGGTGGTAGTGGTAGTGGTGGTCCTGGTGGTGGTGGGTTTTCTCGAGGGTGTTTTTGCCTTGTGGTGGGGGTGGGGGGGGGCGGGCCGGTGGGGGGATGGTAGTGGGGAAAGTCAGGTGGGCGGTGGTGGGGGTTTGTTTAGGTTTTCCTTTTCCTTTGTGCTTTCCCTTTCTTGGTTGGTGTGTGGGTGGGGTGGGGGGCAGTGTGTAGGGGTTGAGATGTGTGTGTTGTGGTTGTTGCCGGTTTTGTTTGTCTGTTTTGACTTTAGAAGGTGCTGAGGCCCAAGGTCCGCAGGGGGAGGGCTACGGGTTCAGCTGGCATTCCTGGAGCCATACTGCCATCAAGCGGAAATCGTTTCTGTCCCGGGGAGGTGCCTGGGCTCTCCTGCTGAGGGGAGCCCAGGAGCAGGAAGGAGAAGGCTCCAGTGTGTCCCTGTGTGTACTGTGGTGGGGAGGTGGCGGTTGGCGGTGGGGCCAACGGGAAGCGGTGGGTCCTGTGCACGCACCTGGACACCTGGCTCCCGGTCCTGTCTTCCCCGCTCTGCTTCTGCTGGATCCGAGACTGGAGCTGAGGAAGTCACTCAGAAACCCCGGGGGCAGCCCGAGATGGCTGCCTGGGAACCCCCTACACCTCCCCCGCCCAGCCCCCTACCCCCTCCCCCGGAGCTGCCCGGGACTGCCAAGCACCAGTGGCCCCGAACCCAGGGCCTCTAAACGCCTCCGCTCCCGGGGAGGCCAGGGATGGCCCCAGGCAGGGCACCCTGCTGCTCCCCAGAAAGGACAGCAGAAGAAATGTCCGCCTGGTCCCTGTGGACAGGGGTGAGTTGCTTCCCCTGGGCCCACCCCAAAATGGCTGACGGGGAAGCTCCGCCCCCCTGGGCTGTTTGGTCTTGGGGCTGCCTGCTGTGTCCCCAGGGCCCCTAGAGCTCCTGCTTCCTCACTGGGTCCCAGCAACAGGCACACTTCCCTCTAGGCCTCAGAGCCCAGATCGGGGAAACCCTGGCTTGAGCCCAGCACAGCCCCACCCAGCGCATCCCTTCTGACCCCTGTGCCTGGCAGAAGGCGCCATGCTGCTGCTGGGCTTTTCAGAGACCTTTTCCGCTGGATGGCACTGTGGCTGCAGAAATGACAGTCACCCCTCTCCCTGCCCCCCACCGGGCTTTCTGCCCTCCACTCCCCTGCTCCTCACCTTTGCTGCCCGGCACAGAGAGGGGAACAGCAAGGACCACCACACAAATCATCCATCCTCCTCCTGCAGCCCTCCTCCAGCCTCTGCCTCTTCCCCCGCTCCCCCTCCCTAGGCTGGGCTCCTGGCCAACTTGACCACTTTGTGGTAAACCTGCAAGAGTATGCAGGCTTTGCTTTTTCTTTTTCTTCAGGGGGTTTAGTGTAATTGCGGTAACTGAACATGCGGTGTTATATTGGTTTCAGGTGTCCAGTATAGGGATTCATCAGCTACTTAGGTCACCTGCTGCTCAGCAGGACAAGTGCCCTAATCCCCAATCCCCCACCCCCCTTTCAGGCAACACTCCCTCCCCACTGGTAACCATCAGTTTTCTCTAAGACTCTATTTCTTGATCTCTCTCTCTCTCTCTCTCTCTCTCTCTTGTGTGTGTGTGTGTGGTGTGTGTGTGTGTGTGTGTGCCCGCCCGCGCGCTCATTTGTATTCTTTTCTTGAAATCTGCATAGGAGTGAAATCATATGGTATTGTCTTTCTTTGACTGATTCACTCACCTAGCATTATACTCTCTGTACCACCCCTGCCACCACCACCCCATCCCTGTGAATGGCAAGAAGATTATTTCATTTTCATTTCAAGGGTGAATAGTATTCCCCTGACTCTGTGTGTGTGTGTGTGTGTGTGTGTGTGTGTGTGTGTCTGTGTCTGTGTGTATCTTTGCGTGCCTATGTACCACTTTGTCCATATGTCTTCTTTGTCCATTCGTCAATGCGAATGGCACATGGGCTGCTCCTGTCTCTTGGCTATTGTAATGAATACTGCTGTAACATGGGGTTGCACGTATCCCTTTGAATACGTGTTCTTGGGCAATTATCCCGTATGCGATTGCTGGGAGCATAGGGTGCTTGTAGTTTCCCCTTTCCGAGGAACCTCCATAGTGTTTTGCACTGCGGCGGCCTTCTCAGTTTGTGTTGCCAGCAACAGTTTAGGAGTGTTCCTTTTCCTCCACATCCTCGCCAACGCCTGTTGTTTCTTGTGTTATTGCATTTTGGCTGGGCATTTCTTGACCCTGTCCATCCTCTTAGGCTCCCTGTGAAGACAGACGGGCCCTCAAGCGATCCCACCAGTGGGCTTGCAGATTTCTCTTTGACTTTGAATCTTCAGACTCCCCTGGCCGCTTGCTTGTCTCCACCGCACCTGTCCCTTGGCAGCAGACTCCCGTCTCTCCAAGCCTCGTGGTTCAGGGGACCACGGATTGGACCAGCGGGCAGCCAGGTGCCACAGGGGTCCAGAACCTGGTGACCAGTCCTGCAGCACGGGGTCCTGCCAAGTGTCACCCGGCTCTGAGGGCCCAGGCTACCTCCCTCCATGGAGGCCCCGGGCACTGGTTTGTGGCCTGGGGTGGGCCCTTTCAGAGATGGGATGGGTTGCAGAGGTGGGTGTCCCGGGAGGCCACTCGGCATCTCTTAGGGAGCTCGGTGCGCGCTTGCCTAGAATGCCTCTGTTCTTGAGTTCCTGGCGCTGGGGGTGGGGGTGGGGGGCTTTCTGCCCCCTGGCGTTGGTGGCCCGGCTTCCCTGGATTCAGGTCTGCCCAGGAATCTTTTCCATGGGAATTGCTCAGTTTTCTTCCAGGGCTCCTGCAAATTTTGTCCCTTGGGCATGGGTGATGGAGGTCAGGAGGCCAGTGGAGTGGGAGGTGGGGGGCGGGGGCGTTGCAGTTTGGAGAGGGGTGTGTGGCTGAAGAGGGTTTGGGGACTTGGTCTGGTATGTAGCTCTCTCTGATTCTCAGCCTCACCTGTGGTTGATGCTCTAGTACCCAGGCCCTGTATTCTCCCGGGAAAACGAATGAGCTGGAGGACCGGCGAGCAGAGGAGGAGGAAGGAGGGGTGTGTGTGTGTGTGTGTGTGTGTGTGTGTGTGTGTGTGTGTTTGCGCGCGCGCGCGCGCAGCAGGGCTGGGAGTGTGCTTGTGTGTGTGTGTGCGTGTGGCAGGAGGGTCCGGGATCCCCCTACCTCCAAACACCACCCCCTTCTGAGGAACCACGGAACACCTTAATGCTGCCCCGCATTTCCAGGCAGGCAGGCAGGCAGGCAGGCAACACCAGGGATAAGGGCCTTGCCTTGAATCCAGCAGCAGGCTGGGATGCAAAGCAAAGCAGTGGTCACCTCCGTGTGATTGTTTAAAGTCGTACCCTCCTAGCCATGCCACCCCGTGCCTGGACAACGTGATCCTGAGGCTTTCTACGGGTTCTCAGGTGGCTCCCTTCCTGGCCCTTTTGGGAAGGCTTCCTAGACGCCTGGGCCCATGAGAGCTCCGGTGGAGGGAAAATCCACACCCGCAGGGCAGGGAATTCCAACACTCCAACACTGGGTAGTATCTTAAGGACTCTTAGAATGGAGGACTCCTGTTTCGGACACTCTTCCACGCCAGGCTCTCCCAGGAATCGCGCAGACGTTTTGAACCTGGTGAGAGGAAAGAACACGCCAAAGACAACCCACAAACACTTTTGAAAGTCGCCACCGTCCTGCCAAGTAGGGCCTGAGGTGGATCTTCCGCACGTATGCCAGGGCAGGGAGCGACCACAGCACAACTTCTTGGGAGAAATGCAGGGAGAAAGAAGGGCCGGGATTGGGTCCCCCAAGTGGTGGAATCCCCACTCTGCAGCATCTGGGGTCATCCTTGTTTTCTCACATCTGGATGCAGCCCCTCCACACCTTTCCCCGTAGTCCTGCCCATGCTTACCTTTGAAAACTCGGGCACATACCTACACACCCCCGCACACGCCCGCACACGCCCGCACACACGCACACGACACGCACATCCAGCCACACGGGGGCAGGCACACAGGCCCGCGGGCTCCTGTGCACACGCGCGCGCGCGCGCGCACACACACACACAAACACACACACACAGAAACAGAGACACACAGGCCTACGTGCCTACGGGTAGACCCATCTGGGCTGGCACCCACACTCGCACACCGAGAATCTCTGTGCAAGGAGGCTCAGTGGACCCCACGGACGCCCTTCCTTGTTTCCTTTCTTTTCTCCTTGCCCCTTTGTGTTTGGCCTCCCACTCCTCATTTGGGTCGTAGAGCATGGCAAAACAGGCCTCTCTCTGGACAGGGTTCGTTCAAGTGGCTCGCCTAAGTGGCTGAGACTTTGTCTTGGCACATGGCTCTTCCCCTAGGAGGCCACTGCTGGTATCCCCCTGGTCCCCCCCCCCCCCCCCCCCCCCGCCCCCCCCCCCCCCCCCCCCCCCCCCCCCCCCCCCCCCCGAGGCAGAGATGCCTTCCTAGGTCGCATTCGTTCTCCTCCTCCACCAGGATTCCTTCTTTGCCTGCGCTTTGCTCTCCCCACTTTTGGCTCCTTACCTGGACGTCTTCACTGGCCCTGCTTCCCCTGTGGCTGTCCCCAGATTCACCTTCACGTGTCCCGTGGAAGGGAAAACGGCCCGCGTGGATTGGGGGAGCAAAGGGGCATCCCCTCACAACCATCCCTTTCTTACCCTGGGAGAGTAACTCCCCCTTCTCCTCTCCTGTCACCACGCACGCCACCGCCCACCCGCCGCTCCCCGCCAGCCCTGGTTTCCCGGGGTTTCCTCCTACCCACTCTTGGCCCTGTGTGCGTAGCCGGGACTCTTTGGCTCTTTGGGCCCTGTGGAGTGTGCCCCATGACATATTTAAGGTGTGGCTCAGCCTGCCCTTTTACCCTCCTTAGGGCCTACAGGCCGACCTCTGGGTCAGGACCCTTGATGGCCTCAGGAGGGATCCTGTGGCAAGAGGCGGCCTGGCCAGGCCGTTGCGCCCTTCCCTGGCGAGGCCGCCTGTAGCTTGTGTCTCCTTGCTGTAGCTTGGGTCTCCTTGTCATTCCATGTGCCTGTGCCCTGTTACCCCCACAGTGAGGCGCGCCTGGACTGCGCCCACGTCCACGAGGGCCCTGGCCCTGGCCCTGGCGCGGTGGCTGGTGGTGACATTGTGCTTCTCTCTTTTCCTTTCCCTTTGCATGCTAAGGCTAGGGGCCAGGATGGGTGGGGGGTGAGGGGCGTGGTGGGAGGGGGGAATGGGGGGGCATGGGTGTGCTAGGGGCAGAGGGGAGGTGTGCTGGGAGGTGGGGGTGGGCTTGCGGGGCAGGGGCTGGGGGCGGTGCAGGGGCTGGGGCAGCAGGGCCCTGTGTGATTCCGAGGGTGGGGAGGGGCGGCTGGAGGCAGCCGGGGACCCAGGGATCCTCCTTCTACCCCTGGTCTCCGGGGTATGAGGGAGACACAGGTGCAGCAGAAGGCAGGAGTGAGGAGGTGCCGCCGTTTGCGAACTTTGTGACCCCGTGGCGGTGGCAGTCAGGCTCATCCTTGAAAAACACGATCCAGAAGTTCCTTTGCAAGGGAACCACATCAGGAAGTCAGGACTCGGCAAAAGATGCCTTGGCTTTCCAGTCCTTGCAGTTCTTGTCCTTACCAAAGCTCTTAAAGTCAGTGCTTGGACCCGCTGGAACCTCACCGAGTTGTGCCCTCCTTCCCCTGATTTCAGGGAGTGCCTGCGAGCTGGGGTCCTCCAGTTCCGCAGGCCAAGGCGGGCCGAGCAAGCACAGCCCACCGGCCAGCGCCCCCACCCGCCGCACACGCACGGGTACACAGGCCCACAGGCACCCTCCCACAGGCACGCACCGTGCACACACTGAGCATACTCCCAACACGCCACACGCTCACTCCCACCGGGACGCGGACACACACACACTCTCAGGCGTGTCCCTCAGAGAGGCCGGCCGTTCTGGGTTGCCTGAGCTGGTCATGTGTGAACAGGCCTGCTCAAGCGAGGGCTGTGAACCCGGAGCCTGGCCTGTTTACCCAGATAGATGGGGACTCCCCCACTGGAGGAGAGTCGGGGGGGGGGGCATCCATCCTCCACGGGAGGTGGCCCTGTGTGGGGCCTGCTCCCTGACTTCCTGACTGGGCAATGTCTGGTGGCTTTGCCAAGGCCCCTGGGTGAGAGCAAGGGCTGCCTGCCTGCCCCGAGTCGGGGCTTGTGTGAGTGCTGGGTTCCCCTTTCCAGGGAGCCTCCTGGATGTGGCCCTGTGGGCTGCAGGTGGGGCCAGCCATTTCTGGCGGTGGGGCCAGCCGTTTCTTTCTCGGTGGGGCTTGTGGTGGGGCTTGTCGGGTCAGCCCAAGGTGGGGGTGACCTCAGCCTGTAGCCCCAGGCCTTGGGACGAAGCACAAAAGTGACTTGCAAGCCAGCGAGGTGGGTGGCCGCCAGCTTGTCCAGGACAGGTCCTGTCCACGTAAAGCCTCAGGCAGAGTCACAGAGGCCGGTTCCTGTGTCCTTTGCCCTTCATTTCTCCCAAGAGCAGGAGCCAAGAAAAATGGGGCAGCACAAAAGGAAGGAAGAAGGCCTGCAGGGTGTGTGTCCTCCTGGGAGGTGGTCATTTGGCCCTGTGTACTTATTTGGTGGTCCCCTTGGGTCCCCTTGGCTGGTTTGTTTCTCTTGCTCTGGTTCGTCATGCCCAGTTATGGTGTCCAGTGGTGGTGGTAGTGGTAGTGGTGGTCCTGGTGGTGGTGGGTTTTCTCGAGGGTGTTTTTGCCTTGTGGTGGGGGTGGGGGGGGGCGGGCCGGTGGGGGGATGGTAGTGGGGAAAGTCAGGTGGGCGGTGGTGGGGGTTTGTTTAGGTTTTCCTTTTCCTTTGTGCTTTCCCTTTCTTGGTTGGTGTGTGGGTGGGGTGGGGGCAGTGTGTAGGGGTTGAGATGTGTGTGTTGTGGTTGTTGCCCGTTTTGTTTGTCTGTTTTGACTTTAGAAGGTGCTGAGGCCCAAGGTCCGCAGGGGGAGGGCTACGGGTTCAGCTGGCATTCCTGGAGCCATACTGCCATCAAGCGGAAATCGTTTCTGTCCCGGGGAGGTGCCTGGGCTCTCCTGCTGAGGGGAGCCCAGGAGCAGGAAGGAGAAGGCTCCAGTGTGTCCCTGTGTGTACTGTGGTGGGGAGGTGGCGGTTGGCGGTGGGGCCAACGGGAAGCGGTGGGTCCTGTGCACGCACCTGGACACCTGGCTGCTCCCGGTCCTGTCTTCCCCGCTCTGCTTCTGCTGGATCCGAGACTGGAGCTGAGGAAGTCACTCAGAAACCCCGGGGGCAGCCCGAGATGGCTGCCTGGGAACCCCCTACACCTCCCCCGCCCAGCCCCCTACCCCCTCCCCCGGAGCTGCCCGGGACTGCCAAGCACCAGTGGCCCCGAACCCAGGGCCTCTAAACGCCTCCGCTCCCGGGGAGGCCAGGGATGGCCCCAGGCAGGGCACCCTGCTGCTCCCCAGAAAGGACAGCAGAAGAAATGTCCGCCTGGTCCCTGTGGACAGGGGTGAGTTGCTTCCCCTGGGCCCACCCCAAAATGGCTGACGGGGAAGCTCCGCCCCCCTGGGCTGTTTGGTCTTGGGGCTGCCTGCTGTGTCCCCAGGGCCCCTAGAGCTCCTGCTTCCTCACTGGGTCCCAGCAACAGGCACACTTCCCTCTAGGCCTCAGAGCCCAGATCGGGGAAACCCTGGCTTGAGCCCAGCACAGCCCACCCAGCGCATCCCTTCTGACCCCTGTGCCTGGCAGAAGGCGCCATGCTGCTGCTGGGCTTTTCAGAGACCTTTTCCGCTGGATGGCACTGTGGCTGCAGAAATGACAGTCACCCCTCTCCCTGCCCCCCACCGGGCTTTCTGCCCTCCACTCCCCTGCTCCTCACCTTTGCTGCCCGGCACAGAGAGGGGAACAGCAAGGACCACCACACAAATCATCCATCCTCCTCCTGCAGCCTCCTCCAGCCTCTGCCTCTTCCCCCGCTCCCCCCCCTCCCTAGGCTGGGCTCCTGGCCAACTTGACCACTTTGTGGTAAACCTGCAAGAGTATGCAGGCTTTGCTTTTTCTTTTTCTTCAGGGGTTTAGTGTAATTGCGGTAACTGAACATGCGGTGTTATATTGGTTTCAGGTGTCCAGTATAGGGATTCATCAGCTTACTTAGGTCACCTGCTGCTCAGCAGGACAAGTGCACTCCCTAATCCCCATCACCCCTTTCAGGCAACACTCCCTCCCCACTGGTAACCATCAGTTTTCTCTCTAAGACTCTATTTCTTGATCTCTCTCTCTCTCTCTCCTCTCTCTCTCTTTCTGTGTGTGTGTGTGTGTGGTGTGTGTGTGTGTGCCCGCGCGCGCTCATTTGTATTTTCTTTTTTTGAAATCTGCATAGGAGTGAAATCATATGGTATTGTCTTTCTTTGACTGATTCACTCACCTAGCATTATACTCTCTGTACCACCCCTGCCACCACCACCCACCCCCTCCCTGTGAATGGCAAGAAGATTATTTCATTTTCATTTCAAGGGTGAATAGTATTCCCCTGACTCTGTGTGTGTGTGTGTGTGTGTGTGTGTGTGTCTGTGTCTGTGTGTGTATCTTTGCGTGCCTATGTACCACTTTGTCCATATGTCTTCTTTGTCCATTCGTCAATGCGAATGGCACATGGGCTGCTCCTGTCTCTTGGCTATTGTAATGAATACTGCTGTAACATGGGGTTGCACGTATCCCTTTGAATACGTGTTCTTGGGCAATTATCCCGTATGCGATTGCTGGGAGCATAGGGTGCTTGTAGTTTCCCCTTTCCGAGGAACCTCCATAGTGTTTTGCACTGCGGCGGCCTTCTCAGTTTGTGTTGCCAGCAACAGTTTAGGAGTGTTCCCTTTTCCTCCACATCCTCGCCCAACGCCTGTTGTTTCTTGTGTTATTGCATTTTGGCTGGGCATTTCTTGACCCTGTCCATCCTCTTAGGCTCCCTGTGAAGACAGACGGGCCCTCAAGCGATCCCACCAGTGGGCTTGCAGATTTCTCTTTGACTTTGAATCTTCAGACTCCCCTGGCCGCTTGCTTGTCTCCACCGCACCTGTCCCTTGGCAGCAGACTCCCGTCTCTCCAAGCCTCGTGGTTCAGGGGACCACGGATTGGACCAGCGGGCAGCCAGGTGCCACAGGGGTCCAGAACCTGGTGACCAGTCCTGCAGCACGGGGTCCTGCCAAGTGTCACCCGGCTCTGAGGGCCCAGGCTACCTCCCTCCATGGAGGCCCCCGGGCACTGGTTTGTGGCCTGGGGTGGGCCCTTTCAGAGATGGGATGGGTTGCAGAGGTGGGTGTCCCGGGAGGCCACTCGGCATCTCTTAGGGAGCTCGGTGCGCGCTTGCCTAGAATGCCTCTGTTCTTGAGTTCCTGGCGCTGGGGGTGGGGGTGGGGGGCTTTCTGCCCCCTGGCGTTGGTGGCCCGGCTTCCCTGGATTCAGGTCTGCCCAGGAATCTTTTCCATGGGAATTGCTCAGTTTTCTTCCAGGGCTCCTGCAAATTTTGTCCCTTGGGCATGGGTGATGGAGGTCAGGAGGCCAGTGGAGTGGGAGGTGGGGGCGGGGGCGTTGCAGTTTGGAGAGGGGTGTGTGGCTGAAGAGGGTTTGGGGACTTGGTCTGGTATGTAGCTCTCTCTGATTCTCAGCCTCACCTGTGGTTGATGCTCTAGTACCCAGGCCCTGTATTCTCCCGGGAAAACGAATGAGCTGGAGGACCGGCGAGCAGAGGAGGAGGAAGGAGGGGTGTGTGTGTGTGTGTGTGTGTGTGTGTGTGTGTGTTTTGCGCGCGCGCGCGCAGGCCTGGGAGTGTGCTTGTGTGTGTGTGCGTGTGGCAGGAGGGTCCGGGATCCCCCTACCTCCAAACACCACCCCCTTCTGAGGAACCACGGAACACCTTAATGCTGCCCCGCGTTTCCAGGCAGGCAGGCAGGCAGGCAGGCAACACCAGGGATAAGGGCCTTGCCTTGAATCCAGCAGCAGGCTGGGATGCAAAGCAAAGCAGTGGTCACCTCCGTGTGATTGTTTAAAGTCGTACCCTCCTAGCCATGCCACCCCGTGCCCTGGACTGTGATGACTGAGGCTTTCTGATCCTGAGGCTTTCTTCTACGGGTTTCTCAGTGTGGCTCCCTTCCTGGCCCTTTTGGGAAGGCTTCCTAGACCGCCTGGGCCCATGAGAGCTCCGGTGGAGGGAAAATCCCACACCCCGCAGGGCAGGGGGAAGTCCAACACTCCAACACTGGGTAGTAATCTTAAGGACTCTTAGAATGGAGGACTCTCCTGTTTCGGACACTCTTTCCATCACTGCGCAAGGCTCTCCCAGTAAATCTGCGCAGACAAGTTTTTTGAACCTGGTGAGAGGAAAGAAACACGCCAAGCCAAAGTAACACAACGTCCACAAACAGGGCCTGATGTTTTCGAAAGTGCGCCCGGTGCAGGGGAGCGACCACAGCACCACTTCCTTGAGGAGAAATTCAGAACCAAAGAAGGGCCGGGATGGGGTCCCCCCCAAGTGGTCCCATGCTTACCTTTTGAAAACTCGGGCACATACCTACACGCCTCTGACACGCCCGACACTCGCACACACGCACAGACACGCACATCCAGCCACACGGGCAGGCACACAGGCCCGCGGCTCCTGTGCACACGCTACAAGCACACACACACACAAACACACACACACAGAAACAGAGACACACAGGCCTACGTGCCTACGGTAGACCCATCTGGGCTGGCACCCACACTCGCACACCGAGAATCTCTGTGCAAGGAGGCTCAGTGGACCCCACGGACGCCCTTCCTTGTTTCCTTTCCTTCCTCCTTGCCCCTTTGTGTTTGGCCTCCCACTCCTCATTTGGGTCATAGAGCATGGCAAAACAGGCCTCTCTCTGACAGGGTTCGTTCAAGTGGCTCCCCAGTGGCTGAGACTTTGTCTTGGCACATGGCTCTTCCCTAGGAGGCCACTGCTGGTTTACCCTGGTCCCCCGCCCCTCCCCAGGCAGAGATGCCTTCCTAGG